>NC_080101.1:34086292-34732363 GCF_950005125.1 Chionomys nivalis
ATAAGCTTTATTTAGTTCCTTGTGTTTTGAGATTAAGCATAAAGTAAGTAACTAAGTCATGCATACTTAATAGATGATCATCAAACTCTTCTGAGATCTGCTGAACATGGCATTTAAAACGTCTAATAAAAAAGTTTCGGATCTCTGGGAGTTCGAGGCCAGCCTGGTCTACAAGAGCTAGTTCCGGGACGGGCACCAAAGCTACAGAGAAACCCTGTCTCGAAAAACCAAAAAAAAAAAAAAAAAAAAAAAGTTTCCCATTATAGAAAGAAAAGTCATGTCCTAGAAGAAACCCTAAGGTCTTCCAAGAAAACAATACAGCACTGACTACTCCACCTGGAAAAAACTGCCCAGTGCATTGCCTGCCACCAGGGCTCTGCCCAAGCTGTGGACACTGTTGGGCTGACTGCTCTATTCTACCTGGTCAAAGTAAGGTAAGTACCTTTCTACAGAAAAATCTCTCACACTTGAATCGATGCTTGGATCAACCCAAAGGTTGATGCTGCTCTGTGTGGCAGTCGAAGATTAAATCCTGTCCTGTATGACAGTCGAATACTGACCACTGCCTCTAATGAAGTTACCAAGATCACGGGAGCCTAGGGCAAGCGTCTAGTAGTGGTAAGGCTGACCGATTGCAGTCCTGTCAGTTTAACAGCAGCAGGCAACCAGCTTCTTCCCCAAGGCTGCAGCTACTTTGTTAGTTTATTGCATATATAAATCAGATCTTACCTTTTCCTAGAGATACTAGGTCTCCTGTTGAAAAAAGCAGACAGGTTTGTCTTGCTAACAGGCTTCATATTAAAGGATAGCAGGTTTCAGATGTAACTTTTTACTGTTCCTTTATTTAAAAGAACTTGCTTTGGAATGAATGCTCTCAGCAATATCTACCTGAGTCTCTAGTAAATGATTAGATGGAAAGAAAAAAAGGTTTTAAGTTTATATAAGTTCTGAGGGTATGAGAAACTGCTCTAAGGTACATTCAAGGATAAGGAGATGTGAAAGTTTAAGGAATTTCTGGGTGTCTAAGAAAGTGTTCCACAGTATGTAAATGCAAGTAGTAAAGATATAAGAAAGTGATTTAAGTAATAAAAAATGTTTCCAATTTCTTTCGTCCTCGCTATGCTACTGTTATACAAAGATTACAAAACTTTAGAGTTTTTTTTTTTTTTGGTTTTTCGAGACAGGGTTTCTCTGTAGCTTTTGGTGCCTATCCCGGAACTAGCTCTTGTAGACCAGGCTGGCCTCGAACTCCCAGAGATCCGCCTGCCTCTGCCTCCTGAGTGCTGGGAAAACTTTAGAGTTTTAACACTAATTAATGGAGTTCTGACAAGCTTGTAAAAGCACCAACTACTATTATTAGTCACAAGCTCTAGATTTCAAATTTACTTTGGTTGTCTTCTAGGTATAGAATTAAAGGTACTTCTCTAGGGCTAAAAAAAACTCTGTCTCATATATATATATATATATATATATATATATATATAGAGAGAGAGAGAGAGAGAGAGAGAGAGAGAGAGAGAGAGAGCCCACTGGACAGAAAAAAAGAATGTCCATACTTTTTAGCCCAAACACAGTTTTTGCTATTCAAAGGTGTGAATCTATGCCAGGTGTTTTACAGACAGTTGTTAACTGCTTTTTCTACAATGTGGATTTTAGTGCAGATTACAAACAGCAGTATTGCTAATATATCCAAAACTTTTTTTTTTGTAAACATAAAATTCATGTGAGCTTCAGTGAGTTGGGGGAGTCATAAGACTCAGATCCAACTCTCACAGGTCAAATGGAACAGTTCCCTACCTGCCTATTCCTGAGCATGTGATCTCTCTCCCCCCTCCCTCCCTCCCTCCCTCCCTCCCTCCCTCCCTGGTCCAGCTGAAGAGAACAGAGAACAGGGAACAATCACATCAGCTCGACTGTTTCATATCAGCTTTCAGCAAATCCTGGGATCACAGGCATTTGAAGTGGTTTACAGTCAGCAGTTGTTTCCTGGGTGGTGTCTGTCAGCTGAGCAGAAATCTACTGAGACAAATATAGACTAAGGGCAGAAGTTAAAGTTTAGGAACTTAAAGGAAAATCCTACATTTGAAAAATTCAGGACCATAGTCCTGTTAGTTGGAGAATGAGAGGGGTCTCAAAACCAGGAGAGAAGGGGAGGGAGGGGGGGGAGGGAGGGAGGGAGGGAGGGAGGGAGGGAGGGAGGGAGGGAGGGAGGGAGGGGAAAAAAGGGGGACCCTAGATACAATAAATGTCTAGTTCCCGTTTTCAAAGTCACTCTGATGTCAGTCTTTGGCCCTTCTGTTTCTGTTAATTACTATTGGTAGTTGCATCATTAATTCTTTAAATAGATACATAAATTCCCAGCTGGGTGCCATTAAAGTAATGCTTATTAGATCCCAATATAAACAAATTATCTACCAGAATCAAGAATTTGACGCAGGATACAATTTACAGATGGAATGTGAGGGTTAACATTATGTTTTAGGTTTTAATTGCTATGCTTATAAAATAAAAATACCTCTAACCTGTAAGCCCAAAGATAACACGCCACGTGTTTTCACTTCTGTAAATAAGTTTGGTTGCTCCAGCTGCACAGGATATGTATGATCACAGGTAGGCAGGAAGTACATAGGCAGTACATTAGGATGCATACTTGTCCCCACTGGATAGAGGCAGCAGGAATGCAGCCTTGTGGATTTTGTCTTAATAAGCAAAGGACTAATGTAATTCATAGCCATTCACTGGGAATCCTGGGTATGGACCTGGCCAGTGTCCACTGTTCTGACCAGTATTTAATAATGCTTGCTTCAAACTTGGCTTAAAAATACTGGTCTTATTCTCACCCAGTGGAATTAACAACTCCTCTTAGAAAACATTTACAGAAAATTACAATAGTGAAGAAAAGGAAAAAAATGAAATCTTCCTTTCTGTTTACTGTCTTGTTCATTTTTACCCCTCTGGTGTATATGTGATGTAAATGTGAGAGGGAAGATACATACACATACAGGCTCTTGTATGTACCACGGCACCCATGTGAGCATCAAAGGACAAATCTGAGTATGGGTTCTCACCTTCCTCACAAGGTCCTTTTTTCAACTGCACTGTACACCCTAAGTCCCATCTTGTCATAACAGCACTGGGGTTCCTACCACAAGCTACTACACCCAACATTATGTGGGATTACACATAGCAGCACTGGGGTTCCTACCACAAGCTACTACACCCAACATTATGTGGGATTACACATAACAACACTGGGGTTCCTAACACAAGCTACTACACGCAGCATTATGTGGCTGCTGGGATTCAAATTCATGCCCCTCATGCTCAAGTGCTTTACCTACTGAGTTATCTCCCAGCCCTACTTTTTCATTCCTTACAACAATGCAGGTTAGAATTAATAAACTCTTCCAAAATTATTTTATTATTTGTGTGTGTAGGTACTCACAGAAGCTAAAAGAGGGAAGGAAATGGAGCCCCCTGAGCTGGAGTTATAGGCAGTTACAAGTCTGAGTGTTAGGAACCAAACTAAACTGCAAAAACACTGGGCACTTTTAATTGAGCTATCTCTCAAGCCCCAATTAATCAATTCTTACCTAATATTTCTATGGACAAGTCTGACAAAAGACAATGCTTTCCCTTTAAGATTAGGAAGATGGCAAGGATGTCTGATCTAACAGTTACTGTTCAGCTTGGCATTACAGACTGCAGTCAGCGCAATAAACTACAGAGAAATGCATCAGATCAGACAAGAAGGGGATAGCCTTTTTCAGTGGAGCACATAATTAAGTAAAGAAATCCTATAAAATCTACAAAAAATACTACCAGAACCAATAATTCGGTGTAGTAATACTACAGAATCCTAAGTCAATAAATTTATAATCATCATTTTACACACTAGCATTGAACATTTAAAAATTGAAATGAAAGTACTTTTATACTTGCACCAAAACATGAAATATATTTATAAATATATATATAAATATATAAATAAAATATAAATAAATTTATATATTATAAAACTATGCAAGACTACCAATAAGAAAATATAAAAGCTGGATTAAATACAGACACGCAGTGTTGGGGAACTGAATGATCCTGTATTATTAAGAACCTTCCTCTCCTGGAACCAAACCCAGTATTATACACATGCCAGGCTAGCAACAAGCCATACCTCCAGCACAATGCTGTTTAAAATTTCAATTTTATTCAAATCTATCTAAATCAACAGAATCCAAATAAGCACTTTTATATAAATTGATACAATAGTTCTTTAAAATTGTATGAAAGTGAAAAAAAAAACAAGATTAACCAAAACTACACAGAAAAAAAGAACAAAACTGGAGGGTTTATATAATTTGATTTTAGGATTTACTATAAAACTACAATAATCCGTATAAGTGGTACTGGTAGGTCAACGGAACAGACATATGTATCTACCTGTGAGAAATAAGGATACTCTGCTATCCAAGAGAAAAGAAAGCACGCCTTGCTACTGAGAAACTATATGCAAATGTTAACTGCAATGCCGAGCACACAGCAGTCACTTGGTGCAATTCCCAACACCACCTCCCAAAGAAAAGAAGAGTAGCAATACCAAGTGCAACAATGTAGAGCAATCTTAAAATAATCATGTCTGATTCTGCTCATATAAATACTAAAGTACATAAATTCCTCTATAATAACAAGTTAGTCTAGTGATTACTAGGATACAGGATGACAAAAAGGGCAGGAAGAAAAAAAATCAAGCCATCTAAATAATTTTTTCAAATGACAGATATATTTCATTATCCTAATAGTTTTAACCAGAGTAAATATGTTAGCAAGTATCAAACTGGATGTCTAATATACAGTATACTGCTGTAAACTACACCCCAACTAAGGAGAACATGTGTCCTGAAAATGTTGTCGAAAGTCAATTCTAGTATGAGCAGAGTTTTCAATAACGGGTCTGGTATTGCTTTACAATTTTTTTTCAGCAGACATTAGCAAAATCCATAAACTTATTCCTTCACATTCACCAATGTCTTTGAGGAAGCTGATGGTTTTACTAAGTTTTGGGTGGACTCCAGGTAAGTAAACACCAAAAAAAGTACACAGAAAATGAATAAGCATACCTTGATTTGTGCAAAGGGTCTTTCATAACCTCCAACATAGAGAAGGCCAACATTCTGTGGAAGCAACCTACAAGGTAGGAAAAAATAAAATAAAAAAACACCTTATGTATAAAGTACTGTGCCTTTATAGAAAGGATGTATAATAAAGAGTGGGAAGACTGGAGAAATATTCAAACAGTAAAGTGCTTGCTGTACAACCATCAGGACCTGTGTTTGATTTCCCATAATTCATGTGAAAAAATCAGGTGTGGTGGCAACAGCCTGTAATCCAGGCAGTGGGGAGGTGGAGACTGGCTCACTGACCAACCACAAGTCTAGCCTAACTGCCAAATTTTAGGCCAATAAAGAGATTGCCTCAAAAAACAAAAATAAACACAAAATAAAACACAAGGTAGATAGCATCTGTAAAACAATACCCAAGGTAGATCTCTAGCTACACACACACACACACACACAGAGAGAGAGAGAGAGAGAGAGAGAGAGAGAGAGAGAGAGAGAGAGAGAGAGAGAGAGAGAGAGAGAGAGAGAGAGCGAGCGCAATGCACTCTCAGGTGAAGCATTCAGGCCACTTTGTGTTTCTCTGTATGTTTCCTCAGAAGTAAAAAAAGCATGGAAGTTTGATGGGACACCTGGTCTTAGGCTTTAATCATGTGCACCTTGTATAGCTTGTAAACATCATTCTATCCTGGCAACTACAACTGTATTGATCCGGGCAATTGGCACTATATTCTGTTGCTGATAATGTATAAAAAGTCTGATTGCTCTCAATAAAATAGTCACAGCCTCATTCTTGCTGTGGCCCCTCCAACCAGCCTGGTTTATTCCTCACAGCCATATTAGGTAACCATGGCCTGGTAAGCAAGCATGGGCACTTATACCATAGTATATTTCACTCTTTTACCATAATTTTACTTCCTAAAAGGCATGCAAATAAATGGACATATAACTTTTTAGCCTTAGCATTAATATATGGAGGGAAAGTCTGTATTCAACACCCTAAATCTCTATGTACAGACATATCTAAGAGTCTACATGAAGTTAACAGCTTTTAAAGACAGATAACAGACTGAATTGAGCTGTAGGATAACTATGCATTCTATTCTATCAATCTGAGAACAGAAGACTCAAAGATTACATATATGTATATGCGCGCATACACACACACACACACACAAAACAAGTGCCAATTCAAAGCAAGCCAATGGAACCTTCTCAATGTGCCATACTGAATACTTAAGTGAATTGTAACAATCTCCTTTTTGTGCTGTTTGTTTTTGGTTTTTGAGGCAGAGCTATAGAGATCTCACTTCATAGTCCTGGGATATACTGGAACTTTCTAACTACACCAGGCTACCTTCTACTACCAAGTGGTGGGTTACTGATGTATTACCATAAGACCTGGGATAACCGTCTCTTTGCAATTCAATTCATATCTTAAAAAAAAAAAACCTGAGTTTTAGAATCCACATTTACTAATAACTTTTCTAAAATCAGAACTTTTTTGATATTAGTGGAATCTTTAGTTGTCACTGGAGAAGATGTGAGAGTGTATGGTTCTTCCTCACTGGTATAGACTACCTAACGAGATTAAGAAAGCAAACATATTAAGTAGAAATAGGGCAGTTTCGGTCTCCTCTGCTCCTAACACTCTGTAGGAACAAAACACACTAACAGAACATTTAGAGTAGATATATACAATCCTGAATTAAACTAATTAGGCAAATCCCTTTTTACATTTAGAATGTGAGTGATAATATGTCAGTAATATATTATAAGACAGATTACTAGGGGCATTTGTTTAGTGAATTCAAGTACAAAGCATAGAGGATGTCCCCAAATCTCAACAATGAAATGAGAAAAATTTTAGCCATGCTTTGACAACTAAGAAATTCCACCAAGAAAACCTTGAACCATTTGCTGGGAGTAGCTATATATAGTAGTGGTAATTAACAAATGTTCATGGAAAACTTGATAAACCTCTTTTAAAAGTAAGAATGATTACTGTCCATACAAACAGACAGTAGGAAAGGAAGAGAATGAGAGCTGGCTGACATTTGAAAGCCAACACGCCTCTAATTACTATGCACGTGCATCTCAGGCAGTCGGCCAATCTAGTACTTAAGTGTACAGCTCCCTTCCTTTAATTTGCTATCTAAAAACCACATTTCCTCAGCATTTTCTTAAATGTTACCAGTTAGGCTTTGTTTTTAACTTTTAAAAACATCTAATATTCTTTATCATATATCTTACTATCTTCACTTGATCAGGGCTTTGTTGTGGTTGTTTAAGACAAAGCCTCACATATAGCTTTGCCAGGCTTGAAACTCAGATCTGCCTCCTGAATACTGAGATTAAGATGTGCCAAAGATACCATAACTGGCTTCAGTTGAGTAGTCTTAAATATATATTATAATTTAAAAGCCTTATGAGAGTAAGATAATACTTTGCTGTAGTGATATTTCACTTGTATTTTAATAAACAAAACATGCCTGAAGAGAGTAAAATAACCACACTGATCAGCCTTACAGACCAGGCAATGGTGACACACACCTTTAATCCCAGTAGCCACACTAGTTTGCCACAGAACTTTAATCCCAGCACTAGAGAGAATATAAAACCGGAGGAGACAGCTCTCACACACAGTCTCATTCTGAGAGTCCTGGAGGCAGGATCACCATTTCAGATTGAGGTAGAGGGAATAGCCTTCAGGTCAAATTCCAATTTCTGTCTGGGGGTTCTTATTAATCATGCTATACTTTGCAAATATGTTTCCATTTTTAAAGTGTAATATTTCTTTAAATGATTTTTCTTTTTAAACGATTGTTTATGCAAAATTGTATACATAAGTATTGCCAAGTAAGCATCACTTACCATGACAGGGTGTTTGTACTTCAATACAGCAATCACATTTTAATCTCCAAAGTAAGACACTAATTTAACACTAACAGACATAAACAGGTATTCTCTGAGACAGAAATTCTAGCCCATTCAAGTTCATAAAGCTGTTCTGCCCTTAAGTTAGGTGAACATCACCATGATCTTTATGAACTACTAATGGCCTCTCAAGTACTGGAATTAGTGCTTTAGTATTTATCACTAGGGAGCATTAAATGTTTGGTAGTGTGGCTACCATGTAAGACTCTTGAAAAACAACGACAGAGTAGTAGTGTTGGAGTAGGGGATTCCTACTATAGCCTTTGAAGAACTAAAAGTAGTAAAACTAGTGTTCCGTTTGTTTTTAATTTTCCAGACACAAATAGTAACAGCTGTCTATACTGGAAAAGTCCCAACATTGTTCCCACAAACACCTCTCAATAAATGGAAAGCAAACACTGTTGGGTAAGAGAATGAACACTAAATGAACTTCATTCACTGTATGATGATATATGACAAATACTGATTCACAACCGTGTACTGAAAGACACAGAAGCATCTCTTCAAAAAGCAATCAAGCCTACAATTACCTCAAATTAAAAGTTTTAAAAAAAGATGGGTGTGGTGGCACACATCTGTAATCTCAGCATTTCAGAGGCTGAGGTGGAAAGATGGGGGAGGGAGTTTGCTAGAATGAAATCTCAAGAGGAAAAGAAAAAGAACCCAATAATTTAAAATTAATTGTGGGTGCTGGAGAGATGGAAAAGCAATTAAGAACACTGACAGCTCTTCCAGAAAACTTAGGTTCAGTTCCCAGCACCCATATGGCATCTTAAAATCTTCTGTAACTCCAGTTTCAGGAGATCTGATGCTCTCATCTGTCCTCTGTAAGCATCAGGCATATATATAGTATGCATTCATATACACAGGCAAAACATCCATACACATATACTACATACAATCAGATGTGATTTCAAGCTCCAATAAAATACTTTGAAACAATCTACAGTATTCTTTATCTTTGTATGCTTTCTGTTTGTGCATGATGTGTTCACTTGTGTGAACATGTTCACATATGTGTGCAGGTATCTATGTAGAGGTCAGAGGACAGATACGGGATCCTCACACTTTGAGACAGGATCTGTGTGTGTCTAGTCAGCTGAGTCTTGGCTTAAAGGGATTTTCCTGTTTCTGCCCTATACCTTGAAAGAAGCCCTGAGACCACAGACACACACTATCTCATCCGGGTTTATCTGGATTCTGGAAATTCCAGCTCAGATGCTCACACAGAGTATCATGAATATTGTTTACAAAATATTCCTACTCCTAAGCCTCACAGCATTTGGGAGGAGAGGCTGGAGGGACAGGGGATACAACCAGAGAAATAACAGAATAATGGGAGAAAGAAAAGACATTTCTGTGAGGCTCAGAATCAAGGTAATAGCTCCTATACCAAAACAAAAGAAACAAGCAAAAAAAAACAAAAACAAAAACAAAAAACCCAGAATTACCCAAAACAGAAACAGAGATACAAATATTACAATACCAGACTTCAATGGAAATGTAGTCTTCAACTACATTTTAACAAAAACTGGTTTTTTGTTTGTATGTTTGCTCAAGTCAAGGTTTCACACAGTCTATCCTAGAACTCACAGCAATCCTCCTCTCTCAGTCTTCTGAGTGAGTGCTAGGATTATATGCATGAGCCACCATGTTGTTCCTTTAAAACTATTTATTTAGCCGGGCGGTGGTGGCGCACGCCTTTAATCCCAGCACTTGGGAGGCAGAGACAGGCGGATCTCTGTGAGTTCGAGACCAGCCTGGTCTACAAGAGCTAGTTCCAGGACAGGCTCCAAAACCACAGAGAAACCCTGTCTCAAAAAACCAAAAAAAAAAAAAAACTATTTATTTGTTTGTTTGTATGTGTGCACGCACATGCATGTGTGCGCATTGATATACACACACACGTTACTGTACATAATTGGAGGTCAGAACAACCTTCCTTTATCATGTAGGCCCCAGGAATTGAGTCAGAGTATCAAAACTGGCAGTTATGTGTCCTTACCTGCTGAGCTCTCAGTCCCACATGTTGTTCTTAAGTTAGTAAATTTGTTTTTAGTTATTCTGAAAACATTTCGTATGGGGGTTTGTTCATTTGCAATATAAAATTCTTAAATTGGAGCTGGAGAGATAGTTCAACAGTTAATAGCACTTACGGATCTTTTAGAAGACCTGAGTTTGGTTCCCATAACCTACATCAGGCAGCTCATTTGTAACTCCAGCTCCAAGGGATCCAATGCCTCTAGCCTCCAAAAGCACTTGCATGCATGTCCACATATGCATATGATAAAAAATGATGAAAAAATTCTTAATGAATTTAAGTTGACTTTGATGATTCTAAGGGGACAGCTGATTTGTTCTTTTCTGTGCAAATGTAAATCAGAGTAGCTTAAAAAGCTGATTAAGTCACTGAAATCATACAGTTCCCTACATAACTATTTAATAATGCAAAGAATTATTTTATGCCTTATCATACATACAGAGAAAGGAACAAATGGCTTACTAGGGGATTAAACTTCAATCTGAAATCTCAGTCATCACCATATTTATGCATTCTCCTCTACTTGACACTAACTTCATGACACTAATCCCAACAGAATGAAAACAAACACATTATTTTACTGTTGTGAAAAAAGAAATACATTATAGTTCGACTTTAACTGAAGTGAGGTGCCTCACACTTTGTGAACTGTTGCTAGTTGGCTAAAGAAAATACTGGATATAAATACAGTAACACATAAAGAAGACCCTTATGGAAACAATTCTCAAAGCAGACAGAATTATTTAAGCACATACCACATAAAACACATGTTAAAAGGTTCATTTTCTGGATTGAGAAAGTCTGAATCTAGACACCAGCTTTTTCTCCTATCTTTCCTTAAAACTCTGCCCTATATATTCTTTAGACGAGATCATTCACTACACAGCCCCCTTTTCATCTAGAAAACAAACAAAAGATAATAACAAAGTAAAAGATAGTTCCACCTCAATGCTATAAAAACTGTAACATTTCAGAACAAAATAAAATGCTACATGTTTTTATATACACTAAAAGGATAACAGTCCATCAGAAAGTAAACTAAGCCAAGTATGGTGACATATGCCTGTAATCCCAGCACTCAAGAGGTAGAGCAGGAGATCTCTGTGAGTTTGAGGCAAGCCTGGTCCGGTTCAGAGCCAACCAGAGATATAAGACTCAGTTTGAAAACACAGAAACAAACAAAAAACCCACAAAGGAAAGCACAACAGACTTTCAGCTGTCCTACCTGCCCACAGTACTAATCTTAAAGCAAAAATATCCCAAACACATTAGACCAGCTCAAAATCTATGAAAATTTCACTCACACACAAGGCTGACAGGGAATCATGAAATGTCTGCTTAACTCTTTTTTACTAAACAGTGTGGCAAAGTCACACAGTTGGCATAACTTAAAACGTCTTAAAAACCAGGGCTGAAGAGATGGCTTCATGTTTAAAAGCACTGATGACTATTCTTTGAAAGTCCTGGATTCAATTCACAGCACCCACATGGCAGCTCATAATTGCCTATAACTACAGTCTCAAGGGGTCCAATTTCTTCTTCAGGTCTCCAAAGGCACCCAGCACACATGCAGAAAAAATACCTGTACGTGTACAAACTATAAACAAAATTTAAAAAAATAAAACTGAAATGACTTAAAACCATGGCATCAGTGAAGAGGCTACACTCCTCAGTCTGATAAGAAGGGTTTAGTCCAAACGGCGGAGAAGACAAGGTGGCAGAGCTCGAAGCAGCTGATCACACTGAGTCCGTCAAGCCACCAACTGTACTGCTCAGACAGTTTTCTCCTTTTCATCAGCTCAGAGCCCCATCCCTGGAATGGTGCCGCGCATACTAAAAAAGGGTGGGCCTTCCACTTCAATCATCCTAATCCAGATAATCTCTAAACAAATTTCCAGAGGATCATTTCCTAGGTGGTTCTAGATGCTGTCAAACTGACAATAAATTTAACATGAGAAGTAGTAAATTTCATTTTATGTATATTTTCACTTATATATGTATTCATATAATAAAATATATAAGTAAAACCATTTTATATATAAGGGATGGATAGACAGACAGACAGACAGACAGACAGACAGACAGACACAGTGTGTTGAGTTTCTTAGCTTTTCTTCTTGTGTTCTTACAAAAATCTCTCCTGAAATTTCTGGATACCTTTCCAGATTCGAACATTTCTTTATTCAATGACTTTTTAATTTCTAATTTTTTCCCATTTTGACAGTTAAGAAGGGGGTTACAAGATCAGCAAAGGACATTCTGAAGATGAGTCAACCAAAACACATCACAGAATAGACAGTCTACTCTGAGACAGCTAACTCAGGGTTTGTAGAAGCTTTTCTCATCAGGGTATTGTGATGCTATGTAAAGCTAATCATGAAATGTGGTCAACTTTTAACTGTACTGCTTATTACTGTACAATAGAGGCAATTCATTTAAACCCTCTTTACTCTCAGTATTTTATAAGATATATTGATAAAACCTAGTTTTGAGCATTAAGTAAATATACATAGTTTATGTTTAAATTGAACTACATTAAGAGACCAGCATATACTCTAAAATATATATATATTTAATAAGGAAGAAAAATTAATTGCTTCATAAGAAATATTGGGGCTTATGGTCCCAAAAATTAATTTTAGGCAACTCTTATAGGCTGGCCTTAAACTCACAGCAACACTTGTGTTTCAGACCCCTATGTGTTGTTGGTTTCATATATTAAAAAAAAGACTAGAGACGCAGGTGGTCAAAGGGAACCCAGAAACTCACTGATATAATTAGCAAAGATGAATTCTGGACAAATGGATATCTATGCATTTGTGAATATTAGTAAAGATACTATAAATCAGTACTGATAATTATAAAAGCAAAAATAAGAAAAACTATGGACTTACATAATTATGGACTTACACAAACCTTGTACTAGCTAATCTTAACTACTAAAGACTTTTAAATGGTAAGAGCTAAAGTTTGTGTATTCTCTTAGAAACACAATCGTGGAACAACTGTTAACGGTTTCATATTTTAAGATTCTCTTACCACCTGCTATCAAACATCACTTTAATAATTTATGGTGATATACGCCTGGGATGCATTTTAGAGGCTAAGGCAAGAAGACTGCCATGGGTTTATGGTCATCTGGGGCTAAAGGTAAGAACCTAACAAAAATGAAAAAATTAAAAATAAACTGAAAAAAAAAACAAAAAGGAATGGTGAGACTTTTTAAATTAATTAATTAAACTTAATGAATAAATTAAAGGCATGGACTAGCACTTGAGTGGCAGAGACAGGGGGACCTCTCTCTATATATGAGTGTTACACTAGTCTAGTCTACATAGTAAGTTCTATACCAGTCAGCCTACATAGTGAGACTCGTTTCAAAAACAGAGACATAATATCAAATCTCCAGTAAATTGGCTGATACATGGAAGACGATCAATGGCTGCTTGATATACAAAGGGAATCAAAAGAAAATTTTTTAAAAGTAGCCTTAAAAGTTAGTGTCCTCTTTTCAGTGAATAGATATAAAGGAAATTTATATGTTGATTATTTTGCCATAAAATATTTTGAGACATAAGCAGGGTATGACAATGCACACTTTCAACCCTAGCACTCAAAAGGAAAAGGCAAGAAAGAGGATGTCTGTGAATTCCCACTGGCTCAGTCTAGATACCAGCTTCCAGGCCAGACAGAGATACAGAGTGAAACCCCCTCTCAAAGACAAAGAAACAAAGGTAAGAACCTAACAAAACAGCAAGAAAGCTAAAGTTTCAACTGCAACAAGGTAAAGGCAATGGAGGTCTCAGGACACCTAAAGGATCTGTATAAAAAAGATAGCAAATGACTTGTAAGTACAAATACAAAGCTTAGCAGAATCCCAAAATTCTCCCTAGATCTAGTTTTGGAAAAACAAAGGTATTCATGAAAAATTCAAAAACATTGCTATATTATATGCTTAGCTGGTAGTAAAACATCTGAAATCATTTTGGCAATGTAACCAACAAACATTGTGCAGATGTTCTAATTATGGTGAGAGTGGCTAGAGTTAATTACTTCTAGGATGAAACTTGAATATTCCACTTCATTTCCTCATTTTTTGATTATGCTTACAGTGCTAACAAATTCCAAAACTTTTACTTTCTAGCAGGTAATATTTAAAAGAGTTGATAAATCTTAGTCTGTTTAAGACTAGATTCTGCTTACAGCATCTGATGTGTATTACTAGGGACCACAGTCAGGTGGGCTATAGACAAGAGAAAAGTCAGGGCTTCAATTAACTATCCAAGTGCTAGAATCCCTTGACTCTAAAAACATAAGTCATTTTTAAGGAAAGGAAGAAGGGGGAAGGGAAGGGAAAGGAAGGACCAATAGGAACATTGATCAAGTCTCCATGGAACTGACACCATCACTAAACAGGTCATCAATGCACTGAAAAGTCTGTATTGGGTGGTAAACTAAGGTAAGACAATGTTGTTTCCAACATCAGATTAAATTTACAAAAGTTCAGGCATCTTTACATTTTGTTGTGTAAGGTATAACCTTTACCACAAGCTATGAACAGTGGCTAATAAATAAAGATGATAATAATAAGCTTATCTATTACACATAATTTAGAAATGGCTACAAGTAACTGTAACTCCTACTAAGAACAGCATTAGTGGATTTATCAGGTAAGAAGGGCACATTATTAAGACTGTGTAATTTAAACAGCTCTAGGCAATTTGAAATTTAGAACACTACATTAAACTATTCTTTAATTACAATTCTATCGTAATACCTGGAAATGGTAAGCACAATGTTTTTAATTACATTCGTAGGTAAAAATATAAGCTAATAAAGCAAGTATCATGGAAGTTTAAAATAAACAACTTCCTAGGCCTACAAATCACAAATAAACATGCACGGTTACCGAGAGAAATCATTTCTGAAGCATATTCTATACCATTCTATTTTATCCTATCTTTGAAACAGAGTCTCTCTCTAAAGCCTTGGCAGGCCAACAACTGTGTGTGCCAGAATAGGCTTGTACTAGCTTCGTGGCAATCTTCTTCCCAACTGCTGAGATTCAAGTATATACCATCACATTCTTCACCCAAGTTGAAATTAAGTTTCTCATTACTAGGGGGATACTAAAAGATTGAGAATATGGTACTCTAAAATAAAGTGAATCTTAGAGAAAAATGTCAAATTTGGTTTTATCTGGGCTTTCTTTTTTGATAAAACTAAAATATATAAAAATACTTTTTTCCCCTTAGAGATGATGCAATACTTTTTATTGCATACCTAGCTAGAAATGTTCCTAAACTACACGTCAAAATACTATTTGGAGATGGCTTTAATCACAGTTTAAAAAGAAGCCTAAAGAATGAAAATGTCAAATTTCATAGTTACCAATAAAGACTGAAGAATAGAATACTTTTAATTATAACCATTCCTAGCTATGAAATAGCACTATTTAAAAAGCCTCATATATACCATACCTTGAAATGAAATATCAATAGGACTATATCTATGTTGATAAGAGAAAGGGAGCACCAATATCATGGGCTTCATTTAAACAACTGACTTCTCATACATTTTCCCAGGGAAGACAACACCAGCACCAATCTCTTACAGGTGCCACTGGCACTATGAAAAGAAAGAAACCCATTTATGCCACAGTTAATACATAAGAAATAATGGTTAGAGGCTGGAGAGAAGGCTCTATGATTATTAAAAGCTCTTCTTGCTCTTCCAGAGAGTTTGGTAACCAGTACACATGTCAAATGGCTCATAACTTTCTTTTTAAGATTTATTTATTTTATGTATATCGTGCTCTATCTGGACATATACCTGCATGTCAGAAAAGGGCATTAGATGCTATTATAGATGGCTGCAAGCCAACCACCTGTAACTCCAACTTCAGGGGATCTGAGGCCTCAGGCTTCTGAGAGCACTGGCATTCACAAGCACACACCTACATGTGCCAGACACACACCTATGCATAAGTAAAGACAAAATCTCAAACAAACAAAAAGAAATGCTTACTTTTTAGAGAACCATCTGATATGCTGCTTAACTTTCCTTCTCTATAACCATGTGTCATCCCTCAAAAGAGTGTTTTGTAAAATGAACAAGAAAACTAGGTCATTAACCCAGGTCACTGTGATAAAAGACTACATACTAAGATATGGAAATTAAAAACAAACAAGCAAACAAAAATCACTGGTCGTGACTGCATGCATCAAGGAAACACAGTGGTACTGAAAGGAAGTGTTCTGCAATGATAAAAACAGAAACAGCTAGGCACGGTGGCACACACTACACACTTTTAATTGAACTACTCTGGAGGCAGAAGCCAGGGAATTTCTGGTAATTCAAGACCAGCCTGATCTACATAGCAATTTTCTGGCCAGTAAAGGTCATACAAAACAAAACTACTTCAGTCAAGTAAACTTTAAACCATGTGGTAAAGTTTTTCGCTTTTTGCACTCTGGTACCTGTGCTCTGAAAATACTAACGGTCATGGAGAACTTGTGAACCACAGTGTCATATAGTAAGTAGTTCAACGGTGACAGCTCTACACTGCTGCAGGAAATTTGTGTGGTTGCTCTGAGGTTGCCAATCGAGTCGGGCCTTGGTTCAGAGGTTGGGGTCCACATTCAGCAGACAGGAATGGACCACAGAGTTCTCTGATGGACTGATGTGGGATTCCCCTCTGTATGCTTGGGAATATGTTTTATTACTATTGGTTAATAAAGAAGCTTCTTTGGGCCTATGGCAGGGCAGAATATAGCCAGGTGGGGTCTGAACAGGGATATAAAGGGAGACTAGGTGGAGCCAGGGAGACAACATGTAGCTGCCAAAGGAGACAGATGCCCCTGAACTTCACTGGTAAATCACAAGCCTCATGATAAAATACAAAATAATAGGAATGGGTTAATTTAAGAAGTAAGAGTTAGTTAATAAGAAGTCTGAGCTAAAAGGCCAAGCAATGATGTAATTAACATGGTTTCTGTATGATTATTTGGGTCTAGAGCAGCCTTCTACTACAATGAATTCTTAAGAGACAGATGGACACATGGGAATAGGAAGGGGGATGGACAAGCCCTTTCAATCAGGAAAGCATGGAGAGTAGAGGTTGAGAGTAGAGGTTCTCCATGCTCTGTGAATCAGGTTTTACCCTAGTATGTGACTCCTGATCATTTTTTCTTATTAAACAATAATCCAAAATGCTATACTACACAGTCACATCACCACAGGAGAGAGGACAAAAATATGTTAAAGAGACATTGTGTTCCCATCATTTTAGATACTATTTACTCTGTTGTTCTTGTCCTGTTTGATTGTTAGTGTTACTGTTGTGATATTTTGTTTGTGTTCTGGCAAACAAAGCTTGCTTGAAGATCAAAGGGTGTCAGTTTTTAATCCCCATATGACTCCAGGTTTTTATTATTAAGACAAATTAAGATTATGCATCAATTAACCCTTTATTCTTACTTTGCTTCAAATTAAACTTTATCCTAAATCTGTATAGGAGAAAAAAAATCTGAGCATATAAAGATTCATTTTGATATGAGGTTTCATAAGTAATAGCTTCTATTCTATTTAAGTTTTAAGGCATCCAATGTGTATGTGTGTGGGGTGTCTTTAGGACATCCCCTGAAGATAAGACCCTATTAATATATAATCTCAATGATAATAAACAAAAGTTATATATGACAAATCTATAATATAAAATAATAAACCATGTTTGTCGGATTAGGTACTTATAGGATCAGTTTTTTTCTGTTTTCTATTTTGAAGCTAAGTCTCACACTACAGACCTAAGTGACCTGGAACTCACTACGTAAAACAATGTGGCCTCAAGCTCACTCAATTCTCCTACAAGTTCTGAGATTATGGATCAGCCATCAATATGTTAAGGGGTATTTTAAACAGCAGTCTAAATTTATATTTTCTCTCTCCAAATTCTCTAAAACTACCCATAATAAGGATCAGTGAGATGGCTCAGAGAATAAAAGAACTTATCTCAAAAACCCAATGATCTGAATTTCACTCCTAGAATCCAATTAGAAGCAAACTAATTCTTGAAAGTGGTTCTCTGGCACACACGTGCGCGCGCGTACACACACACACACACTATTTATGCATACAACAATAATAAAACAATGAAAAAACTGAATCTATAATAAAGCACCTGTTATTCAGAAGCTACAAGATCTGAAACCCCAGAGCCAAATATTTTCTCCAAAACTACTAGTTAGTGTTCATTTTTCCAGTTTCAATTGCATTTGAAGAATACAGATAAGAATATAGTTCTTTAGTGCCTCTTATTCCATAAAAATAATTAGTCTAGTCAAAAATATCAATGTGTGTCCCAAAGTAATGATGTCACTATAATCATGAAAACTGAAATGGAAAAGTTCTAGTAGCATACTAGGCTCTACCAATCATAAAAAAAATGCCCGGACAAGATGAAATCTATAAAGGTTTCTTAACTTCTAAAATTAAGAAATATGACTATAGTTGGGCATGATGGTGCATATCTTTAATCCCAACACATGGGAGATAGAGGTAAATTGGTCTCTACGAGCTTGAGGCCAGTCTTGTCTACAGAGCAAGTTCCAGGTCAGCCAGGACTACATAGAGAGACTTATCTCAAAAAATAATACACTCTTCTCCACACCACTCCAAAATTGCAACCTTTTTCCAAAGAATTTCCTCACACTATAGGGAAGACAGACAAGATCAAGCATTTGCATGACTTATGCTAGACTTCGCAATAATGTAATCACAATCAGAGCAGAAAGAGATGTTCTTAGCAAAGAATACAGATATTATCTGTTATTCATCCACCATAAAATTTACTGGGTGGAAATTCATGTAGGATAAGAAGTCCTAGACTTGATTGATTCTTCTATCTCAAAAATTTGAATTGTATTTAAGAAAAATATCAACTACTATAGTCAAAAAGTACTTTTTAAAAGCATCAAGTAATCAGAAACTATAAAAAACCTCAGACATTGTATGTGGCAAATGCCAGACAATTATAACCAATCCATCTCATAGCCTACACTTACTGAGCTGCTGCTAGCTCTGCAGAAAGAGAAACAATCACCTATCAAGGAGCACACACTTGGTTTAAGTGTTTTTCTTATGACTTGGACAGAGACAAGAAAAAGTAGCAGGAGGTCTTTGTTTTCCTTTCAGGAAAAGAAATGGATAAAAATTGTTTCTTAGAACATACTTAAAGGGTTCTCTGAAATATGGCACACAACTAGCTCAGGTGACAGCTGATACCATTTTCCTAATTCAGAGAGTGTATTGGCAGTTGTTTTACAATGATGATAATGTCATCACCATCTCCAAAGTACAAAACAACCCTCTGAACACAAGCATGGTAGGTTTTGCTACAATACTTTGCTCTCACAATATTGTGCCTTACTAAAAGACACCATAAAATCAAGACTCACAGTTCAATGTGTGCACTGTGGTACAACCATCCAGTATGGCTTTTCATGACTTGTTTTTGTTGTTGTGCTAGAGAAGAAACCCAGGGCCTTGAACAGTCTAGGTAAATGTTCTATCATTTGGCCATACCTAGACTCTGCCTATGTTCTAAAACTACACTAATAAATTAACATTATACCATCACATTCTGCAGAGACTAGACCAGGCAGGAAGTTGGAAATAACCTCTCACATTGTATAATCCAAGAACCTGAGTATCCTTACCAAATTAATTCCTTCTTTTGTGTTACTAGGTCCAGAAGGGCTTCTAGAAACCAGCATAACAGGCCATAGTTGCTTAGTTACCTCATTGACCACTATCCCAAGAGAAACAGTCTGCTTTCTTAAGGCGACCCATAAACTGTAGAAAGTGAGTGAATGTGTGTTTGTGTGTGTGTGTGTGTGTGTGTGTGTGTGAGAGAGAGAGAGAGAGAGAGAGAGAGAGAGAGAGAGAGAGAGAGAGAGAGAGAGAGAGAGAGAGGAAGGAATCACTAATGGGAAAACTGATTGCATCAGATGATCTGAGTGTCTAGTTGGTGTGAGGGCCCAGTCTGGTATGGATGGTATTATCCCTAAGGTGAAGGACCTGGGATATATAAGAAAAGCAGCTGAAGGAGAGCCTGGGAGCAAGCTAGCAAGTCTCTGCTTCATGTCATTCCTTGAGCTCATACCCTGCTTTCTTCAATGGTGGACTCTAAACTGATAGGATGAAATAAACTTTCCTCCACAGGCTTTTTTTTTTTTTTTTGAATTTTGAATTTTGAAAGTCAAGTATTTCATTTATTCCTTTAAGGACTAATGAGAGAATAAACAAGCTTTAAGTACTGATTTCTTTCTATAAATGTGTAATCACAGCAACAGGAAAGTACACTAGAATAGCAATAATATGAAGCAGGACCAATTCCTTCTTTGACAAGAGATAACATATGGTGCATAAGCAGTTTGGTCTGGAGGTATGTCTTCCTTATAAAAAAATTTTCTAATCTCATCTCTATGCAAGTCATACAAGTCATCTTTTGTCATTTATGCATACTGAATTTTTAAAACATATATGATATACACATACAACTTGGTTAAGGTTACTTTAAAAATATGTGTACACGATATGCTCATGTGTGTGGAGTAACATATATACTTGCATACACACGTATAGACACCAGAGGTATCAGGTATTTCCTCAATTGCTCTCCACCTTAACTTTTGTGGTAAGGTCTATCATTGGACCTTAAGCTCACTCACTGAGCTAGACTGGTGTGGTGGTTTGAATGAGAATGGCTCCCACATGCTCATATATTTGAACATATGGTTCCCAGTTGGTGAAACTGTTTAGGAACTCTAGTTTCAAGGGATTCCATACCCTCATCTGACCTCTGTATACACTACACACAATTAGTGTACAAACATACATACAAGAAAAACACCCATACACATAAAAGAATTTTAAAATTTTTACAGGGGGCTGTATGTAGGTAATGGACACTATAATCATAAAAGACAACATAAGCTAATTGTCTTTCTAGTTTTAACTCTGACATGGATTTTTTTCCACCTCAGCCTCATGGACTTGGGCTGTTTGGCTGACCTCCATGGTTTCAGTAAGTCACGTTGCTGCCACTGGCTGGTGAGTAAACTACAGGGACCTGTTTGTTTCAGACTTCCCAGTACTAAGATTATAACCACACAGCGTCATACTGGCTTCCTGAGTTCTAGGAATCAAAGTCAGGTCCTCATGTTTACATGTTAAGTACTTTATAAAATGAGTTAACTTCTCTGCCCAAGAAAAATATCCCCATTGCTCTTTCTTTGACTTTTTAGGACAGGATTTCTTTGTGTAGCTTTGGCTGTCCTGGAACTCTGTGGACCAGGCTGGCCTCAAACTCAGAGATCTACCTGCTCTGTCTTCCAAGTGCTGGGATTAAAGGCATGTGCCACCACTCCCAGAAAATCTTCTCTCTCTTAATAAATATCATTTCTAAATGCCAATTTCCAGTAAGCTCCTTTCCCATACCAGCCAGGCTCTCTTATCTAACTATCCTCCAGCCTTCATAGGCAACTGCGTGTATGTGTGTGCATACACATATGTGTGCATACACACACATCCCATAAAGGGCAGGGGTACATAAATAAAATTTTAAAGGAGAAAATGATGTCAGGAGAGAGTAAAGAAGCATTCATCAACCTGCATGTACAGGAAGACAAAAGCCTCTGAGATCAGGGAAAACCACTTATTCATCTATAGCTCCTTGTCAGAGGCAGCAGTAAACAGAAGTGGTCTTCCAAGAGTGCAACTTCATCCCATCATTGCTAAAATAAGATGGTAGCTAGAACCTGAGTACAATGTTTGGTGCCATGTTCAAAGTGCTGCATTAATTCATCAAGGAGGAGATTCATCATTAAGACGAAAGCTGGTCTTTCTCCCTATGCCTGACCACCCTTGCCATGATGTGATCCTGTGCTGTTTGATTTGTTGTGCTCCTTGATTTATCTTCACTTCCTTCATCTCTTTTTGCTCCAACGAGGATGTATTGACAACTGATCCTTGTTTTAAAGTCATTAACTCTCTAAGGTGAGTTTAATTCTCTGCTTTCTGGGTCTACTTTATTCAAATCTCCATTCACATGAACTCTGTGAATTCCCTCCCTAATCACATCAAAGTTTTGTACTCTCTTGTCCACTACATTTTCTTTTTAAAATTCCAACATGTTTATAAGGTTCTTTTCAACCAAACTACCTTTACTTTGTGTTCTGTCTAGCAACTAAAACATTTCCTATTTAATTTTCATACATTCTAAGATCTGGAATTGTCTGGGCGTCTGTGGTACTATAGTCACGGCAGCAATCTAACATTTTTTTTCCATAGTAACAGTTATTTTTATTTATTGTCGTAGGCCACTCATTCCTTTAGGCAGGGTTCATGAGTCTTTTTATTTCCTGCACATAACAATACACTGATGGCTCTCAAAGGATACTTAATGAATACTGATAAATCAGCTGTAACTAGCATCTCTACTTATATTAAAAGTTGGAAAGACAAGCAGGAATAGTAATTTTTCCCTTATTCATAAATTATATCCTAAAACAGATGAAAAGGTCTTTGTTCCTTAGTAATGAATTCATGTAATTTACAGTTAATTTATTCTAAATTCCCTTGAGAACATTAGCATGCACTATTCTTCCTATAACGAATGCACACTTAAATGTCCACCCAATTTTTAAATATAAATAAAATATTAAAATACAGATGCTACTGAAAAGAGAAATTTTCTATCTGAGAAATTTATGTAACTACAAGTGGTCAGTAAAAATAGATCTAACTTTTATACAACTTGTCATTTTTAAGCAAATTAATGAAAAATGTAATTCTTTAAAGGTGCAGTCTACACTTCTTTTGATGAGTAAAAGATGGTTCTATCATCTAATATAGATTCTGTTTATCAATATGAGTATAAAGAATCTTTTGTGGAAAATACAGATACCAGCACCCTCAAGTTGACAGAGGTTTCTAATTATAAAAACACATTTCTTAAAAATAGAATGTTAGATCAGTAGTGTTCTTACCAGACACGTTGGTAAGCATGTGCCCAAGACCCAAAGTCTAAGTTTCTACTGTAGTGAAACAAATTTCTTATTTATTTTTTAAACAAAGGTCATTAACAGCAGGGACCAATACAATAAAATTAAAGTACTAGAAAATACTAGTTCCGTCACTATACATAGTCTTGCAAAAGTCTTGAATTATAACTGTCCCTATTATCGCTTTATTAAAGACCTGAGAGTCTACTCTGCTAAGATAGTTTTCTAATGTACACAAAGAATGAACCAAGCTCTCTAATCCCTCCCACATATACTCTCCCCTGAGACGCAGAGCTTGATATGAGTTCCATTTCCTTGAGATAAAAGGCCTGCATTAACAATGATGTGCCCTTTCTTTTTGTAATAAATTTCCATATTTATATTTTGAGGCTGTCATGTGTTAAAGGATATTAAATATCATCTCATTATAACTAACTCTTTAAGCCAAAATAAATGACTTCATTCAACATAGACATTGAAAAGTAAAGGAACATAATTATATAGTGAATTATTTTAAACTATTTTAATAATTAAAGCTATTTAACCTAATCTTGATTTTATGTTAGAAATGCACATTGGTTAAAAAGCTCAAATCTCCTTTCCTTTTATCCTTAAGTTATAGACAGGAATTTGAACTTGGGGTATAGAGAAACTAAAATACTACTTTGGGTAAAATCTCAATAAATCAAAACAAGCTTAATTTTTAAATTCCACATTCAATCATATAAAAGATAAGTCGCTGGGCTAAACATGGTTTCACTTCACTAAGGTTACTTTTTAAATTGCCTTTGTAGTAAGCTAGTGTAATGCCACAGAAAATATTTTACCCTTTTGAAAAATTAGAGAAACACATTTTAGAAATAAACAGGCAATCTCCACTTTCAAAACCAATATACAACATAGATTGGTTTTTATAATATAAAGATTCTGGTGATCCAAAAAAAAAAATCACCAAAATTCTAAAACCTATAGACAAGGGAGAGAATGGTATCTAAAGTTAACTTACAGGGAGGAAGGAAGAATCAAAAGTCTGAATGAGAGCAGTATCAAGATTAGCAGATCTAAACATCATTCACACAGAAAGACATGAAAATGTCCTAGAAGGGACATGCACCTTCTTTACTCAGGGTTTTCTGGCCTTTTCCTACTTTTGGGAATGCTTTCATTGACCCTCTGGATATTCCACTCGATTCTCTAACATTCCTGGTCCCCATCCACCTTGAGGCTGCACTGCTGGACAAGGTCGCTTTCATGAACCTCAACTGAAAAGGCACAGCAAGAAAAAACTCCTCCTCTTCTACTTTCCAGCTTGCCTAGTTTGTCGCTTTTCTATGAAAACTTATAAAATGGTCCCCAAGCTTCCTTAAGAGCAAGGGCACATAGAACCTGGAAACAAACTACATGCCCCTTGACCAAAGAATGGATAAGGAAAATGTGGTACATTTACACAATGGAGTACTACTCAACAGAAAAAAAAAAAGACATCTTAAAATTTGCAGGCAAATGGATGGATCTAGAAAACATCATATTGAGTAAGGTAACCAGACCCAGAAAGACAAATATAATATGTTCTCACACATAAGTGGTTTTTAAACATAAAGCAAAGAAAACCAGCCTACAATTCACAATCCCAAAGAAGGCAGACAACTAAGAGGACCCTAAGAGAGATATGCATAGATCTAATCTACATGGGAAGTAGAAAAAGACAAGATCTCCTGAGTAAATTGGGAGCATGAGGACCATGGGAGAAGATTGAAGGGGAGGGGAGAGGAAGAAAGGGAAGCAGGAAAAAAATATATATATAGCTCAATTAAAAACAATTAAAACAAACAAACAAAAGAAGAAGAACAAGGGCAAGTTTCAGGAGTCAGCTCTTTATTTCTACCAATGGTGTATATGTGTGTGTATCAGGTGTGTCCCCCAATATAGAACTCAGATCCAAATGGACTTTGTCGCAAACACTATTATACACTGAGCCACCACCTCACTGGTCCTGCTTTTAAATTCTTTTATTAATGAGACTGAGAGACCACAAAAGGGAACTATAAATTTTCCCCAGTAACATGTGGATTTTTATAAAAGGACAAATCAATGAAATAGAAGATAATCTTTTATTTTACTGAAAAACTAAGATCATTATACTTTGGTATAAATTGAATTTTTTTCACAGTATTCTTACCCTAGGGTGTAACCTATTATTATTGTTTTACTAAGTGGACTCATATTCAAAGTATCTTCGAAACATTTATGTTAATACACAGAGATTAATGCTTTTCTCAAAGTCAGTCAGAGAAACATCTTTGTGCAGTGAGTGCCAAAACTCCTAACTGGTCAAGGGGCTGAGAACTGGTAGCTACTAAATGCTCAACACTAAATAAAAAATTTCTATCAACTCAAGACTCAGAAAACATAGAAGAGGGGTATAAAGACTGTTAAGAGGGGAGCATGGGGAGGAGTGCTGTGAAATACTGGTTTTTGAACACAACGTTCGCACAAAATTCGCATAGTTGTTTTTTGTTTCTTTGTTTGTTGGTTGGTTGGTTTTTCGAGACAGGGTATCTCTGTAGTTTTGGAGCCTGTCCTGGAACTAGCTCTTGTAGACCAGGCTGGCCTCGAACTCCCAGAGATCCGCCTGCCTTTGCCTCCCGAGTGCTGGGATTAAAGGCTCGCATAGTTGTTGAACTCACAACAACTATGGTTACTTGCACAAGACTGGCACTAGTCAACATTCCAACAGAAATAAATGCAAGAGGGTCTCATTAGGCTCAACTCCTGGCTGAGGAGCTATTGGTAATGAATGGAGAAAGAATCATTCTCTTCTAGGGTATGTCCAATGAGTTATAAAAGAAATTTAAAAAAAAAAAGGAAGAAGAAGAAGAAGAAGAAGAAGAAGAAGAAGAAGAAGAAGAAGAAGAAGAAGAAGAAGAAGAAGAAGAAGAAGAAGAAGAAGAAGAAGAAAGAAAGAAAGAAAGAAAGAAAGAAAGAAAGAAAGAAAGAAAGAAAGAAAGAAAGAAAGAAAGAAAGAAAGAAAGAAAGAAAGAAAGAAAGAGGAGGGGGAGAATTAAAACGAGGGAAAACGAGGTATTGGGTATGGAATGTCCACAAAGTGTGGAAAGAATCTGGGTTGGACATGAACAAGGTACATTCTATACTTCTACACACAGACACACACCCCTTTCATAGTACTCACTAACCAATCTTTATAATACCATTGATGGTACTACATAAGTAGAATCTCCAAATTCTACTTCTTTAAGTAATTTAAAGTATAGTGAAATTAAAACTGTGGGGCATTCATTTCAAAACAAGGGAGAATAAAGTGCATAGAAAAACAAAGGCATATCCCTACAGAGTTTATCATTAACTATATTCTTACTAACTCAATTTTTTCTTAGACAAGGACATTTTTCAAATATCCTGAATATTTTGCCAACATGGTGCTTTTACTTATGACAGTAACACTAGTATAAACAAGCATAAAAAGCAAATTAAAAACTATTTTTAAACAAATCTAAGCAAATGAAAATAATTACAATAGTCTGTGAGGACACTGTGGGGAGAGGTTAAGACAGGCTCTCTCTACATACCCCTGGCTGTCCTAGAAGTTGTTATGTGGATCAGGCTGGCCTTTAACTCACAGAGATTACTTGCCTCCGTTTCCTGAGTGCTGGAATTAAAGGTGTGTGCCAACATGTCCACTGCCAAGAACATTTTTGCACAGAAAGTAAAGCATTATGATTGTTATTAAGCCCATGTTTCATATTTTTTAATGCACAGATACTATGTAAGATAGATACCTGGGCCTCTTGATAGAAGGAGCCAGATTTCTCTTGAAGAAGGACCCTGCAACACTGTCACGAGTATGCAATATAAACTGCAGGTGGCAAGCTAAAGTCACAGTATCTGGCCTGAAACCTAGCTTTGGAAATAAAGCTTAATGAAACCACAACCATGTTCCTGAAGACAGACTTAGCCTATGTTAAATTTTGCAGAACACTGACAGAATGGAATGGTTAAAACAGAGAATTATAGACCAAACCTTAATACTGTGTGGCCTTTTAAAATGTACCACCCTTACTGTAAATCCTACAACCACTTTCTGACTGACATGATTTACTATAACTGGACAAAAAAAAAGAAAAAAGAAAATTTACCAGACACTCACTTTAAACAGATACTAATTATCTGGAACAAAGATGTAACCATATTATCCCAGCTAAAGAGGGAACTCAACATGGTCAGATAATAAACTTGTTTGTGACTTAAAAATGAAATTCTGTCATTTTCAATATGGATGGAAATGGAAAGCAACATATTAAGGGGAACACAGCACAGAAAGGTAAGTACCATAGGACCGCACACATATGTGGAATATAAAAATGTTAGTTCTACAGAAGTCAGAGTACTAATTATCAGAAGATGGGAAGAGGAAAGGGGAAAGAAAAATGCAGAGACTGGTCAAGGGATTCTAAGTTATAATTACAAGGAAGGAAGAACTAAAGGTTTGACCACAGATAACAATAATGAACTATATATTTGAAAAGATTAGAAAACAAATAAAACATAAACAAAGCCAAACCTAAATGGAGTAGAATGTTCACAAATAGAACTTCTACTTATTTCCCAATTACTGGATATATAATGAAAAAATACGTGGCATCTGGAAGGATTTCCACGCTGACTCTCTAACCCTGAGTAAGAGTCATCATTCTAGAAAAGGAAAAATGAAAGCCCTACAACCGACCTGCCCTACAATCACCTGCACAGAAGTGATACGGCATCCCCCAGGGAACTGCAGAGATAAGTACCATCATCAGAGGCATTGAATGATCACTGAGTTATCACAATGTAATCAGGGTGTTACACCAACCACACCCAGATGTTATCTTTAGCAAGGCAAATCAACATAGCCTCTTCATTCTTCTATAAAAATATAAATCAGCAAATTCTTGGGATTCTCTATCAACTTGAAGTTACATCCATGGCATACAGGGCTCATACTCTCAGCTATAGCATAATCCAGAGTCATTGTTTTTTAAGAAAGAAAAATGTATTTATTATGTCACAGACAGCAGTCCAAATGTTGGACATATACTATTTTATAAAACTCCAAAAAGAAGAATTTCAGGATCCAGAGACCCTTTGCTTAAAACAGTTCACAGTACCAGTATTTCCCACAGAAGAGCTGCTTTATTTGAACCTTCTGATCAGTTGGTAGGCATCAGGATTATTTGGACCTTCTAACTTTTATGAACTATACTTACAAGAAAATTCAAGTCTAGAAAAAATTTCATTTTATACTCTCATCATCACTTATTACTTTCTTTAAAAAAAAAAAAAAAAAAAAAAACAGTGGTCCCTCCAGTGTTTTGAATGAAAAAATGATCCAATGGGCTCATGTATTTGAACACTTGGTCCCCAGTTGGTGACAATGCTTGACGGGGGTTGTAGAAATACATCACTGGAGACAGGCTTGGAGAATGTATAGCCTTGCCTCACTTCCAGTGTGCCAAAGGAGACAGACGCTGGACTCTTACCAGTAAGCCATAGCCTCATGCTGATACACAGATTAATAGAAATGGGTTAAATTAATATGTAAGAGTTAGACAATAAGAAGTTAGAGCTAATGGGCCAAGCAGTGATTTAATTAATACAATTTCTTTATGGTTATTCCAGGGCTAAGCTAGCCAGGAGGACACGACCAACAAGCGGGCCCTCTTTCTACAGTTTCTGGTCACGGAAAAAGCAAAAGAAAAGTAACTAATATAGTCTCTTTCAGAAATTCATAATGGTATGCATTTGAAAAGAAAAAATTAACAAGGACAGGAAGCAAACAAGAAATGGTTCACAGAGACAGTGGAATTTAAAAAGTACACCAAGGAACAGTAATTCTATAGGCAAAAAGGGAATATGGTCTTTGAAAGCTATGTATATGAAAACAAGAAAAGCAGTAGCAAACATCTAAATGTATCATGTACCCAGCTCTGTTCTAATTATTTTACTCATTTATTCCTCAAAAAATCCTATGAGGCCGGGCGGTGGTGGCGCACGCCTTTAATCCCAGCACTTGGGAGGCAGAGACAGGTGGATCTTTGTGAGTTCGAGGCCAGCCTGGTCTACAAAGGGAGTTTCCCAGTTGTGGTTGTTTGAGTGAGAATGACCCCTTAAAGGTTCATATATTTGAATACTTCGGTCTCCAGATGGTGGACTGTTTGAGGATTAGGTGTCGCCTTGTTGGAGGAGATAGACTATTCTCGGTCTCAGCCTTTCTGTTACCTCCACACCCCCAGGCATGCCTCCCATGGTCTCAAGGTGTGAGCTCTCAGCCACTTGCTCTAGTGTCATACCTGCCTGACAGTTGTCATCGCCCCAACCATGGTGGTCATAGGGTCTTCAATAACTGATGCAGGAAGGTCATTTGTCAATAAACAAACTGCCTTGGCCCATTTGATAGGCTACCCCTTAGGTGGGTGGAGTGAACAGAATAGAATGCTGGGAGGAAGAGGAAGTGAGCTCAGACTCGACAGCTCTGCTCTCTGGAGCAGACGCCATGCACCATGCTCCCCTCTCCCCGGCAGACGCGATGAAACTCCAACCCAGGATGGACGTAGGCTAGAATCTTCCTGGTAAGCGCACCTGGGGTGCTACATACATGAACAGAAATGGGCCAAGCAGTGTTTAAAAGAATAGAGTTTGTGTGTCATTATTTTGGGGCATAAGCTAGCCAGGCAACCATGAGCCGGGCTGTGGGAAGAGGCCCACAGCACTTACTACAGATGGCGCCCACGTGGATAACTGCATCCACAGAAAGCCTGAGAAAGCTTGGGAAAGAATAGAGTAAAGCGTGTTTTCTTGGTAGCAGCAATTTCTCGGGTCTGCTCTGCTTGCTAGAGGCAAGCAAGTGCTCTCATCTAAGAGAGGCTTCCTGACTCAGCTTCAGCTGTGAAACCTTGCAGCTCATTTAAGAGGTCCTGCCACGAAATACTTAAAACGGTGTTGGTGAAAAGCTGAAGGCATGCTTTTCGGTTTTCAGCCGTAGCAGGAAAAAAGTTGTGCTGTTTTAAAATGCCGGCTTTCTGGGCCATCCTGCCAGGGAAAACTCTTGACTGTTTGAGGCAGGAGGGCCGACTACAGAGAGAGGACTTGATTGTTGTCTGTGGATGTAATGCTGCAGTTTGCTTGTTGGCAAAGACCTTGAAACGCCACAGAGTTGTGATAAACATGGCTACAGCTGGTATCTCCGCCATGAGGCTGGAAAGCTAAGGAATGGCACGGCTTTCGTCCTACTGATATTGCTTGGTAAATTAAAGACTCATGTGGTCAGAAAAAGAGAGAGAGATATACAGTAAAGAGAGATTCAAAGACAAAAGAAAACTTTAAATGATTTACAGTGTGTTTAAAAATATATGCAGGCTGAAAGTTAAAGTTCTTAAAAGTAAAATAAGGAAGAAAGATAGTAGTTGGGTGTGGTAGTACACACCTTTAATCCCAACACTTAGGAGACAGAGGGAGATTGACCTCTGTGACTTCAAGGTGTGGTAGCACACGCCTTTAATCCCAATGCCTGGGAGGCAGAGACAGACAGATCTCTGAGAGTTCAAGGACAGCCTGGTCTAAAGAGTTATTCCAGGACGAAGATATACAGAAAATATAAAATAAAAGTAAAAGTAAACGAAATAGAGGTTAAAATAAAGCTGCACAAAGATGGAAAATACAATGAGAATCTTGATACTGTATGCTATTATGCTCTCTTTGAATTGTTTTAATGCTGAGGAAGGAGCAACATCTGCTAAAAGATATTTGTTTATAAATGCTGCTGAACTAATCCAAGATAGATATTTTCAAAATACCTTGACTTCAGAATTTGGATCTAAGGATATGATACTTTGGAAAAGAGTTTCTTCTTTTGTTTTCACAGAAGATGAGACACTGTGGATTGCTTCTTTGATCACGATATGGTATGATAGACCACGCCCTCCTGAAGGGTTGCTGTGAACACCCTTAAAAAATTACTTTGCTCAACTGCCGACTGAGAGGAACCTAGCACACAGGTTATACCATGAAAGACTTGATTAACAGCGCCCCCATTCAGCAGGAAGCAGTTTGGAGAGAAAAAACTGCGCCCATGTTCCCATATATTGTTTATAAATGTTCTTTTACATTTAAAGGGGGAGATGATATAGATGTGAATAATTTGCATTGATATGAATCTTGGTTTACTGATATTAATTTAAGGTCAATTTTATTATATGTATATGTATTTCTGATATTGATTAAGGTATTGTGATTGTGTAGTTCACTTAAAAATGTAATGTCTATAGGTTGTTAATGGATAATTATCAATAATAGTCAAGTTTGTAGTCATGTTAGTTAGATTTTCTAGATGTGCATGCATATATTTTAGATAGACATTCTTCATATCTTTCAAAGATTATAAAATATGGCATTTTAAGTGCTTTAATAACTTAGGGTTTTTCATGACAATGAGACACTCTGCTCCTGGCAGCACCAATCTACTTCAAGAAGAAGATGGGCATCGAAGAGGATCCTTATGGAGTTTGATAGCCATTTGGGCAAGAAACTGCTCTTGCCTGGACTATTTTATAAACTGGACACAAAGAACCCGCAGAGAGAGGACTGCTGAACTTGCCTAAAGGTGAGATGATCTTTCGGGGTTCCTGATTCATGAAAGAGTCTGCGAGACATTCTGCAGGACACAGCAGATAAGTGACTGAACTGCCTTTAAATTTCCTGCTTCATGGAAACGTCTCTGGATACTATGGGCCTTTAGGCCGAAGATGGATGCCCCAACGGTACAGAGGAACTTTGGGTGACTGTCCAGGCAGTGAGATGTCTCTGTCATTTCTAGAGTTTAGAAGTTGCTTACTTTTTGTTTGCTTAGGTAATATTGTATTCTTCTCGAGTCTTTGATGGAGTTGAATAATAGATAGATAGTTATAGTTATAGTTTTCCTTAGTTATGATAAAGATAAAATAGATGTAAATATTGTAATTTTTACTTGATAACTGTTTTGTTATATGTAATTTTGCTATGTTAAAGTTAAAGCCTTCCTTTTTTTTTTTTTTTGTTTAAACAGAAAAAAGGGAAATGATGCAGGAAGGTCATTTGTCAATAAACAAACTGCCTTGGCCCATTTGATAGGCTACCCCTTAGGTGGGTGGAGTGAACAGAATAGAATGCTGGGAGGAAGAGGAAGTGAGCTCAGACTCGACAGCTCTGCTCTCTGGAGCAGACGCCATGCACCATGCTCCCCTCTCCCCGGCAGACGCGATGAAACTCCAACCCAGGATGGACGTAGGCTAGAATCTTCCTGGTAAGCGCACCTGGGGTGCTACATACATGAACAGAAATGGGCCAAGCAGTGTTTAAAAGAATAGAGTTTGTGTGTCATTATTTTGGGGCATAAGCTAGCCAGGCAACCATGAGCCGGGCTGTGGGAAGAGGCCCGCAGCCCCTACTACAAATAACCCTCCAAATCATAAGCCCAAAGTAAACACTGTCTTTCAAAAGTTACCTGGGTCATAGTGTTTTATCACAGAAAGAGGAAAGTAATTAAGACAGAGATGAGGAATCAGAGGCACAGAAAGAAAATACTATGTCAAAGGCCATGAGTAAGATAATTTCAACCCATTCTGTGTTCGTAACTACTGTGCAATACAATAAATCTACACCCTTCACTGTAAATCAATGTTACTGCAGTCAAGAGTTTACAATTTCTAAAACGGAGACTATCTGTGTAGTTCATGGTTTAACTGTGGATCTGGGCTACAAAGCACTTAATACAAAACCCACAATATTTTCAAAACAATTTTTTTTTTAAAAAGTTTCTTGAGACAGGGTTCCTCTGTTTAAGAGCCCTAGCTGTACTGGAACTCACTTTGTAACCAGGCTGGCCTCAAACACACAGAGATCCGCCTACCTCTGCCTCCCAAGAGCTGGGATTAAAGGTGTGGGCCACCACTGCCAGGTAAAATTTTAAAAGTTATGTTTATAAAATTTAACACTTAAATTGTTAAGATACACAAAGTTTATTTTAAGCCATGATGAAATGACATTAGATTAATAGAGCTCAAATTTTGAAAAATTCTAAGAATTGGAAAGACCAAATTCAGATTTTTAGATGCTACCAGTGGGGTAATAAACATAACAATAGATTTTTCTCTTCAGATTGAACTTGAACCTAACAAGAACTAGTATTACTGTATTTTACCAGCTAAATGAAACTCAAAGTCATAACAAGAAAACCTAAAAATCTCACTTAAAATAACTCACTGCAGATATTTTCAAAAGTTGATATTATACCTTTCAAAACATACTATTCCATTTTAAATTTCCTAGAAATATCTGGAATCAATTTTTAAAAGATATTAAATTATCTCATGGTATTTTAATATTTCTGCCTCACTTCACTGTACATGTCTTGCTCCTTACATTTCAGATGCCACCACTTTTAAAATATTTTTATTTAAAAAGACAGAGAGACAGAAGAGAGAGACTGAGTGCATGTCTGTGCACCAAGTATGTGCACAAGCATAAAGTGGTTAAAAAAAAAAAAAAGAATACTGGATCCCCTAGAACTGTAGTTACAGACTGTTGTAAGTCACCAAGTGGGTGTTGACAACCAAATCTGGATCCTCTACCAAAAAAAAAGTGCCCATAACCACTGAGTCGTGTCTTGGGCACATGGACAAAGCTATTGTCCCTTCAAAGCAGGCATATTTTTACCAAATGAGGTAGTGTGAAATATTAGACATAACCGCACTTATACAGTAGAAATATATCACATAACATTCTTTATGTGGAAAAAACAATTTGACTAACAAATATTTCATATAACAGTTACCATACAATAGTTCTCATAATTATTATTTTTAAGATTTATTTATTATGTATGCGATGCATGTATCCCTGCAAGCTAGAAGAGGACACCAGATTTCATTACACATAGTTGAAAAACACTATGTAGTTGCTGGGAATTGAACTCAGAACCTCTGGAAGAATAGTCAGTGTTCTTAACCTCTGAGCCATCTCTCCAGCCAGACCACCTGAACACGCCCAATCTTGCCATATCATTATTTTTAATTGACACCTGTTTTAAATAAACTAAGTACCTATATTGATGTACCTTAAATCACATTAAAGAGTGACATTTTGATATTTAAAATGTAATACTTTTTTTAAAAAAAGCATATATTTATAAAAGAACAAAAATTTGAAAAAACATGGAAAAAGCATTCGTTAATTTTACTACAACTAATTATAGTGGGTAATTTTAGGAAAACAGTTAACACGTTTGCAGCTTAAAGAGATGGGCATTCTCTTTATCCTCAGGTGGCTTTTAACTGCCAGATTATGATCTATAAAGACACAAATCAAGATTTTTCAAAATTAGATGAAACAACGAAAATCAGATACAATAGTCAATAGTCACTAACAAAATATTATAAACACAGTATTAGGAAAAAAAGAAATTAGTAACGAAGCAGTTTAATAAATTTTACTTTCTTGTTAAAATCTTACTTCCCGGTATTCTGGACAGAGGGCTCAGCAGTTAACAAGACTTGCTACTCTTAGCTCCTGCTTCTTATGCACCAACCCAGGTTCAGTTCCCAACATCCATATGGCCGTCCACAACTACCTGTGACTGCAGTTACAAGGGATTTGATAGCCTCTTCTAACTTCCTCAGTCACTAGGGACACATGTGGCACACATATAGAGATTTAGATATGCACACACACATAAAATAACAAGTACATCTTTAAAAAAAAATCATACGCTGGGAGATGGTGGTGCATGTCTTTAATCATAGCACTACAGAGGCAGAGACATGCAGATCTCTGTGAGTTGCAGGCCACCGTGGTCTACAGAGCTAGTTCCAGGACAGCCAGAGCTATTGTTACACAGAGAAACCACGTCTTGAAAAGTCAAAACAAACAAACAAACATGGTGGTTCACACCTAAAATCCCAGCACTAAGGAGTCTGAAAGAGGCTCTCTAGGTTATAGGCCAGCCGTGCTAGAGAGAAAGACTCTATGTTTCAAAAAAGCAAAGCAAAATATAAGTTTCCAAACAATCATAAACATCTCTGCTTTTTGAAAAATGGTCCCACCAGAATAATCTCCATCATGCACTGTTTCTGAAGTGGGATGGTCTTTCGTAAGTATACATTCTTGCTTACTGCAGTAAGCCTCCACAGCTAGACAGAATGTTAATACATCAGAAAAATAAACTTGACTCAGTATTAATCAAACATTTAGACAAAATATTTTCATAAACAGCCTCCCAATCATGCATGTGTGTGTTTGTATACAAAATGTATCCCTATAGTCTAAAATTATTTCTATGTGGCTAGCTAGATTGTTCGCCGGGTAAAGGTTCTTGCCACCAACACTTGATAATCTGCGGACCCACATGTTTGAAGAACTAACTTCTACAAGTTGTTCTCTGAAAACTATACACATACACACAGACACATACATACACATAGACATACACACACATACACACACACAAATAAATAAAAAAATAAAACTATCTATCCATGGATTAGTAACAAAGAGACCTGAATATAATAAACTCAGGAGCCAGAGAAAATTATTCTTTAACAAATTTTTGCTATTAAGCACAATAGCAAATTAAGTCACAAAAAGCATAAAATATTAAACACTTTAATTTTAAAAACTAGCATTAATATGCATTATTAATCAAGTACCTTTCTTTACCTAATATTTACTACATTACACAACACCCCTTTTTGAATATTTATATTCTCTTAAAAGATATTTATATTCTATTAAAAGACTAATATTTAGTCTTCAAGTATGGACTTTTGCAATCACTCATATGCCCTTGCCTCCATTATCTACAAAGGTGCATCTGTACTTTACCTTTGACAGACAAAACAAACTTCAATGGCATGCCCTGAAAACTTTACCCTTTTGCTATCATTATCCTATTTACTTCCTCTTTATTATTTTCCTCAATTAAACTCTTCCTATTTTATTGTATTTGCTTTGATAAGAAGCTTTTTAATTTGTAAAAAAAAAAAAAAACCAAGGTTTTGAAAATACAATAAATATTCACACTAAAACATTTTTACAGTAGAGTCAACAGTAAAAATAGACAGTAAATAAAAAAATGAATATAGGTCGATAATAAAAAACTTCCCCTAATAAAGTATAGGCAAATGCCCTTCAAAAGAAAAACCCCACTGATTCAGTACCTGTGGTTTTAAAATCAATGATCTCATATGCAAAATTTGATTGCTGAGATTATTTATTTTATATTGAAAACTTTAAAATTTGAAAAAAGCTTTGTCAACAGTAAATAATGTGTGAAAATGAGATATATATGTAAAATGTGGACTATTTTACTTTCTTTTTCATAGTAAAGTAAACTAGCCTATAAACAGTCAAGTCTTATATGAAATACGATTTCACGCAGATCAGACAGGGGGTGGGGTGAAACTTTATGAAGGTAGTCAGGAATGGTAATATAGGCTAATAATCCCAAGACTTGGGAAACAATAAGATCTTGAGTTCAAGACTAGCTGGGGCTGTACAAGGCAAGAACAGATTTCAAAAACTAAACAAAGTCCTTATTCGGGCCTGGAGTGCACACTTACCCTTCTCCTCCCATTCTTGTTATCTTAAGTCGAAAATCCACCGAGTTCAGACTAGGAGGTTTCCATTTCAAAATATCATCGCATCGCCCAGGCTTGTATTTCTAAAGTAAAAACAATAATCAGGAAAAAGGTAAAATTTAGGATTCAATTCATTAAGCACACATAATTTTTATTAAGCAACATTTCTATTTTTATTTACATTTTTTGTTAATGATTTATTTATTAATTATATATGCAGCATCTACCTTCATGTATCGCTGCAGGCCAGAAGAGGGTACCAGATCTCATTACAAATGGATGAGAGCCACCATGTGGTTGCTGGGAATTGAACTCAGGACCTCTGAAAGAATAGTCAATGCTCTTAACCTTTGAGCCATCTCTCAGCCCCTATTTACATTTTTAAAATTACATTTATTATTTGCTTGTTTATGTGTATGCGGGTGGGTGTGTCCATACAAAGACTCATGCATGATGGTCAGGCAAAAACTTGTGAGATGTTAGGGCTTAAGAAACTCCTTTTCCCAAGGTCCAGCATTTATATAAAAGTCAGCATTCCCTCAGAGATTTAAAAAGATAGTTTTTATTGCTAAAAGGTCTGAGGTGCCTGTTAAACATATCAAAGCAGATACTCTCAGCATCAACAATGCCTGTTAGAGTCATCTTGGCTAGCAAACCCCATCCTCTAACCTCAACCTCTCAGCCTGAGTGGTGTGGGACAATGGTCTGTATTGCCAATTATATTTTAAATAAACGCTGATTGGCCAGTAGCTAGACAGGAAGTATAGGAAAGACAACCAGGCAGGACAACAAGAACAGGAGAATTCTGGAAAGAAGATTCTGCTTTCTGCAGTTGTGACCCAGCCACAGAACAAGCAAGATGTGACTGCCGCACCGATAAAGGTACCGAGCCATGTGGCTAACATAGACAAGAATAATGAGCTAATGTAAGTTATAAGAGTTAACAAGAAGCCTGAGCTAATGGGCCAATCAGTTTATAATTAACGTAGACCTCTGTGTGATTTCTTTGGGACTTAACGATTGCAGGAACTGGGCAGGACAGAAACTCAGTCAACACCTGAGCTTCACTCCTCTTCCCTGCAGCTTCCCTTCCCTACCCAACCATGTTGGCTATGCGGGTTCTTGGCCTCTTGGTTTCCTGGCACACTAGTGGTCTCTTCGTTTCCCTTTCTCCTCTCTCTTCTTCCTCTCTCACTCCCACTCCTCCACCTCTATGGCCCCATTAAGTCTGGACTCTTCCAGAAGTCTCTGGCTGAATTCTGCCTAATACCTATAATATTCGTACAATAAACCTCTTATATCACCATACCTCAATTTTTGTTCACCTGGTGCCAAAACCTCAGAATTGGCATATATGATTTTCCTTCAAGGGTCTCAACCACTCCACAGGAAGCTGCTGATGACTCTCCTAAGGTATATATGGATCATTATTTATGCTGGTTTCTGCTTCCCATCAAATACGACTCCAAATTCTACAGTCTTCATCTGCTTCTTCCCTCAACCTGCTCAAAGCATTTGCCTCTCATCTACTTACTACAGCCTGCTACACCTTCCTGGGGCATCTCTTTATGCCCTCCATGTGAACACATCTTTCTTTTTAAAGACACTTACCCGTCTCCTTCTATCAGAACCCTCCCTTTTCCCGGAAGGTTGTCCTGGTCCCCATAAGAACTGCCTTCTCCATCTCTTCAGCTGCTTTATCCTCTCCTCCTCTACTGAATTAAGTGTCACCGTGGAGCTGCCTACTTTGTCTACTAATACTACAAAAGTCACATTGTTGTGGCAGAAAGCTCCTCTCACTATACTGATCCCCCTGACACCTGGAAAAGGACGCTTCTCCCCTATGATTTGGAGAGATCGAGGGTAGGCGATGGGATATGCGAGCCAGGGTGACTCTATAACAGTTTTGGTGATATTGAGATATCTAGTGGACAGTGTGTTCGAATTGATGTGCTAAACAGCACCTTAGGCAAAGGTTAATGAAGCAGTCACATGCCCCTTTTGTCAAAGATAAGGAAAACGATTTATTTTAGCAACAGGAAGTATCTGCTTAAATTCCTAAGGGAATGAATGTTTGCCTTTGTCTAAATACCAGACTTTTGAATGACGAATTTCTTGAAACCTAACATTCTAAGCTTTTTGTTGATGATAAAGGGGTGACAGAATCATACAGGATAGTAGTATAACTTCAGCTGCTGAACAGGATTGCTTTGGCCTTAGGCTGCAAGATTCAGGAAGTCTGTGAGATTTTCCCACGGAAGAGGAACCTGTGAAAACTGACCTGTTCTGGCAGAGCAGGCAGTCAACCCAACAGTGTCCACAGTACAGGCAGAGCCCTGGACTCTCCACCAAAGTGTCCAAATAATTTACTCCTAATTGTTTTGGCTATATGCCTTATTTTTTGACAGGGTTTCTCAGTGCTTCTGAGTTTGCTGAATTGATTGGATAGCACTAGGAAGATATTTTTATCTTCCTAGTGCTAGGACTACAAGCATTTGCCACTATACCAAGTCAGTTATTGGTTTGTGGGTTCGGAAGAAACTGAACTCTAGTCTTCAAGTATTTACAGCAAGTACTTTATTGAATCATCTCTCGATCCTAATGTTGTTGCTCTTGTTTTGAGAACTATCATAAAGGTCAGTATGGCCTCAAAATTCACTATGTAGTTGCAATGACCTTGAACTCTTGAACATGCTCCCACCTCCCAAAGTGCAGATCATGAGCCTTTTTCCTTCTCTGCCCCCCCTCCGCCCAACATTCTTTTTTTTTCCTTTTCTTTTCTTTTTGGAGGCAACAGGGATAGGAGTGAGACAAGACTAGTGTGGAACTCGTTATGCAGTAAAATTTGATCTTGTATTGACAATAATACTCTTAGTCCAACTTCCTGAGTGCTAGGATTACAGGGTACACCAACATGCTCACTTTCTTTGCATTATATTAACAATTTATCTTTCTTCCTTTCCTTTCATTTTTCCCTCTTTACTAATTTTTTAGAATACTGGAAATGTTTAAACATGGGGCCTCTTGGATACTAAATCCAAAAATGACCTACCTCCCATAACTCTGTTTATTTTTCATTTGGGGATAAAAATCCTACTAAATTGACCAAACTGGTCTTGGCTTTTGGTGTCTTAGGTTCCAGAGCATCCAAAATTACAGGCCTGTAGCACCTGGACTGCCCTTAACAATTCATTTTACTACAGGGCTGTAGAGAGAGCTCAGTGGTTAGAAGCACTGCCTGCTGCTCTTCCAGAGGTCCTGAGTTCAATTCCAAGCAACCATATGCTCACAAACATCTGTAATGAGATCTGGTGCCCTCTTCTGGCCTGCAGGCAGACATGCAGACACTGCATCCATAATAAATAAATCAAAAAAAAAAAAATATTTTGATGAGCAAACTTTTTTGTTTTAATTAAGTCAAAATTAGTCATTTTTAGGGTTGGAGAGATGCCTCAGTCACTAAAGGCTAGGCTCACAAGCAAAAATATTTTTAAAAGCCACTTTAAAATTATGTAATTTGTGGAGTTTACTCCCTGTTTAAGAAATATTTTCTTGATCTAAAAATCACTAGAATTTTCTGCCGCATATTCTTAAAGAAGTTTCAGTTTTAATTATTTTGGGTAGATGATACATTTCTTATTCTTTTGTATCTACAGAAAGTTGTAAAGGAAGACTAGGCGACCAGGGGAGAAGTAAAGGGTAAAGGCCCTTGCCTCTCCAGACCATACAGAGGAAGGAGAGAACTAAACCCACAAGGCTGTCCTCTGACTTCTGTGCATACGCGCCACTCCTATCACATACTATGTATATATAATAATCATAAACATCTTTCAAAAAAGGAAAACTAGATTTACTGCTTGACAGATAAGTACGCTATTAGTCCAATAACGTGTGAGAGACTGCACTTGCTAAAGTACCTTTACCAAAAGAATAGCTGTCCTCCTTCATCTGCTGCACTGCCGAACACGCCTGCTATCCTACTAACAATCAGAATCTAGTTCAGAAGCACTGCATCTCTACTTATTAGGACTCCTTGAATGAATCTCAGCAATGCTATAGTTTTCAATGGACAATTTTTGTTAATTGCTGATACTCTAGTAAAAAGTCTAACACAAAGATATTCAGTTTTGCTTCTATATATCACCAGTAAATTTCTAGATTCCAGAACTAAAAGAAAGCACACTAAAAATACAGCTCAGAATGCATGAAGGCCTGGCTTCCATCACCAACACTGCAACAGCCTATAAGTAGAGCAACTCAGAGTCAATGCTCTCAATCAACAGTCTTTTTTTGCAGAAGGAAAAGCCCACCTTAAATATCATATGAAACTAGAGGCGACCCCAACGAACTAAAATAATATTGGTGTTAGAAGACATACTTTCAAAAAAAAAAAATTTAAGTCTAGGTCTCGTACATCTTAAACTAGCCTCAATTTTACTATGTTGCCAAGAATGACACTGAATTTCTAAACTTCTGATCCTCTTGGTTCCACATCCCAGGTACTGAGATCACAGGCATATCACCAAACCCATTTCATTTACTACTAGGGATCAAACCCAGGGTTTCATGCATGCTAGGCAAAAGCTCTACCAACTAGGTTACCTGAAGCGAATCCATTTTAAAAATTTACTACGAGGCTACAAATCAAACAGTACGTTACTTTACATAAAGATAAACATACAAGTAATGGAATAGAATTAAGAGTACAAAAATAAGCTCTATGTGTATAATTTAACTGACATTTCACAAGGGCATGAAGTTCATTCAATGGAGAAAGAATATTCTCTTCAAGAAATAGTTCTTGGCTATTGAGATGATTCAACAGACAAAGGTGCTTTCTGAACAAGCTTTCTGACCTTTGTTCAAACCCCTGGACCCACAATCCCACAATGTTGTCCTCTTACCTCCACACCCTTCTCCATCTCTCCATCCCACCTCAAACACACACATCATATATACACACAATAATAATAAATATATTTTAAATAAACAGAAAGGATGCTGCTAACCTTGACTCAGAAAAACAAATATTATATTTCTTTCATATGTAGACTCTAGATTTAAGTGCAAATATATGAATATATATATATAAAAGTATAAGGGTGGGTCTATGTGAAGAAAGGAATAGGTCCAAAACTTGGAAGGTGAAGAATAGAAAATAAGAGAGTAATAAGAGGGAAAAAACGCCTCATACTCTTATATATGAATTCTAGATTTGATTTCATACACAAACACATATGATATAAAAGCAGAAGAAAGACTATTTGGAAGGAGGAAAAGGAACAGTTGTGGAAGGAAGGTGTCTTAGTTACTTTTCTATTATTGTGATAAAATGTACACACAAAGTAACTGATAAAAAGACAGGTTTGACTGAACTTTCAGTTCCATAGGGTTTGAGTCCATGAAGGACCAATGGCATGGCAGCAGAAACAGTTAGGAGCTCACATCTCAAAGGGCAAGCAGAAGACAAAAAGTACACTAGGAATGATACAAGTCTGTGGAAACCTCAAGGCCCAACCCCTGTAACACACCTCCTACAGCAAAAGGCTATGCCTCCTAATGCTTGCCAAACAGTTCCATCAACTGGGGAAGAACATAGGAGACCCATTCTCAAACTGCCACATGAAGTTAACAGGAAAGGTGCGAACAGAGATAGGTACTATGACATACATGTGTGATAATATTCTAATACAAGCCTATTTGTATACTAAATAAAAAGAATTAAAGAGGCCAGAGAGATGTCTCAGTGGTTAAGAGTACTTGTACCAGTTGGGTTCCCAATGCCCTCATGGTGATTCATAACCATCCATAAGGATGCACAAAGTGCATATCAAACAGGCAGGCAAAACACTCAAGCACATAAACTAAGTAAAATTTAAAATTTACAGAGAAAGGTACTACACTAAATTTTTCTTTTATTTTTTTCATTTTTATGCTAATATCAGAAAGTGACCATTAATTTGATGTGGGATTCCCCTCTATAAGCTGTGAATACCATTGGTGAATAAGGAAACTGCTTTGGACTGCAAGGCAGAACTTAGCTAGGCGGGGGGAAACTAAACTGAATGATGGAAGAAAGAAGGCAGAGTCAGGGAGAAGCCATGTAGCCTTGCCAGAGACAGACGCAGAAACTTTGATGGTAAGCCACAACCTCGTGGTGATGCACATATTAATAGAGATGGGTTAAATTAAAATGAAAGAGTTAGCAAATAAGAAGCTAGAGCTAATGGGCCAAGCAGTGATTTAAATAAGATGATTCTGTGTGGTTACTTCGGGTCTGAGCTGCCGGGAGGCTGGGAAACAAACAAATGACAGCTTCCAACACCATTAATGTTCACATGAAAAATCGAAATTAAGGGCTGGAGAGATGGTTCAGAGGTTAAGAGCAATGGCTGCTCTTCCAGAGGTCCTGAGTTCAATTCCCAGCAACCACATGGTGGCTCACAACCATCTGTACTGACATCTGGCACCCTCCTCTGGTTGTGCGGGCATACATCGAGACAGAATGTTGTTTACATAATAAATAAATAAATAAATAAATCTTAAAAAAAAGAAAAAAGAAAAATCGAAATTAAAAGCTGAGAGTGGGGGGGGCATTTCTATAACAGCAGAATTTGAAAGTAGAGTTACCAGAATCAGGAGACTGCTCAGAGACCTAGTCATAAAACAAAACAAAACAAAAAACAAGGATCATTCATTCTTTTAACTATTTTTCTCACATACTGAGTATATAAAACAGACCTGGGTATGTAAAAAAGATGCTTCAATCAAGTAAATTAAAGGATATATAAGAGGAAAAAGTAATACTGAGACAATCCACAAACAAAACAATGAGGATTCCCTACCATACATCATAGTCAGAAACCAAATCAAGAATCTAAATATTGAAATCCGTGTGGAGAATACTCAAAAAGCTAAAAATAAATCTACCATAAGACCAAGTATATTCCCAAAGGTCTCTGCATAATACTCCAGCTACTTGCTGAACCATGTTCATTGCTTCTCTACTCCTAATAGGTAGGAAATGGGAACAACCTCAATGTTCTACGACTGACAAATAGATAATGAAAATGTGGTATATGTACACCATGCAATACTCCTACTCGACTGTAAGAAAAACTGAAATCATGAACTTTGCAGGGTCATGAATGGAAATAGAAAACACAGTACTGAGTGAGATGATACAGATCCAGAAAGACATCAAATGTTTTCTCCTATTGGAGGCTCTTAGCTCCAAATCTTAAGAGAGGTGACTAGAAACAAAGCTCCTTAGACTTGCTCTGCATAGTTTCCTTACTGTTCAAACTGGAAAATGTTTCCAATTATCAACTCATCTCTGAAAAGACTATAATAAAATTTAATTATTGATGACAGAAATTACAAAATAATCCCACACTAGTTCAGAATTACATATAATACAGGGTTATTTATTTAGGGACGACTCACAGATCACTGTCCTAGATCACAGTCCTCTGCATGAATGGGGAACAGCAACCAAAAAAGCAGCCGGGAGCAAAAACCGGAAGCAAGAGAGCGAGCACACACTTTACAACTGCATTTATAATATAAGAGATCCACAGCCAAGTGGGCTGGTATCTTAAAGGCTATTGGCCCCAAAGGAGCTCCCACAACAACTTACATTTTGCTAATTAAGGATATTTGATAGAAATCTCAGAAAGTGAGTCATGACGTAAACAAAGAGAGTAAAGAAGAAAGAAGTGTCTGCAGAAAAGAATGAGTTGTAAGACAGCAAGTCCCTATGCCTCACAATGCCTATGCCTAGCCCTCTTGAATCCATCCACAGCCCTGGGCAAGGGAATTCATACTCAGAGACAAGTCATCGTTTATTCATGTTTGTTTGTTTGTTTTTATGATAAATGTTAGAAAAAAGAGGCAAATAAATAAATTCTTTTTTCACAGTCTCTAAGGGTCAAGATATTATATAAAAAAGGTTAAGGTTTTTGAAAGTAAATATATATGACTTACCACATTTGAAATATAAACTTTTGCTTAAGTATACAAGTATATACATACTCTAATACATAATAAGGAGTGGTGAATTCACCAGCATACATTCATATTAAAATCATTATCAAAGCTCTAGCTAACTGATAAATATGATACCTATAAATAAACCTGATTTTAACAAGAGAACTGTTTAAAGGAGAAAAACAAGAGAAATACTTGTGTTTGGACACAGCCCAATATAATCTGAGATGTCCACAGTCTTTAAAGAAGCAACAATGCAATCAACATAAATATTAAAAATATTAGACTATGAGAGGGAAATGTAAAACGTAGCCAAACCTCTGTTCAAAGTGTACTTTAGTGTGGCTATAAAAAAAAAATACATGAACTAGACAGAGGGAAACTGACAGGTATGTGTAAGGCAGCCGTTTTCAACTAGATGGTGTCCCTGAAGAGGCTGAAAATGACGGACTGGCATAAGGAAGGTATATTACTGCCATCTAGGGGCACAGCCAGAAACACCACTATAGATATACTGCCCAGAACAGGCCAAAGGAAGAAACCACAAGTCAGTGACAGCAACTGCACAAAAAGTAATGTTTAATTCCTCTTTGACTTTACTAACTTAATATTAAGGAAGTTTTAAGTTTTACTTCCCTAAAAACAGGTTGTCTAGACCAAAGTTGTATGTTCTTCTTCAAACTCTAGTAGCCCATGTTCGGAAAATACTGTATCTCAAGCTTCCCACATGATGGCATCTCAACTTACCATCTTACCATCTGCTGCAATTCCACTCTTTAAATAAATATGGTCTTCACATATCTAGCCTCACACCGTTTTGTTGTTTCTTTTTGAAACTGGTTCTCACTGTAAGTCACTTCTAGAAGACTCCAAATCTACCCACAAAAATTATTCCCAAATCTTCATTTCTTCATTACTCTCAAGGAAACCTAGACGTTCCTTATGAATATGAGTACATCAAGCACATATCCAACACCCCTCGGGTTCAAAAAGTTTTAAATCTAAAATGAAATCACTCGTTTTTTAAACAAAAAGCTACTCTTTCCATCCTAAACAGGAATTCCTACCTAGTCAGGTTCACTTTCTATACAGATGACTCGACTCTGTTACTCTACACTCATCACTTACTCCAGGATTTCCCTCACTACTGTGATATCCCAGCTGCTACCCTATAGCCAACAAACCCTGTCAAATCTAACTATTCTCACTCCAGCTGATTGGCTAGCTGATTGAATAGGATTCAAGCTTCTGAAACTAACAGCCACGCCCCCAATCTAGCCTCCTTTGTCTCCTCTAGTTTGCATCTTCTTCTGCAGTCTTTACATAGAGTAATAAAGACAGTAATAATTTCTAATAACTATCATTTACTGTGCATTTTCCTGACCAACCATGGGTGCTGAGTGCCATCAAATCACATGATTCTTAGAATAGTCTATAAATAGGTTAATTCATCATAATCTCCTGTCTTCATGGGTCACCAAAGACAGAAAATAAGCAATGTGTCTAGACACAGTAAATATTCAAATCTAGATATATTATTCCACATAAAAATGCACACTAACTACTATAATAAACTGGACCAATGGAAAAACAGGGATTCACATAACACTAACACACACACACACACACACACACCTCAAAGTGATTAAACCTCCAACTGTAAAACCAGGAAAAACCTTAGGGGAAAATATCAAGAGATCTTTAAAATAATTTTCTAGATACAGAACTAAAAGCACAAGCAACAAACATTAACAAGAAAAGTACCACTCCATTACAATAAGAAAAATTTGAACATTAAAGGAAACACATTATAGGGTTAACTACCAGGGGAAGGGGGGTTAAATATTTGAAAGCTATATCTAATAAGGAATTTAATATACAAAAATATATGGTCACATAACTCAAAAATGAAATATAAGTGATCCAATTAAAATAGGGACCAAGAACCTGAACAAGGAAGAAACAGATGCTAACAGACGTGTGTAAGAAGATGTCTACCTATTCAGCCATCTCCAGAGACTGGAAACCAAACCTCAATAGGAACTCACCTCACATCTACTCAAATGAATAGTAGCAAACAGACCAAAAAGAGCAAATGTTCTTGTGAAACAGGACAAAAAAGAAAGCATTGAACACCGGCACAGCACTATGGAAAATAGTGAAACTACTAAATGAGCCAACAATTCCATTTCTGAGCACATCCAAAGGTACCGAAAGTAGGATCACTGAGAGGAACCTATGCTTCCACGCTCTCTGCAGCACTGCTCACAATACCCAAGTATGGTAACAGTTAAATTCTTTAATAGATGATAACAAATAAAGGAATTATATTTACAATGGAATATTATTCAGCTTTTAAAAAGAAAAATATCCCGCCATTCTCCACTTTACAAGTAGAGCTAGAAGACATTCTGCAAACTAACATATAGAAAGAGAAAGCAAATGGGATCTCCCAAGTGCAATCAAAACTAAGCACTCATGAAAGTAGAAAGAAAGATGGTGTTGCCAGGAACTGTAATTCTGAGAAAGGCATGAAGTTGACCAATGGCACAAAATTAGTAAATTTAGAGATGATTGATGTTGATTATATGGAATGGGCTGATCATTTTATAATTATTATCAAAACACGAAGGTGTAACCTTTAAAACATACAGTTTAGGGGATGAAGAGACGAGACGGTACTGAATGGAGGCTAAGAGCACTTGCCACTCTTGGAGAAGACCCAGTTTCAGTTCCCAACACCCACATGCTGGCTCACAGCCACCTCTAACTCCAGTTCCAGGGCATCTAACACGATCTCCTGGCCTCCTAAGGCACCACGCACAAAAAAAGAGGGCAAAACACCCATATTCACGAAATAAAAATACATCTTTTCAGTAATGCACAATTTGTGTAAGTAAAAATGTCACAAAATAAGGAATTTTAAATATATCTTCTAAAGGTCTATATGTTTACAAATGTATAAAGTGTAAGATGACCAGAGCAGAGTCCCCAAGGCTGCTCGGACTGCTCTGGAGTTCTGCAGCATCCCCCGGCACCAGGACAGCTCAGGGACTTAGCAAACACAAGACCATGTGTTCAATCCCTAGTACCAGAGGGAAAGAAGAAAAATTCATGCATTATCGGCAAAATATTTATATTTAATTAGCTCCTAAATTGTTGTTACAAGCATGAGTGACAGGCACTCTCTTTTCATTAGAATTCTGTATGGTCCTATGAATGCTAAAAACCTTATCATTAGCATTATATGGTAGAATAGAAGCTTCTGGATAAATACTAAAATGCAAAGCATAAAATGATACCAGCTTTGAAAGCTGAGTGGAAATAAGAATGCATTAATGTACTAATACTCACCCAGATTTGAATAAAGAAACCATGAAAACATAGGTAAAAGCTTGACTAGAGGTGAAGGCATAAAGAAAGGTACACGCCTTTAATTCCAGGACCAAGAGGCAGAGGCAAGCAGATCTCAGCAAGCTTGAAGCTAGTCTAGGTTACACAATGAGACTCTGCCTAAAAATTCAAAATAATAAAAACTAAAAGAGAGGAAAAGCCTGTTCTATATATCACTTTTAGAGTCACTGTTACACCTCTGTGACTATATTATCTAGTAAAAGTTGAAACTAAGTATACCACCGTAAATTCTTTTAAAAAAAAGAATCTACCATTATGTTTCAACATTAACAATAAAGTGCCAATAATAATAATAATAATAAAATTATCTTATTCCTTAGGTGTTTAGCTGTCATCTATATGAGAACTGACTTTCTATGATCTATATTTTCACCCTCAAAGGCATCACTGATCCTTTCATTTCCTAAAGACATTATATTTACTTTCCCTTTCTCAGCCTCCAACATGTCATCATGACCAATTGTTTTAACCATACAGTTGTACAGAAGAATATATATCTAAATCCAGCTAAGACTGGCTGAAAATTAATCATCTGTAACTGTTTATTTTGTCATCAAAATTCACTAGAAGGCATATATTTATGAATTATGAAACCTAAAAATTGGTGTTTTCCTTTTTCTTCCTTCCACTAAGCAGTTAAGAATTGCTACACTCTGAAAACTGAACAATAAAAAATATTTTAAATGAACAAGGTGTATTTTCTTTCTTGACATTTTACTATTACAATTCCTCAGAAGTGATTATATTCCTCAATTGAAAAAAATAGCACAGTTCCAGGGTGGGGGTGGGGAGATGACACTTTTCCAGTCTGCCAGGAAACAGAGCCCTTCTTCAGCTGAAGACCTATCAAAATATGCAAGCAAATGTCATGGAAACAGAAGCTCTCACCATGGCAACACCGCCCTGCTAAAGAGAAAAACCACTGTAACTCGTCATGTACTTCAAGACAAGGCATTTAGACTAATAACCAGTTTTCATTTTACAATCTATCTATAACAGTCATTAGACCTAGCAGTAGTAAAAACTTCATTAAACTATTATTTTGCAAGAATGAAATATTAAAACTAAATTTGACTCTAAATTTACATGCAAACTGACTAATGCCAGAGACCTAAAATGAAGCTGCCCGACTTTGGAAAGAACACATGACAAAATAACCGTATCACTACTAGAGCAAACACTCTAGTCTCCACACAGAAGCAGTTAAGTGTTTTACTAACTGCCGTGTCTCTTCTACACAAGGAGTTTTTCTAAAAGTAAGCAAAAGTACTTGTAAGATTTCTATCCTTACCTCAACTATACAATCTACTCTATTTTTAATTAGCTACATAAAAATTCTTGTCTAGAAATATTATTTCCACAAGATTAAAGTAAATCAAACTAGGCTTGGTGGTACATGCCTTTAATCCCAGCACTGAGAAACAGAAGCAGAGGCGGAAGGAGCCCTATGAGTTCAAGGCCATCCTGGCCTGGTCTACAGAGGTTAGCCAAGGCTACATACTTGGATGGATGGATGGATGGATGGATGGATGGATGGATGGATGGATGGATGGATGGATGGATGGTAAAAAAATCGAAGACAGTTTTTAAAAGATTAAATATTAATCAACTTAATTATTATCAAACTTAAAAGAATAGCATATTACATAAATTACCATTAAAATAGTCTTACAAAATCTGGTAAATAAAAAAGATTTAATGTTAACATCAATTTTGTAAATTAAATGATCTAATAGCTATCAAGTAAAAGACTTACTACTTACATTAAAATGTCAAGTTACTTTTTATGAACAGTCATTCTTCGGTAACAAACCATAAAATAATGAGTGATTCATAATGACAATTATGTACAGAACTAAAGCCATTTAATATTAGCAGTCTAGTAAGAACTGTTTGATTTATGACACAGACTGATAACAGCACAGGAGTTCAATTTGAAAATGGATTTTTAAAACAATTTCAGTTTAAAGGCCTGAACTTTAAACCCTAGGTGGAAAAATATTGAAAAAGAAATAGTCATTTTCTTTTAGAGAAAATACAAATTCTTCTCAAAATATTCAAATGTATTCAAATGTTTTCTCAAGTATAATTGGCATTTCAAATTTTAAGCTTTATTTTTAATATTATGTGTATAATGGGGAGGAAGAATATGATGTAAGTGTGGGTGACTATGGAGTCAGATTCCTGAATAGCTGGAGTCACAGTTACGTCTGAGTTGCCTGACATGGATGCTGGGAACAGCTCTCAGATCCTTTTAAGAGCAGTATGTACTCTTAATCACTAAGACACTCTCCAGCCTGACATCTCAAATGTTCGAAACGGTATTTAAAATTGTTTCTGTCCTCTGTAATTTCCTAAAGTAAAACCCTAATCCAACAACATCACGGCACCTGAAGGCATTAGAAAATGGGACCTTAGGATAGAGAAGGTCAAGACTCCCCAAAACTGTCCTCTGGCCTCCAATGCACACTGACTTGTCTTGCCTGAACCCCCACACACACTGAAAAAAAGATAAAGCCTTTCAGATAATTAGACGATGCCATTAGCACTTTTTGTGAATGAACCCAGGTCCTCCTCACACCTCAAGGAGTATTGTGAGAAGATAGCCCTCTGTGGACTAAGACAGGGGCCCTCACCCTACACCAGTCAGTCAGTATATTAAGCTCCAAAGAAAAAATTCTGCATTTTAATTCAGTTTGTTGGATTTTATCGCAACACCCAAACCAAGACACACTGTTGGTATATAATACAAGACATCTTTAAATTAAAAAATATATATATATTGAATCAATAGCAAAACACATGGAGAAACAAAAAGGTAATTAAAAGAGAGCAAAGAAAGCAAACCTGGGAGGCTAAGGCAGGAAGATCACAAGTCCAAAGCTTGTCTGAGTTATAGAGAGACTTCAGCTAGACAGGCAACTCAGTGAAATCTGTCTCAAAATAAAGAGTAAAAGGAAAGTAGAATACAGCTTGTGTAGGAAAGTACTAGTTTGGCCTAAGGAGGCCCCACCTTCTGTCTCTGAGAGCCCCACTCCTCCCAAAAGACTTGCACAATATATATTTCAGCGGTAGAGTAATGCTTACTCTATGTGAGGTCTGGGTCCCACCCAAAAAACCCAGTCCAGAAAAGAAAAGAATAAGCTGGCTCTGCTATAAGGATGATCGGAAAGCACTAGCAATTAGGAAAATTGATTGCTGTGAATACAAAAACTGAAGGGAGAGACAAGAACAAATATACCAAGACCAGATAGAACATTCCTGTGGTTCTACAAACAAAAGACAATTAACACAAAAAGAACTGCAGCTGTGACAGTGGTGACAGACAAAAGAATAATTTAAAAAATAGTTGGAAGGTAAAACAAGACTTGTGATGGTAAGAAAAGAAAGAGTCAGAGATGACATCTATATTTCTGGTTAAGTTACTGATACACAAAAAGACCAGTTTTTATGTTTGGCCATTAGCGTCTGATTGCATCGAGACACTAATCAGGAAGTAATGTTTGAGAAGACACATAACTAAATCTAGAGTTCAATGGACGTAACTGGCTAATGGAAGGGAACTAAACCCATGAGTGTAGATGCAATTGCTAAACAGAAAGAACAAAGGGCCTCACAACAAGACTCAAGATGATAAATTTTAATGCTGTAAAGGACGAAGAGCTGAATGAGACACAAGAAATGGCAAACTACTAAGAGAAAGCCAGGAGTTTGTGGTGACACCAATGAATACTAAAAGAAACAGCAGACATATAAACTAACACTAAAGCAAACCCATAGTTCTCCACCTTCCTCATACCGTGACCCTTCAATACAGTCTGTCATGCTGTTCGGACCCCCAACCATAAAGTTATTTTCGTTGCTACTTCATAACTGTAATTTTGCTACTGTCATTAACTGTAATATAAATATGTAATATGCAGAATATCTGTGACCCTGTGAAGGGTCGTTTGACCCCATCTTCCAAAGGGGTCTTGACCCACAGGTTGAGAACCATTACTCTAGAGGGTGGAGTTAAAAAAACAACTAATTGAAGAGTCATCACTAGCAACCTCTCCAAAGACCAACCATGAGCTGCACTACACACAGTAAAAAGTCCGAGCTGCTTAGGTACTTGAGGCTTCCTCCTACTGACTCCATGTGGTAAGGCAATTTGCAGACACCTAAACTTTGAAGGTTTGGGACTAGTTTGGGAACCAGTTGACTAAATAAATAATCCTGAAATTAACTTCTTCAGCTAACTTTCTATAATTTTTCAAAATTTAGCCTACTTTGAATCAGGTCTGTTGTGATGACTAATAACTACTGTGGTTTTATTCAAAATCTGATATTCTCAAATTTCTTTATATAAATGGAGAAATATTCTAAGCTTTTCTTTCTCAATTAAAGTCTGGATTCACCTCTTATAAAAGCAATAAGCAATTCTCTAGATAGCACATAGTCATATTTCTAAAAGTATTGGGCTCCCAAGATGGCACTGGTGCCAAAACTGATAACTCAGGGCTCCCCCCTATGCAAGGAAAACTAAATCCTGCAAATTGTCCTCTGACTTTCACAAGCACACTATGGTATGTGTGCTATATGTACATATGTGTACACACACATACATAAGCACAAATAAGTAAAAAACAGTTAAAATTTCTCTTCAAAATAGAACATTAAATCAAAAATTAAACATCTTTTTCTAAACTCACGTTTGTGGCCTTGGCCTGATTAGAATGATTATTTAGATTCAGTACCAATGCCTTTAATATTTCATCAAAATTCACAGCAGTGTCTTTCTTACAGCAGAACTTACATCTAACCTATTAAGTGACTCAATACAATAATAATTAATGTAACAGAAGAGAAATAATTCCTTACCACATTTTAAGTAACTAACAACAAACATGCTGTAGCAATTTTTTTCATGATGGATGGATGGATGGATGGATGGATGGATGGATGGATGGATGATAGGTAGGCAAGACAGACAGACAGACACAGCATATATCACACATCGGTAATATTCATCTTTCAACACTCCTTTGCCTTTGGAATGTCTCTTCGGTACCAGGGAAAATACTGCAGGTAAAAACCAAGCTTCGAGTATTCAGTCCCTGCCATCAGAGGAGAACAGCAAGAAGTACGACTATCTATGCAAACATTCAAGAGTAGAAGCTTCAGTCCAGAAATTCCAGCACAGAAAAACAAACCTGGAGTTTGGGAGAGTTTACCCTCTTAAGAGTAGAACTACATCCCTTTACCTTTCTTAAATATCCTTCATGATTTCATTTTTAATTATATGTATACTGGTATGGCTGTACGTGGATATGTGCCCTCAGAAGCCAAAGGACAGTGCTGGATGTCTGGGAGCTAACGTTACAGACTGTAGTGAGCTCCAGCATAGGTGCTGGAGGCTAACTGCAAGAGCAGTGCTCGCTCTTCACTTCTAAGTCATTTCTCTAACCTTTCCTTTGCCTTTTTACTCTGAAAATACTGACAGGAGGGAAATGCCATCAGACAAGAGACTGGAGGAATAGTCCTTAGACAGACAGAAGAAATTCCCAAAAATTGAACCATAGGATCTGACATTTAGGGCATTAACCAACAAAAAAAACAAAGGTTAAGATTTGCATGTAACTTAATATTTAAAAAAAAAAACACCAATAACTTGACATTATTTTACCATAATAGTGAATCCCAACCCCTTTTCAATTACTAAAACTAAGTTCATCAAAAAGTTCTAGATGTTTCTGAAAAAAAAAATCAGGAAGATTGGGAATTTTTATATTTAAAAATTCTTTGTCTGTGACTGTCTAGGCAGCAAGATGTCTCTGTCATTTCTAGAGTTTGAAGTTTCTTATTTCTTGTTTACTTAGGTAATATTGTATCCTTCTGGAGTCTTTGATGGAGTTGAAGAATGGTTAGTTATAGTTATAGTTTTCCTTAGTTATGATAAAAGATAAAATAGATATAAATATTGTAACTGTAATTCTTGCTTGATAACTGTTTTGCTATATGTAATCTTACTATGTTAAAATGAAAGCCTTTTTTTGTTTAAACAGAAAAAGGGGAAATGATGGAGGAAGGTCATTGGTTAAATAATAAAGAAACTGCCTAGGCCCATTTATAGGCCAGCCCTTAGGTGGGTGGAGTAAACAGACAGAATGCTGGGAGAAAGAAGCCGAGTAAGAGAGTCGCCATGATTCTCCTATTCCAGACAGACGCAGGTTAAGATCTTCCCTGGTAAGCCAGCTCATGGTGCTACACAGAATATTAAAAATGGGTTAGATCAATATGTAAGAGCTAGCCAATAAGAGGCTGGAACTAATGGGCCAGGCAGTGTTTAAAAGAAAAAAAAAAATTCTTTGTCTGATCAAAGCCCTAAACTTCTCATATAGAACTTGATTTTAATACAGTGCCTAACTAAGGCAATTTACAAATCTAACTAAAACAGAATGAGAAATTATACTGAACATTAGGACTAATGTCCAATTATTATGACTAATAATTAGAAATGTCATGGTAAACTGTAACAAAGAGAGTAAGGTTAAAATGGGTCCCTAAACATGCCAAGAATCCATGAATTTTATATATATTTGGCATCATAATACTTACATTAAGGCTCTTTAGATGGAGAAATAAGACTAGCTCATCTAGGTGAGTCCTGCACACCTAATGCTAGGTCAAGAATGCCTCCAACCTCACCAAGTGGCAGTGCTGGTGATATTGTCCTAAACAAAAGGATTTAGCCCAGGCACACAGGAAAACTATTACCAAATAAACAAGTCTAAAGGCAGTTTCTTTTTACTAGAAAAGCAATAGGGTAGTTTTTTCTTTTGTTTTGTTTTGTTTTAGGGTTTTTGGTTTTTTTGTTGTTTGTTTCCTTGGTTGGTTGGTTTTTCATTTTTTTAATATTTGGTTTGGGTTTTTCTTTCTTTAAGTTTTTAAAGTAAAGTTAGTTCCCGCCCCCCCATCAACCAGAAAACCACCCTTAATTTTCCAGGAACTACTCTTAGTTGTCCCCTAAAGGTCACCTACCTCAAACAGAAGCATCTTATTCTGGGCACTCCTGACAGCCTGTACAACAGTTGGGCTCCCCACCCTGCTGACAAGAAGCTGACAAAAAGCTGCTTGCTTTTCTTGCTTGTCTTGCTGCTCCCTGAGAGATGGCGTTGGCAGTTTGATCCTCAGTAATTCATATTTCTGACTAGAGCAGCTTAGTCCAGTAGGATCTCTGTGATGTTCAAGTTTATATTTGGTGCTAAAACCTGGAATGGACAGTGGACCACCCCACAAAGGGCCCTGTTCCTCTTAACCGATTTTTGACACCCCTAGGTGTGGATCACTTAAATTCATCTGCTTCTCTACCTGCTCTAGTCACTCATCTCTAAGTGTCCGAGCTACCTATTTTGTCCTCTTGGCTCATGAAGTCAACCATTAAATTGCACCGACGTATTAGTCTCTCTACACCCTTCTGGGTGTCCCATGTAGGAAGGCGGCCCCTCGACTGACCCCGGGCGTGTCTCTCACAGCCCCAAATCAGATTAGGACCACAGATTCTTACTCCCCCAAGTCTCTCCCCTCCCCTTACTCAGCTCCTGGATGCCTGTTTGATCTGTCTCTCAGCTACCTCCTGAAGCTTACTGTGTCTTAACCACGGCTAACTACTTGTCTCTCCCGCCTCCCCCTAAGGGCTGCTTTGACTCTGTTTCACTCACTGACTTGCTGGAGCCTGTTACTCCGTCTCTCTCAGGTCCTGGAGCCTACTCTGAGAAAGTACCACAAGTATATCAGACAACTTCCCTATGCCTTCCTGGGCTCTACAGTGTTGGAGATATTCAAATTCTCACTCTGCCACAGTTCCTGTTTAAAATATTTTCCCCCAAGCCTCTCCCACCTCCTCTTCCCTGCTTGTTCTCACAGCTAGCTCCTGTCTCTAACCATAGGCTCGTTTTTTTTTTTTTGTTTGTTTGGTTTTTTTTTTTGGTTTTTCGAGACAGGGTTTCTCTGTGGTTTTGAAGCCTGTCCTGAAACTAGCTCTTGTAGACCAGGCTGGTCCCGAACTCACAGAGATCCGCCTGCCTCTGCCTCCCAAGTGCTGGGATTAAAGGCGTGCGCCACCACCGCCCGGCTAACCATAGGCTCTTCTCAATTAGAATTAAACCCCTCACCTACATTCCCTAATCTCTTTCCCTCCTCAGACTCAGATTCCATTAAGGTACACTGCTTTACCATGAATGGCATAGCCTGAGTACAAATTAGATAACCTGTCTCAATGGTCAACAAAAAGGGGGGAGGGGATGGGCACACTCAGTTTCCAAATTCTCACAGATTGTAACAACTTCTGCCACCACATAGCAAATGATCCAAAAATCCCCTTATTATCTCTAAACCTTTCTCTACTCTCCACTCTAATATCTCTTAAACCTTCTTTGCTCTCAGCTTCCTCTAGCTCTTCACTGTTCACAAAATCCAGAGTGTAAATAACATTAAAATCTGTCGCATGCTGTTGTACTATACTAAAAAAATAATAGCTGGCTTTGACAATGGGTTATGGCCTACTCGCTCTAAACTTAAGCATGCTTGTTTTAAAGTTTCCTCCAAAGTCTCTGTCCTAAGTCAGGCAGGCCACCTGACTCTATAAAATGGAACAGCCCAGGCAGGAAAAGACCTTGTGTGCTTTAAAACAGCTAAAAATTAAACTGCTGCCAATGGGGATTATCTCATACTCCTCTTTCTTGGTTGTAACCCCATAAACATGGCCCTCTCTTACATCTCTAAAACTTTTGCTAAAGCATAAATAAAGTTTATCTCAAGATTTCTAAGACCACTGTGCAAACTTTCTGTCTCTCAAGTTCTATACATTCATTGGGTGTGGTTCAGAAAATGAAATATGTAAAATCTGTAATAAAAAATTTAGATTAAAAGTTGAAATAAAAAGGATAAACAAATCCATATATAGGTAATCTTTCTGTTGTTTTGTTTTTGTTTTATTTTGTTGTTCGAGACAGGTTTCTCTGTGTAGTAGCTCTGACTATCCTAGAACTCGCTCTGTAGATCAGACTGGCCTCAAACTCACAGAGATCCACCTGCCTCTACCTCCAAGTACTGGGATTAAAGGTGTGTACCACCACAGCCCAGCTATACAGGCAATCTTTATTTGCTACAGCATGCTTGTATATAACTTATATTCAACTCTAGTTTAGGAAATGGAAGCTTTGTTTTGTTCACAAAAAGAACAGAAAATGGTGTGTGCCTGATGGGCTCACCTTGCACTAAATAGTAACTGAGTAGTTTGCTGCCATCTTTGCTCATGAAGTAGCAACCATGTGGCTTGCCACCATCTTTGCTGATGATACCACCAAGATGAAAGCAACCATGAGGTTGGCAGCTATCTTAGTTAGGTTAAAGAGAGGGTACACCATGTGATTTCATCACCATCTTACTTAAGATGACCACGTGGCACATACGGAAGCACCCATAAAACAACTAGTCCCATTGAGCCCTATGATATCACTGCATCTCCTCTTATATATTGAGCAAAAGATTGCAGTCCAAGGGGCAACGGGAAAAAAGAGTCTACCACCCCTGGACCATTATCTTACCTACTTAGTAAAAGAGATGCAACCCACTTGTTCTTGGTCATGCCTAATTGCCCCTATGCCTGTTGGAATGGAATCTTTTACATAAACTGAGAATCATCATCATCTTCTCTGGTGATGTTATTAGACTCACCCAGCAAAATATCAGTATCTTGTCCTCTGTCATGAGTATCTCCTAACTGAAAGCCCTATCCTCAATCAAAAGATACAATTGGACTAGTTCTGAGATTTACAACAAATATTCTCAGGGATATGAGCAACCATACTCCCTGGGACTGATCCAACACCAACTTCTTATAACTGTTAAACTAACCAGTCCAGCTAGCCTGTCCAGAAACAACACCCAATAACCCTGGGAACAAAAAGGGAAACTGCAGTCTCTATTTTCCAGCTTAGAGAAACAAGCATCCTGCTAGTCACCTTAAAATGTATCTCTCCTGCCTGTGAAGAAACCTGGGACCTCTGATGATAGACCCATCCAATATCTGAGGAGGTAAATAAGAGGGTCAAGGCCATCCACTCATAGCCCCAAACCCACAAACTCTCATGTGTCTGACTCAGAGAAACTGATATATATAGTCTTTGAACACGAATGATGCATTCTTTAGCCTCCCAGTGGCAGAGGTAAGTCAGCCTATCTTTGTTTTAGAATGCACAGACTGTGATGGTTTGAATAACCATAGGTTCACAGGGAGTAGCACTATTAGGAGGTGTGACCTCATTTGAAGTAGGTTGTGGACTTGTTGTAGGGAGATGGAAAGGAGGTTTCAGAAGCTCAAGTAAGGCCCGGTGGCTCATTGTGTCTTCCTGCAGCCTGAATATCCAGATGTAGAGCTCTCAGCTACCTCTTCAGCACCATCGTCTGCCTGTCTGCCACCATGCTTAATGCTGTGATGATAATGAACTAAACCACTGAACTGGAAGCCAGCCCCAATTAGATGTTTTCCTTCATAGGAGTTGCCATGGTCATGGTGTCTCTTTACATGAATAGAAACTTAAACTAACACAGAGACCTAAAGGTTATTCTAAGGATTTAAAAACTTCCCAACCATGTTTGAAGAAGACTAAGTCCTGACCTCCTGGGACCATACTCTTAAAATATGTAGATGACCTCCTCCTAACTTCTGAAAGAGAAACAGACTCTAAAAGGGCCACTGAGAGACCACTATACGGGTTATTAAGAGCTTGGGCTACAGAGCATTAGCTAAGATATCCCAGCTTTGTCTATTAGAGGCTACCTATCTCAGAAACCAGCTGAGGAGAAGTAAAAGGAGCCTGTCTCAAAGTAGGATTGCTGCCGTGCTTCGGATCCCAACTCCAAAGACTAAGAGACAAGGTCAAGAGTTCATAGTGACAGCTGTATATTCCACTTCTGGATACCAGTGTTGAGGGAAGAGCGGGGCCTCCATACATCAGCATAAAGGGGAGCACTGAGCCGCTAATCTGGACTGAGACTGAACAAAAGGTATGTGGGGCTTTAAAAGCAGCTCTGACTTTGGCTCCAGCCCTAGCACTTCCAGATGTCTCAAAACCCTTTTTTTCATGGGCTGTAGAGATGGCTCAGTGGTTAAGAGCACTGACTGCTCTTCCAAAGGTCCTGAGTTTGATTCCCAGAAACCACATGGTGGCTCACAACCATCTGTAATGGGGTCTGGTGCCCTCTTCTGGCCTGCAGGCGTACACGCAGACAGAATATTGTATCCATAGCAAATAAATAAATATGTAAAAAAAAAAATACTCTTTTCATCTGTTTGTTCAGGAAACAAACTATATTATAAAGGTGGTTTTAACCCAAACTTTGGGTCCGCAGAAATGCCCTGTTGGCATACTTTGATCAGACCCGTAGCCATAAGATGGCCACCTGTTTAAGAGCTGTCACAGTGGAAGGAGCAAACAAGCTGACTCTTACACTCACAGCACTCTATGGGGTCGAGGCCTTCTTCGGATGAACACCAAACCACTGGCTGTCAAACGCCTGTGTGACCCAGTATCAGGCACTGCTCCTGAACCACCCAAGGACACTTTGAGAAACCAACCACCATCAATCCTGCTACCCTCATGTCTCAGTACAACTGTATATTTAAGGTATATTGTTGTGATCCAGCTGCCCTCACTCCCCCTGATTGACAGCGGAACTTCCTTGTGGTCTGTAATTGACAAGGATGTTTGTGTTCTTTCTGGCCGGTGGGTCTCCACAGAAGGAGTAGAGGTATAAAAGGTTGCTGGGCAAAATAAAGGATGCTGTTCTTCCACCTGAAAAGAAGCCTCCGCATCTCAATCCCGGCACCCAGTTTTGGCTATCCAGGCTGCGCTGGCCGCAGCAATAAATGATCCAGTTTTATATGCCTTATGTTCAAAATTACTAGTTCCTTTTCTTTGCTCCAGTTACCTAATTTGATACCTGTGTAACTTCCCAGTAGTTCAAACCCTAATTTCTCAGAACAGGGTGAATAAAAACAAAATGGGAGGGTGTTCCCACATGAGATGTAACTTTGTTGAATAGGCAGTGCTTAGTCTTCAACAGTCAGAGAAATTCCAATATCACGTTACAGAACAAGGTGCTCAATCCCTACCCAGGTTTTTATTCAGTGCATGTATCTCTACCCATTTCCTCGGGGTATCAATCTCTTAACACATTTTGGAAATATGGCTGTATAAAGAACTGGTTATCAAGTGGTGACCAGAACGGGAATGCACTGGCAGTTACTGAGTACTGAGTAGAGAGCGAGAGAACTGCCAATGTTCTCTCCTGGGACTAACAGTACAGCACCAAAGAACTGTCAGACCCACACATTTGTGCTGATGAGGCAGGGAAGCTTGCAGTAGAGCACAGCTTATTCCATGTGTGATGTGACCAGTAACATGGTAAAGATCCACATGGAATAAGGTCTCAAAACAGCAGCTTTTCTTTATCTTCTCCGTAATCCTTTGAATTTTTCTCAATGATAGCAAACGGAAAGTTTTGAAATACTAATAGTTAAAGGTATAAGAAGCCTCAGTAGAAAATAAGTGTTTATTTAATGTCACTGGTAGATTTCTAGCACAGAAAGGTAAAATATTATAAGAAAACACTGAAAAAAATCTTTAAAACTAATGATGAGGGGCTGGAGAGATGGCTCAGCGGTTAAGAGCATTGCCTGCTCTTCCAAAGGTCCTGAGTTCAATTCCCAGCAACCACATGATGGTTCGTTACCACCTATATATGATGAAAATAGATGCCCTCTTCTGGTGTCCCGGAAAACATGCAGACAGAACACTGTATACATAATAAATAAATTTTTAAAAAATAAAATCACTGATGAAAATGTTTACAGACACACATACGCATACATGCATGCATCAACGCACATGAACTTACTCCAGTAGGCTGAAAAATAAGTCCATCCATTTCATGGCTTACTTCTTTGGCAAAATTCCCTTCCAGGAGCTATAAAATAAGAATATATATTTAGAAATATAATGATAATTTAAAAATTATTTTAACTTCTTTTTAATAAGATTTATAAAATTTTCTGTCACATATAAGAACTGAGAAACAGGAGAGAAGTAGAAACACTGGGATGCAGATATTTCAACTAAACTTTTGGCTGTATGCTTTTAAAATTTTGTCAACTATATTTAATCAATCCAAATAATTCTATTTAAATTAGCCTTCAAATTGAAATGTAACTAGAATTACAGAACTCTCTACTTGTTATTACTGTCATGAAAGTTATTTCTAACTATGTATATGAATCTAAATCCTGAACAGCTCATCATTCCTTAACTGTCTTGGCTGTATTAGATTGAACAGCATGAAGAGACTGTTAAAATAACAAGGTTAAATTCTCCCTTTTCTTCTCCCTCTTCCTCTCCTTTCTTTTTCCTTGTCTTTTTTTTTTCTCCTCTCTTCTTCCCGGGTTCATTCTAAATGACTCCATGTGAGCTGATGAGAACAGACGAATGGTCACTAATCACAAACTGTTCTAACAAACAGTGAAGCAGCTTGCTGTTGTATCCACACTGAGAACACCGCTGAAGAGGAGACCCTGAGCACCCTGGGAAAGACATCATCCCTGTTCCTCTCACAAGCTGAGCAATGGAACTTGAATTAACAACTAAAACAAAAACTTTACCTTTCTTGAAATGTTGATGTCAAAAAATGGTTTAGGTCTGACACTAAATGGTTCTTGTGTTTTGTCAATGAGCCCAGTCTTCATTTTTTCATGTCGTGGACTTATGATTTCACGCTCAATACACTGCAGTCGAATATTAAAATCACAATCTCCAACTGGTTGTGCCTGAATGAGAGAACATTTTTTATCTGAACACTAATAACTACATTATCAGCATTATTGCCAAGGCTGCAATACTATACACAAACTATGCACTGTACAAATAGGAATCTTTGGAGATGTCTAGTGAACAACTTACACATAATACATGTCCATACCAATAATTAGGATAACAATTGCTATTTTTAAATTGTAATTACATACAGCAGCAGAATAAAATGGCATATACCTGTTATAAGCTGGCTCAGATTTCAAATCAGTAGAAGCACTGAGAACAAACAGCAAGACTCATTCAAAGCACTGTGTTGGGCTCCTTTTCAGCAGTCCCTCCTCACTTCCAAATACTGCCCACACTGGCAATGGAGTCCTCTCAAAGGAGTAAAAATGCTACCCCACCATCACCATACCTGAAACCCTCAAGTGATAACAGCCTGTTACATTAAAATCTAAGTTCAAATACCTTATTTAAGTAACCTGCCACCTTCCCCAATCTACTATGTGATCCACTCCTCAGCACACATCAAGCATGGAAACAACCGTCTAATGTTCCTGACTCCACCCTTCAAGGACTCAATAACAGCCAGGGAGGATGAAGTGTGCCCATCCCACCAGCTCCACTCTACCTCTTACAAACCTTCTTGTGCTACTTTGAGCACTACCATGCTGTTTCTGTTTCTTTACTTTAAAAACAAAAAACAAATAAATAAACAAACAGGGTCTCACTGTATAGCTCTGGCTGGCCTGCTATAAAGACCAGACTGGCTCTGTCTTTCAAGTGTGAGGTTTAAAACTGTAAGCCACCATGCCCAGCCAGATTTCTTTACTTTTCTATTCACCTCTACAGATAAGCAGTCTGCAAGTTGATTTCAATATTAAATCCAATCTTAACACATATTCCAACATGTAAACAATGTATGCCATTACTACTATCAACTTATATGCAGGTACAACTGTATAAGGAAAACCAAACAGAATAAATGCATTAAGAATAATTTTCCTCAGCTCGGCAGTAGTGGTGCACGCCATCCCAGCACTCGGAGGCAGAGGCAGGTGGATCTCTGTGAGTTTGAGGTCAGCCTGGTCAACAGAGCTAGTTCCAGGACGGCTAGAACTGTTACACAGAGAAACCCCGTCTCAAAAAATCAAAATAATAATAATAATAATAATTTTCCTCTGTTGTTCTCAAATTCAAATGAACTGCTATGAAAATGATATGAAGGTAAGAAATCAGAAATCAGTTTATTTCTTTATATTCAATAACTACAGAATCTAGCATAAATAAAATGATCAGTTAAACTCTTTCTAAAGAAAATAATAAACAAAAGAACCAAAAAGATTTTAATTAAGACTCCAGCTTTCTAACCATAATAACCGGAGCCAAACTTACTGACATTACAAATTACCCAGCCTCAGGTATTTGGAGGCTAGCAATATAAATGAAGACTAATAAAGCAGTGAAAGTTCTATAGTAGTTAAATAGTAGAACATGTAGTAAGTATGTGAAAAATATGAGACTTTAAATCATGAGGTACAGTAATAGGCATACAATTCAAAAATCATAAAATACTCTCAGTACGGTTTAAGTAATGACTATATGATTTTTGTTTCTTCAAGACAGGTGGCATCATGAGGGTGGCACCAAACTCCTGATCCTCCTTGCTCCCTCCTCTAGGCTCTGTGTAACCATATCTGACTTAAATAATTTTTTTGTTTATTAAAAACATTTGTAATTTTATTAGTGCAAGGGTAGCTCAATGGTAGAGCACTTGCCTAGCACATGTGAATCTATGAATTCAATCCCTAGAACTACAAAAGCTATTAATTAATATAAATAAACATATACATTATCTCAGTGACATTTCTAATAATTTCATAAATTAGAAAAAATACTTACATTGAATTTAATTATGTCATATATCAGATATCTTGGAACAGCCTGTCCATTTACTTTGTCAATGATCATTTCCTTGAAAGAAACAAAGATTAATCTTTACTTTAACAGCAAATTCTTTAATTTTGAGAATACAATACACAAAGAATCTAAATCTTCAATATATGTCTTGATGAGATTTCAAAGGTAGTACACTTGTACTCACATCAAATCATCCTAAGTTTTCATCATGTCAAAAATCTTAACTATGTATTTATAATATATGTTGAAATTATCTCCTTGTGTTTTGGGTTGGGGTATGTAGATCTGTTTGCAGACAGGTTCTTTCTATGTAGCCCCTGGCTAGGCTACAGCTCATAAGTAGTCAGGGCTAGTCTAGAACTCTCAGAAAGCCTCTGCCTCAGCCTTCAAAGCACTAAATTATACACTTGCACCATCACAACCAGTTATATGTCCTTCTACACTTGAATGGCTACAACACACTCTGCTTTATGTTTGAATTACCAACAATATTTAAGAGTAAATAACAAAGTTTGAAATTCAGCATCATTTTGCAGTGCTTTGTATAAAATCAGGCAGGGTCTTGCTCATGATAAACAAGTATTCTACAGCCCCAGTCTCAAATTTGTTATTTTAACTGAATTTAACCATTTGCATTTGAATGCCTGGTGCAAAAACAAGGTGGTACCAAGATTTCAGTTAAAGGTTCTTTTCAAAAACTAGAACTAGAAAAAGTGAATTTTTAAGTTGGATAGCAAGGAATTCCCCCTTGCAAATTATCTGATAAAATGAGAAAAAATAAATAAATGCTTTCCTTTAAACATTGGTTTAAAAAGCCCAAACGAAAATGTATTATCAACAAACAAAATGTAATAAACAAATGAACAAGTGTTTTTTGTCTGTTTGTTTAATGGCGGTTCAAAACACACAATCCATTCTGGTAATAGCACAGGGAAAATCTAAGATGACTGGCATCCAAACACATCACCAGGCATGCAATACAAGCCAAACAAAACAGACTCAAAGCTGACAGAGGTAACAAAAGTTAGTAGATCAAAACACTAAGTCAACTTCATTCATATATAGCTGTTTTGCCATTTAGGATTAGAGAGATGATTAGAAAGGTATAACACAAATAATCAAAGAAATTCAACAGGAAAACAGTACAAAAATATGGTTAGGATTAATAGCAACTTGGCAAAGAAAACTCACTAAACTTGAAAATATAGAAAGAGACTATACAACCAGAGACCTGGGGGTGGGGAGGGGACAATGAAACAATTCCTAATGATATTCGACTATACACATAAATCAATGCCTTTTCTAGTCATCAGAGAGGCTTCCTCCAGCAGCAGAGAGGTGTGGGTACAGAAACCCACGGTCAGACATTATGTGGAAAGAGTCTAAACTGGAGGTCTCTAAGGAGTCTCTTTCTGGGGAAGAACGGGAGAAAAGACTGAAGGAGTCAGAGGGGATAGGGAATGCCAGGAGAACATGGGGCTCTGAATCAACTAAGTAAGACTCATGAAATATGATCTCTCACTGAACTGTAGCTAGGTCAGCTGCCAGCAAACAAGCCCTAGTAATCTTTCTGTCCCTGCTCTCCACAGCCCTATAGTTATAAGCACTCAATCACAACTAGCTTCACATGGGTATTTGAGATACAGACTCAGGTCTTTAATCCTGCACAGCAAGCATCTCTCTAGGCCCCACATCGTCCATCTTTAATCCAAACTCCTATATAAAGAATATCCACTCCACATCACTAAATGAGAATCATTTCTCCTCCAAATGACCACAAGACTTGTTTTAAGTATATCTTAGGGCTACAGTTTTAATTAAAGGTACCCCCAACTGTTACCAATCTTTGTCTATCCTTCCCAATAGTTTCCAGAGAGAGGAGGCTTCCACACTCTAAGCAATGCCTGCACTCATAAGAGATACTCAACAAATACTAGTTAAATATAAACTACCCCAACCTATAAGAATACTCTTTTAATTTAAAAGTATTTCACCCTCTTTATCCTGCACTACACTGTGCAGGAGATCAACATGAGGAACAGTAGCAACCAAGAAAGTAAAAGGTCTAAATATAACCCCCACAGAATTTTTCTGAACAAAAAAGCTTAGGCTTACTGCCATCTAAACCAGCACACAGTGTTTAACACAGCAGTCTAGTCTCTTTGTTATGCATAGTTGGTTCACTCAAAAAACAAAGAAAGGAGTAAAATGTCAGTAGCCAACAGGAGAACATCCAGAAGACTGGGTCTACGCTAGGCTTCTCCAGTCCTGAGACAAAGTCTCAGGATTAAAAGAATCTACAACTATCACTAGATGAATCAAAAATTAACAGAATAAGGAAATGAATCAAGAATGCTACAACAATAGCCTGCTACTGTCAGACAGGCTGTCATCTCAGCACCTGGGAGACAGAGGCAGAATCTCAGATTTGAGGGCAGCCTGGGCTACAGAGCAAGACCCTGTGAAAAGAAGGAAGGAAAAAAACAGAAGGGAGAAAGGGGGGAGATGTTCGGGTAACAGTGGAATCTAGCATATAAAAACTTATACTTCCAACCAAAAGGGGGAAACAGAGCAGTTAAGTGGTTTTGACAGTCTAGACATTTAAAAATAAGAAAATAGCACCTACACCTTTTTATCAAGAGATATTTGGGCTGGATGAAATATCCAAATTTGTAAAGAAAATACTAAAAGAAATACAGGTATTGTGATCATCCTGAGATGAATGGTGTCTTGAAATGTGAAAAAGCTGAGAGTAAGCACCAAGATCTTTATATTTGACCTACATATATTTAAACTTTTGTATAGTACATGAAATGACAAAAAAAAACATAACCTTCAACTATGTAACAAAATATGCCCCAGTAAGACAAAAGACCTCATAAGCTGATAGGAGAGAAATGAATGTCCAAAAGGAAACAGTAGAAAGGTTCTGAACAGGGGCTCTCAGAATCAAAATCACGAAGAAGTGAGATGTTAAGCCTCATAATGACTCACATAAAGGAGGACTAAGTATCAGACACTAACAAATCACCTTACAAACTTTCCCAATCTTCTCCAGGTCACCACAGAGAAGAAAACAGTGAACAGTGTAAGTCACTTAGAATAACTGATGAAGCCAGGGAGGCAGCTGCAGTGAAGGTTTCATTGCTATTCACACTATTTTTGAATACAGAAATCACTCTGACCCTCTTAAATGAGAAAATCTCAAATCAAACTTCAGTGTCAACACAGTGTGACAATGCCTAGAGCTAATCTAGACAACCTGAATTCAACTCCTGCGACCCAGATGAAAGGGCGACCAACTCCTCTTTGTCTTCAACTTCCATTCACAAGCCATGAAATGCACACACCTACACACACACACACACACACACACACACACACTAGATAAAAAGCAATTAAAATGTACTATTAGAAAAAGGACTCTATCATAAAACCATACAATTTTGAACATACAAGATATACATTTATGATTAGAAAAAAATCTAAAATAAAAACTGTAATGTCCACCAAAATCTCTTGGTCACTTATGTAGATCCTTTCACTGTGGAGACTGCAATTTAGGACATCTAGAACCAGCTGTTAGAATAGAGAGGTTTGTTTGTGTGTGTGTGTGTGTTTAATTATACTCATTTATATGTGGGGAGGATTGTATGCATGCCATGCCACATGTGTGGAGGTCAGAACAAACTGCAGGAATCGGTTCCCGCCAACCAAATGGAGGAAAACAACTCATCAAACTTGCAGCAAGAGTCTTTATTCATTGGCAATCGACAACCCTCGGTTTGATACTTTTCAGACAGGTTCACTACATAGCCCAAGCTGGTCTTGAAGTTAACAATCTCTTGACTAAGCTTGTTGAGTTTTGGGATTAAAGGTATCTACACCATACCTAGCTGGAAAGAACCATATATTTTCTTGTTGCTGCTGCTACTGTTGTTGTTTACATAATATATAAACATACTAAAATATGTACAAGACTTAAATATTATCACAAGAAAGCCTACTGTAGTCAATAAGAAATACAAACACCAACTGATCTAAATAATCAAATAAATTTATAGGAAAATATTTTTTTTTAATTAAACCTAGAATTTGTCTAAATTATTAGTTCTTAACAAGAACTTTTTCATTTTGCATCTTATTTTATTTCTATTATTATTGTGTATGTGCATGATATGCATGTGAGAGCTCACGGGCCACTGTATGTGTGGAAATCAGAGGACGGCTTTGTAAAAGAAGTTGTCTCCTTCCACCTTCCATAGGTTCTGGGGATTAAACTCAGGTCACTAGACCTACACAGAAAGCACGTTTACCCACTAAGCAATCTTGCCCACCAATTACTAAGTAATTTTTAACCCTATGATTTCTGCCATTAAAACAGTTTGGAATAACTGAAGAGCAGATTCAGTGTTGAAGAGCACAGACTGTTCTTTCAGAAGATCCCAAATTGACCCCCAGCATTCAATATGTTAGCTCACAATCATCTGGGACTCCAGTCCCACGGAACCTAAAAAGGGTTTGGAAATCCAAATTTATGATATGTGTCTATGTGTGTGTGTGTGTGTGTGTGTGTGTGTGTGTGTGTGTATCACTCCGACCTTTATATAAAATAAGCCCAAAACAAACTGCAAGTAAAAATTACTTTAAAAATCATGTATAGCATTTAGTTCTTTGTGAAGATGAAGCAATCAAGGAATGATCTACAAATGCACATACTTGATCAGAGCACTCCTTTTTCCAGCCAAGCTAAAGATTTTGTTGAATATTCAAACTCTGAGACTTAATTAGGCCCCTAGCTTCCCTAAAGCTTCAAACAAACTCTGTTTAAGAGTCTATACCCGCCTTTAATCCCAGCACTCGGGAGGCAGAGGCAGGCGGATCTCTGTGAGTTCAAGACCAGCCTGGTCTACAGAGCTAGTTCCAGGACAGGCTCCAAAGCCACAGAGAAACCCTGTCTCGAAAAACCAAAAAAAAAAAAAAAAAAGTCTATACCCTAGCTGGCAGTGATGATGCAAGCCTTTAATCAGAACTACACAGAGAAACTCTGTCTTGGAAGGAAAAAAAAAAGAATCTATACTCTAAAAACCAGCTGTGGTGGTACACATGCATAATCCCACCACTTGCAGGCACAGGGGGTTCTTGAACTCACAAACCTTGAATACTAAACTATCTATAAAACAGCCAATCTTGAAGAAGAAGAGGAAGAGGAAGAGGAAGAGGGAAGAGGGAAGAGGAGGGAGGGAGGGAGGGAGGGAGGGAGGGAGGGAGGGAGGGAGGGAGGGAGGGAGGGAGGAAGGAAGGAAGGAAGGAAGGAAGGAAGGAAGGAAGGAAGGAAGGAAGGAAGGAAGGAAGGAAGGAAGGTTCAATTCTCAAAGCTGATGTTACTCATATGAATGTGCTATATTTTCTCAACACTGAACAAAGGACACAGTTAAAGCCATCAAAATAGCAGCATAAATTATTCCACCATTAGAAGCTTCAGTGGTCTTTTCTTTTATTTGCTTTTCCTTTGTTTGGCTTATTTGCTTTTGATTTTTTAGAGACACTCTTACTATGAAGCCAGACTGGCCTGGAACTTAATATAAAACCCAGGCTGACCTTGCATTCATACACTCCTGTCTCAGCTTTCCAAATGCCGAGATTAAAGTATGTGCCACCATGCTCAGCTTTTATTACCAGGTTTTTTTGTTGTGTTATGCATTATTTTAATTTTTATTTAAAGTATGTTTTCTTTTCCTAAGAACTGAGTTGGAGAAAGCTATTTGCAGGAAGAAAGTGAAAAATCACTTGATAATTACCAAAAATAAATAACAACCACTTTTTAATAATAAAAACAAAGATTTTATTTTGTTCCTTTAAGATTAATGCCAGATTTATTAACTGATTTCCCATATCATGAACATTTTTTTCTACTAAAAAAAAATATTTGAAAAATGCTATTTAATCTCCAAGATGAATATTTGAGGTCTGTTTGTTTTGTTTTTGAGACCAGGATATCATTATGCCTCTGATAACCTTGAATTTGCTGCTGCAATCCTTCTGCTTCTGCCACCCAAGTGCTGGGATCATACAAGTGCACTACCATTCTCGGGTAAATCCATCTTTTTGTTCCTCCCCTGATTTTTTCGAGACAGGGTTTCTCTGTGGCTTTGGAGCCTGTCCTGGAACTCACTCTGTAGACCAGGATGAGCTCAAACTCTGAGAAATCCTCCTGTCTCTGCCTCCCAAGTGCTGGGATTAAAGACATGCGCCACCACCCAGCTCTAGATTCATCTGTTAAGGAATTTGTTTACTTTACATACAGGTAAGAAATAAAATTCAAACATTCAAATAAAAATTACATTTGATTCTAAATCAAACATACTAATAATGATTGCATTATTCCATTTTAAAAAATACACAAAAATAAATTACTTACCCCATCTAAAAGTGTATTTGATAAATGCATGCGAAGATCTTTACGAAATGGAAATTCCAGATTTGAAACATGAAACACTGAATTATCTCTGTCAATCATGAAAACTTCATTTGTGCCATCAATCAACATCATATAACTATAATAAAACATTTTTTAAAAAGTATTAACATATGGTTTCAAGAACAAGGTTATCAGAACAATTGAACTTTTTTTCCCTAGGCTGACAACATTTTCATAGAATGATTACTACAGTCCCTCTCTTGATCATGAAAATTAAAAAAACCACATTATTTTTTGTTTTACTTTCTATAGAAAACATAAAAACAAGGAAATCTGATTTTTATGAAGACAATATGGTATCAAGAATGCATATATGATGTATAAGAAGAAATGTTTCTCTAATTTTGATTAGATTATTATATCAAAAAGTTTCAAAGTTTAAAAACACACAAACATATGTACTGTATTTTACAAATTAGATATTACCTTTTCCATATCAAAGGTGATAAAACACTGAGTTCAAATTATTCAATGTTCTTTACACCATACCAACTACACAAGTATTTCTCTTTAAATCAATACTGTGATAAGCAAAATACTAGAATGTTAGAATTCTTCTCATTTATAACTACAAAATTAAAATATTCAGCTACAATTTTTCATTGACTTTTATCTCCAATCAATATATGGGGAAATTTATGCATTTAATAAAGCAGTCATACTTCATAAGTCAGGTTAAATCTACGGTGTCTGCATGTCAAGCATGGAGCTCCAACATAGGCATGGAGGTCACACTTATAATCCCATGATTCAGCCAGGCATAGTGATCCCAGCACTTGGGAGGCAGAGACAGGCAGATCTCTGAGTTCAAGGCCAGCCTGGTCTACAGAGCTAGTTCCAGGACAGCCAGCATAAAGAGTAAGGCCCTGCCTTAGAGGGGGGAAAAGGTGAAACCAGTCTCTCTTTAAAAAAAAAAAAGTGGAAAGTTTACTATGAAAGCCTGAATAACTAAGTTTGCTCTGTAGTACCTATGGTAACTTAAATAAAAACGGCCACACATGGACTCTTGTTTAAATACTTGATCCCTAGTTAATGAAACTGTTTAGAAAGGATGTGAAGGTGTGGCCTTGTTGGAGGAGGTGTGTCAATGGAGGGTGGACTGTGGGGTTTTGGATGCTGTGTCATGTCCATTGCTCTCTGCCTCCTGCTTGAGGCTCAAGACGTAAGCTCTCAGGGGCTGCTCTAAACACATACTTCCTGTTTTGCATCATGAACTCTAATTCTGTGAAATTAACTCCTTCTTTCATAAGTTGCTTTGTTCTTTATTAGAGCAAAAGAAAAGTAACTAATATAGTACCCACATAAAACAAAAACCAGTGTTAAGGCACACACTGGTAATCTCAATGCTAGGAAGGCAGAAATAGGTGGGACCCTGGGACTAACTACCCAGCCAAGCTAGTTCTATCAGAGAGTGCTATGTCACAGTGACAGAACCTGTCTACAAAAAACAGAAAACCAACCCTCCACATACATCATAAATAAACACTTGTGCACACAAATAAGAACAGTGCTCAAATTTCACATCACAGAAAAATAAAGTCCAGGAGGAGGAAGTAGGAGGATCAAGAGTTGAAGGTTTCTCTAAATTACGTACCAATATCCTGGCAAAAACAAAGTTCAGTCAAGCTATTTGTGTATGATGTCAGAAAGGGTAGAACTAGAGAGAGTAGCTCAGTTGGTAGAATGTTTGCTTGGAATACACAAAGTCCTAGCACAGAAACCCTGAATGGTGGCAGGGTCTTGTAATCTGAGCACATGGAAGATGAAAGGAAGCAAGATGATCAGACGTTTAAGGTCAACTTTGGTTGCAAAGTGATTTCCAGGGGACACAGATGTGGAAGAATATTCAAGATATGACACTTAAAGTGGAGGAAAACAACGATCCATACAACCACCTCCCCAAAGAATATAGTGTGTCAGCAACAAGTAAAAGATGGAGGGCAAGCAAACTAAAATAGGTGACAGAAGAGACATCAAATGACCAGATGGCAGCTAACAATGATCTGTCTATCACATGTAGAGACGGAAAGCTGACCAAAGAGAAAGGACACGAACAACAGGGAAGAGCAGCAATGAGCATCCGGGGCTTCTGTCTGAGGGCTAACATGGTTCCCTGCTGCTCCTACACTAAGTATCCCAGCTGCTCCTGAGACAGACGGCTCAGGCCCAGGTCACATTTGGAAGTAATGGCAGCCCTGATAGACGAAAAGGGCAGAAACTCAGTTTCACTAAGAAAAAAAATCAATCAGTCTGGAAAGAAAAACTCATGGACCAAATACTAATCCAGCAGGCTCAAAAGTAACAGGAATACTTAAAACTCAAGGCTCTCTTGCATATGCTTCCAGATATATATGAAAATTCTAGGCTTCTTGCAAGAAATAAGAAATGTCCTAGACATAAGAAATTTAAATCAACATATAATGTCAAATAAAAAGCAATTATGACACTGTCTACAAATATACTATAGAAGATAAACAATCCATTGTCTTTGAGGACTTGAGCCAGTATTTAATAAAAGGTATTTAAGGAAAACACTGTATTGTTCTCTTAGAAGTCAAGATACGCATACATATTAGGGTATTTTAAATCATAGCCAAGGTGTAGTAATATGTAGTACCAGCCCTCAGAGACACGGCAGGAGCAGAAGATTCTGAAGTTCCAGGCAAGCTTCAGTTATATAGCCCAAGAGTCAGTATCAAAACTAAATCAGGGGGCTGGAGAGATGGCTCAGTGGTTAAGAGCACTGCCTGCTCTTCCAAAGGTCCTGAGTTCAATTCCCGGCAACCACATGGTGGCTCACAACCATCTGTAATAAGGTCTGGTGCCCTCTTCTGGCCTGCAGACATACATACAGACAGACAGAATATAGTATACATAATAAATAAATAAATATTTAAAAAAAAAACTAAATCAGGCGGAGAGATAGCGTGAAGGTTTAGAGCACTTGTTGCTCTGGCAGAGAACAGGGGTTTGATTCTCAAACCCAGACGATAGCTCACTACCATCTGCAACATTCAATACCAGGGAACCCAATGCCCTCTCTGAACTCCCTAGACGCCAGGTAATATTATACATAAACGTAAGCAAAACAAACATAAAATATATACAAAATAAAATTTTTAAATCTAAAAACAAAAATCTTTTTAAAAGAAATTAAAATAATGAGAAAACATGTAAGTGTATCTGTCTTATTGAGCCTCAGATTTCTAAACTTGACACCAACATGAATTCAAACTTCAAGAACAAACTGGCTTATGTTGATACATTTTCAAATTTGAGAAAGAAATGATTTGCCTCTTCTGAGTCTAAGACAGACACTGTATTTCTCTTTACTTGCTAATCAGAAATTAAGAACTGAATTAATATAAAATAAATATTAATTTCTAGAGTAGTGATATACTAACTTGATAGATACATATAGATACACAAACACAAACACACAAAGCTATGTACCTATCTTATGAGCTCATCAATTAAAAAAAAAATACTGCAGGGGCTTACGAGATGGCTCAGTGATTAAAAACACTGACTTGTTCTTCCAAAAAACAAGGGTTCAAATCCAGTGCCCACATGGTGGCTCATAACCATCTGGAACTGTAATTCTAGGGGATCCCCAATGATTCTTCTGATCTCCATAGATACTACAGGAACATAGTGCACACACATGATGTAAGCAAAAGATAAAAAATAAAAATATCATATACATAAAATAAAATACTCTGTACCCATGCATATCAACAGGTTTAAAAGACCAAAAACAAAAAGGCTTTGGAGGATAGAATTTACTACATAGTACTGCTTATGTGAAAAACAACTGTATCTAGAGTTAGCAAAAAAAAAAAAAAAATTACTCATTGCTGTTCAGGCATTCCTCTACATGTATTATTAGCACTTGGGCTTTGAAACAAATTGCTGAAGTACAATTTTTGGCCTATATCCTAATCATTTCAAATGATACATTCTTCTATTATGTGGTACTTATTGGAAGAAATGACCAGGGCTAAGAATGCACATCAGTGGTAGAACATATGTCTAGCATGTGCGAGGCCCTGCTAGCATATGCAGCACCAAAAATAACTAAGCGAATAATGAGTTGTCTCATGTCAGGAACAAAGGTTAAAGACGACAGAAAGTATTCTCACACATGAAAGTAAACCAGATTATTTCTGAAAGAGACAACTACCTCACACACTGTTAGATTTTGGCTCAGTACCTAAGTACAGATCTTCCTTTACTGACAATGAACCACTAGGGTAATATAATTTCTCTTTAGAAGATTCCTTCAATTACAAATATAATATTCAGAATTATTCATGTTCATATGCATTCTCATTAAGACAAAATTTCACTGAAACCTTTTCGTTTCCTGCCAAGCTTTTTGTTGCTTGTTTGTTGTTTGATCTTGCTTGTAGCCCAGGCTGAGCTCAGGCTCAAGATTTCCAAATTGCATTAGCACAAGAAAGCCTCCCCAGCCCATGGTTGGGACCACAAACATTCATCACCACATCTAGACCTGAAGTGTTTCTTCTATAAAGGTACATGCAGTTATTATAGATTATAGGAAAGCCAGATTGATACAATGTTTTACCATAAATGTAAGCTTTCCAGCTGACCTAGAAACAATCCAATTTTATCTTTTTCATCATTGAGGTTATATGGTCAAGTAAAATCCACAAAATATGCTTTAGTAAAAATGAGGAAGTACAGAGAAGAGGACCAACAGACAAAGTTGTAAGCAATAGAACATTAAAGTCTTAATTCACATTCCAACCAGTGCTTTAAAGGGAAAATAATGCTGACTTTCATATCACCAATTCACAACTCTGATGATAAATTTACATTTCAAAAACTTACTTTAGGTTTTGAATGCAAAAATCTATCTATTTGTTCTTTATAAACCAGGTCTATTTAAATCACACAGGACACTCAATAAATGCAATTATATACAAGGAAGTTCACCAAACTACTTTGTACTGACGAAAAATCAATATCTAACCCTGAACAAATATAGTATCCCATTATTTTAAAACATAAAAGCATCCATTAATATGGAAATGCCCTCCCTTGTAGAACTCTACCCATGTCCTCTTTAACCCAAAACTTTTTAGATTCTTCCCAACTTTTAAAATGAACTGAAACTTTAAGCATAATTTATACATTTTCATTCCTTCCTCCTCACCCTTTATTTAGTTCCAGTGATGAGTCAAACCAGTAATCTATCTGCATCAAACCAAATCTCAAGTACTAAGAGCTGAAGCTAGCGTGTTGCATTATTCCCCACTCAGGAGCTAGAACATCTGAGAGGGAGAACAAGACTGCTAATAAAGTAGTCAACAGACAACATCTTAAGATTACTTCTCCTGGGGCTGGAGAGATGAAAGCAGTTAAGAGCACCTACTGTTCTTCCAGTGGTCCTGAGTTCAATTCCCAGCAACTACACGGTGACTCACAACCATCTGCAGTGGGATCTGATGCCCTCTTTCTGGCATAAGGTCATACATGCAGACAGAGCACTCACACATTAAATAAATCTTTAAAAAAAAGTATTTCTGCCCTGCGGGAAGACCAAGGTCCTCCCACTTCTATCTAGGTCCAGGAAGGTGATCGTCCAAACAGGCTAAGCTCCCACAAAGCCAGTTCATGTATTAGGATCGAAACCTAGTGCCATTGTCCTTGGCTTCTCATCAGCCTTCATTGTCCGCTAGGAGAAGAGGAGTGGGGATAGGGAAAGGGGAGTGGGGGGAGGGGGCAATATTTGGGAGGAGGGGGAGGGAAATGGGAAACGGGGACAGGTGGAAATTTTAATTAAAAAAGAATTAAAAAAAAAGAAAAGAAAGATTTATTTTTACAAAAAAAAAAATTCTCAAGAGGCTTCCAAGACACCCCTTTAGACAAGTTAGTCAAAACTGATTTGCATCATCAAGAATGCTAATAAGTATATCTGTCCCCCACCCCATACTAGTTTTGTGTAGTTGTCTTTTCTCAACTCTCTTCAGCCAAGTGGAAATTAGATGTGCCTATGATTTAATACCCATGCTATGTCCCCAGCATATCCCCAATACCAAGGGTTGCATAATACTAGCTATTTATATAGAATAACCTCATACCAAGAGGCAAGACACCTACATCTCATCGTTTGCAGAGACAAGTGCATAAGGCTAACCTTCCCTGTGGATCTCTGCCCTCACAAGACTCCATTACCTAATCACTGCTATCATTCCACTCACTTCTAATCCCAGTAAACTTACACGCATCTTAAAAGAAAATGCAGAGCTTAGAGCTATTTTTAAAAAAACAATTTAGAAACTTTCCTGACATAAGAAAAGCTAGGCAGACCTGACCATTACTCACCAATACCCTTCTCGCATTTTGTTCTAAAAAAATACAAAAACAACTGATTTGCCAGCTTCCAGCTTCCTTTCTTCCCCATGGGATGTATGCAAAGTGGGCTTCTGTATCTCTCACTAGATCACTGTTCAGTCAACTCCATCCCTGATCACCTCTATTGTAAAAAAATTATATCCTGTCCTCTTTAACCCTAACTTTTTTAGATTTTCCAAGCTTTTTAAAAGAAAGTGAAACCTTAATCACTTTTTATTTGTTTGTTCTTGTTTGTCAAGACAGTGTTTCTCTGCGTTAACAGCCTTGGCTGTCCTGGAACTCGCTCTGTAGACCAAGCTGGTCTAGAACTCAAGAGATCCACCTGCCTCTGCCTCCTGAGTGCTGGGATTAAACACGTGTACCACCACCAATACCACCACCCGCACATTTTATATTTTTTTTAATTCCTTCCTTCTCATCTTCTTTACACAGTTCCATTCATGGACCAAAGACAGCAATATTTGCATCAAACATAATTACAAATACTAACTTTTATCCCCTATAGATGCCAGAGTTACTACCTCCATGGGAAATGCCTTTTCGTTTCATAAAATAATATTCGCCCTAAGAGTTTTTAAAGCATCCAATATAATGTTTTATAAACTTCTAACACTGCAATTATGTTATTTACTTAACAGCACGATTATAATAAGCTTCACTATCTTTCTGGCAGATATACAAAGTAGGTAAATCAGCTACCTTAGGAATTAAGAAAAATTTATAGGCTAATTCGGATATTTAATCACTACGTAAGCCAAAAATTCTATAAAATGCAATTTAAAATTAAGAAAACAAAGGAAAAGAAACAAGGTAATTCAAAATCTTGTTTCATGTATTTCCACAAAAGAAACAAATCGATGAAACAACTTAATTCACCAGGTGAGTTTAAAATCAAACCTATGACTACTGTGTTTACCTGCATATATAACATTTCAGCACTTTAAAAAAGAAATCTATCATTTGAACTCCTAAAAATTCAAAAGTTCACATGAACGTCTTCATTTTCACAACAAGAAAACATACACAATACACTAACACCAAAGTCTACTCTGTGTGTGTGCGCGCGCGTGCGTGTGTGAGCACGCGCTCGTGCACGCGATCTTCCAGAAAAGGACATGGGTGAGCATCTTGCTCTATCATTCACTCTGTCTGACTCCCTTGTGACAGGCAGGGTCTCTCACTAAACCTGGAGTTGGGCTCAGTCAGCAAGCCCTAGCAGTCCTGCCCCCAAACCACAAGCTGAAGTTTCAGGTGTTTTCAACCATACCCAGCTTTATGCCTGGGTACTAGGATCCAACTCAGGTCTTCATGCTTGTGCAAGTGAGCCATCTCTCATCTCTCCAGTCCAACCACTTTTTTATTGCTGCTATTAACAATCACTGACAAAGACACAGTTCAAACACTTTATATTCCACATAAATTATCCAAGTTTTCATTGAACATTATTAAAATACTCCAATTATAAAGGTATTTAATTTTGATATAGAGTCTATACACATACCAAAATACTTTACAAGTATTAGCTTTCCTTCAATTCTCAAATCACATTTTTAGTCATGAAACAGATGTGATCTTAAATTCACTACAAGCCGTCAGCTTCATTCTATTATAGGATGACTTGCATGCACACTGATTAAACAGACAGTATGTACTATTTAATTATAATTGCAAAGCCCATTACCTCCTCGCTAATTGAAATATCAATTCTTTCTAATCAAGTTCTTATTTTAGAATGAACTGTATATTAAATGGAAGTCTAGCAGCAGTTGGATAATTTGCCAATGTTTCAATTCAATATTTCAAATCATTTTACTTCATATGTTGTTTATAAAACAAATGGTCTTACTATATCTTGGTAAACTTTGTCTATGGAAAAATCACTAGACAAAAAAAGTAACTTTTTTTAAATTTTAATTAATTTACAACTGAATAGTGAAGAGCTCAAGATGCCTACAGTATCTTAACAGGTAACAGGTAAATCTCCAAGCATTCTCAAATGTCTTGAGTGTTCTTCTGTCAAGAAAACTTGATCATTTTCAAAATAATAGATGTTTCTATTTCAAGAAAGTTCTTTCAACCAGAAATAAAATTAGACAAAGCATAAAAATAAATGTGCACACACAAAAGACAAACAAATAACCCCCCCCCCACACATCATTAGCAGAGAGCTTGCCTGAGGACAGGACCCAGCATCAGATTCTAGACTTCTCCACACTACCTCATGAACAAATGACAGGAAATAGCAACAATGAAGTGTACAATAAGACAGAAAAAAAAAATTTACTCTAAACCACTCAATTTTAAAACTATCTAAAGAAATAAAGTACCATCATCAGTTAAAAGACATTTTGTTCTTGCACAGGCATTGGATTCAGTTCCCAGAACCACATCAAGCAGCCCACAATAGCCTGTACCTCCAGCTTCAGGAGGCGTCCCACACATCTGGCCTCTTTTTGAACCTATACTTACTTGCAAAAACCCGTATGTAGGAGGCATACAGGTACTGTGCTCACAGACAAGCATAAGAAACCAGGAATGTTAAACACACGGGGCTGTCTCTTCAAAGGGAGCGCTATATAACCTGTTTTCCACCTAGAATGCTGGGAGTGGACGTGGTCAACAGCCTGATGATCTCTGTGCTATGTGTGTAGCCAGGCTACAGTGGCTCCCAAAACCTTCCTAACTTGAGCTGCCTTATTTCAATCTAAGGTGCTGTCCTCCCCTCAGACCCTTATGTTGAGCTTGTTTATCTTGACCCTGTTTCCCCAGTTAATCTATAGAAACTATCTTTATGGAAAATATCACATGAGTTTCTCTACATAGTCATAACTTCAGCTTTGTTGTGCAAATGGCACTGAGTTAATAATCTGGAAATTTTTTTTCAACTTGTGCCAGGCTTAAATATGCCTAAAATAGTACCCAGTAGTACTCTCAAAGTTTGAACCAACACCAGCTACTAAACTGGCTTTTCTTTTTGTCTCCCCAAGATTGACACTCTGCTGGCCGAAGTATCTGCAAAGACCCCTACACACACACACACACACACACACACACACACAAACACACACGCATCATCAAGTCTGACAATTTCATTTTGAATCCTGGGACTACTACACAGTAGAAGAACTGACTCCTACAAGGTGTCCTCTTGACTTTCACACATGTGTGTGCACATACACATGAACACTTACACAGATACATACTATAAAAATAAATTAAAATGTAATCAAATTATTTTTAAATAGGCAAGAAAAATTAAAGTCTAACATAGCTGATTAATAACAGACCCTGAACTTACTTTTGTTCTAATCATCTCTAGCTTGGGACAATGAAGCCCATTATTGCTATTTTATTGTGTTCCCAGATGTATACTGGCCTGTTATCGTTTTAAGATGTGTTATATTTGCTTATGCTGTGGAATATTTCTTTTAATGATGCATTCTTCTCTGCTTCATTTGTTTACCTCTGTGGAGCTGTGTTACTGTGCCTGTCTATAAAACACCTGATGGTCTAATAAAGAGCTGAATGGTCAACAGCCTGGCAGGAAAGGAGAGGCAGGACTGGCGAGCAGAGAAAATAAACAGAAGGAAAAATCTGGGAAGAAGGAGCAAAAGAGATCCAACAGCAAGCAAAGAAGGGGCCAGGCAACCAGCCACCCATGGAGTATGATTACAGAAGAAAAGGAAAAAGTCCAGAGGAAAGGGTAGATGGGATAATTTAAATTAAGAAAAGCTGGTATTAAGAAAAGCGGGTATTTGTAAGAAAGAGTAAGATTCCGTGTATGATGATTTATTTGGGAGCTGTGTGATGGGCCCCTCCAAAAAGCCAAAAAAGTGCAAACAACTACAAACAACTACCCAGAAACTTGTTGGTACCAAAGAATCTAGGCTTTGGCTCCAGCCCCGGCTTACAGAATGAAAATTTGCAACTTAACAAGACACTCAGCTGAATTAAAATCCACTCACTATCCTTAACATTCAAATTATTTAAAAAAAGAAAAAGAAAAAGAAAGCTGTAACAGGTAACAAAATAAGAAAAAAAGGTAAGTATCACTGAAGAAACTGCCCAAAAGTTACATTCAATAAATTTTTGCTCTCTTCTTGGACATATAAAAGTTCGTACTTTGATCCTGAGAAGTAAATAATAATAATAGTAAAGACAAACATGACCATACTTTAGTTCCACCTTCTAATTTTTGCATCTCATACATAATACACAACATTTGAAACTCATTATTGGATACAATAATTAACTGTTACTATAATCTCCTGTCAAACTTTCAACAAGTACCAAAGAAAAATCCCTTGCTACGTAACTGAAAATAAGGAATTAAAGACTTGGTGTAAGATAAATGAGCATCCCATTCCCCCTTGCTTCCTGCTAGAAGGGGCCTTGGAAAGGAGACAAAGAATGTAGCTCTCTGGGATGTCATTTTCTTTCCGATTCCAGTCACTGAAGGTAATAAAGCACTGACATGGCAACTGTCCCTCCAAGAGTGCAGTCTGCCTTCCAGATCGCCATGGAAATGTCCTCCCAGAGCTGGAGGGATGGCTCTTGTTCCGAGAGATCTGATGCCCTCTTTAGGCCTTCACAGGCACTTACATGCAAGTGTACACACACACACACAAAGAGAGACAGAGACAGAAACAAAGAGAAAGGAAAGAAATTAAAAATAATCTTTTTAAAGAAAAAGTTATTTTACAGACTCAAAGGCTCACACAACATAAAGACTTAAATACAGGAACTTCTATCTATAATTTACTGGAGTTAACAGAGCAGTCAAATCCCAGCAGACTTGTAATTTGGCAACCACTATATTCTGTCAAGGTTCCAAAGAACAAAGGGATGATGTAGTTACTTCTGCAATAATTTCCTCCAGAATTCACGGAAATGTACACCAGCAAGCCAATCCCAGTTTCCTTCTTCCTGATGCTGCCATTTAACATCTTTACTAACCTCTTGCTAAACCTCCTACATTATGAGAGTATGTGTCAAGCCTTTTAAGACAATTATACTTCATTCTGTTGTCTGTATCTTCTCTTTTTAAAGCATCTATTTGATTTTGACCCATTCAAGGACATAAGCCATGTTTAATTTCATTTAATTCTAAATACATGCAAAATCACTTTTCTACCAAAAAAAATCACTACTGTACATCTAAATATTTTATCACATCACAATATTGTGCTAAGTGGCTCTGAATGGACTGTCCAAATAACCTTCTAAAATTTGTCAGATACTGAATGTTTTTTTTCAATCAGTCTCTCCATATTTTTTTTGTAATTTTTACTCAAAATTTCCAAGAAATATTTTATTGAAAAGATCAACTCTACAAAAAAAAACTTAAGACACCACATTTAACATGCTATACTTATAAGTGCTTTACAACAACTATCCTCCATTATTTGTTATAAACTCAGAAGCAAAAGTTTTTGAGCTTTGGGTGGCCAGCTGTTCTCCTGCACTATTCTGATCTTTTCTACTGCTTGCTTTAAATAAACTTCCCTACTACTTTGCAAAATGAGCTGGTTGTTGATGGCGCGAGTCTTTAATCCCAGGACTCATAAGGCAGAGGCAGGTGGATCTCTGAGTTCAAGGACAGCCTGGTTACAAAGTAAGTTCCAGGACAGTCAAAGCTACACAGAGAAACCTTGTCTCAAAAAACCAAAAATTAGAAATAAGCTAACAATGAAACTGGTATTTTTTAAGAAAGATAATTAAAAGCATGAAAGTATTAAATGTGCTGGTAAATGCCTGTGATCCCAGCACTTGGGAGAAGGATGCAGATAGCATAAGGTCAACTTGGGCTACATGAGACCCTATCTCAAAATTATTAAAACTTAAAAAATAGTGGGAACTACTTGGTTTCAGTTTATGCACACCGGAAAAAAAATAGAATAAATAGCATAATGCTGACATTCACCCTGTTTTTCATTTTTTGTATTTTATGTGTGTTTTGTCTACACCTAAGTCGGTATGCCACATACTTCCCAGTGTCCTCAAAGGCCAAAAGAAAGTGACTAGATTCTCTTGGACTAGAATTACAGAGCTTATGAGCCACTGTTTGGGTGCGGGGAATCAAACCTGGGCTTTCTGGAAGAGTGGTAATACTCTTAACCACTCAGACATTTTTTTAATGAGTTTTAATATTTTTCCATTTGCTAATGTCAAAAATCAAATAATATCAGATTGAGGAAGAGTTTTAAAACTTTTCTGTTGTGTAAGGTATGTGTGTGTGGTAAGAAGCCTGCCCAATACCGAGTGACAGTAGTATGCAGCACATACGTATGAAGCATTTCACCACTTCTATGGCTGGCTATTATGCTTGAAGAATTCTTCTGAGGCAAGCAGGTCTGTGTAATATAATCTATCTATAACTCCGGTTTGATTTCACTGAGTCATGTTGACAAGGACTAGCATTTGTTTTGTGCCTCTTTTATGCATAGAGATAGCACTGGAAAAATCAAAATGTCTACTTGGCTTACAAGGTTGTAAGTACTTGGTCTGGGGTAGAGCTAATAAACTGTCACATTACTGAATAATGTTTAATGGATTACACTATTAGAAATGAAGTGCTTTGGTTTCACTCAGTGATTCTCTTTCTGCTCTTCCAGAGGATCTCAGTTCCATTACTAGCACACACATCCACCTCTAACTCCAGCTGGCCTGAGAGTGCCTCGGCACACACGCGGCATATACTTATACAGAAATGCACATACAAATAATCTTTTTTTTAAAATACTGTGAGTGTCACTTTGTTCACACTGACAGAACAGTGCCATGAGACATTCTAGATGAATCAGTCTAACAACTAAAAACAAATATTTATAACACTAACAGGAATACAAAATGGGGGGGGGGCAACTAGGAAGGCCAGGTCTCAAAGAATTCTAATATACAGATACTTAAATTTTATAATGTAAGCAGCAATATATTTTGTTCTAATTACATTCTATATTCTGTAACTCCAGGAATTTACTTTTTATCAGGCAAAGCTAACACACACAAAGCTTAAATGTCATTCTACATAATTAAAAAATAATGAAGTTTAATTCTCTACCACACAAGAGTATTTTTTAAATTGTTTCCTAAATTCTAAAACGTTATTAAAACCAGTGCAAGAAAGCTCACCTGACAGCAAAATTATCAGCAATAGCTACGTTAAAGCTAGGCTAAAAGCCAGTGACACTCTGTACTATAAGTCAGATTGCACATTTGAAAAGGAGCTGCCATTCAGTTCCCCACTTCTTTACTAATCTCACAGACAGCAGTTCCTTTTGGGAACCAAACTACTATCAAACAAAAGAAATCTGATTTAATTCCTTAAGGTAGTTTAAAAAGAAAGGGAGGGAGGGAGGGAGGGAGGGAGGGAGGGAGGGAGGGAGGAAGGAAGGAAGGAAGGAAGGAAGGAAGGAAGGAAGGAAGGAAGGAAGGAAGGAAGGAAGGAAGGAAGGAAGGAAAAAAAAGAAGCTCAGTTTTAAAATGCAGGGTTAAGAGCTTCCCAAACTTTATTATAAAGAAGGGCTTGTTCTCAGAATTACTGTTCTTCCTAAACCAACGCTGACCTTCATATCTAAAACAAAAAAGCTACCTGCCAACACCTGTTTTTCTGTCAAATTTCTTCACTCCCAACACAATAAGAGAAAATAAACATGAGATGAAAAGAGAATCCTCACATTACTTATCTCCTTCCCGTAGTTCACTGAGGAAGCTCTATTTCCTTAGGCTAACTAACAATTCCTAAGAACTTTAATATGACTCAAAAAATATCAGATCCACTCTCACTGTATAAGTCCCTCTGGTCTAAATCCTGCTGTAGCTCAAGCAGACCTGGACTTTGTTCCGACCTACCTCAGTCTAGGAAGTGTGCAGCACAGGAAGGAAAGGGAAAAATATAAACAAATATACTATTTCAATAACCTTCTGGGTTACAAAATATAAGGGCCATGAAGCATGCACAGATGGAGCGGCCATTTTACACAACCCAGTAAGATGCAGACCCCAGACCCAACAGCAACTGAAAACTGACATGACATTTGTACTAAAAAAAGAAATGTATTTTTAAACCAAAATTCAGAAAGCATGCATGTAATCAAAGCGATAGAAAAAAAGGGTCCTCCAACACAATCAGCTGTGTCAAGTTCAGTCAGAAGCCTATAGTCCAAAAGCTTCCAAGAGACTTTTTGTCTCATGGCTTTGTAGGCTGAGTTTTGCTGGGGGAAGGTGGAGGTGGTTATTTAGCACAAGTTGACCTTGACTTTGCAGCAGTGTGGGTTCCAGATCCTCAGTGGAAGGTCTGAGTGGTCACTGCCTTGCTGCCCCAAAGAACACACTTCTAGCAAAAGCCCTCCTTCAGCAAACAAACAATCCCTATCCTAGAAGAGCAGTAATAACAGTTCATGATCTCACTGGGACCCTTAGTATCTTTGACTTGACTTTCAAAAGCCTTTATAAATCCCTGTATCTTTGAAATATTAAAGTGAGTTTTCTTCCTGCCACTAAAAAAAGGAATTTAATCCATTCCACTAATCTAAAAATATTTCCAGTAGGAATAAAAAATTGTTTTCACTATTTAACTTCAATCACAAAGCTGAGCATGGCCTATAATCCCAGTACTTGGGAAGTAGAGGCAAGAGAATTAGTAGTTCAAGTTCAACTTCTGCTATGCAGTAAGCTCCAGGCTGGCTTGGCAGTGGTGAGACCTTGACTCTCTCATAATTATAATAATAATAACAATAATAACAATAAAAAATAATTTTCAACCACAGAATTGTTTTTAAGAGGCTAGAGAGATGGCTCAGCAGTTAAAAACACTTGTTCTTCTTCCAAAGAACTTGATTAGATCCCCAGCACTTATAACTACCTGTAACTCTAGCTCCAAAGGTTCTGGCGCCATCTTCTGGCCTCCATGAGCACCTACCACACACACACACACACACACACAAAATCTTTTTTTAAAATGTTTTTAAAAGATGTTTACCAGGGACGGAGAGTGGCTCAGTGGTTAAAAGCACTCAGTGCTCTTGCAGAGGACCCAGGTTCAATTCCCACCACCCACATAAAGAATCACAACTGCCTATAATTCCATATCTAATGATTCAGACTTCTGACAGCTCTTATACACAAGTGGTGCATAGAAATATACTGAGGCATTCATAAGTGAATACAAATTAATTTTAAGAAAAACTATGTTTCCCAAAGAGTCTATAAATGACAAGAGATGAAAATATTAAAAGTTAGGGCTAGAAGCTGTGAGATGGCTCAGCAGGTAAAGACACTTGCCACTAAACTTAAAGACCTGAGTTAATCCCAGGGACACACATGATGACAAGAAAGAACCAACTCAACAACTGCAACGCAAGACTGCATACTAGTGAAGATAGTGTCTGCATTCCAAACCCACTCGCGCTGCTTATTTATGCTTGTGTGATCTCAGAAATATTGTCTCCCTTTCTGCTTCACTCTAAGTTATCAACTGGAATGATAATAATAGCTGTGCTACAATAATAAGAATTAAAGATGTTCTGCATAGAGTGCTTAAAAAATTGCTTAATACCACGTAAGTATTGTTACCTGTCATAACTGTTCCTACAACTAAAGTATACAATGAATACTGTGTAGTCACCCTGCTATTTAAAAAGTACTATTTAAAACAATAATAAATATTATTCTCAGAGTTTTCTGGGTGTCTATATTAGTAAAATTTGACTTTGATTTTTAGGAGAAGTTCATTTTCCAATTGTCAACTTGGCTACTTCCTCAAATTGCCAGTGGTGAAATAAAACAGGCACTCCTGGACAACCTTAAAAATGTAAAAACACATATTACCATACTCACTATTATCTAGGTAATACTACTTTTATCATAACCTATACAAAGACAGGTAAAAGCAAATCAGTGTGATTCCTTATAATAAACAAAAAACTGGTAACACTCTCAATGCCTCAAGAATAAATAAACTTCTAAGCAGCAATCCTTTTTTGCTTGTTTTTGTTTTTCGAGACAGGGTTTCTCTGTGTTATATTGGTTGTTCTAGAACTCACTCTGAAGAGCAGGCTGGCCTCAAACTCAGAGATTCACCTGCCTCTGCTATTAAAGTTGTGGGCCACTACAATCAGGCTATATTTATTTTGTGTCTCACTGTGTACATGCTCAAATACAGGTGCCTTAGAGGCCAGAAGTGGCTATTAGATCCCAGGAGCTGGAGTTACAGACAGTTATGAATTGCAATTGGGTTCTGTCTTCTTGGAAGAAAAGCCAGTATTCTAAACCGCTGAACCATCTCTTTAGCCCATGAGCAATCAGGTTTTTAACATGTTACGGCATTAGAAAATAGCCATGTTGGGGCTGGAGAGATGGCTCGGTGGTTAAGAGCACTGACTGTTCTTCCAGAGATACTGAGTTCAATTCCCAGCAACCACACGGTGGCTCACAACCATCTGTAACGAGATCTGGGCCCTCTTCTGGCCTGAGGGCATACATGGAGGCAGAATATTGTATACATAATAAATAAATAAATCTTTAAAAAAAAAAAAAAGAAAATAGCCATGTTTAGAGAAAAAGCGAGTTGCAGAGGCTAGGCTGCATTTGTCTGACACATAAGAAGCCCTGAGTGACAGTACCAGCCCCGCAATAAATTAAAATTAATAAGTCATCACATTATATAGCTTAGTTCTACTTTCAAAGAACAGCAAATCTCACATGTTCTTTAGGATAAGGCCAAGTTTGAGTACCCACCCACTGACACGAGGAAAGAGATAAACTCAATGTCTTCACTATATTATCTCTTTCTCAGATATCTGGGTCCATCTGCCTAGTCTATTTTGAAAATAAAGCTCAGAAATACTAACAACAAACAGGATTTGTATTTTAGCCAGGCGGTGGTGGTGTTGTACACTTTTAATCCCAGCGCTCAGGAGGATCTTTGTGAGTTCAAGACCAGCCTGGTCGACAAACTTGAGTTCCAGGCTATTACACAAAGAAATATTGTCTCAAAAAACAGGATTTTCTAAAGTCTCCAAGCTTCAAATTTGCTATCTCTGAAATACAGGCAACTAAAAATTCTCAACTAGGATGCTAGCTGTGTGTATAGCACAAGTTTTATTTGTATCTGTTTAGCTCTAAACTGACTACCAGATGTGGAATAATATATCTGATTTACATTTGTTTCAAATGCTATTTCAAAGAGGTTTTTCTATTCAGAATGGAGAAGACTGAATGCTTCCTTGCTAAGTTCTAGACCTGTTCTAGTTTTTACCCCAAAGGTCACACATAAGTTTTATCTTATTTGATTTCTAAGTTTGTTTGAGATCAAAATCACTGATGAAGATGCAGTTATTCAGAGGTATCTAGAAAAATTATAAGAATACAGTTACTCCAAAACCACAGAGAAACCCTGTCTCTAAAAAATCAAAAAAAAAAAGAAAAACAAAGAATACAGTTAGATGTTTATTATCAATGATTTATGATTTACTACTGCACTGTGGATTGCAAAGGTTCTAAGCTTATACTCATAATCTTGAACTGAAAAGACTTATATTATTTACTTACTTACTTATTGAAACTTATGTGTTCTTGGGATTAAATCCATGGCTTTGCCATTCTAGGCAGTATTCTACCAGTAAATTATATACCCAGTAAGTTATATGTCTCAGATATCTGCTGTTTCTCTTATTTTGCTCAGACAGCTATTCTTACTTTCTTTAGAACCTAAACATGTGAAGAATAATTATTCTTTAAACATTTCTGTAGAGCTACCTATTAAATGTCAGTTCTACTGTGGTTATAACTATGTAAAAGTCTGGTATCAGAACTTGAGTTTAATTTATACTTTTGATAAGCATCTTTATATACAAGTAATTTTCAAAAGGAAAAGAACACTAAAAGGAAAAAAAATCAGCTATGAGGGTAACATTTACTGACCACAGTTCTGAACATTTCATGTAAATTTTCTTTAATCAAATTTTCTGGTGTATCTTTAATTTAATGACTAACCACTCTAGATTAAGTTACTGACTTTAAACTGCGCATTAGGGCAGTAACCATTAAACTCAGTAAAAGTCAGAATCAACCAGGAAACTAGAGTGTTTTTCAAAAATGTGTATTGTCAGAGCTAACCCAGCTCCATTTGATTTAAGTCTCTGCATATTTTTCCTTCAGTAAAACCTACTACAATGGTACGTAACTGTTATCTAGGAATTGTCCTAAAAGATATCATGATAAACTGAAAAAAAAAAATCAGAATGTTTTGCCAGAAAGAAACTAGGGCTAAGCAGAAATGTGTATTTGAGCTGATGTCTTGCATCAAATGTCTAGAACTCAAAAAGAGGTAGGTGAACAAATATAAAAGCATATATGATGGAGGAAGGTCATTGGCTAATAAAGAAACTGCCTTGGCCCCTTTGATTGGCCAGCCTTTAGGTGGGTGGAGTAAACAGAATAGAATGCTGGGAGGAAGAGGAAGTGAGCTAAGACGCCATGCTTCTGCTCTCCAGGGCAGACGCGATGAAGCAAGCCGCCAGGTCAGACATGCTGAATCTTTCCCGGTAAGACTGGTGCTACACAGATTATTAGAGATGGGTTGATCGGGATATGAGAATTAGCCAGTAAGGGCTAGAGCTAATGGGCCAGGCAGTGTTTAAATGAATACAATTTGTGTGTTGTTATTTCGGGTAAAGCTAGCTGGTGGCTGGGAGCTGGGTGGTAGGAACTCAAACCGCAGCTCCTTCAACACATATATACACTAGCTAATTAGCTATAATTTGATTTGGTCATTCTATTTCTACATAGTATAAAAGACAGTTTAAAAATAACTATTAATTCAGAAACATCTGAAGCTTCTTTAATATTATTCACTAAATAGGAGGCAATTCTAGAGTCTCATTACCTTATCCACATCATTCCTGTCTGAACGTTTAAATCCAGTCACTAGAATAAACATCACCTACAACAATTACTGATACCTACTCAAGGTATTCAAGCAAACAACCTGGGGTAATTGCACTGTTCTGTACAAAACCAACTACAGCTGCAAATACAGAATCTGTGACAACATACTATACTTATTCATATAACAGCTATTTCTAAAATAGGATAGTCACAGGTCATTAAATACTTACATCAGCACATGCGACATAAACCAGACACTGAACATAATGTTATAATCAAGGAATATTTTTATGAGGAAAATCAGGCCTATCTGCCTTTGAAATGTACATTTAGAAGTTACATTTTAAAAATAATCAGAGACTGGAGAGATGGTTCAACAGCTCAGAAAATCTACTGCTCTTGCAAAGAACCTGGGTTCAGTCCCACACCCACATGTTAGCTCGTATTACCCGCTCTAGAAGAGTTGACACCCTTTTCTAGCCTCTGTAGTCTCCTGAACACCCATGGTGCACACTCATGCTAGCACACATGTCCTAGGTAATTTTTTGCCCACCTGACATAAACTAGAATTATCTAAGAACCGTAATTGAGAAAATGCCTTCAATCAGATCAGCCTGTGCACAAGCCTGTGGGGCATTTTCTTGCTATAATTGATGCTGAAGGGCCCAGCTCACTGTAGGCAGTGCCACCCCTGGGCAGATGGTCCTAGATGATATAAGAAATTAGGCTGCTCAAGCCATGAGGAAGAGCAAGCAAGCCAATGAGCAGCACTCCTCAATGGATTCTGTTCAGTTCTTGCCTCTAGGTTCCACCCTACATGATTCTCCTTCATGCTGGCTTACAAAATAAAACTCTTTTCAAGCTGCTTTGGGTCATGGAGTTTTATCACAGCAATAGAAACCTAGCCAAGACACCACCATACACATAAAAACAAGGAATTGTTTTAATTTAAAAAAAATAAATAAATCTTATCAAGGTGTGGTGGGTCGCATTTGTAATCCCAGAAATGGGAAGACAGGGTAAGAGAATGGTCACAATTAAAGGCTAGCCTGGTCTACATAGTAAGTTCCAGACCAGTCAAAACTACAGAGCTCCTATCTTAGGGGGAAAAGTCTTTTAAGAAGAACATATTCAGTCATGGGTTGGCAAACTATGACTCAAAAGAAAATGGTGCCTACTGCTTTGCAATAAAGTAAGTTAGTTAGTTTGTGAGTTTGTGTCAGGGTCTCCGGTACCTCGCACTGACCTTGAAATTGTTATGTAGTTGAGGATGATCTTGAACTTTTAATCCTCTAGCCACCATCTCACAAATGTTGGGAATACAAGCTTAAGCCACTATGGCCCAGTTTTACTCAGTGTCAGGGACTAAACTCAGGGCCTACCCCGGCTAGTCAGGCACTGTAACAACTAACTACATCCCTGACCCCAAAATTAAGTTTTCCTGAAATACATTTACATAAAGATACTAGAATAGCCGGGCGGTGGTGGCGCACGCCTTTAATCCCAGCACTCGGGAGGCAGAGGCAGGTGGATCTCTGTGAGTTCAAGATCAGCCTGGTCTACAAGAGCTAGGTTCCAGGACAGGAACCAAAAGCTACGGAGAAACCCTGTCTCAAAAAAACAAACAAAAAAACAGATACTACAATAAGATATATCTGGCAACTAAATTATGAAATAAGGAAAACAAAAAGAGATCCCAAATGCGTTCGTGGTGCCACCTACCTATAATCCCAACACTCAGGAGACAGAGGTAAGAGGATCATATTAAATCAGGTATGATGGCTCACACCTGTAATCCCAGCACTGGGGAGGATAAGAAGATTGCTGTAGGTTCACCAGGTGTTTAAGGCTAGCCCAGGTTAAAGTAAAATTCTGTCTCAAAAAATTAAAATAGAAAACCTTTTCACAAAAGCAAACAGAATTCTACAGCCAAAATTCAGCAGAATGAACTAAAACTTTATACAACTTAAAATACCAACAGATAAAAGCTATATAATTTCTGAAACACATTTATTTCGCTGTTCAAATCAGAAACTCACACCCTGAGAAGTATATACTTTCCCTAACAATATAATATTCAAGCATGAGAGTTATTTGTGTAATTGATTTTGAGTAGTCAAACTTACCGAGTACCATCTGCTTTCCAGCTTACTTTATATGGCTTCTGCTCTAAAAGTCTAATATTTTGCTTGTCCATGGAAACAGGTTGTGCTCCAGGGAACCCAGACCTTAAAAAAAAAAAAAAAAATTATTCTGTCATAGCTACAACCCATATAATGTTATCATTGTGTTAAACCGATCTCAAATGGCTCACAGGTTGATCACAATATTCTTCCTATCACGAAATGAATTTCAAATGGAATAGCATCAATCTCAGCCAGGAATAGTGGCATATTACTTTAAAATCAGCACTCAGAAGGCAGAGGCATGTGGATTTCTGTGAGTTTAAAACCAACCTGATCTACATAGTGAGTTCCAGAACAGCCAAAGCTACACTCTCTCGACATTTTAGAATACAAGTTTACAGGGTACTAAATGGCCACTGCTATAATATAAATACTGGGCTAATTTGAAAATATTATTATGCAGGGCTGAAGAGAGAGAGCTCGGGGGGTAAAATGATTACTATGAAAGTATGAGCGCCTGAATTGGGATCCCCAGATCCCAATCAAACCAAAGCCTGGCAGGCATGATATAATTCCAGCACTGGGAGGAGCGTGGGGGTGGAAACAGGCAGATACTGGAGTCTAGTATTGTTAAGGTAATTAAGCTAAAATTCAAGCTTTTCCCTGAAGTTTAAACCACTCCTGCTTTACTATTTAGATCATGCACAATAAATGATGGGGAGGGGAGCACCCAGCCCACAGGTGCACAGTGGAGGCAGAGGGAGACACGAGGAGTCTTCCTCATCATTAGCCAGCAGAAACAAAGAGATCAACGAAAACAACTCTGGTGACAACAATAATGTTGTATTCTTGAGAATGATGTAAATCAACTAACCCTGATTCAACTTAACTGGTACAGATTACCTTGAAAAACACCTGACATCCTCTTACACACTCAATGTACACACTAACTTTAAGAAGCAAAAAAAAGTCAAGTTAATGTCTTTATTAATTTTAAGTATAAAATAAAGAATAAATTTTATTTAAAACTTGAAAATATGCCTTACCCTTCCCAGCCACAGAACTGATGACATTTCTGCTGTACCTCTCCTAACTTTGGTTGAGTTGTTACTTGAGTTACACCTTTAACAGTTATACCTTCCAAGAAAATAGCACCCTTTAAAGGAAAGAGAAAATAAAATGATAATATATATGTACATATATACACACAAACATATATATAAAGGATAAATGTATTTACAAATTAATGAGCTAGTTAAACCTAAGAAAACTCATATTAAATAGAAATGATTTGTTCTGCCTGCTTTACAAGTGGCATTTATACTCCACCAGACACGGGGCTCAGGCAAAAGGATTCTAAGGTCTCCATAGGTTATATAGCAAGATCCCATCTCAAAGCCAAAGAAAAGAAAAGGTGTACTCCAGGAAAGTCTACAAAATTTTCTGTGCTTCTGTTTTCATACTTTTTAAAACTAAAACATTAGTCTAAGTGTATACTAAATCAGTTTCAGACACATCAGAGAGCTTCTGCATCACTTTCAAATAAAATTATGTAACAACTCTAGCTGACAATGTCATTAAAGAATAAAAAAACCTGGTCTACAAGTTGCAAAGTTCAACCTTCTGGCCAAGATCTGTCAAGCAATGCACTTAGGAAGAGGAAGAAAAAATTCAGAGTTCATCCACATATCCACTTTGTCGGGTCCACAGGAGTCCTAAGTCTTTCTAGCAGACAGACTCTTACACTGTTTCAAACTCAGAATGAGATGTATCGTCACCTAAGAAATCTTCAATTCTGACTGCCTTAAAATAATGATAATGTTGGGATCCCATGACCTAAGGATAAAGATGACCAGTGCTTTCCTGTTATACCATTACCTTGACCCAACAACAAAACTCCAGTCCCAGGTGATCCAACACATTTTTATACCCCTATGGGCCCCAGACATACACACACACACACACACACGAAATACTAATACACATAAAATAATAAATCTTAAAAATGAAAACACTTCTGATGCCAGCTGTGGTGATGCATAAGTATCATTCCAGCACTATGGAAGTTGAGGAAGGAAGCCTACAAGTTCAAGGCCAGTTTGGCCACACAGTAAGTTTGAGGCCAGTTAGGCTATATATTGACAACCTTATTTTAAAAAACACTTTAAAAATGGGCCATTTCTATTAATAAATACTACTAACTAATGAAAATAAATTCTGAAAGCAAAACTCTAAGGCTTGTAATACAATGACTAAGAATACCCAAGTGGTGTCAATATCCCTATAAACTATCATCCTAAATATGCCCAGCTGTGCCTTGTACCTGAGCGCTTCTCTTTTCTTAACCAGCATGCTTAAAGTCAGTATTAAAAATGTCTCTAATAAAATCCCAAATCTGCTTTAAAAAAGAAAAGGGAAGAAATGTACCCAAGAGTACAAATGCTAAGTAAGCACTCTACTAGTTCTTTGGTGTAACTTTAAGATTTTTCTCCACTGGAAAGGCATGAAAAATAAACCTTTAAATTGTATCTCATTATAACTATTAAAATCAAAAAAATCAAATAATATTTTCAAAAATGTATTAAGCATATATGCTCAAGATTAATGTTGTTTTTTAAAGGTATATTTGAAAAGCCAGACATGGTGGTACAAGGCTGTAGTCTAAGTCGTCTACGTATTTCAATTTCCTTATAAAAATTTATCATAAAGAGCAAGCAGGGCATGTACAATGGCTCAGGATGTAAAAGGCCTCTCAACCAAGCCTAAAGACATGAGTTTGATCCCCAGGATGTTGTCCTCTGACCTCTACAGGTGTTGATGGGTGTGCATATGTGTATCCATGGAGAGAATATCTGAAATTAACAATTAGGAAAATAAAAAGAGAACATAGCAAGACACCAAGGAAATCCAGAAAATCATAAGGACATACTTTAAAAAACCTGTAATCCACAAAAAGAGAAAATCTAAAAGTCATCAAAAGTCTCCCAACCAAAAAAATAAAAAAAAAAAAAACAAAAACAAAAACAAGAGAGTCCAGTGCCAGATTGTTTTAGTGCAGAATTATACTAGACTTTAATAAAGAGTTAACACGAATACTCTTCAAAATTCCAAAAACTAGAAACAAAAGGAACATTGCTCAATTCCTTTTGTGAGGCCATGAGCACTTGATACCAGAACCACACAAAAATTCAACAAAGAAAGAGAACTACAAGGCAATTTCCCTTGTGAACATAGACGCAAAAATACTGAATAAAATACTCGCAAACTGAATTCAAGAACACACCAAAAAGATTATCCACCATGACAAAGTAGGCTTCATCCCAGATATTCAGGGATGATTGAACATACAAAAATCAGCCAATGTAATCCACTATATAACAAACTAAAAGGGAAAGAAAAAAAACCACATGATCATCTCATTAGATGCTGAAAAAAGTCTTTGACCACATCCAACAGCTCTTCATGATAAAAGGCTTGGAGAGAATCAGGAATATAAGAACATACCTAAACATTTAAAAAAAAAAAGCAATTTACAGTAAGCCTATGGCCTAGTCTCTTCTGAAAAGAAATTGAGAGATGTGGAACAGATGATTAAAAGAAATTCCACACTAGCTCAGAATTGAGAAATAAATAGTTATTTATTTAGGAGTAAATTCACAAATCAGAATTCTCTGCTTGAATGGAAAACAGAAATCAAATCCAGCAATCCTGCAATCAAAAAGAGCACGGGGGGCGGGGGCACTCTGCATCAGTATATATGGTCTAAGAGGCCAGTAGGCAGGTAACCACAAGCTGTAAAACTTTCTACAGCAGGCAGAAGTAGATTTTTGGCATACGGATGAGTGCATGCCTGTATCCATGCATCAGAGTCCCGGGAACTAGAATTACATACAGTTATGCACTGCCATGAAGGTGCTAGGAACTGAACCTGGGTCCTCTGTAATAGTAATAAGTGCTCTTAACTGCCGAGGCCCACTTTTCAAATTTTATGTGAGAGTATTTACCTGCCCGGCTTTTTTATGTGGTGCTGGGAACAGAACTCTAGTCCTCATACCCTGTATATGCACTTATTGAATGAGTCATCTCACTAGCACAAAATTAAGTTAGTTTTGAAAATATTTAAAGCAATTTACATTTGTGGGTGGTCTTATAGTCTTCAAGATGTGCAAGCACAATTAAAAGTTTTCCAACTAAGAATTTAAAGAAAAGAACCTAAACTAACAGTTACATAATTTATATAAAAAAAAAACCAAGGCATTTTTCCTCCTTGCTGTGAACCATTGTCAACTAAGACATGACTTGTAGTGTCTACTGGCCAACCACAATAAACCTTAATTACTAACTTCATTAACACTTCATTTCCTCCACACTTCTGTCATTTTACCTTTGGTCTATACCAAGTCTGTCTGTGTACAAGTTAAAGAGTCCTAGTCCTCTTAACGGATCTCCTGTCCCTGCAGGAAAGAGGAAGATAACCCCACTCTACCACATCCAATTAAACACAAGGTCTCGTGTATCCTATCCTCACCTACAACTATGTAGCAGAGGGTAGCCTTGAACTCCTGAGTGCTGAAATCAGCATTCACCACTTATACAGTGCTAGAAAAGAACCCAATGCTTCATGCATGCTTGGCAAGTATCTACCTACTGTGCTGTAGCCACAACCCAACTCCTAATACTTCATTAGACTTATGCCTAGAAAATTAAGAAAAGTTGACTAGAGAAGTAGAAGTTTTCTAAGTTGTATAAGTACAAAGGAAATACCACCTATGACAGGCAACAGTTATATTAACTGTATGACTATTTTGCAGAAACATTCTCACTAGCTACTAGGTAATATACTAAATCTATTGTTCTATTGTTAATACTCAATGTACTCAGTAGTTCTTAGCTAATCTCAATCTAACCTCTAAGAGTTTTTTGGTTTACATAAGAAGCAAAACCAGGATGAAATTCTTAACTCCAGCTTTTCTCTGGGAAAAAAACAAAACAAAACAAAAAAAAACCAGACTGCTGAGCTGCAAGATGGCTCAGCAAGCAAAGACATTTGTTGTCAAATCTGACAGCCTGAACTCAGTCCCAGAACGTGCAAGATGGCTGGGGAGGAGTGAGTCCCACAATTTGTCCTTTGACCTCACATTACCACCACGGCAAGCATGCCTCACCACCCAAAGAATAATAATCATGTAAGACAAAATTTTAAGGAACAATTGCTGGCTAATCATTAAAAGTGAACCATGGTGGGGCATGCCTATAATCCATCTCAGCACTCTGACAAGATCAGAAGTTGAGAGCAGCCTGGGCTTCTCAGTGAGACCCCACCACAACTTTTTAAGGACTCCATCTGGCTCATGATGTTAGGAGTTTCTTAATGGGTTTCATGTAGAACCAAAATTAATTTCACAATATCAGAAACCATTATTATGCTTTTCAACAGGGAGAAAGACAGAGAGTGCGAAATAACAGAAACCTAGCCAATATCCCACAATAGGTTTAAACAAAAATATAAAATATTATGGCTCAGCAGGTAAGGGTCCCTGCAGTTAGCCTGACAACCTGAGTTTGACCCCCAGGACCCATCCACAGTATGAAAAGAGAACTGACTCCCACGAGTTGCCCTCTGACCTCCACATGCATACTGTGCCATTCCCACACCAAGGCACACACATTCAAGCATGCACATACAAAATACACAAAATAACTGAATAAATAAATGTAATTTAAAATAATTTTAAAAGAACAGCACAGTATTCGTGAACATTACCAGTTTTAACCGTTCTTTTCTCCTTTTACCAAAGGAAGCACTTGACCCAGGTTCTGAGTCCTTTCTCCCATCTTCATCCTCATCTTCTTCATCATCATCCTCAAAACACCAATCTGGCAATACAGGTGGTGGTGGTGCTTCTTCTATATCACCATAGCGACGAAAAAGTTCCTTCAAATAATCACCCTTATAGATTCCTGGTGGTCTCGCTTGGGCAAATGTAGCAACTGCTGCTTCAATACTATGGCAAACAAGCAATGCGATTTTCTCACTACTGTCCGTTTATGTGGACTTGTCAATAATTAACTCATACTCAAAGTACCACAAAAAGTATAACAGGCATATAAAACAGAAAAACCAAAGTCTTTCTTTCTCAGCAAAGTTTTCAATGATAAACTAATTCTAAAAATACATACACATGGTACACTGCAACATATGGTACACATAGATCACCCACCTATAATACATGGGCACTATAATATATCATACATTATAATACATAGACTGCTATAATATATGGTACTAACAAATAATACATTATAAATGTCTAAAACACATTGCTGTGAGTGCTTATGACAAACATGGATAGCCAATGAAAAGAAATTTTAATAAAACATAAAGGTCAAGGTCTCAAAGAAAACGAGCAGTCAAAAGAATGTGAACAGAAAAGTGAACAAACACAATAATTTTTAAGAAATCTTTTTACCAAAAGACCCAGAACCAGTCACAAAGAATACACATTTTGAGAAAGAGTTAGCCATTGGCTGAGTCTGGCACAGGAGTCTGATGTTATTGTGTACAGTGTTCTAAATGACTAGAGCTGAAAAATACACAAAGTAGAAAACCACTGAGTGTAAAAGAAATAGAAAACAATTGTATCCGTGTTTTGCTTGACTGTATTCCAAAAAAGGATCTACTGGGTAAAGGATTTAGAAACACTAACTATGAACCTAGAGAAGTAAAAAGAAAGTTCAGTCAGCAATACCCTATTCTCATAAGAATTTCAGGTAACTTGGTTCTAATCTCTCAAAATCTAAAAATGTACTTCACAAGTAACATGCTCGATAAAGACAAGATTGTTTAAAGAGTAATGACATCCTAAAATGCTTCCTTCACAAAGCACTATGTTCTCCTAGTAATTAACAGCTATAAAAGATAAATTTCAAAGGAAAAAAACAGGATATTTCCAAAGTTGAATACAAACACAAACATTGAAAACCCAACCTCTACAACTTTTAAAATACAAGAAAAACATGGAAAAATAAGTACACCATTTATAAGATTCTTAATGATCATGAATTGTCACATACATCTTCTTCCAATATAATAAACCTATATACCTCCAATCCATTTTCTCCACCAAAAAGGCACATATGAGGAAACCGGTCCGGTTGAAGCCATGGGTGCAGTGAACACCTAGAAGGAAAAGCAGTTTGGGTTAAACTGAACCACTCCAAAGGCGACATTCTGTTTTAAATGACAACCGGATTTCCAAACAGTTCAGTTACTTAATTACATTATAATATTTGTATATTCTAAAAACTCAAAATACTCTAACTTAATAGCTTATCAATTTAAGTTCCTTAGGATCTAATTTAGAACACTAGACAGAAATTTAATACTAAAACACTGGTTCATTAGTTTAAAATGCTTTACTGTCTAAAATTTGTCATTAAAAATTTTCAAGAATAGGCCAGGTGGTTGTGACTCACGCCTTTAATCCCAGCACTCGGGAGGCAGAGGCAGGTGAATCTCTGTGAGTTGGAGGCCAGCCTGGTCTACAAGAGCTAGTTCCAGGACAGCTAGAACTGTTACACAGGGAAACCCTGTCTCGAAAAATAAATAAATAAATAAATAAATAAATAAATAAATAAATAAATAAATAAGTAAGTAAGTAAGTAGGTAAGTAAGTAAGTAAGTAAATAATAAATATTCAAGAATTGAGGCTGCTCCACCACCATCCCTACCCACTGGACACTGTAACCTACAAGACACACTCTACACCCAAACACACTGAAACCTTCACCCTCTCTCTAGTCGAACATCCCATTCAAAAGCAGCAGCCCCTAGAGGTACAAGCACCGCCTACATCAAGTAGAAGAAGAGATGGATAGACCAGCAGATTAAGAATACACTCAACAACATCAAGAACAATACGACACCACCAAAACCTAGTGGTTCTGCAACAGAAAGACCTGAACATCCCAACACAGATGGAGCAGAAGAAAATGACCTTAAAACAGCTTTATGAAGATGATAGAGGCCCTTAAAGTGGAAAAGAAATTCTCTTAAAGAAATAGAGGAAAAGACAAACAAAAAATTAGAAGAATTAAATTAATCGCTTAAAAAAAAAAAACAAGAAAGCCAAGAAAAAAATGATCATACAGGTGAAGGAAATAGCTCAAGTCTTGAAAATTGAAATAGAGGCAATAAGGAAAACACACAGGGGGAATTCTGGAAATGGAAAATCTGAGTAAACGAATAGGAAATATAGATACAAGAATAACCTGCAGAATACAAGAGATGGAAGAGAGACCCTTAAGGCACTAAAGATACAATACAAAAAATAGATTCAAAGAAAACGTTAAATCCAACAAATTCTTACAACAATCCAGAAAATCTGGGACACCATGAAAAGATCAAACCTAAGAAAAATAAGTATAGAAAAAGGAGAAGAATTCCAGCCCAAAGTCACAGAAAATATATTTAACAAAATCATAGAAAAAGCCTTTCCCAACCTGAAGAAGGAAATGCCCATGAAGATACAAGAAACTTATAGAACACCAAATAGACTGGGCCAAAAGAAAGAAAAAGAAAATCCCAGTCCCCTCACCATATAATAATCAAAACAATAAACGTACAGAATAAAAAAAAAAGAATACTAAGTGTTGCAAAGGAAAAAGGCCAAGTAACATATTGGAATTACACTTGACTTCTCACTGGAGACTATGAAAGCACAGACATTTAGCAGACACTAAGAAACCACGGATGCCAGTCCATATTTACTATACCCAGCAAAACTTTTAATTACCATAGATAGAAAAAACAAGATACTCCATGACAAAACCAGATTTAAATAATATGTATCTACAAATCCAAAACTTCTAGTACTAGAAAGTACTAGAAGGAAAACTCCAACCCAAGTAAGTTAGTTGCACCCACGAAAACACAGGTAATAGATTATCCCATACCAATGAATCCCCAAAAAGGGAAACACACAAACACACTACCAAAACAACAACAAAACCAAGAAACTAAGAATCACTGGCCATTAATATCTCTTAATATCAATGGATTCAATTCACCTATAAAAAGACATAGACTAACAGAATAAATACAAAAACAGGAGCCATCCTTCTGCTACATACAAGAAACACACTTCAACTTCAAAGACAGACACTACCTCAGAGTAAAGAGTTGGGAAAAGATTTTCCAATCAAACGGTCCTAAGAAGCGCTGGTGACGCTATCCTGATATCTAACAAATAGACTTCAAACTAAAATTAACCAAAAGAGATGAAGAGCCGGGTAGTGATGGTGCATGTCTTTAATCCTAGCACTTGGGAGATAGAGGCAGGTAGAACTCTGTGAGTTCAAGGCCAGCCTGGTCTACACAATAAGTTCCAGGACAGGCTCCATAGCAACAGAGAAACCCTGTCTCAAAGAACCAAGAAAGAAAGAGGGAGGGAGGGGAGAGGAGGGGAGGGGAGGGGAGGGGATGAGGGAGGGGGGAGGGAGGAAGGGGGAGGGAGGAGGGAGGGGGAGGGAGGGGGAGGGGGAGGGAGGGGAGGAGGGAGGGAGGGAGGGGAGGAGGGAGGGAGGGAGATGAAAAAGGAAATTTCATATTCATCACAAGAAAAAAATTCGTCAAGATGAAGTCTCAATTCTGAACATGTATTCCCCAAATACAAAGGCACCCACATTGGTAAAAGAAACATCACTAAAGCTTGAATCATATATCAAACCCCACACATTAATAGTGGGAGACTTCAACATCCCACTCTCACCAATGGACAGGTCTCTCAGACAGAAAATTAACCTAGAAATAAGGGAACTAACAGCGGTTATGACTCAATTAGACCTAACAGACATCTATAGAACATTTCACCCAAACACAAAAAAAACTGTACTTTCTCAGTACCTCATGGAACCTTCCCTAAAACTGACCACATACTAGGTCACAAAGCAAATCTCAACAGATACAAAAAGAACTGAAATAAAGCCCTGTATATTATTAAATCACCATGGGTTAACGTTAGAATTCAACAACAACACAAACTACAGAAAGCCTACAAACCCATGGAAAACTGAACAATTCTCATCTGAATTACCACTGGATCAAAGAAGAGATAAAGAAAGAAATTAGAGACTTCCTAGATTTTAATGAAAATGAAAGCACAACATACCCAAACTTATGAAACACTGTGAAAGCAGTGATGAGAGGCAAGTTCATGCACTGAGTGCCCACACAAAGAACATGGAAATTTCACAGTGACTTAACAGCACACCTGAAAGCTCTCAAACAGAAAGAAGCAAACTCACCGGAGGAGAAGATGACAGGAAATAATCAAACTCAGGGCTGAAATTAAAATAGAAACAAAAAGAATACAGAGAATCAATAAAGCAATGAGTTGGTTCTTAGAGAAAAAAACAAGATTGACAAATCCTTATCTAAACTAACCAAAAGGCAGAGAGAACATCCAAATTAACAAAATCAGAAATGAAAAGGGGAACATAACAACAGACACTGAAGAAATTCAGAGAATCATTAGGTCATACTTCAAAAACCTATATGCCAAAAATATTGGAAAATCTAAAAGAAATGGACAATTTTCTGGATAAGTACCTAATACCAAAATTAAATCAAGACCAGATAAACAATTTAAATAGACCTATTACCCCTAAGAAAACAGAAGTAGTCATTAAGTTTCCCAACCAAAAAAAGCCCAGGGCCAGTAGGTTTCAGTGGAGAATTCTACCACAATTTCAAAGAGCTAATACCAACACTCCTCAAATTAATTGTTCCATGTAATAGAAACAAAAGAAACAAAATTCTTTTTATAAGGCTACAGTTACCCTAATACTGAAACCACACAAAGATGCAACAAAAAAGAGAATTTACAGACCAATCTCCCTCATGAACATTAATGAAAAATACTCAATAAAATACTGGCAAACCAAATCCAAGAACACATTTAAAAAAAAAAAAAAATCACACAACATGACCAAGAAGGTTTCATCCCAGAGATGCAGGGTTGGTTCAACATATGAAAATCTGTCAATGTAATGTACCATATAAACAAACAAAGAAAAAAAACCACATGATCATCTCAAGATGCTCAAAAAGCGTTTGACTAAATCCATCACCTCTTCATGATAAAGGTTTTGGAGAGATCAAGGATACAGGGAACATATTTAAACATAATAAAGGTAATTTACAGCAAGCCAACAGACAACATTAAATTAAATGAACAGAAACTCAAGCGGATTCTGTTAATATAAGGAACAAGACAAGGCTGTCCACTCTCTCCAAATCTATTCAACTACATCTTATTAGAGCCATCACCATCCCTGACTTCAAGCTCTACAGTAATGAAAACAACTTGGTATTGGCACAAAAACAGACAAATGAACCAAAGACCCGAATATTAATCCATACACCTATGAACATCTAATTTTTGACAAAGAAGCTAAAACTGTACAACAGACAAAAGAAACCATCTTCACTAAATGGTGCTGGCATAACTGGGTATCAACATGTAGAAGAATGTAAATAGATCCATATCTATCCCCATGCACAAAACTCAAATGCAAATGGATCAAAGACTTCAATATACATCCAGTCACACTGAATCTCATAGAAGAGAAATTGGGAAGTAATCTTGAACACATGGACACGGGAGACTACTTCCTAAATAAAATCTCAGTAGCACAGACACTGAAAGCAACTATTAACAACGAAACCTCCTGAAACTAAGAAGTTTCTGTAAGGCAAAGAACATAGTAAGACAAAAAGGCAGCCTACAGAATGGGAGAAGATCTTCACCAACCCATCTGACAGAGGGTTGATCTCCAAAATATATAAAGAACTCAAGAAGCTAAACATCAAAATACCAAATGATCCAATTAAAAAATAGGGTACAGATCTAGGCAGAGAGTTTTCAACAGAAGAATCTCAAATGACCAAAGACACTTTAAAGAACTGCTCAACATCCTTAGCCATCAGGGAAATGCAAATCAAAACAACTCTGAGATGCCATCTTACATCTGTCAGAATGGCTAAAATCAAAAACACTGCTGACAGCTTATGTTGGAAAGAATGCGGAGTAAAGGGAACACTCCTCCACTGCCTGTGGGAGTCAAACTTGAAGAGCCAACCACTTTGGAAATTGGTATGGCAGTTTCTTAAAATATTTGGAATCAATCTACCTCAAGACCCAGCTATGCCAATTTTAGGCATATACCCAAAGGATGCACAATCATATCACAAGGACATGTGCTCAACTGTGTTCATAACAGCATTATTCATAATAGCCAGAACCTGGAAACAACCTAGATGGCACTCAACCAAAGAATGGATAAGGAAATGTGGTACATTTACACAATGAAGTACTACTTAGCTGAAAAAAAAATTACATCATGAAATTTGCAGACAAATGGATGAAACTAGAAAAAAAAATCATTCTGAATAAGGTAACTCAGACCCAGAAAGACAAACATGGTATGTACGCACTCACAGGTGGCTATTAAGAATTAAGTACAGGATAACCAACCTACAATCCACAGCCCCAGAGAGGCTAGATAACAAGGAGGGCCCAAAGAGGGAAGCATGGATTTCCCTCAGAAGTTAAAGAAGAAAAGATCTGGGTAAACTGACAGCAGGGGTTGGGGGATGGAGAAATGGGAACTATATATATACTGATACCAATTTAAGGTTATTTTCTTACAACCTATTTTATATATGTTTTTGCTTATTTAAGGTATTGTACCTATGCAGTTCACTTTAAAAATGTAAGGTAAAATTCTAGCTTTTGAAAACTATTATTATGAACTATTTAGGATAATCAAGAAACACAGGTCAGTAGTCATCTATAACAATCAAATTTATAGATAAGCTAGGTATATTTTCCAGATCATATAGATATATTTTAGATAGATGGTCTTCAAATACTTCAAAGACCTATAGACTATGGCACTTAAAATGTTCTGTTAAAGTTTTCATGACAATGAGACATAATCTGATCCTAGCAGCACCAATTTACTTCAGAGAAGCTATTGGCATTGAAGAAACTCCTTTTTGGAGTTTGCTTTCATTGTGGCAAGGTTAGTCACTGAACAAAGAAACTGCTCTTGCCTTTGACTGCTGACTATGTGCTGTGCAGACTGGACATGCAAGACCCACAGTAAAGTGACTGCTACAAACTTTGCCAAAACAAGGCAGGATGGTCATTCAGGGTTCCTGCTTCACAGAAGAAACTGCCAGACATTCTGCAGGGCACAGAGGAAAGTGACTGACAAATGACCAATATAGGCAAGACACTCTTTCAAATTTCCTGCATCGTTGAAAAGTCTGCCAGATTCTATGGGCCTATAGGCTGAAGATGGATTTCCCAATGTTGCAAAGGAACTTTGGGTGACTGTCCAAGCAGTCAGATATCTCTGTCATTCATAGAGTTTTTGGAAGTTGTTTGCAATGCACTTTTTGTTTACTCAAAAAATGCTATCCTTCTGGGGTCTCTGATGGAGTTGAAGACCAGACAGTTATAGTTGCAGTTTTCCTTAGTTATGACAGAGAGTAAATTAGGTATAAAACTATAGATTCAGTAAGATAGAACAGATAATGAGGTGTTTTAATTTGCTAGAAACAGATGAACTGGAATTCATTATATTATGAATGTAATCTTTACTTGATAATTGTTCTTATTGCATAGTCTTACTATGTTAAAGTTAAAATTTTTCATTTTGTTTATAAAGAAAAGGGGAGATGTTGGAGAATATTATTTTCAGGTGTGTGACTTTTGTCTACACTACATTTGTTCAACTCTGTGAAGTTGTGTTACTGTGCCTGTCTAAAACACCTAATGGTCCTAATAAAGAGATGAACAGCCAACAGCGAGGCAGGAGCAAGGATAGGCAGGGCTGGCAGGCAGAGAGAATAAAAGGAAAACAAGAAGCAAAAGAATAAGGAGAGGACATTAAGGGCCACCCACCCAGCTACACAGCAAGCCATGGTGAAAAAAGTAAAGTAAGGTATACAGAAATAGAGAAAGAAAAAGCCCAGAGGCAAAAGGTAGTTGGGATAATTTAATAAAAGAAAAGCTGGCAAGAAACAATCTACACTAAAACCGGGCATTCACAATAATAAGCCTCCCTGTGATTTATTTGGGAGCTGGGTGGTGGGCCCCTTAAAAAGTCAAAAGAGTAAAGCACCCACAATAGGGGGGATAGATGGGAAAGGGAAGAGAATGGGAGCAGAGGAAGGAGGGTAAACTGGTTGGTGCGTAAAATAAATGAAAAAAATGTTATTTAAATAAAAAGATAAAAGTCTTTTAAAAGAACAGAAAAAGGTATCAAAATTTATTTCAAGAATTTAAGTTTTAAACACACAAGTCAGAAGAACACACACAAAAACAAGACACCTATATTCCACAACTATGATCCAGTTTTTCCAGCCTCCCTTATGATCAATGTGAAAGATGGTCAAACTATACTGGTAAAGAAAGTCAAAATAAGACACACACACCCCCAAAAAAGGAATATAAAATCATCTGGGGATTAACAATAGTTAAGGGTAATCAACTGAAGTGAATGGCTTCTATAGTGGTTTAAATAAAATTGGCCCCGACAGGCTCACAGGGAGTAGCATTATTTGAAAGGATTAGGACATATAGCCTTGTTAGAGTAGACGTGGCATGGTTGGAGGAAGTGTGTCACTGGGGGTGGGGGGGTGGGTTTTGAGGTTTTAGAAGGTCAACGCAATCCAGTATCACTCACTATCTTCCTGTTGCCTGCCATTCCAGATACAGAACTCTCAGCTACCTCTCAAGTACCAGGTCTGCCTATATGCCTCTACACTCCTGCCATGACAATGGACTAAACCTCTAAAACAGTAGGCCAGCATCAACTAAACATTTTCCTTTATAAGAGCTGTCAATGGTCATGGTGTCTCTTCATAGCAATAGGACAATGACTAAGAAGCTGCAGATAACTGGTTGACTCAGTATAGTAAACCTATACTATTTTAAAGTGCTTAATAAACCAACTGAGTGTATCTTCACATTGGGGCTTATGCTACTTTAAAATGAATGTTTACAAGAAAGAAATGCTTGAAGAAAATAAATTTATTTTTCTTAAGCCCTCTTCAGAATATATTTAAGATCTCTTTCCTGGGCATGGTAGTACACTCTGTAATCAAAGCACGTAGGAAATTTAAGGAAGAGGATCAGAAGTTCAAGGTCATTTCAGCAAGCTAATGCTAAACTAGACTACAGAAGACCCCATCTCCAAAGGGAGCGGGATAAAGGGAATCATTTTAACAGCACTTAAGAGCCTGAAAGCAGAAAGATTAGTCCATAAGTGATCTGGGCTACATAGTACAACTCTGTCTCAAAGCACAAAACAAAAGAGTTTGGAAATAGTAATTAAAGCCAGGGAGTGGTAGCACAGGTCTTTAATCCCAGCTCTCAGGAGGCAAAAGCAAGCAGATCTCTGAGTTCAAGGCCAGTCAGGTCTACAGAACGAGTTCCAGGACAGCCAAGGCTACACAGAGAAACACTATCCCTAAAAAATCAAAAGGGGGGGGGGGTGAAAAAGAGGAAGGAAGGAAGAAGGGAGGGAGGGAGGGAGGGAGGGAGGGAGGGAGGGAGGGAGGGAGGGAGGAAGGAAGGAAGGAAGGAAGGAAGGAAGGGAAGAAATAGTAATTAAGAGTTCTATGGGGCTGGAGAGATGGCTCAGCTAAGAGCACTGGTTGTTCTTCCAGAGATTCTGAGTTCAATTCCCAGAAACTACATGGTGGCTCACAATTACCTGTAATAAGATTTGGTGCCAACTTCTAGCCTTCAGGGGACACATGCAGGCAGACAGAATACTGTATGCATAATAAATAATTTAATCTTTTAAAAAAAAGTTCTATGGCATTACTAACATAATATTATTGTCAGATCAAGTGACTCTCCTGCAGACTCAAAATGAACTCTCACAGAAGCCAGGTGTGGTACCACATAACAGAAATCCCACTATTCAAGAGAATGAAGCAGGAATTTGGTGAGTTTGAGGCCAGCCTAGGTTATCATAAAGTCACATTCTAATTAAAAAATATAGAGAGTATAAAACAAGATGGCTCAGCAGGTAAAGGTGTTTGCCATAAAGCCTAACAACCTGAGTTTAATCCCCAGAATCTGCATGGTAAAAGGAGAGAACCAGCTCCTGTAAACTGCCCTTTAACCTCCCACAGATGTGCAGCTACAGATTCATGCACACATTCAGACACAGACACACACACAAACACACATACACACAAAATATAAAAAAAAAATTCTGAATAACAACTAAGGTTGAATTCTTAGACCCTCCATTCAACTTCCAGCATTGTGGTACATTCCCATAAACCTAGTTCTCAGGAGGTAGAAAGATGCTGAGTTCCAGGTCAGCATGGTCTACAAAAAGCCTATCTCAAAAACTGAATCAAGTAAATATCATTTTCATCTCATTTCTACATGTAAGACTTCTTTACAAAAGTGCTTTTGTTATTTAAACTGGCAGTTTTGAAAATGACTATTTGCTGAGCCAAATCAATTATTTCCACCTCCACAGCATAAAAATGACCACTAATACTAAAAATAAAACCTTTCAAATGAACAACCCTCATAAACTAGGATACAAAGAAAGTACAGATAGTTAAGAATATGTTCAAATGTAAATACAGTAATCAAAATACAGCAAAGTATAAATCAATCAGTGGCTAGAGCATAGGATATCCTAAGAAAGAAATGCCAAACACAATTCAACAAGACCCTCTGGAGGCCAGTAAGATGACTCAGCAGGTCAGCAGGTAAAAAGGCTTGCTTGGCAAGCCTGATAGCCTATTTGTACTTATAGTCAGGTTTTTTTTCTTTTTTTCTTCTTTTGAGACCAGGTCTCTTTATGTAGTCTTGGCTGCCCTACAATTTGCTACATAGACCAGGCTAGTCTCAAATTCATAAGACTCTCCCTGTTTCTGCCTCCCAAGTACTGTGATGGGTTAAAGGAGAACATCACCATAACCAGGCCAGCAATGCCTTCCTAAGTTAGTTTCTCAAAATACAATCTAACAACATTCACATATAAAACTTTGTTGTCTCTCTAGTTTCTCTCTTTTCAAGCCATTAAAAGTTTCTTAAAGAAACAAGTCATTTTCTTATAAAAATACTCTATATTCTAAATTCCTCTGTTTATTTTCCCATGCTATTAATCACAGTTTATACAAAAAGCTTCAGCTGGGCGGTGGTGGCGCACGCCTTTAATCCCAGCACTTGGGAGGCAGAGGCAGGCGGATCTCTGTGAGTTCGAGACCAGCCTGGTCTACAAGAGCTAGTTCCAGGACAGGCTCCAAAAACCACAGAGAAACCCTGTCTCAAAAAACCAAAAATAGCCGGGCGGTGGTGGCGCACGCCTTTAATCCCAGCACTTGGGAGGCAGAGGCAGGCGGATCTCTGTGAGTTCGAGACCAGCCAGGTCTACAAGAGCTAGTTCCAGGACAGGCTCCAAAACCACAGAGAAACCCTGTCTCCAAAAACCAAAAACCAAAAACCAAAAAAAAAAAAAAAAAAAAAAAAAAAAACCAAAAATAAATAAATAAATAAAAAGCTTCAAACCAGAGGTGGTTTAGGTCTTGAATTTTTTTTTCAGTTTTGGAAAATTTATTTTGGGAACTGACTTTATGTCTAAATATGAAAATGATTTATGCTTCATACAAACCTACCCTGAAAGTAATATTGTAGAACTGCTCTTAACAAAACTTTAAGCGAAGTTTCATGGGCTGGAATTTGTTATTTATGGTGTCATAACTATATTCAAAAGTCTATGGTTTAAAAGAATTTGAATTTTGGATGTTCAAATTATGGATTTTCAAACTATAAATTGTTTCTTTATCTATTATACAGCCTATGAGTTTAGTCTAGAGACATAATTAAGTCTATTTCCAGATGCATTCTAGCACTTCAGACAGGAATACTCTATAGATGGCTGTGTGCTTCACAGTATGCAGGAAATATCCAGTTGTTACAGTTTTTTTGTCTTTTTCTGTGTGTATATATATGGAGTCCAGAGGTCATTCCACACTCTGTCCCAAAACAATAAAATTTAAAAAAAAAGTTTAGTGAGGAAAACTGAAAGCAGACTGCTTTAGATGACATTAAGGAATCTGTAACTATTCTGTTTGGTATACTAATTGTGTAGTCATTATAGAAAAACCAAAATCCCCGAACAATTAGAGATACATACTAAAATATTCTTAATGAAATGGCATGGCATCTACGATTTCCTTTAAAATACACAAAAAAAGGTCAGGGAAGATGAACCAGTCAGAAAATACCCTGCCACACGAACATGAGGACCTCAGTGCAGATCTCCAGCACCAATGTAAAAAGCTGGGTAAAGCACACATCTCTAACCCAGCACCATGGGATATAGACAGGCAGACCCCTGCTCACTGGCCAGCAAGCAATCCTAGCCAAACTGATATGCTCCAGGTTAGACTTACACAAACATACACATATAAATATGTACATACAATACACACCAATTAATTAATTAAAAAATAACAAAATTAAATACTAAAATAAACTAGTGGGAAGACGAAAATATCAGCAAATGGTAATTACTGAGTATATGGAGTCTTATTTCACTCACTACTTCTGCATGTCTGTAAATGTCCACAGAAAGCAGGCGGACTGCCCTAAGGAAGTCAAGCATACCTATAAGCTCAGGTGGGCTTCTTTCATTAAACCTCTCACACAGGCGAATAAACGTCTCGGTATTCTCAGTCGTGGGGCATTCACCATGTCTGAGAACACAAAAAGAAGTTGCTTGGAAAAGAGATTACAAACCTCAATAAAAGCTTTGAATGTTTATAACTTACAACTTACCCTTTACACTGAAGTTTGATATACTTAATTCCTTCTTTTTCTATGTCATTTCTGTCATAGAACCTTGAAGTATTTGTCAGATCCACCAACAAGCTCATTTTAACCTGAAAGAAAGAAAGAAAGAAAGAAAGAAAGAAAGAAAGAAAGAAAGAAAGAAAGAAAGAAAGAGTGAGTGAGTGAGTGAGTGAGTCAGATTTGCTAGTTACTACATTTATTCCAAACAAGATGAGTAGGTGACAGGACTAGAACTCATCCACTCCACTGAGCAGGACTACATGCTCACTGCTACCAAGCAGCTGACAGTAGAAACTACCTTCTAAACGAAGAATCCAACCTTTCCAGAAATAAGAACTAAGGGGGCACTAGAAAATAATTCTAAACTAAGGAGAACAGAAAGTATAAGCAAAATAGACTCCACTGCCAACAATGTGAATTCCAGGAGGCAAACACTGTCACTGTTTCTGTATCTACCTGTGGTCCTCAGAAGCCTGAAGCTTACAACAGCAGGACAGCTCTAGCGCCTGGCACACATCACCCAGGTTCGAGGTAGCCACCACAACCGCTACTTCTATCTATTCACTACACTATATCCAGCCTTAAAGCATGATAAGAAGCCATTTATGAAACAAATGTGTGTTCCTTTTCTATTTAATTTATCCTTGTATTTTAGTGCATTTTCTAAAAATACACTAATGCCTAGAACTATATTCCTTTTAAAGAAGCACAGTAAAAACTAAAAACAGAAGCCTGGTGTGGTGGCACACACCTTTAATTCCAGAGCAGGCAGAGCTCTGAGTTTGGAGCCAGCCTGTTCTACAGACGGAGTCCTAGGACAGCCAGGGCCACACACAGGGAGTTAAAAAAAAAAAAATGAAAGCTGAGGAGATAGCTTAGTGGGCAAAGTGCTTGCTATGCAGCATGAGAACCTGAGTTCGGATCTCCAGCACCCACATAAAAAGGCAGGTGTGGTAACACACACCTGTGATTCCCGAGCTGGGAGGTGGAGACAGGATGATCCTCTGGGCTTTGTTGTCCGGCTAGTCTAGCCAAATCACCAAGCTCCAGGTTCAGTGAAGGACCTTGTCTCAAAAAAATAAGTTGGAGAATAACAGAGGAAGACATCAGACATCAACCTCTGGCCTCTGCACGTGTATTTCTCTTCCTGGATATCAGAAAGAAACAAGATAAGGGTATGAAAATAAATTAAAATCTTAATTTTATTTTCAATAAAAATGAGAGGCATATATAATATAAACAGCTATTTTTAAAATGTAGTTCCTAAGCCTAGTATAGTGGCTCATGCCTAGTACGTGGGAGGAAGACACAGGAGAAACAGAACTTCAAAGTCATTCTCAGCTATATAGAAACTTTAAGCACACTCTGAGTTACATGAGACTCTATCCAAATACCCATAAAATAAAATAAAATAAAATAAATAGAGGGGAAGAGAAAGAGAGAAGAAATATATGCCTGAACTGAGCTCCAGAAAGAGTTAGTGCACAAATCCTCCACAACATTCTACCATACATAATTTTGAAGAATTTTAAGAAAATATAACCAATAAAACTAAAACTGAACTGAGTTACCTACCAAAGACTTTACATTATCTATGAGTGTAAATCCCCACATAAACAGATGGAAAGACAAAAACCATATGATCATCTCATCAGATGCAGAAAAGGTCTTTCACAAAATCCAGCATTCCTTCAAGATAAAAGTCCACAGTGGACTAGTGATACAAAGGACAAGCAGGTCAACAGTCAAGATCAACATAAATGGAGAAAAATTCAACACATTTCCACTAAAATCAGGAACAAGATAAGGATTTTCACTCTCTCCATACCGATTCCATACAGTATTTGAAGTCTTAGGTAGACCACTAAGACAATTGAAGGGGATGTACATAGGAAAAGGAAAAGTTAAAGTATTCTTATTTGCAAGAGTTTATATACAAAAGACCCTAAAATTCTACCAGGAAGCTTTCACAGCTCATAAACACTTTCAGAAAAGTAGTAAGATACAAAATCAACTAATAAAAATATCAGTGACCTTCCTATACACAAATGACAGACCTACTAAGAAAGAAACTAGGGAAATAATACTATCTTGGGATAACTCCAAGCAAGTGAAAGACTTATATAATTAAAATTTTAAAACGCTGAAGACAAAAATTGAAGAAGACATCAGAGGATGGAAAGATCTCCCATGTTCATGAAGTAGTAGAATTGATATTGTGAAAGTGGCCATCCTACCAAAAGCAATCTACAGAGTCAATGCACTCCTCACCAAAATTCCAACACAGTTCTTCACAGAAATTGAGAAAACAACCTTCAGTTTTATTTGGAAATACACACACACAAACTAAAGCAAACAATCCTGAACAACTGAATATTAAAAACACTACCAGAGTTATTACCATTGTCTATCTCAAACTGTAATAAAAGCAATCAATGGAATTAAAGGCCCAGAAGTATTTCCACACACCTTTGGACACCTGATTTTTGATAAAGAAGTCAAAAATACACACTGGAGAAAAGACAGCATCTTCAACAAATGATGCTGCTCAAAGTTCATGGCTGCATGTAGAAGGGGGAATGCAAACAATACCTATCAAGTCCAAATGGATCAAGATCTCAACGTAAGACCTGATACTCTGAATCTGATAGAGACAAAGCAGGTAACAGACTTGCACTCACTGGCATGGGAAAGGACTCTCTAAATAGGACACCAATAGCACAAGTTCCAGAAACAACAATTGTTAAATAGAACCTCATGAACCTGAGAAGTTCTGTAACGGCAAAAGACACCATCCTTCAGAACACAGTAGGTTATGGAGTGAGATAAGATCTCTACCAATTACACATCTGATAGATCAGTATCTAGAAAACATGAAGAACTGAACATCAAGAAAATAAACTAATTAAAAAATGAGGTACAAGCCAGGCGGTTGTGGCGCAGCCTTTAATCCCAGCACTCGGGAGGCAGAGGCAGGCGGATCTCTGGGAGTTCAAGGCAACCTGATCTACAAGAGCTAGTTCCAGGACAGGAACCAAAAAGCTACAGAGAAACCCTGTCCCGAAAAATTAAATAAATAAATAAATAAATAAATAAATAAATAAATAAATGAGGTATAGAACTAAGCATAAAGTTCTCAAAAGGTGAAATACAAATGACTGAGAAATAAAAAAATGTTCAATATCCTTAGACATCAGGGAAATGCAAATTAGAATGACTTTGAGATTTTATAATATGCAAGTCAGAATGGCCAAGAACAATAAAGCAATGACAGCAAACGCTGGCAAGGATGCTGGGAAAGTGTTGCAGGAGGTCCTTCCGCAACAGGAAAGGGGGATACTTCTTCATTGCTGGAGAGTGTGCAAACTGGTACAATCATTGTAGAAACCAGTGTTGCAGTTCCTCAAGAAGCTGGGAATCGATCTACCTTAAGATCCAGCTATAATGCCCTTGCACATAAAACCAAGGGATTCCACATCCTATTGTGGACATACTTAATCATCCATAATAGCCAGAAACTGGAAACTGCCAAGATATCCGTCAACTGATGGGTAATAAAAATGTGATACTTTTACACAATAGAATATGATTCAGCTATTTAAAAAATCAAATTTGCAGGTAAATGGGTGGAGTTGGAATAATTCATCTTGAGAGAGGTAATATGGACCCAAAAAGACAAATACTGTATGCTGTCTCTTTCACGTGGATATTAGTTTTAGGCTTTCAATATGTGTGCTACAATCTGAATAGTCAGAGATTCGGTACCTAGTAAGGGATCAGTGAGGAGGAGAGGCTCTCTCAAGGAACTGGAAATAGAATTCAGTGTTAGGAAAAACCAAAAGGAAACTAGAATAGTAGGACTAAATGAGAGCAGGGAAGGAGAGGAAGAGTAAGGGAGGAAAAGAGGGAATATGGGGAGCTAACACTAAAGGCCATTTAAGTCATATGGAAACCTACTACTGCAGAAGCTTCTGAAAATAAACACGCATATGAAAGGAATCTACCCATGAGAAATATTATCTCAAGAACAAAAATGTGAACAGCACCTGAGAACCATACCCAAGGCTGTCTTCTGGCCTCTATACCCATGTGTAGGCACATATCCCTCACTGAAAGCCCTTGAAGAATGAAACAGGGAAGGAAGACTACATTAGTAGCAAAGAGCTTTGCTTCTTACCTTCAGACTCTTTAGGTAATTTGAGAGCATACTAGGATGGAAGCGGTTTTCTTCAGCAACTTGACTATCATATCGTGGCCCCAGCATCGTCTTCAGAGGTAAGAATCTTCCTAAACATCAAGGTGAATAATAATTTTCATTATTTAAAGAAAGGACTAAAATTCTATAATTTCCTTTTTAAACCTGCCTTCTTAAAATAACACTTTGTCTTTGTTTTTTATTGGTGGAGTCTCATAAATGCCAGGCTGGCATGAGACTCACTGTGTAGTTGAGGATGACCTTGATTTTCTGATTCTCTCACACCACTGGCCTGGCTGTATGTAGTGCTGAGTATAGAACCCATGGCTTCCTGGTAGTAAGCAAGCATTATACTAAATGAACTACATCCCAACCCCACTTTGTTAATACCTTAAAATAAAACAAAAAATTATAAACACAATTACCCATAATGTTCTTTCACTCTAAATGCAGATTAATTAATTGAATTTATTCTAGAATTTGATGATATAAACAAAGAAAAATTACCAATGAGTGAAACATCCATAAAGAATCTAAACTTGGGGCTGGAGAGATGACTCAGCTGTTGAGAGCACTTTTTGCTCTTGCAGAGGATCTGGGTTCAATTCCCAGCACCCATACAGTGGTTCACAACCACATGTGACTCCAGTTCCAAAGGATCCGATTCCTTCTTCTGGCCTCCAAACTCCTGCACGCACATGGTGCACATAAACTTATACAGGCTCACACACGTATATGTAAATAAAACATAAATAAATCCTTTTTTTTAGGAATCTATACCACTAAAGTCATCTGCTTCTATGAGCAAGAACCCCAATAAAACTCACTTGCTCACCAAGTTGAACTTTGGTAAATATCCTTACTTCTTGTCTACTGTCATTTCCCTATCTGGAGTAAGAATAGATGTTCACATTTACCCAGAAATAGTACCTCACACAATATCTCCAAAAGCTGGAGTTGTAAGTATGTACCAATACTCCAGTTTAATTCAATTTATTTCAAGTTCCTGATTACATGGCATTGGTATTTGGGGGTGGGGGGTTGCTGTTGCTATTTATTTGTTATTTAAAGCAGGGATATCAAGTTTAGCCTCAAACGATGTGTAGCGGGGGATAACCTTGATCTCCTGATTCTCCTACCTCAATTTTCAGAGTGATGGTTTTATGTAATGCTGGGGATCAAAAGCAGGACTTTGTGCATGTTAGGCAACTGATCTACTAACTAAAGGATTTCCCCAGCCTTGGCTGTATGTGAAGGTTGTTAAGTATTTCCATCTTTGAACCTCATCCACATTTCAGGAAAAAGATCATGGAGAATGTTATAGTGTTAAAATGGTATTAACCAGAATCAACTGCTAAAGACTTACTGTTTGTTTGGTACCTTTTTTTTAACAGTATAAACCCAGGCTGGGTTTGAGCTCCCTGCCTCTCCATGTCAAGTGCTGGAATTACAAATGTGTGCTACCACAGCTAGCTACTATTAAATAAACGTAACTAAAATTTTTAATTGGTAACAGTATAATTTTAATTTTGTTACATATATTTGTGTGCGTGCACACAGCTTGCATGTGGAGATCATATGACTATTTGCTGGAGACTTTCTTTCTACCATGTAGACTCTGGTGTTGAACTCAAGTGCCAGGTTTAGTAGTAAGCACCTTTACCGGTTGATCTCACCAGCCCATTATCAATTTTTAACTCCTATTTTCATATTTACTGGTGGTGTATACTGTCTTACTGATTTTTGTTATGTCTTGTCTACATGTATTTATGTAGATATGTATGCCTAGTGCCTGAGGAGACCAGAAGACATTATTCCCTGGAACTAAGACTACAGACAGCTATAAGCTGCCATGTAAGTGCTGGGAACTGAACATGAGTCCTCTAGAAGAGCAACAAGAGCCATTTCTCCAGGACCCAAACTCAACGATGCAATGGAACCAATAAAAAGCGCAAGGGAAAGTATCATAACAAACTAAGTGAAGAAAGAATATCAATGAATGAAGACAAGGCTAAGGAATTATTATATCCAGATAATAAAGAAATGAATGATCACAACCACAGCGTTCAAGATAAACAACAGAAGACGCCAAACCTAGGAATCTGTGCTGTAAAACAAGGAAATAAGATGCAGACTAATGGCACAGGAAACATTCGATACAATCCTGGCAGACTATTTTCCAAAACTAGGAAAAGAAATGGCATTCAAACACTGACACATTTAGAACCCTGAATAGACATGGCCAGAAAAGAACAGGACTCAAACAAAGTCTCGCAGACTGTGCATCATTTTCATTCCTCACTTTTTCTTTTTTTCTCTCTTATATGCTAGGCAACGTTCTCCTACTGAGCCACATCTCCAGCCCACCAGGCATAATGGTTCACTCCTTTAATCCCAGCACTCAAGAGGCTGATGCAAGCAGATTTCTGTAAATTCTAAATGCAGATTTCTGTAAATTCTAAATATTGAATACTAAGTTTCATGCCAACCTGAGCTAAATATTGAAACCCTAACTCTAAAAAAAAAAGAAAATGAATACAAATACTTATTTGTACATGTAGTCAAAACAGCAATGACTTCACCTGTCCGTAACTACACCTAATTCACACTAATTTTGAGTTCTCATGCAGTCTAATTAGAATTCTCCCCCCACTCCTTTAAATCCCTCTCCTTGCAAAGGTAATTACATCCTAGGAGGAAGAAAAACACTTCCCACACTTGTCAACAACTACCAGCACCTTAACAACTCAGCAGCACTTCATGCACCCAGCAGCATCCTTCCTGAAAAACTTCCCTACCTTCCATACACAAGACTTGGGGAGTTTGGGCTTCTATCTCCCCCCAAACACACACACACAAAACTAAGATTTACACTGATGATTCTCAAATATACATTTCCAATTCAAATAAAATTATAACTTACAGAAATCTTTGGGGGGCATTTTGCCTACAATGCACTGGTTTGCTAGCCTAGCACCACAGAACCAGGAGTGTTGGCACGTGACAGCAACAGCAGAAGGAAAGGAGCTCAGGTCGCCTCATTCTCAGCTACACTGTGAGTCTGGGGCCAGCATAGGCTGAGACCTTCTCTCAAAAAAAAAAAAAAAAAAGAATCTTTGGGGATGGGGCACATGAAACTCCTCCCCATGCTGAAAAGCTTGATCCATGCTCAGTAAAGGTGAGTTAATTTCAGTTTCCTTAGGGGAGTGGACTATGCATCAGTGGATGGCCCCACATCCATCTGTATATGGATAACAGGGTCACTGGGACTTGCTGGCTCCCAAACTAGCTTTAGGCGCAAGGAGAGACCCTTTCTCAAGGGTGTAAAGACAATGTTAGAGCAGGACACTCAACATCTTTCACTGAGTACAGACCTATATACATTGTCTATCACACACACAAATGCATAGACAAAGAATGGGAATATAGGTCAGTGGCACAAATGCCTAGTATGTATGAGGCTCAAAATTCAATCCAAAACATTACTGCATTACTAAGTAAACAATTGTCCCAAAAAAAAAAAAAAAAAAAAAAACACACAAGCCGGGCGGTGGTGGCGCACGCCTTTAATCCCAGCACTCGGGAGGCAGAGGCAGGCGGATCTCTGTGAGTTCGAGACCAGCCTGGTCTACAAGAGCTAGTTCCAGGACAGGCTCCAAAGCCACAGAGAAACCCTGTCTCGAAAAACCAAAAAAAAAAAAAAAAATTGTTACCTTTTTTCTGCGTGTTTGGTTTGGGTTTGTTTTTGTTGCTGTTGTTGTTTTAGTTTTTTTGAGACAAGGTTTCTCTGGCTATCCTGAAACTTACAGACCCCCTGTCTCTGCCTCCCAAATGCTGGGGTTAAAGTCATGTGCCACAGCTGTAAATAAATATTTCTCTATCTGTCTGTCTGTCTGTCTCTCTCTTTTTTTTTTGGTTTTGGTTTTGCAAGACACGTTTACGTTTTCTCTGTGTAGCCTTGGTGTCCTGGAACTGAATCTGTAGACCAGGCTTGCCTCAAACTCAAGAGAGATCCACCTGCCTCTGCCTCCAGAGTGCTGGGATTAAAAGTGTGTGCTACCACAGCCTGGTGTAAAGAAATACTTCTTAAAAGACTCAGAATGAAGATAATAGGACTATCAAAGAGTATCATTATAAACAAAAATACATATGTAAGTATGGTGAGAATAAAAAGAGTTGCTTTTTTTTATTTCTTCACACTACAACTTGCCTAAATTATCTTTCTTTTCTATTCCAGGAATAGAGCTATTTAAGAGCTTGTTTTATTTCTGAGACAGGGTCTCTCTATGTAACCCAGAATGGCCTCAAAGATTTGACATTCCTGCCCCATCCTCCTAAATGCTAAAATTATAGGTGTATGCTACCACATCTGGCTTTAAATTATCTCTCTCTCTTTCTTTTATCCCTTTTTTTCCCAACAGTCTTACCCAGGCTGGCCTTGAACTCAAACCAATCCTTCTTCCTCAGTTGTAAATGCTGGGATTACATACATCTGCCATCATCTCTATTTAAAATCTTTCAGATCACTTTTATCAATTGTTTATATGGTTTTATTGACTGAGGACTTCATACAAAATCTTAAATACAAAACAGAAGAATCAACATGAACAAGTAATAATGGTATCTCTGATTCTAAAAATTTCATATAGTTAGGTAATGTTGTAAAATATGTGCTTAATATTAGCACACATAAGATTCTGCCATCATTTTTAAAAAAAAAAAAAAAAGTAAGTCTTTAATCCCAGCACTTGGGAAGCAGAGGCAGGTGGGTCTCAAAACACACACACTCACACACACAAACATGCACGCGCACACAATAGTTGTAAATTAGTTAAAATTTTAAACTTTCACTTTTTCAATTTTTGAGCTAGGGTCTAATTATGCAGCCCTGGCTGGCCTGGAACTCAGTCTTGAGACCAGGCTGCCTCAAACTCACAAGAGTCATCTGCCTCTGCCTCCCTAGTGCTGACATCAAAGGTCTGTAGCACCACACCCAGCAAATGCATTAACCATTAGAATAAAAAAGCAGGCGACAAAATGGAGTTGACAAACGTAAGGAACTCCTCTAACAACTCAAACTCTCATTAAAAACTGACAGCAGGGTATGGGCGATGGGAGACATACCTAATCCCACCATTTGGGGAACAGAAGCAGGAGGATTGAGAGTTAAAGTCATCCTCAAACTAGACAGGCCAACCTCTACAACACAGACGTATAATGAGTACATGATGTTTGCCGTTTACTAGAAAATGCACGTCACTGGTGGCGACAGAGAGCAGGTCAGCAGCTCTCTAGGAAAGAGGGCTGCAGAAGTCTCACACTGTTACACAACAGTGTGTAGAAAGACTACAATGCGAAGGTCAAATTATTACTTTCCTTATGTCTACATGTTGAGTCTATAAACAGCTACATGGTGGGATGTATGAGCAAGAAAAACTGTATATTAAAGTGAAAATGTTTTATGTAAACCAAATGGAAAAATACACCAAGCGTGTGAGTTTTAAATGTATATGGGCTTCATGTTTCGATTTTCTTTTTCTTTGGTTTTTTTGTTTTTTTTTTTTTGGTTTTTCAAGACAGGGTTTCTCTGTGGCTTTGGAGCCTGTCCTGAAACTAGCTCTGTAGACCAGGCTGGTCTCGAACTCACAGAGATCCGCCTGCCTCTGCCTCCCAAGTGCTGGGATTAAAGGAGACAGGGTTTCTCTGTGTAACTTTGGAGACTGTCCTGGAACTAGCTCTTACAGATCAGGCTGGCCTAAAACTCACAGATCCACCTGCCTCTGCCTTCTGAGTGCTGGGATTAAAGGCATGTGCCACCACCTCCCAGCTAGACTCACTTTTTTAAAGGTTTATTTTTGTTTACATGTATGTGTGTGTGTGATTGTAAGAATATATGCCACAATGTGTGCAGGTACTGGAAGAAGCCAAAAGAGGGCATCAGATACCCTGGAACTGGAGCTACAGGTGGTTGTACAAGCGCCTCTGTCTGCGGGTGCTGGGAACTGAACTTGTGTCCTCTGGAAGAGCAGCAGCACTGTGACAACCCTGCAGCCCTGAACTTCGGCTCCCAGCTAGACATTTCACTTGCTCACCACGGCGGACTTGGTGCTAGGGAGGCCAGCTGTGCTGGAGATGAGCGTGGCAGCAGAGCGCTTCCCATTCACGTGTCACCACATGGATGGCGTTGACTGGGATGTCCTGAAAGGGGGTACTTAAGCACAGTAACAGAAAAAAGTGAGAGAACTTTGAATGTGGCAAAAATTCTGAGATGCCGTAAGATGCTGTAAATTGAATTACCAATGCCGGATGGTGCCAGAAAAGATACTCAGTTACCACCAAATCCTGACCTTTAACAAAACTGTCCTTTCCTGGACAGATGCTGAAATCCTCACATAAGCGCCATCCTAAAACTTGTGTACTTTGGGTTTGGCTTTGTTCTGAAGCACCGTTGTAGCTTAATGAAGATATTTTAATACAGATTTGAGCTCAAGAGTTCAGAGAAAGAGAGTCGCTCAAAAGAATGACAACAGCAAGGGTATGGGCTTCTCCAAGAAAAAGCAACAAGCAGAGGTACCAGCTCCTCAATGGAGAGCCATCGCTCCCTGTATTTCGGATGCTATTCAAAGAGCATCCAAAGAGGGGAAGGAACGGTAAAGTTTACCTGAGAACTCATAAATGAAGGCTTAGCAGTAAAGATCTGCAAACAACTGTCCGATGATTATTCTATAACGGTAAATCTGCCAGGCAGTGGTGGCGTACACCTTTAATCCCAGCACTCGGGAGGCAGAGGCAGGCGACCTCTGTGAATTCGAGGCCTGCCTGGTCTACAAGAGCTAGTTCCAGGACAGGCTCCAAAGCTGCAGAGAGAAACCCTGTCTCAAAACAACCAAAAAAAAAAAAAAAAACCACAGAGTAAATCCAGTGTAAACAGTTTGTGTATTCCTTCCTCAATTGTGGCGTAAAAACTGCTTTTGGCTCCTAGGTCCAGTCGACAAAGTTCCAAACTGCTATCTAACCTTGTTGCTGGTTAACTGTGGTCCCTTAAGGCTACCATCTGCAATGTCTCCCCAAATTCAGAGAACTGTGTCTCAGCTATTTCAGGGGTAGTCCCTGGGATATATGTGTGTGGTCCAAATTCATCAAACTGTACACTGTTAAGTCCCTGTCCCTCAGTCAACCTAGAAGCCCAGATATTCTGAAAGCTAGAAAAAGCATCTCCCAAGTTCCAGAGCGAAGCTACTCTACGTCAAACTCAAGATGGAAACATTCCACAAAAGTCCGTTTCAAAGAAAAACCAAAACTGCCCCGGCTTCCCAGCCTCCTTTCTCTTGAAGTCCTCCTCAATCTCAAGACTCACACTCGGCTCCTGTCCTCGTTCCGAGACCAAGTGTCTCCAGACAGCGAGACCCAGTCTCCAAATCACCCAGAGAGAAGTTCACCAACTTCAAGCTCCGGAAGCCTCCTGTCCACCTCCCGTCCTCGCTCCCCAGCCCTGCAGGAGCCCGGACTGACCGCCGCCGAGCGCGCGGTTCCCAGGCCCGGCAGGAGGAGTAGGATTCGAACCCGCCCACAGCCCCGTCCCCGGTACCTGCCACCGGCTGGCCGCGCCGCGGACAGTTCAGCCACCGCGGCGGGATCTTGTTGTAAGCCATGTCGGCGCCGCACACCGCCACCTAGCCGACCGCTCGGGAGCGAGCGGCCCGGACCCTAGCGCCGGCAACCCCACCCGGCTCCTCAGCGGCGCGCCACTTTCATTCAGGTTGGACTCCGAGGCTCCCGGCGAGCCCACAATGCATCGCAACTTCCGCCCCAAAGGGCCCGCCCCCTTCCTTCCGAGGTCAAGCGAAGAGGAAGCCCCGCCCTGGTGAGTGGCTGTAAGCGGCCACGAAGTAGAGGGGCGGTTCCACCTGACCCCACCCCTACGGTCCCGCCCCCAGCCCCGCCCCCTGGGTCTCAGGCTCCCGCCCCTGTCTGCCAAGCCTGTTTTGACTCAGTGCGTAAGCTAACGACACGCGTCCTTTTTTTTCCATCCACACAAGAGAAACTCCCAGATAGAAAGAATCCAAGATTCTCTCCCACGACGGACTAACATGTCACTTTCAAAAGGGTATCTTTGACACGTGAAAGTGTTTTTCTGCTCATCACAGCTCAAGTTTGGTGTCCCTGCAGGATCTGGGTTTGAAGCAGCCTTTGGGAATCCTCCCTTACCCGGATCAGAATCCTTAAAACCAGAGACTAGGTTATTACAAATGAGGAAATTCTTTCTCGGTGAGGGCTAGGGAACATGCTCCAGAGGACCCATGAAACATCAAAAATTAGTACTTAAGAAGACTTTGTCATTTCTGGGGCAGGCAGTTTTAGCTGGGTGGGGTGGTGGCACGCGCCTTTAATCCCAGTCCGGGAAGCAAAGGAAGGTGGACGTCTGAGAGTTCAAGGCCAGCCTGGTCTACAAGCGTTAATTCCTAGACAGGCTCTAAAGCTACAGAGAAATACTATCTCAAAAAAACAAAAAGCATAGGGGAGAAAAAAGATTGTCATTTCTGGGGCAGGCAGTTTTGATGTGTTTGTTGTTGTTTTGTTGTTGTTTAATCTTTTTTTTGTCTTCTCTATCGCAAACATTTAGCAGTTTTGGAAAGTCTCTGTCTCGAAGGGGTCAGTAATCGTGTAATTGGCAGAGAGGTAGAAACTGACCACTTGGCTACTACTAGGTGAGTGTAGACAGGGAAGCCTTGCGTTTTCCCCTTGAGATTTAAAACACCCGTATGAAAAGATGGAGCCGGCAGGACTTTACCGTGGCTGTGGCCCACTAGGGCAGAGCTGGTTCCTCCTTGTAATAGCTTCAGTTGTCAACAGGACACACCTAGGAGAGGAAACCTCAATCCAGGAATTGATTGGCCTGTGACCATGTTCATTGGGCATTTTCTTGATTGCTAGTTGACGGGAGAGCCCCAAACGCACTGTGGGCAGTGCCATTCCTGAGCCAAGTGGGGCAGTGGGTCTCAGCCTTCCTAATGCTGCTACCCTTTAGTGCAGTTCCTCGTGCTGTGGTGACCCCAGACGTTATTTTCGCTGCCACTTCTCCCTGTAATTTTGCTCCTGTCAGGATTCATAATGTAAATAGTTTTGCGAATACGGGTTTGTTAAGAGTTTCATGATTCACGGGTTGAAAACAACTGGCTGGGCTGCACAGGAAAGCTGGCTGAGCAAGGGACAGGGACACCAGCCATTAAGCAGTGTCTCTTCAGTGGCTTTGCTCAGTTCCTGCCTTCAGGTTCCTGTTGAGTTCCTGCCCTTGTTTACTTTCTTGATGAACCAGTAAGGCAGATAAACCATTTCCTCCCCCCAAGATGCTTTTAGCCAGTGTTTTATTTATGAAAAAAACAAACAAACAAACTAGAACACTCTTGCTCAAAGGAATAGAATCTAAATTCTACCTTTGTCCTTAGGTGAAGAGAGACATATATAATCTCTGCCCCAAAAAATCTATAATTTTTTTGTACTATTGTTCCCTCCCTTTAGAGTCAATGATATGATTCTGTGGGAGAGAGCCCTTGGTGGGTGAGAGACAGACAGGCTTACGTGGGAAGTTTTATTAAGAGAAGGGTGTGGGAAAGGGAGAGAGGGGAAGGAAAAGACCAACCTCAGGGGACTGGAGCAGCCCAAGAGAAGGAGAGGGAGGTAGAAGTAGGCAGAGTTTCACCTTTTAAAGGGACAGCATACTGCCTGCCCTGTATGAGGCACAGGTCCCCTCTGCAAGGTCCCCTCAAGGTGCCAGGCCAGGTGTGCCAGACAGTTAATCCAACTAAGTCTGTCAGTCATATGATTCCAGACCCAAGCTAATTTGCCTAAAGACATGCTAAGGAGATGGAAAGAATAATTATCTCCTTAATGAGATAATGCACTAACATACCCCAAGTCCTTCCCCCAATGGAGTTACTTACAGATTTTCACTAATTCTGTTCTGCTTTCTGTGGTTTAAATTTTAAAAAGCAGATGATTAGTTTCTGCCAACACAAAAGGCCAGATCAGACCAGATTTAAAACAGATAAATGCAGGTTTATTGGGCATGGTTTCCAGGGTGAGTTTACCAGTCCCAAGGAACAGAGCCAGAGAAACCACAGGCCCAGGATAAGGTAGGGAGGTTCTTTAGACCTTAGGTGAGAAACCATGGGGGCCAGGATAAGGTAGGGAGGTTCTTTAGCCCTTAGGTGAGAAACCACGGGGGGCCAGGATAAGGTAGGGAGGTTCTTTAGACCTTAGGTGAGAAGTGATGAATGCCAGCTAGGAGCTGGGACTGTGCCCAAGTATGGTCAAAAGCTAGTTTCCTGGATGGGCACTTGGGTGCCATTCCTTTGTTCAGAGCTTCCTCAGCACAGGCGGGGTTGGGGAAAGTTGGGCAGATGGTGTCTTCCAGCTTGTGCTAGCGGGAGCAGGAATTCCTACAAAACAGTATAACTTTCCTTTCTCTGTCTTTTCAATATTGGCCAAAATCCTACCCATGCTTGCCGGGACATTATGGACAATCTCATTCCCTCTGTGAGGCTCTTCTGGTAAGGCAGGTTCCTCACAACCAGCAACATTCCCTCCAAACTGAAACATTTGCACTAAGGAGAAAGGGAAGGTTCTTAGGAGGCAAAGGGGGGGGGGGGTGAAAACAGGAACTTGAAAGCTTTCTGAGGGCTGCTACCCAGGCGGATAAAGAGGAGAAAACTATGACCGAGAGGGGAAAAGTGGGGTAAAAAGAGAGAGTTCTGGAGTGAGCTACACAGAAAGCTCCAGAGTTGTAGATTTCCTGAATAGAGTAGGCTCTCTGGCCCTGCAGCTGCATAACGCAGAGGGTTAGTCCTGCTCCTTGTCAGTAGCCCTCCCCTACACTCCCGTTAAGAACCCCAATAAAGGGGCTGGAGAGATGGCTCAGTGGTTAAGAGCATTGCCTGCTCTTCCAAAGGTCCTGAGTTCAATTCCCAGCAACCACATGGTGGCTCACAACCATCTGTAATAAGGTCTGGTGCCCTCTTCTGGCCTTTGGCATACATACAGATAGACCATTGTATACATAATAAATAAATATTAAAAAAAAAAAAAGAACCCCAATAAAGCCAGGTGGTGGTGGCACACACCTTTAATCCCAGCACTCAGAAGGCAGAGGCAGGCGGATCTCTGAGAGTTCGAGGCCAGCCTGGTCCACAAGAGCTAGTTCCAGGACAGGCTCCAAAGCTACAGAGAAACCCTGTCTTGAAAAGCAAAAAGGAAAAAAAAAAAACAAAACAAAAAAAGGACCCCAATAAAACCCTTATTGGCTCACCAAGTTGAAAAACAGTATAGTCAGAAAAAAAAAAGAAAAGAAAAACAATATAGTCATTATTCTGTTGTGGTTTCCCTTTCTGGAGTGAATAGATCCATGTGTTGTTGTGTCTCCCCATCAAATGTCCATCACACACACACACACACACACGCACGCCATGACCCATGAAGCTGCTTGTCCACCTCCATGGCCCAACCTTAGTGCTGCTTGCTTTTTTGCTCTCTGTTATACCCAAATTCGCGGGGTCCCCACAAAAGCCAACAAAGGAGACCGAGTCCCATATGTGAAAGCGAAGAACCTTTATTTTATGCAAGTTTGCAAACTCGGTCTCTCCGCATATCCAACATATCGGAATAAAGTGAGAGCCCTGAGCTCAGTTAGAGTTGGTTTTTTTAGTGGTAAAGGTGGGGTGTCCTGTTGAGGTGCACTGGTAGGTGATCATATCTATAGTGGTTGGAATGCCAAGTATTTCCTCTGAATGGTCTGCTCTTGGGTGGGAGTCAGGCAGTCTCAGCCTGTGGTTCCTCTTGCAGCCAGGCGTTGTCTCAGGGTAAACTATTAAGACTCCAGACTCTATTTAAATTCACCGATGGCCGGAGTCCCAGGTCTTAATGGCTGGAAGTAAAGAACTTCCTTTGGGTGACCTGCCCAGACTTAGCTTTTATGGCTGTCCCCCACACTGTCCTTCTCCATGTTCTCCCCCGCCCTCTCTTCCCAGCAGCCACTACTGTTTACAGTCTGCTTGGTTAGTTTTCTCTGAAATGGTCCCTTGACTTCCCTCAGTGTCATTTGGGTAGCAGCCCTCACAAAGCTTCCATTTTGTTTGTTTCTTTGTGTTTGTTTTTAGTTTGTTTTTGTTGTTGTTGTTGGGGGGGGGGGACTGGGAAGACTTAAAGACAGGGTTTCTTTGTGTAACATCTCTGACTGTCCTGATTTTGTAGACCAGGCTGGCCTCAAACTCACAGAGATCTGAAACTATGTAACAGGACTCCATGCCTGTTGAGAGCAGGAGCCACCCAAGGTTTTCTCCAGAATACCTATGATGGACTAAAGTAACCTAATTCCGGTCCTTGGTGCAGGAGCAGACTGGCAAAGTCTGGGCTGGCATTGTCTCAAAGAAGTTAAAGTTTCAGTACCCGGGAACTTGGCTTTTTCTCCTGAAGAGATTGGATTTACCAGTCCCCCAAAGCTCTGTGCTCAATCTCTGATGCCGTTGAGATATCCCACGTTGCCCTTCATACAGTACTGCTTGATCAGCTTCTTGCTGACTTTCTCCTGTTTCTCCCCTATAAACTGTATGTAAGGGGTTGTATTCATAAATCGTTTGCAAAAACCATCAGCTTATGTAAAGCCTGCTAATCCCAAACCTTCCTGTCTTTTTTTTATCTTCTCATCCTCAGCTCATCTCCCCCCACGTACCCTGTCACTGAAAAATGACCCGCTGGTCAAGATCACAGGACCACCTCAATCTGACATCTCTCATTATCTACAAGAAGAGTACCAACTCAGGCAGTGCTGCCACCTTGGGCTGTGCCAAACTGTGCGCTGACTCTGGGGAAACACGTCACTAAGCAGGGGACCCCTTCGGCTTAGAATTTCTTTTTTCAGATGAATTCTGATCGCTGTATGCTGGAGCCTCTGCTGAGTCCCGACAGCATTTCTATTGTCCTGATGCTGTGTGGAAGGTTCTGCTTCCATGGTATTATATCCTCTCTCCAAATTCTTATCTTCCAAGCACCTACCAAAATGACCCCTTACTCTCTACTTATTTTCTATCCCAAGGTATCTAACTGTTGTGTGTTCTGTCCAGTCCCCAGGCCTAAGGACTGCATAGTATTGTTTATCACATCAAGAGCTCTGTTTCTCATCTCTCTGTATCAGCGTTCCTGCTGCTGTGGTAAGACAGAAACAATTGCAGAGGGAAAGGCTTGGCTTTGGCTTTAGCACAGCTTGGCGTGGGAGACACAGCATCAAGAGCTTGAAGCAACAGCTCACAGTGAATCCAGCGTGGAGAAACAGGGAGCAAAGCAGGCTGGCACTCTGCTTGCTTTCCTCTTTGTAGGCAGTAGTTTAACCACCTCAGCCTAACCAGGATAACCCCCCACAGGAGTTTCCAGGGGCCTGACTTTCAGGCATTTCTATATCTCCAGTTGACAATTGAAGTTAGCCATCACAGCAAAGGGGGAAAAGCTAAAGCTTTGCCACAGGCCTCAGAGGCTGCTATGACATTTTTTAAAAAAAAAATCCTATGACATTTTTAGCTTTTTGGTTAGTGGAAGCGGTTGGGTTAGCATATCCCCAGAGGCTTCCTGTGGTAGTCATAACTGTTAGGTCAGACACAGAGGTGGGCAATGAATGACTATTCAAGGATCTGAAGATAGATGGAGATAAATGGGCCGAGAAAGCAATCAGAGAAACATCACGCTTCACAATAGCCACAAACAGCATAAAATACCTCGCAGTAACTCTAACCAAATAAGCAGAAGACTTGTATGACAAGAACTTTAAATCTTTGAAGAAAGAAATTGAAGAAGACACCAGAAAGTGGAAAGGTAGAATTAACATAGTAAAAGGGCAATTTTACCAAAAGCAATCTACAGATTCAATGCGATGCCTATCAAAATCCCAGCAAAATTCTTCACAGACCTCAAAAGAATGGTACTCAATTTGATATAGAAAAGCAAAAAACCCAGGATAGCCAAAACAATCCTGTACAATAAAAGAACTTCTAGAGGCATCACAATCCCTGACTTCAAACTCTACTACAGAGCTACAGTACTGAAAACAGCCTGATATTGGCATAAGAACAGACAGGAGGAACAATGGAACCAAATTAAAGACCTGGATATCAATCCACACACCTTCAAACACCTGATTTTTGACACAGAAGCAAAAAATATAAAATGGAAAAAAAGAAAGCATATTTAACAAGTGGTGCTGGCATAACTGGATATCAACATGTAAAAGAATGAAAATAGACCAATATCTATCACCATACACAAAACTCAAGTCCAAGCCGGGCGATGGTGGCGCACGCCTTTAATCCCAGCACTCGGGAGGCAGAGGTAGGCGGATCTCTGTGAGTTCGAGACCAGCCTGGTCTACAAGAGCTAGTTCCAGGACAGGTTCCAAAACCACAGAGAAACCCTGTCTCGAAAAACCAAAAAAAAAAAAAAAAAAAACTCAAGTCCAAATGGATCAAAGACCTCAACATAAAGCCAGCCACACTGAACCTTATAGAAGAGAAAGTGGGAAATACACTTGAACGCATTGGCACAGAAGACCACTTCCTAAATATAACCCCGGTAGCACAGACACTGAGAGAAACAATTAATAAGTGGGACCTCTTGAAACTGAAAAGCTTCTGTAAAGCAAAGGACACAGTCAACAAGACAAAATGACAGCCCACAGAGTAGGAAAATATTTTCACAATCCCACATCAGACAGAGGTCTGATCTCCAAAATATACAAAGAACTCAAGAAATTGGTCATCAAAGGAACAAATAATCCAATAAAAAAATGGAGTACAGACTTAAACAGAGAACTCTCAACAGAGGAATCACAAATGGCTGAAAGACACGTAAGAAAATGTTCAGCATCCTTAGTCATCAGAGAAATACAAATCAAAACAATTCTGAAATTCCATCTTACACCTGTAAGAATGGCCAAGATCAAAAACACTGATGGCAACCTATGCTGGAGAGGATGTGGGGTAAATGTATTGCTGCATTGCTGGTGGGAGTGCAAGCTGGTACAGTCCCTTTGGATGTCAGTGTGGCAATTTCTCAGAAAATTAGGAAACAACCTTCCTCAAGACCCAGCAATATCACTTTTGAGTATATATCCAAAGGATGCTCAATCATGCCACAAAGACATGTGCTCAATTATGTTCATAGCAGCTTTGTTTGTCATAGCCAGAACCTGGAAACAACCTAAATGCCCTTCAACCAAAGAATGGATAAGGAAAATGTCATACATTTACACAATAGAATACTACACAGCATAAAAAAAAAAAATAACGACGTATTGAAATTTGCAGGCAAATGGATGGATCTAAAAAACATCATATTGAGTGTGATAACCCAGACCCAGAAGGACTATTATCATATGTACTCACTCATTAGTGGTTTTTAAACATAAAACAAAGAAATCCAGTCTACAAATCACAATCCTAGAGAACCTAGTCAACAATAAGGATTCTAAGAGAGACATACATGGACCTAATCTACATGGGAAGTAGAAAAAGACAAGATCTCCCGAGTAAATTGGGAGCATGGGGACCATGGGAGAAGGTTGAAGGGGAGGGGAGAGGCAGGGAGGGGAACAGAGAAAAATGTAGAGCTCAATAAAATCAATAAAAAAAAAAAAGATCGATGGAGACAATTTGGCTCTAGATCTTCAAAATCAACCACTCCACACGCACTGAAGTTTAATTAGCCAGTGGCTGTCCACCTTCCTAACACCGTGACCCTTTAACACAGCTCCTCATGTGTGGTGACCCCAAACACAAAATTATTCCCCTTTACTAAGTCATAACTGTAGTTTTGTTACTGTTATGAATCATAATGTAAATATTTTTGGAGAGAGAGGTTTGCCAAAGGGGTCGTGACGACTGAATTAGTCAGCCTTGTGACACGCTCGGCGCAGGTGTAACTTGTTTCTGGGAGGCTTAGTTCGAAGACCCTCCTCCCGTGTCCCAGTTGGCACGTGTTATTCTGAATATTAGTTCGAGTCCCCCATGACTAGGAAAGCTCATTCCTTGGATCTGATACAGACGAGACTTAAGTCATAGGCAGGGAAGAGGTCTTTGAGAAAGAGGACAGGCTGGTAAAGCCATCATGGAAGACCGGGAGGCTCAGGTCAAGTCTATGTGCAATCATGATCCAGACCTGTTTTGTGATGAGGTTCTAAGTAAACAAACAGTCGTAGCAAAAAAATACTATTAACGGGAGGAGAGGAGATCGTCCTCACTTGCCGGTTTTTCTAGAATCAAGATTAGCATTATTTTTATCGCTTAGGCAGATACCAAGCAAAATACTAAGTAGATTAGACAAGTGTCCATATCTAAATATAGTTAGAAATATTTGGTGACTTGGCACACTTAGTTGTTGGTATTGTTGAAGATGATTACCGTCCAGCACTTCTGAGGTCTATGTGGTCATGTTCTCAGAAGAGACTCAAACAGTTTGAGGCGAGAAGTAAAACCTGAGAGTCTTGTTCTGAAGTTCGGCTGCTCTGGCCCCGGCGGCTACTTAGCTGTTGGCTGGTGCCTGAGAGAACCCTCTCTCTCCTGCCAAAGGGAATCTTGAATGCACAGTCTCTTGTTTCAGTTGATGAAGTCTCCTCTTTGGTTGGGGGCGGATGCTTTTTCATCTCTTAGAGCTCCCTGCACAAAGACTATGACCGGTACTGCTATTTTAGTTATATTTAAAAGTCCATTATAATAGTGTGGGATTAGCCGGGCGGTGGTGGCGCACGCCTTTAATCCCAGCACTCGGGAGGCAGAGGCAGGCGGATCTCTGGGAGTTCAAGACCAGCCTGGTCTACAAGAGCTAGTTCCAGGACAGGCTCCAAAGCCACAGAGAAACCCTGTCTCGAAAAAAAAAAAAATAGTGTGGGATTTCCTTTGATGCAGCTCATTTAATTTCAAATTAACTTTTATAAGACACTGAGTACTTATTTTATAAGGAGATAATGAATGTTTTCCAAAAGGGGCAGAGATTTAGAAGTCTCTTAGGCTACAAAAGCCAAAGGCTTTAACTTTGCTAGTAGGTTTTTGTTTTATTTTGCTTTGTTTTCTCACAGTGCCGTCTGCTCGCTCAACCATCCCAGAGGATTGAGGATCATAAACACAGTGTAAATAAATAATAGGTCAAATTTTACTGATTCAGGTGCTTATGCAGTAAAACAAGTTCTGTGAGTATCAAGACCCAGCCCTCCTAACAGAATGGTTTACCGCCTAGGGGTGGCTTTCTGAAGGGGAAAGTTCTAACCCAGTGAGAGAACACGTGAATTAGCATTTGAATAAAACCTCATCACAAGCTTTAAATGTTTTACTTAGTAAAAGGATAAAACAGCATCCATGAGGGTTTTTGTTTGTTTGTTTTGAAATATCTTTTTAAACCGTTTACTTCTTTTATTGACGTGTGTGTGTGTGTGTGTGTGTGTGTGTGTGTGTGTGTGTGTGACAATATGTGTGGAGATTACAGGACAACCTGCAGGAGTCAGGTTCTTCTCCCCTCTGTAGGTCCCAGTCTTCATCAGGCTTGGCAGCAAGCACCTTGACCCACTGAGTCTTCTTTCTCACTAACCAAGTCTTTTTTTTTTTTAAGCCAGTTGTTTGTGTTGAAGAAACATTACTAAAAGATCAATGTTCATGAAATCTCGTTGTTATACACAGGAAATCAGGCACCAGTTTTATCTCAGTGCTTTGAGCTTTACCTTTAGGAATGTAACGTCCATTTATATGGATGTCAACTGCTTTACATTTTAACTCTCACATATAACATACTTAAACCTTCTAGTCTCGTCTTAGCTATTTTAGCCTTTATTCAGATAGAGTCTCACTATGTAGTCCTGGCTGGCCTAGACTCATTATGTAGACCAGCCTGTTGCGGATCTCCGAGATCTGCCTTCCTCTGCCTCCTGGGTTCTAGTAAAGGCAGGCACCACCACACCTGACCTTATTCAACAATCGGTACAACAAGCTCTCCATTAAAGCCTTTCTCATCTAAAAGCCTAAGCATTTATCCCCTTCCTTTAGCCTTCTCTAGCAAAAAAAAAAAAAAAAAAAAAATACATTTTTGTTAAAATACATTATATCTATATAACTTGTGCATTTTTTTGTTATTTGTTTTTTGTTTTTTGTTTTTGCTTTTTTTCTGAGACAGAGTTTCTCTGTTACCCTGGCTGTCCTGGAACTCACTTTGTAGACCAGGCTGACCTTGAACTCACAAAGATCCACCTGCCTCTGCCTACCAAGTGCTGGGATTAAAAACTTGCGCCCCCACTGCCTGGCTGTACTTTTTTCCTTACTTGATGGTTTTTGTCTTATTTTTCTACACAATGTTTAGAAAGTACTCTTTCATTGTAAATGAACACTGTTTTAAGTGGAAACACAGACCTGGCCAGTTGGTTTCTAGCCCGGCCACCATCCCTTGCCTGCCGCGATGGACCCGACCCCTGGAACTATACAGTGGGAACAGTTTCTTTTTGCTCTGGCTACCATGATGGACTGTGTCTCCTTGGAACTGTATAAACAATCATGAATGAATGTTATATTTAGTCAAAGACCTCGTCTGCACCTGATAAAACGGTTTTGTGTTTCCATCTGCTTATGCGGTGGATTATGTCTATTGGTTTTCATATGTTGAACCACTCCCACATATTCAATATGGATGTTTTGTGCTTGTATATTTTTAGGATTTAACATTTTCTTTGACTGAGCTACCTATTTCTTCTGCCTTGTCTTCAACAATTGAGGTTCTCTCGTCCATATCTTTTAATCTATTGGTGAGACTTACCTCTAAGGTTTTGTTTTACACCCTAAATTTTTTTTTTTTTTTTTTTTTTTTTTTTTTTTTTTTTTTTTTTTTTTTTGGTTTTTTTGAGACAGGGTTTCTCTGTAGCTTTGGAACCTGTCCTGGAACTCCCTTTGTAGACCAGGCTGGCCTCGAACTCACAGAGATCCACCTGCCTCTGCCTCCCGAGTGCTGGGATTAAAGGCGTGCGCCACCAACGTCCGGCCACACCCTAAATTTTTTTATTTTTAGTTTATTTTAACGTGGTGTTTCCTTTAGTGATTCTATTTCTGTGCTATATTCTACTTTTGTGTCCTGACATATCTTCATTGTTTTAGTCAACTTTTGTGTTTGTTTTCACAGTCTCCATTAAGGCATTTATTCATTTGCTTTTAAGGTTCTTGAAGGTGTATTGGTGTTTTTGAAGTCAGTGTCTTGTGCTTTAGCTAAATTGCATTTCTCAGGGTCTGTTGCAGTAGGGTTTCTGGCTTCTGGAGGAGGCATATTGTCTTGGTTGTTCCTATTCTGTATACGCAAACCGTTTCTAACAAACAAGGGAAGGTTAGCCCTTGTCACTGCCATCTGGTCACGTGTGTTGCACTGACACATTACATTACGTGTGCCTACTGCTTGCTTTTCAGCCATCTTCTATTTATTTGTTTGTTTATTATACAATATTCTGTCTGTGTGTATGTCTGCAGGCCAGAAGAGGGCGCCAGACCTCATTACAGATGGTTGTGAGCCACCATGTGGTTGCCAGGAATTGAACTCAGGACCTTTGGAAGAGCAGGCAATGCTCTTAACCACTGAGCCATCTCTCCAGCCCTTCAGCCATCTTTTAAGAGCATTTATTTGATGAGGTTCAAAATCCTGCTGGTTCAGCCTTCCCTGGCTGGACGCACCAAGCGACTCCTCTTTCACAGGGCAGACACAGGCTCCAAAGATGTTCAGCAACTAAGAGCATGTGCTGATTTCCCAGAGGACCAGAGTTCGAGTCCTGGTATGAATGCCAGATGGGCACCTACACACATACACATAAACAAAAACAAAACCTTTTAACAACAACAGCCTAAACAAAAGTCTAAACCGGAAAGCGCAAAGGCAACATTAAATTAGTACAAATGACCTGATCTTCTGAGAAATTCATTCTCTTAGGACTTGATGAAAGAATAGATTCAACAATACTATTATTGCTTTCTTTTTAAACACAGGCTTTTATGTATCCCAGACTGACTTCAAATAATTTATGTATCTTGAATATGCCCTTGAACTTCTTCTCCTCTCGCTGCCTCTGCCTTCCTCGTAGGCCACCACATCTGGGTTTTGCGGTGCCGGAAACATACCCAAGACGCCATACATTTGAGGCAAGTCCTCTCAACTAGCTCCATCCTCACCCCGCTTATTGCCTTAAGTACCACAAGCAGAACCAAACTTTATACACGGAACGCTGAGAAGCAGGATATAACCACATGAAAAGATAAAAACTACACTGCTCCGCCATTCCCCTACCGTAAACACTGAGTAGTAGTCCTCATGCTACTCCACCAGATGGCGCTACAACCCAGCGAATACAAAGTCTCACTGCTTTGGCAATCAAAACAAATGAGGTCAGCAAGTCAGGTTCTTGAATTTAGTTCCATTCCAAATGTTGAATTTGGCCCCAGCCCCGAATTCCGAGTGAAAGAGGTCAGCCTAACCTACCTCGATTAAGTAGCCATGACTATTCCAGTAGTCTGCTGTCCAGCTCATGTCGGTCGCTTCAGCGCGATTGTAGGGGAGGGGTCTTTCTAAATACTGCTGCCAAGGCTTTCAGAAATAGGAATTACTTGCTTCCGTGGGTCATAAAAAAAAAATTAGCTCAACTGTTTTCAATAATATGGGATGCAATTTGCCGTTTCATTTGCGAAGAACAGTTTTTGCACGAACTATTGATTCTGAGGTTATCAGACATGAGCTGGTGTGCACTGCTATGTGTAGTAGGTGTGTGACCATATGGACTTTGTGAGGAGCAGGCTGCGCAGGCTGGGAAGGATATGCAAAACTGGAAACTGCCAGGAAGCCTCCATCCGACCTAAGCTCTGCCATGAATGTGTTCGGACGTTTTCTTTCCTTTTGAGAAAGGACCTGGCTCTGTCACCAAGCTAACCTGGAGCTCCTGATCCTCCTGCCTCCGCCTCCTAAGAAACAGGATCACAGACATTCTCCACAAGGCCAGGTGGGTTTTATTTTGAGACAACCTCAGATACGCAGGTTGGCCTTGAGTGTGGAGTTGAGGCCACCCTTGGGCTCCTTATCCTTCTGCCTCCACTCTTAAGTGTTGGGGTTATAGGTGTGTGCCACCATACATAACTTTAACAACAACAACAACAAATTTATTGGCCCTCAACCAGGGTTTATTTTTTAGTTTGCTGGGTTTATGGTTTGGTAGTTCTGTGTTTGTTTGAGATCAAGTCTCATGTACCCCTGCGTGGTCTCAAATGCCTTGGGTACCCAAGGGTGATCCTCCATATGCTCCCTGTGAGTGCGGGAATTACAGGCTCATTCCACACTTCATTTTATGCAGTTCTGGGGTGCATTATAGGCAAGCACTCTATCACTGACTACCTGGAAAACTTATATATTTACTTACTTGTGTGTTTTTGAGACTTAGACTCACTGTATAGCCCAGTCTGGCCTGGAACTGGAGAGCTTCCAGCTCCAGCCTCATCCACAGCGTGCTGTTACCATAACACCTACACAGCACAAACGTTCTGCAGATCCTCTATCATAAACAGTTGAAAACTTTTGCAGTAATCTCAACAGTGCAAAGGTTGAAGCAGGAAGACCTGGAGTCCAGGGTTGACTTGGGCTCCATTGCGTATTGTGCTTTAAGGGAAAAATAGCCTGTCAGGGCCCAAGGAATTTTGTTGTAGGAGCCTGCTTGTTCGTTCTCAGCTGCTCAGACCTGAAATAATCACACAGAAACTATATTAATTAAATCACTCCTTAGCCTATTAGCTCTAGCTTCTTATTGGCTAGCTCTTACATCTTAATTTAACCCATCTCTATTAATCTGTGTATCGCCACGTGGCTGTGGCTTACTGGCAAGGTTCTGGCTAGTCTGTTCCCGGTGGCTACATGGTGTCTACTTGACTCTGCCTTCTTTCTTCCAGCATTCAGTTCAGTTTTCCCACCTAGCTCTACTCTGCCAAGCCACTGGAAGGAACAGATTCTCTATTCTTTATCCAATAAAAGCAACACATATACAGAAGGACTTCCCCACACTGTTTTAGCTTTGCCCTTGAAACTTAAATGCACAACATCACCTGGTAAGCTCATTAAATATAAAATCGAATTCAATAGGTCTGATGTGGGCCTGAAATTCTGCATTTTATTTATTTATTTATCCTGAGACAGTCTCATTAGACCAGGCTGGTTTTAAACCCCCTTTATATAGCCAAGGAGGACCCAGAAATCCTAATCCTCCGCCCTCAACCTCCCAAATCCTGTAGCTCTCTTATGTAGGAGGTTAGTAACCAATATCCACAATGGAAAATGTTTTTTCCAAACTAAGAACTGGATAAACTGTCTCTACATTAGTGTTTGTAATTTGATTAAAAGCTCAGGTCCCCAGGCTGGCATGGAAAGTCCTTTTTACCCACTGTGCTATCCTTTCAACCCTGATTTTTGTTTTTTGAGACAAGTTTTATGCAGCCCAGGATAAGTTGGCTACACACCGGAGACTGGCCTGGAATTTCTCGTTTTCTGTCCATACTTCCTAAGTGCAGGGATCACAGTCTTACACTACCCAATCTTCAGGTTCAGGCACTGTTTCCTTCCAGTGTTAAAGTAAGAATGGCTTCAGGTACTTGAGAAGTAGAAGGGAAAGCTAGGAAGCACTTAACCTACACTCTGTGGCTTTGTAAAGGCCCCAGTTCACTATGGAATAGCTTGAGCCATTCCTTGAGTTGTGAAAAACTCATTAGGAAGCTTCTGCTTCAGCGTCTCTTTCTGTCCCTTAGGGGAAGGTGCATTTTAAAAGAGGTGGGGGCGGATCTCCTAGGAGGCATTCTTGTAGTACTAACATTTTCTTCAATAAGCTTTTGTAATGGGGAAAATTATAATTCCAAAACACAAGCTTTAGGGACCTGTTAGCACATTGTGGATTGAGTAACCCTTGGAGACCAAGCAATCTAATGGCTAGACAGCCTGGAAACAGCCAGTGGACCAATCAACTGCCTGGAAACAGTTCTTGGTCCAATCAGCTACCTAGAAACAGTACCCCAACCAATCAGCTGTTTTCTAAGAATTCTTTTCCCCTAAAATCTGCCCCTGTTGTCTGACAAACCGAAACCAGAACAATAAAATGTACCTGAATTTGCTTCTACACTGACTTCCTCAGCCAGCCCCAGACGGGCTGTGCCAGCTTGACAGACCAGAACTCTGCCTTTGGTGGGATTCCTGCTGCAACAAGTAATTTTTTTTTCTTTTAGACCACTTCATATCATTTTGGGATGAGGTAAGACCTAGATTTCAAAATCTATCATTGTAGCTGTTCCGATGTGGGTTCATGTGAGGAAGTTTGTGTGTGGGGTGCAGTCTTGGCTGTCCGTGAGAATGAGCTACATAGTGTTTGAAATTCCCGATACCCGGACCGACCAAGTCAGTTCCATCTCCTTCAGTGCTAACTTCTGCAGGTGACTCTGTATGGATGCAATCAGAAAAGCATCACTTCAAACCTTAACAAGAGCAGCAGGCACCTGGAAGGTTCTGCTTCCTTAGCTTCCCCGTGTTCTGTGTGTCACACAGTCAGTTTTTCTACCGTGGACTGTAAATATGAAGGAAGTTACAGAAAGGCACCGGGACTTGACGAAGGCCAGGACTGGGTCGTCCTGAGCTCGCTGAGGGGATGACGTAGTGGTGAGAGGCTTCAATTGTGTTGCAGTGATGTTTACCCTTTCCTCAGTTTTTAATGTTATGGCACCATCGTTTTTACACCATTTGTTGGGGAAACCAGGTCTGTGTTTGAGGTTCAACTCTTACCTTTCACCTAAAGTCAATTATAATGGGGGAGTATCTGTTTGGTGAGGTTTCCCGGGATAATGCAGTTAGCTAGTTCCTTGGTGTGTTCCTATAGACAGCAAGCTAAGAGTTAATACAAAATGGTTGGGGTGACCCAGTTGCAGAAGCAGGCATTGCGAAGAGGTGCTTCCTAAGGTTTAGAAGGGAGCCTGCGGCAGTGTGTTCAAAAAACTCTTCAGTCCTGTTACGCAACCAAAGAGACTGTAGTCTGATCAGTTCTGTAATCTGAGCATTTCAGGAACCACCGTAGTCATGGAAGGTGTTGCTGGCTGCCTAGGCTGGGAAGTGAAACTCCGGAGGCAGGGCAGAAAGTTTCTCTGCATTTCTGGCACCATATGAAAGAAAGAACACATCTCTAAGGGGGGCTTCTCTCAGAGGGGGAACGTCCCTGAATTATTGAGATGATCCAAAGGAAAATGCCTCTATATTTACCCCACCCAGTAGGCTCTGGGGGTTACAATCGTGGAGCAGCCTGGTCCTTAAAACACTTCCATTAGCCAGGCGCCATAGTGCGTAACCTGTGATGACGAAGCAGGAGGATCAGTGTGAGCTACAGGCCAACCAGGGCTGCATAACAAGATCCGGTCTCAAAAATCAAAACAGGGCTGCCGAGATGGCTCATTGTAAAGACACTTGTCTCTAAGCCTGGCAACTTGAGTTCAATCCCTGTAGTCAATGGAAGGAGACAATCTACTCACCCAAATTGTCCTGTGACCTGCATAAGCACTGTGGCATGCACCCCACACTGTATGCACACACACATATACACACGCTTGCATGCACACACACACACACACACACGTTTAAAAAATTAAAAAGAAAACAAGAATAAACTCTCAAAGCACAATATACAGCAGGAAAGAATTTTTTAATAGTTTTATTTTTGGAGATCATAATTGCATCCTTTCCCTTTCTACTTCAAAACCCTTCCATGTACCAACCCTCCATTGCTCTCTTTCAAATTTATGGTCTTTTTCTGTAATTGTTGTTACACACCTGCACGTGCCTGTGAACACACACTTAAATACATGAACAGAACCACTCAGTCTGAATAATGCTACTGGTATGTATGGTTTCAGGACTGAGCATTTGGTTTTCACTAGCCTGTAGCCCGTAGGTGTGCTCTTCCCCAGGGAAGGCGATTTCTTCCACTCTCCACACTCCTTAGTAACCTGTTGTTCTTGGTGAGGGGTTCAAGTCTCCTGGGCTCCACCCCCTTGTCCACGGTGGCATTTCTGTTGTTGTCCTTGTTCTGCTCACTATCAGGCAGCCGTGTTGGTGACACTCTGAGTGTGGCTTCTGACATTACTAGAAGGCACAGTTTCACAGCGAATCCCTGTTCCTCTGGCTCTTACAGTATTTTTGTCCCCTCTTTGCATTGATTCCCAGCAGGAGTGGTGTTGTAGATGCACGCATTGGTACTGGGCTCCACTCTGCATTTCGATTGGTTGTAACATTTTTTTTTTTTTTTTTTTTTTTTGGTTTTTCGAGACAGGGTTTCTCTGTGGTTTTGGAGCCTGTCCTGGAACTAGCTCTTGTAGACCAGGCTGGTCTCGAATTCACAGAGATCCGCCTGCCTCTGCCTCCCGAGTGCTGGGATTAAAAGCGTGTGCCACCATCGCCTGGCGGTTGTAACATTTTCTATGTCATGCTCTGTGTCTGTTGTAAGAAGTTTCTTTGATGAAGGTGATAACTTTATTTGGCTAGATCACAGGGAAAGATCAGCATTTTTTTTTAATTGAGATAGGGTCTTTTGTAGCCCAGGTTAGCTTTAAGCTCTCCATGTACCTGAAGATGACCTTAACTACTGAGCCTTCTGCCTCTACTCCTAAAGTCCTGGAATTTCAGGCAGGGACCACAGTGCCCTGTTTATGCTACAAGGAGCAAGCCCTCAACCAGCTGAGCTACATCCCCATGCCCAGGAAAACGTAATTACATTTACATTTTATTTTGATTGGTGTGAGTTTTGGCTTACGAGTCTGTCTGTATATCACATGCATCCCTGGTACCTTTGAAGGCCAGAGGAGATATCAGAGCCCCTGATTTAGAGTCATGGGCCATGGTAAGCTGCCATATGGTTCTGGGAACCAATCCCAGGTCGTCATGTTCATAACTACCCAGTGTCTCTGAATCCTTACATTTATAGTTTAGTTAGTTAAAGCAGCCTTTTCTTGATTCCCCTCCAGTAATCACAGTGATAAGAGCAGGTCCCAGGTCCATGGAGGACACACAGCAAATTTTATTCTTCTGTTATTTAAAAGGTACCTTTAAACTACACTCTAGGGCTGAGGAGGTAACAGCAGGCATGAAACCTTGGCTTCTGTGCACAGCATTGACCAGACCAGGCATGGTGGCACAGGGCTGTGATTCCAGTGTGTGGGAGGTAGGAGCCGGAGGCAGGAGGGTCAGGGGTTCAAGGTCATCCTTGACTACAAAGGGGATTTGTGGCCAGCCTGGGCTACTTCAAACTTTGTCTCCAAGCAAACAAAACCATTTAAGTAGACCTATTAACTCTTTCAAGCTGTTCAGCTATTTGTGAGATTCCTTTTTTTTTTTTTTTTCTGCAAGGAGGTGGCACTCCTTGAAGTGATTCTTTTTACTGTTGGTTTATTTGCTGGAGACAGGGTCTCACGCAGCTCTAACTGCCTCAGGCTTCTTACGTAACTGGGTCTGGCCCTGGAATCCTGCCTCCTCCCCCTGAGTGCTGGCAACCAGGGGTTTATACAGCCGTGACCACAACCAGTCTTTTTTACCTCGGCTTTTTGAAAATCCTCATAGTAAAAATGTTGAGTGAGAAAGACATACTTCTAATTTGACATAGCAAAGTTTGAATTTTATCAATGTCAATCGTATAAAGAAAATAACCCCACAAAACTCGCGGTTAAAATCTGTCCTGCTTCTTGTCTGAAAGCTCACCTCCTGACGCCTCGCTCCTGGCCCTGGCCCTGGCCCTCACCGGGTTTCAGTCCCACCCGGATCCCCTTTCCTCGTCACTCGTCACTCGGCAAGCCACTTCCTCATATCCCTGCACGGTCTGACCTAGATTTCGGCTCTCCTAACCCGACCTTTTTCTGGAAAATCCCATCTACTAGTCAGGCCTCCGCTCGATGTCAGTCCCTGGGGAAGCAGTCCCTTGCCTCCCGAGTTAGTTTCTTGCCCTAGAGGAACTAAGGGAAACACCTCACAGAAGCTAAAACCCCCAGAGTCAGAACGCAACCATGGGATTTCCCGTTCTGAGAAAGCAGACGTCAGTCATAGGCTGTGACCTTTGTAATTATTCTGAGAAGGCGTGTTCGCTCTCAGAGACAAGGAGTGGCGTGCATATCCGAAAATCAGAAATGAAAAGCCTGTTTCGAGCCACGACCGGCAGCACCTGGCTGTAATCCCAATGCTTGAGACTACAAACAGGAAAATCAGGAACCTGAGGAAAGTCATCCTCAGGTACATAAGAGAATTTGAGGCTAGGCTGGACTACATGAGACCCTGTAGTGCTATTTGGGTCTAGAAAAATCTCGTTTATTTTGTGTGTTGTGTAAAAAGATAAATATGCTTCCTCAACGTCCTACAAGTGATAAAAGAAGCTGGGTGTGGTGTCTCACGCCTGTAATCTCACACTTGGTGGAGCGGTTCACACCTGTAATCTGACACTTGTGAGGGAAACAGGAGGAGAACAGGAAGTGCAAGGGTAAGATCTGCTTCAGGGGCTGGAGAAACGGCTCAGTGGTTAAGAGCACTGCTTGGTGCTGCAGAAGACCTGAGTTCAATCTCCAGCATCCACATGGTGGCTCATAACCATCTGCAGCTCCAGTTTCAGAGGGCCAGCACCTTCTGACTTCCGTGGGCATGCAGTACACATACATACATGTAGGCAAAACATTCAAACACATAAATAAATACATTATTTTTTTAGAAGAGATCTGCTTCTGATTAAAAAAAAAAAAAGGAAGCACCTTCAAGTCAATAAAGAGCATAATAATTTGGCTACTTTTCTCCATTACTCCCCGAACTGCCCATGGTAAAATGGATGTGCGGCCATCTTTCTTCAGTGTTCATGGCCCTATCAGAATATAAACTCTAGGAAGGAAAGAACATAGAAATGCCTATTATCCCAGCACTCAGGAGACAGAGACAAGGACCATCTGCACAAATTCAAGGCCAGTATGGTCAACATGGTGGATTCCAGGCTAGTTGGGGCTACATAGCAAAACCCTGTCTCAACAAAACAGAACAAGATGGGCTAAAGATGTAGTTAATTTGTCGGAGTGTTTGCCTAGCCTGCACAAAGCCCTGGGCCATATCCCTAACATTGCACATACCTATGACCTCAGTATTGGAAAGGTAAGGTAGGAAGATCAGTAGTTCAAGGTCATCCTCAGCAACGTAGTGAGTTCAAGACCAGTCTGGGGTCCATGAGATCCTACCTTTAAAAAAAATGAATCAAAGGCAAGCTTAGATGATTCCACTGAAAGGAGACAGTGATTCTGGAAAGCAGGGAGTGGGGTGTGCAGTCTCTGGGAGACAGAGCTGAGAAGAAGCCTCAGGGTCCCAGAGGTGGTAACAATACAGTGAAAAGCTTGGCAAAGCCACAGAAGCCATGGGAAAGTTCAAGGCTGAAATGATAGGCAGTGAAGATAAATCCAGGCAAGGAAGTGGTTTGGGGTGGGTGTCCATAGTGGGACCATTTCAAGAAGTGGCATTTGCTTTGTCTGTAAGTGGACTGGATAAGCCCGAATTTACAGCCCTGTCACAGGATAAAAAATAAAGACTAGAAGAACTCAGGGTGTTGTATTATTATAGTTGAAAGTAGAAAATAAAATTATTATGGAAGACTAGAAAAGCAATATTTGAGAATAAAACAAAAGTAACAAACAAAAAAGTCTGTCCTGATTCCTATGGTCATCCATAGAAGGGGTTTTTGTTTTATTTTACTTTTTTATTTTAGGCAAGGTTTCAGCCCACACTGGCCTTGAATTTACCAGGTATTAGAGAATGGTCTTGAACTTTTAATTTTTCTACTTCTACCTACCAAATGCTGGGATTATAGAAATGTGCCACATTTCTGGCTAACAGGGTTTGTTTTTTGGTGTGTTTTTTTTTGGGGGGGGTTGGTTTTTTGAGACAGGGTTTCTCAGTAGCTTTGGAGCCCGTCTTAGAACTAGCTCTTGTAGACCAGGCTGGCCTTGAACTCACAGAGATTTGCCTACCTCTGCCTCCCAAGCCTTTAATCCCAACACTTTAATCCCACCACCACCTGCTGCTAACAGGGGTTTCTAAGAGGTTCTATTATACTTGAGACTCCTTTTTATCCTTCTTTTCTTGTTCTGAGACTCTATTTCACTATGAAGTCTCAGCTGGCCTGGAACTCAGAGATCTGTCTTCCTCTATGCCTTCCAAGTGCTGGAATTAAAGGCATTTACCACCATGGGGTTTATAAAAGGTATACAAATAAAACATTTAATGAACAAATCATTAAGAAATTTATTTAATTGTGTGTGTGTGTGTGTATACACTAGTATTGAGATTTCTTTTATTGTAAAATAAAACTGGGGGACAAATATAAAGATAAGAACCAGTGACAATGACCTCGACACACTGCCACCATTCTCTTCCTGGCTTGAAAGGGCCCTCTCAACCGTCCAGCCTCGCCTCCTCTTCCCCACAGGTCTCTCTTGAGTCCAGAGAAACTCTGTGATCCCTTGATCCCTTCTGATCAGTTGACTATGGACTCCCCCACTCCCCCCGCTTGACCCAACACCTGACTCCAATTAGACATCAGGACACAACATAGATAAGATGCCCGCAGCACAGCAGAGGTCAGAGGGCAACTTCCACTGTGTGGTTCCTGGGGATCAAACTCTGTTGCTGAGTTTGGCGTCAAGAAACTTTTCCCAATGAGCTATCTCGTAGGTTTGTTCTTGTTTTTAATTATTTTTCTTTCCTTTGCTTTGTTTCTTTTTCTTTTTTTCTCACTTCCTTTTGAGCATACTGTCTGTACTGACTGGTCTTATGTCAAACTAATGCAGGCGAGAGTCTTTTGGGAAGAAGGAACCTCAGTTGAGAAAATGCCTCCACTAGATTGGCCTGTGGCACATTTTTTTTTTTTTTTTTTTTTTTTTTGGTTTTTCGAGACAGGGTTTCTCTGTGGTTTTAGAGCCTGTCCTGGAACTAGCTCTTGTAGACCAGGCTGGTCTCGAACTCACAGAGATCCGCCTGCCTCTGCCTCCCGAGTGCTGGGATTAAAGGCGTGCGCCACCTCTGTGGCACATTTCTTGATACATGGGAGAGAACCAGGTGTGTGGCATCCCCGGGCTGGTGGTCCCAGTGCCATAAGAAAGCGGGCTGAGCAAGCCAGCAAGCAGCACTCCTCCATGGCCTCTGCTCCAGTTCCTGCCTCCAGGTTCCTACTCCGCCTTGAGCTGTGTCCTGTCTTCCCTTAGTGGACCTGCGACCCAGGATATACAAACCAAATAAACCCTTTCCTGTCCAAGTTGCTTTTGGTTGTATGTTTTATCACAGCAATAGAAACTCTGAGAAGGACACTCTCTCACTGAACCTGGAGCTCCTGGGCTAGCTGGCCAGGGAGCCTAGGGGCTCTCCCTCTGTGCTTCCCAGTGTCGGGGTTATAGGCTCTGCATGGCTACGCCTAGAGTCTCACAGTAGCTGTTGAGGACGTGACTCATGTCCTCAGGGTCAGCAAGCACTTTACCCACTACATCATCTAGTCAGAACCAAGACATATATTTTTCTATTGTTTAGTATACATATAATTTTAGCATTTACTAAAAAAACAAAGGAAGATTTGCACACTAAAAAGATGCTGTGCTTATTTATTCTTACTCAGAGGAGTAACTCTCTGATGAGTGTTTGAGTCTGCAGGACACAAAGCATCTTCAGTGTTTTTTTTTTTTCAATTGCTTGCTGTATTTTTTAAGATTCATATTTTTCCTGTATTTGTACTGGTATTGTATTACTGGTAATATGAAGTCCTATGAAGTTTGTTATGCTACCATATATAAGAAATTAAAGAAACCACTAAATATTTAGGACCATTCAACATAAAAAGCCTTAAACATAACTGTACATAGTAGCCCCTCAAAAAGGTACAAAGTGCATTTTGTTGTTTGTTTTTGAGACAGGATTTCTTCGTGTAACCTTAGCTGTCCTGGAATTCGCTCTTTAGACCAAGCTGGCCTCAAACTTGGAGATCTGCCTGCCTCTGCTTCTAGAGTGCTGGGATTAAAGGTATTCAATACCACAGTCAGACACTAAGTGCATTTTAAAGAGTATTTTCTCTACCAATAATCTTATTAGCTATACAAAAATCTGTACAGTTCCTAGACTGAAGCTAATGTTGAGCCAGACTTGAGCTTTCACCTTCTTAGCAAAACAATTGCCTGAACCCATGGCACGCGTGCGCGCGACACACACACACACACACACATACACACACACATACACACACACATACACACACACATACACACACACATACACACACATACACACACACATACACACACACACACACACACTACAGCATACAGGACAGCCATTTACTCTTCATCCTCATCTTGCTCATCATCTTCAGCTTCCTTCTCCTCTTCACTGCCAGTGCCTCCTCATTCCTGCTTCACTTTTGCCCTTGGCATGTGTGCAGCAATACCCTTCCAAGCATCTCCTCTACGATAACCGTCTGCCCATGGGGTTGCTTATCTTGGGCTGACGGTTCAGACCGCGTCTCACCCAGCTTTCACGCAGTATCTTCAATAGACAGGCCTGGGCAGTCACTCTTCATTTGGGGTGATGTTCAGAACAAATCGGGAAGGAGGCAGGAAGCAGGTGGTAGTCTTTCAAGAACATTGGGGTCCTTTTGTTTTTCTTTCTTGTCACCTTTGAGAGGAATACAATGCTTCATCTCCCTGTCATAACTGAGCTTAGCCCATTTTGGCCATATCTTCAAACTTCAACTTTCTTTGCAGACACAGTTTTCCAACTCTCAAGGATTTTTTTTTCCGAAAGTGACCAAGGGGTCAGGGTGCTGCTTCTCGTGCTTTTCCCAGAATCCTCACAGAAGGCCTATGAGGAGTTAAACCCTTGGCCCAGTGGGATCTCCTTGCTCGTGCTCACCCAGCAGTGCCTGCCTGCGGGTGCCAGCTTGTCCTGCAGAGCCAGGCAAGTTTTCCAAAGCTCCAGCAGACCCTGGTTTATCATGCAGGCAGTCCCCAGGCTCTTCCTTTGCTTATCGATACTTTGAATTTATAAACATCGATACTGAGAACACTGCCGAAATATGTAATACAAAACTGACAGTGTGATTCAGTTCCAGAAATCTATAATAGAAGGAAAGAACCAGTTCCCACTAGCCTCTGACCTCTGTATTGTAAAAAGAAAAAGGGGCTAGGCATGGCGGCTCGTGCCTTTACTCCCAGCACTCAAGAGGAAGAAGCATGTGGATCTCTGTGAGTTTGAGGCCAGCCTGGTCTCATAGTGAGGTCGCAGCTGTACAGTGACATTCTGTCTCAAAAACAAACAAGGAAACAAAGCCAAAATCAGACATATCTATGTGAGTTTAGGGCAAGCCTGGTCAATATAGGCACTTCTAGGCTAGCCACTATTACAGAATGAGATCTTGTCTCAAAAATAAAAGAGGTAAAAAAAAGAAACACACACACACACTAAATTTATTGAAAAATTTAAACCCATAGAAGTAACCTTCATAAGAAATCTCCTATGCTGGGCTGGGGAGATGGTTCAGCAGTTAAGAGCACTGACTGCTCTTCCTGACGACTGGGGTTCAATTCCCAGCACCCACATCAAATCGATCACAGGAAATCTAACAGATTCTTCTGGTGTCCCCAGACACTTGCACTGACATGCACATATTCCTATGCATGTAATTGAAAATATATTGCTTTTTTGTCTTTTCAAGACCACCAGGTTTCTCTGTGTAGCTTTGGCTGCCCTAGAACTCACTCTGTAGACCAGGCTGGCCTCAAACTCATGGTGATCCTCTTGCCTCTGCCTTCCAAATGCTGGGATTAAAGGTGTTTGCCACCACCACCATTGCCCAGCAATAAAATATTTAGAAAAATCTCTTATACCCACTTCAAAACAGAAGCACAAACTAGGAACAATTTCTCAGAAAACACCAATTTCTATCACATCAGAAATCTGTTCTTCTGATGTTAGTCAAGGTAGCCATTTAGAAACAATCAATTTTTAAAGGAACACAGAGTACTTCTAAAGAGATTTATTACTGATACAGATTTCCTTTTTTAACTTAATGACTCACCAGAAAAATCCTCTAAAACTGGAAGTCTTTGTACTGTGCAAGATAGCCAGTTAGTAGCTGCTCTGTTCCCCTGAATGTAATCTGAAGAAGCTGCTGTGTCAGCCTGTGAACTAGGAATCTTGAATGTACCTAGTCATGGGTTGGGAGCTGAGTTGTGGGGCCCCAGAACCTCTCCTGTACTAAACTTATAGCCTACATCATGGGGAGTAGCAGGGGGCCGAGCAGGAGTGGGGGCAGTGAACTGGACCCTTGAATGGCAAGCCTAATTCTGTAACCAGAGCAACAAGGGCCCATGCATGCAGGCATGTAAGTTCTGCTAGAATTCTTGCATTTATCACAAAAAAGAAACTCTGGAAAAGAAAAATCGTCATTTATTTTTTAATAATTACTATTACTTTTTCTTGTGAAGTGGGTGCTCATGCAGCCAGGTTCACCTTGAACTCCTGAGTCTCCTGCCTCCACCTCTCAAGTGTTAGAATTACAGACACCTACCACCGCACCCTTATCTACCCACCTGTCTGTCTATCCATCCATCCATCCATCCACCCACCCCTGCCTACCTAGCTGCCTATCCCTCTGTCTGCCTGTCTGTCTATTTAGACAAAGTCTCCTAGAGCACATGTTGGCCTCTACACTTGTTATTGTACCAAGGCTGGCCCTGAACTCCCGAGTCTCCTTCCTGTTCCACCTCCTGAGTGCCAGGATCGCAGATGTGCACCCTCACACCCAGCTAGAGGAGTTTTCTTAAGATACCCTTACAAAGTTGCATGTTTTCTTACATACTTAGTTTAGATATTTTCATACATACTTAGTTTTGGTTAATCCTACCCTCACTTCCTCCTTTCCCCATTTCTCTGCACCCAACCCCTGCTGAAACCCTCCCTCCCTCCCTCCTGTCCCTCTTTCTGGCCTCGCAATCTTCCCCTTCCACTTTCATATTACATTTTTCTGGTAGTTTCCTGCTCCATAGTCTTAAAGCCTCTTCCCCCTTCTCCTGGTCATATTCTAGTTCTCTGACCTCTGCACGCACGCGCGCACACACACACAGAGGGGGAGAGAGAGAGAGAGAGAGAGAGAGAGAGAGAGAGAGAGAGAGAGAGAGAGAGAGAGAATGAACTAGGATCTGAATGAAAGTAATATTTTTCTGGAACTGAGTTATCTCACTTGATATAGTATTGTCTGTCCAGTTCCACCCTCTTGTCAGCAAATTTCATATTTAAAAAATATTTTATGTATGTAAGTTCATGTCTACATGCAGGTATGTGTACCATGTGCATGTCTGTGCTCACTGAGGCCAGAAGATGTCAGATCACCTGGACCTGGAGTTACAGATGGTTGTGAGCTACACGTGGGTGATGAGAGTCAAACTTGGGTCGTCTGTAAGAGCAGTAAGTGCTCTTAACCACTGAGCTATCCCTCTAGTCCCTCACCTTTCTTTATGGTGTGTGCGTACCACATTTTCATTTTCCACTCTACCGATGGCCGTCTAGACTGATTTCGTCGGCAATGCGCCGCAATGAGCGTGGATGTGCAAGAGTCTGCAACTGGATGTGGAGCCCTTTGGACGTATGCCCAGGAGTGGCACAGCTGAGCCACGTTTGCTCTAGTGTTAGTTTTCTGAAGAACTTCTACACGGATTTCTGTGGTAGTCGTACCAGTTTGACCTCTCACCAACAGGGAACAGGTCCTCCCCATCCTCCCATTTCTCTAGCATCCGTTATCATTCGTCTTCGAGATAACCGTCACTCTGACGGGTAAAATGAAATTTTGAAATAGTTTATTTTGCATTTCTGTGATGACTAATGCTGTTGAACACTTTAGAAATATGTATTGGACATTTGTATGTCTTTGTTTGGGGACTCTCTGGTAAGTTATTTAACCCATTTTTTAAAATCGGGTTCTTTGTTGTTGTTTTCTTAAGCTTTGTTTATGTCTACGTGTACTTTGGCTGTGGATATGTGTGTACACACCATGTATGGTACCTGGTGATCTCAGAGGTCAGGGGAAGGCATTGGATCTCCTTGCAACTGGACTTACAGATAACTGTGAGTTGCCCTGTGGCTGCTGGGAAGTGAAGCTGGGACCTCTGTAAGAACAATAATGTTCTTAACCACCGAACCAACTCCCTAGTCCTGGTTCTTTGATTTCTTAATCAGTGCTCATGTTTTTATATATTCTGGATATTAATCCTTTGTCTGATGTATGCATACTTCTCTGTGGGCTGCTTATCTTCTTGATAACAGTTCCCTTTTGCTGGTAGAGATGCTTTTATATTTCACAAGGTTCCATTTGCCAGTCATTGGCCTTACTTACTGATAGAATCTCTTAAAGAGGTGCTATTGATGCATAAGAAATTACTTCCAAAAAAAAAAAAAAAAAACCTGATGGCTGATGGGGACAAAAGGCCGGAAGTAGAGCGGTTCCTTAGTCTCAGAGCTCCCTAAGCTTATGACCTTAATCTGGGACCTTCTGCTCCGTCTCTGGGCGTGCCACGGCCCAGAGCTCAGGCTCTCTTCTGGTCACTTCAGCAGGACAATAGTTATTTTGTGGATTGGCTCAAGTTTTCCAAGACTTCAAAAGCACAAAGTCCTCGACTTTCATAAGGCGTTGACCTGAACTAGCCCAGCCTCTTGTTGGCTGAATTCTGTTGGCTGGGAGTCGTGGGAGCCAGGCGAGGCGGCTCAATGACCGCAGTCCCAGCACATTTTGGGGCTAAATGAGAGAACTGCCTGGGCTACATTTCCTGGCCTTCATTCCGTTATTTCTCCTAAACTTTTCTTACTTGTGAGAGTATAAAGAAAGTTTTTAGAAAGAAAATTGATACTGACTGGAAGGAAAGCACTTCTCTCCGGAGCAGCCTGTTTTCTTAGCCCTGGAAAGTCCAGCCCGCCTAGGAAGTCCCATCCCCCATCCTTCCCTGCACCACCCCACCTCGGCTGGAAGGTGCCCCCACATCCACATCCGTTCTTTCTCCTTCCCTGGTTTCATTTTCACTTCTGTATACAACCTGGACATTTTCCATTTACTTTAAGCCCAGCACTCAGGTGGTTGAGGCAGGAGGCTTGCCATGAGTTTCAAGCAAACATAGACTACAGAGAAAATTCGAGTTAGTCTGGCTTACAGAGCAAAACTGACTCAAAGGTTTTTGTTTGCTTGTTTTTTTTTCTAAATTTTAAAATGTGTGATTTATTAGATTCAAATTTTTATTAGATTCAAAATTTTTTATTATTATTAAATTCATTTTTTAAAAAACAATCTTTTCTCATTTTACATGCCATTCCAGTTCCCAGTCCCTCTTCTCCTCCTGCTTCCCCCACCTTCCTCCTACCCCATCCACTCCTCAGAGAGGGTAAGACTTCCCAAGTGGAGTCAACAAAGTCTGACACATCACTTTGAGATAGGATTGAGGCCCTCCCTGCTGTATCTAGGCTGAGCAAGGTATCCCTCCAAAAACAATGGGCTCCAAAAAGCCAATTCAAGCTCTAGGGATAAATTCTGGTCCCACCGCCAGATCCCCACAGACTGCCCAAGCCACGCAACTGTCCCCACATTCAGTGGGCTTAGTTTGGTTCTGTGCAGGTTCCCCCACTATCAGTCCAGAGTCTGTGAGCTCTCACTAGCTCAGGTCAGCTGTTCCTGTGGGTAACCCCATTACGGTTATGTTTGTATCTGTAGTTCCTATTCGTTTACTCAGATTTTCCATTTCCATAATTCCCTCTGCTTGTGTTTTCTTTATTGACTCTTTATTTCAGTTTTCAAGTATTGAACTGTTTGCTTCACCTGTTTGATTGTTTTTTTTTCTTGGTTTTCCTGGCTTTCTTTAAGAGATTTATTGATTTCTTCCAATTTTTTGTTTGTCTTTTCCTCCATTTCTTTAAGGGAATTTTTCATTTTCTCCCTAAGGGTCTCTATCATCTTCATAAAGTTATATTTAAGGTCATTTTCTTCTGCTTCTTCTGGATTAGGATGTTCAGGTCCTCCTGTTGTGGGAGCACTAGGTTCTGGTGGTGCCATATTGCTCTTTATGCTGTTGAATGTGTTCTCACACTGCCGTCTGCCCATCTCTTCCTCCAGTGGGTCAAGTGGGGCTCGTGCTTCAGGAGGTCGCTCTTACTCCAGGTGCAGGCAGGTCCACACCTCTAGTGGATGCTGGGAGGGTTCTGGGGCCCCTCCAGGTGTAGGCGGGGCCAAGGCTCTCTATAGGTTGTCAGGGCCAAGACTCCAGTGGTCTCAGATGCTCTCCAGGGGCAGTGGGGGTGGTTGCACGTGTGGGGAGGCTGCTCCAGAGTCTCTGGGGTTGGGTGAGTGTGGTACACAGGATGTGCCTCCTGGGGTTAGGGCCCAGGGCCTAGAGAACAGAGCCCTCCAGCCAGGAACCCAGACACTTACTTCTCAGGGGCAGTCTCAACTAAAAGTTTTTTTTTTTTTTATTGAAAAAAAAATTTTCCCGCTTCCTCCCCGCCTCCCATTTCCCTCCCCCTCCTCCCGCCCCTCTCCCCCTCCCCCCACTCCTCTTCTCCTCCCTCTCCAGTCCCAAGAGCAGTCAGGGTTCCCTGCCCTGTGGAAAGTCCAAGGTCCTCCCCCCTCCATCCAGGTCTAGGAAGGTGAACATCCAAACTGTCTAGGCTCCCACAAAAGTTTTTTTTTGAATCCCATTTATAACCCAGTGGTGGTAGTACACACCTTTAATCCCAGCACTTAAGACAGATGGATCTCTGTGAGTTACAGGACAGCCATTTCTACAGAGAAACCCTGTCTCGGAAAAACCAGAAAACAAAACAAAAACCAGCTCCCATTTATTAACACCGAGTATGTAAAATCAAAATATTTGAAAAGTGCTGACCCATAATCCTAGTAGGGGCATCAGGCATTCAGGTTATCCTAAACTACATATGGTGTTGAAGGCCAGCCTGGGCTACATGAAACTATCTGTGATTTACAGGCACGCACCATTAACCTCACTGATGAACTCACTCACACACACACACGCACACACACACACACACTCTTATTTATTTATGGGTGAGGAGGTGGTTTTTTTGAGACAGCAGCTGACGTAGCTCAGGCTGGTCTCAAAGTCCTGTGATGGTTGTGTTAACTGGCACCTTGATATGCTTTCTAGTCACCTAGAAGATAAGACTCCTAGCACGCCTGTGGGGGATTTTTTAATTCTGTTAATTATGTGGGAAAACACATGTTAATTGTGGCTGGGACTGTTCCCTGGATGAGATCCTGGACTGTGTGGAGAGGGGGCTGGGCAGTAGCAAGCATGCATTGCTCTCTTCTTCTGCCTGAGACTTAATGTGAACAGCTGCTTCAAGTTCCGGCTGCCTGAATTCCCCTGCGCGGCAGGTCCGACCTTCAACCCTTACTTCCTTAAGCTGAGCTATCAGAGTCCCTTAGCTCAGCAACTGGAACAGACACTAACACAGTCTGTGGATCAGGATGTGAGCTCTCAACTGCTGCCTCAGCATCATGCCAGCCTGCTTCCCTGTTCCCTGCCACGACAGACTCCTAGTCCTCTGGAGCCGTAAGACCCAAATGCACCCTTCCTTCTAAAAGTTCACAGCAACCAAAAAGAAATTACTACAGTTTCTTATTAAGAGGTGACCTTATTAAACTCCTGATTCTCTTTCCTCTACCCAAGAGCAGACATTTCGGGCATGCCTACCAAACTAGCTTTTCTTTATGTTTTCAATTAAAAAAAAATACTTTAGGCAGGTGGTGGTGGTGCAGGCCTTTAATACCAGCACTCAGGAGACAGAAGCAGGCAAATCTCTGAGCTCAAGGCCAGTCTGGTCTGTAGAGCGAGTTCCAGGATGGCCAGGGTTGCATAGAGAAACCCTATCTTGAAAAACAAAACAAAACAAAATTTGTTTTATTATTATCATGTGTATGAGCATTTGTCTGCATGAGTATAATGTGTATGACTGGTTTCTGAAGGAGCCAGAAGAGGATGTCCAGTCACCTGGAACTGAAGAACAACTGAACCCAGATCCTCTGTAAGAGCAGCAAGTACTCTCTTAACTGATGAACCATCTCTCCAGGAGCACTCTCTCTCTCTCTCTCTCTCTCTCTCTCTCTCTCTCTCTCTCTCTCGTAATCCATAGTTAATCTTATCTTTTTACAGCTTGAATCGTTTAAAGGTTTACCTTTTTTTAAAAAAAGATTGAAGCCAGGCAGTGGTGGCACATGCCTTTAATCCCAGCATTCGGGAGGCAGAGGCAGGTGGATCTCTGCGAGTTCGAGACCAGCCTGGTATACAGGAGCTAGTTTCAGGACAGGCTCTAAAACTACAGAGAAACCATGTCTCAAAAAACCAAAAAAAAAAAAAAAAAAAAAAAAAAACCAGATTTATATTTTATTTTATGTGTGTTTGCCTGCTTATATGTATGTACACCACATGCCTGCAGAGCCTGAAGCAGCCAGGAGGGGGCATCAGATCCCCTGGGACTGAAGCCTCTATGTTGGTGCTAGAAATTGAACCTGTGTCCTCTAGAAGAGCAGTCCATGCTCTTAACTGCTAAGCCATCTCTCCAGCTCCTGTCTTTTATTTTTAATTATGTGCATGTTGTGTTGATTATATGAGGGTTTGTGCACATCTATACAGGTGCCTTGTGAGGACACTGGACATTGGAAACATTGGAGTTTTAGAAGGTTGTTTGGAACCAAACTCTGGTCTTCTAGAAGAGCAAACTGTGTTCTCTCAACTGCTGAGCCATCTGAGATCCTGGATCTTTTTTGTTTTTACCACCAAATAATTCTCTCTGCCCTTGATAATGAATAGTGTCATTCTTTAGCTTTTTCTAGCTTTTTTATATTTTCAAGGAGCAAAGACCCATGAAATATTCATCATATAAAATATTCAGGTGGAGGCAGGGCTGTATAGATAATATAGTAGTTAAGAGAATCCAGGTTTGGTTCCCAGCACCCATGTTGCAAGCCTTACAACCACCTATAACTTCAGCTCCAAGGGGGCTCTGATGCCTCTAGCCTCCTCAGTCATCTGCATTACAGCATGCATTCACAGGCACACACAGACACACACACACAGACACACACTATCCAAGGGCCTCTGCGAATATAGCTAAGTTGGTAGAGTGCTTGCCTAGTGTCCTAGTTAGGTTTCTATGGCTATAACAAACATTATAACTGAAAGCAGCTTATAGTTGTAGTTCATTATAAAGAGAAGTTAGAATAGGAACCCGGAAGCAGGAACTGGAGCAGAGGCCATGAAGGAGTGCTGTTTACTGGGTTGCTCCTGGCTTCTCAGCCTGCTTTCTTTCTTTCTTTCTTTCTTTCTTTCTTTCTTTCTTTCTTTCTTTCTTTCTTTCATGTATACAATATTCTCTGTCTGTGTGTATGCCTGCAGGCCAGAAGAGGGCATCAGACCCCATTACAGATGATTGTGAGCCACCATGTGGTTGCTGGGAATTGAACTCAGGACCTTTGGAAAAGCAGGCAATACTCTTAACCACTGAGCCATCTCTCCAATTCCCTCAGAGTCTATAGAGACACCATGATCACAGCAACTCTTACAAAAAGGCTGGCTTAACAGGTTCAGAGGTTTAGTCCATTATCATCATGACAGGGAGCATGGTGGCATACATCAAGACATGGTGCTGGAGGGTAGCTGGGAGTTCTCCATTCAGATCCATAGGCAGCAGGAAGAGAGAGACACTGGGCTTGGCTTGGCTTTTAAAACATCAAAGCCCACCTCCCAATGACACACCTCCTCAACGAGGCCATGCCTACTCAGACAAAGTCACACCTCCTAATCCTTCTTAAATAGTGACACTCCATGATGACTAAGCATTCAAATATATGAGCAAGGGTTGGGGGAGGGTGTGGTGTACACCTTTAATCTAAGCACTTAGGAAATAGACGCAGGCAGATTTCTGTGAATTTGAGCCCAGCTTGGTCTACAGACCAAGTTCCAGGATAGCCAGAGCTGTTACACAGAGAAGCCCTGTCTCAAAAAACATATATACACACATACACACACACACACACACACACACACACACACACACATATATATATATGCCTATGGGGGACATTTTTGTTGTTGTTTTGTTTTTTGAGACAGGGTTTCTCTGTGTAGCCTTGGCTGTCCTAGAACAGAACTCACTCTGTAGACCAGGCTGGCCTCAAACTTACAGAGATCCCCCTACCTCTGCCTCCTAAGTGCTGGGATTAAAGGTGTGCACCACAGCACAGTCAAAGCCAACAGACAAGTAGTAAAATATAAATCACAGACACGTAAGTTCACAAGAGGGGGTGTGCCGAAAGGGACTCTAAAGCCCCTGGGAAGATGCTGTGGAAGCCCAAAGGCGAAGGAGGTTTGATTGGGAAAGAGGGACAAGCTGAGGTGATGAATGAGCCACCATGTCCAGCTCTTAGGAAAGATACTTCAATTGACTATCTACAGCCAAACAGACACCCTAGAAAAATTCCCACTTCATGGGGGACATTGGGAAGAGTCAGGGGATGAGGTCTGGAGGGATTCTCAGAGACAGGGCTCCAGGAAGCTACAGATAGATTTAGAATTTCGTGGGAGCCAGGTAGGGTGGTTCATCCTACATAACTTGAGGGGCTGAGAGGATTGCCACAAGTTGAGGCCACCCTGAACTACAGAGACCCGAGTCGAAGAAAAGGTGGACAATGCATGAAGCAGGTGGGTTGGAGAGCCTCAGGATAGAAGAGGCCCGAGAGCGGCTGGCAGCATCCTCCCTGTCTCAGGCAGGACCCATTCTGAGAGGGCCTTGGGGTTGGTCTGTCACTGCCGTGTTCTAAAAGTAAAGCCTGGCAGCCAACACGGTGTAAGGCTGGAATATTCGGCGACTGCTTACTATCATGAATAATGACGGAATAACTGCTGAGTAGGGACTGTGACTCAGCCGGGCTCACCCCAGTCCACTCACGGACTTTCAAGGGTCCAGGGAAAGCCTGCCAGCAGGGCATTCCCGTCACTGCTCGGCTGCAGTCATACCCCAGATTCACAGTGTTACTGATGCAAGTGGTGGCCAAGTGTGACAGTCTGGCGAGATGGCTCACATGCAAGTCTAACTTCGCCTCCCCCCAGCCTACGCTAGTATTAAAAACAGCCACACCCTAGTCGTAAAGGGAATCCAGCTGGTGAAGGCTAAGGAGAAGTGAGTAACACTGGACTTCGCCAGGGAGGGAAAGGGCAGGTGCTGGCCAAGAAGTGTTGCAATCCAGGAAATGTCTGGCCTTGTGCAAGCTGCAGTCATCCCCAGCAATGCTGTAGTCTCGCCTCTGGTTTGTACTAACTCAACTAGAGACGTGTAATGAGTGTCCCAGCTCTTTCTCAGTGGATTGTCTTTTGTCAGTGTGCCCTCAGGGGCTTCCTGATACCTAAAAATCACTCCTCACTGCTACTTTGAGCTTCCCTTAGACTTTAATTTCAAATACGTCATTTTGATTTAATAAAAGCAGATTCCATTTTTGGTGTATTTTCCTCCCTCCTTCCCTCCTTTTCTCCCTTCCTTCCCATCTTTGGTCTTAAGCAGAGTTGCGGTTTGGTAGGAAGAAAGTTTAGCTAGGTATTGTGGCACATGCCTGTAATCCCAGCATTTGAGAGGAAGAGCAGGAATTCGACATTATCATCTCCTACAGTGGGATCTGAGGCTGGCCTGGGCAACATGAGGAGGAGGGAGGAGGAGGAAGAGAAGGAAAAAAGGAGGAGAAGGAAGAAAAAGCAGCAGAAAAAAACACCAGGGTGAGATGGCTTAGCAGGTAAGGGCGCCTGGTACTAAGTTCAGTCCCCCACACCCACACAATACACATTGCACACACTGAATAAATGTTTAAATGTGAATTAAAGGTTAATAGAGGAGCTTAGGGAAAGGAGAGTGCACTTCCAGGTATGCTTATAGGCTTCTCAAGGAGTCAGCATTTTTTTGTTATATTTGGGGAAGGGGAATTTTATTATCGCTGTTTTAAAGATTTATTTTTAATTATGCGTGAATCTGTGTGTGGATATGTACAGGTACCTGCAGAGACCAGAAAAGGGTGTCAGATACTGAAACTGGAGTGATAGGCAGTTGTTTAGTGCCCAAAACACATGCTAGGAAACAAACTCAAGGCCTGTGAGAGCAGCAAGGGCTCTGACTGTCCCAGAGCGCAGTCGAGGGCCCTGAGTGTCCCAGAGCAGAGCCGCCCCCCCCCCAGTGCCCTAGAGCGGAGCCGGGGGCCCTGAGTGTCCCAGAGTGGAACCCCCCCCCCCGTCCTAGAGCAGAGCCGCCCCCCCCAGTGCCCTAGAGCGGAGCCGCCCCCCCCCCCCCCCCGAGTGTTCCAGACTGGAACCGGGGGCTCCGAGTGTCTCAGAGTGGAGCCAGGGGGCCCCGAGTGTCCCAGACTGGAGCCACCCCCCCCACCCCAGTGTCTCAGAGTGGAGGGGGGGGAGGGGGGACACGACGACGACGACACCGAGTGTTCCAGAGTGGACCCGAGGGCCCCAAGTGTCCTAGAGTGGAGCAATCTGAAAGGCTTGGAGTGAGTGGTACTACTTAGAGGCCTTGGGCAAACGTTCAGTATCTCTTCCACAGGAAGGGAATCATAAATACTTTGTCATAGAAAATATGGTCCAGGTTAAATAAGAATTTTCTAATTCTTTGAGATTTGTGTTTTGTTATTTTGTTTGTTTTGAGATTGGGTCTCAATGTGTATCTCAGGCTGGCCTTGAACTTGAGATCCCTGCCGCAGCCTCCCAGTTGCTGAAACCACATGTGTACAGCACCATTCCTAAAGCATATTCTGTGTGTGTGTGTGTGTGTGTGTGTGTGTGTGTGCAGAGGTCAGAGGACATTGTTGTGTGTTGGTGCTTGACTTTTACCTTTAGACAAGATCTCTCTTTTGTGGTTGCTCCTTCATATGCCAGACTATCTGGCCCATGAGCTTCTGCGGATTCTTCTGCCTTCACCGCCCATCTCCAAAGGAACCTTGTCATTATAAACACACACTCTCCAGTTTTAAATTCTGGGGGTCCCAACTCATGCCTTCATACTTGCTCAGCAGGTCTTTACCCACAGAAACAATTCTCCCTATTATTTTTTTAATCTTAATTATTGGCATTGTTGGGGATTGAACCTCAGTCTTTGCATGTGGTAGACAAAGACTCTACTACTGAGCCCTAGAAATTATTACTACTATTATTATTTTGGATTTTTTTTGTTTGTTTGTGTTTTGTTACATATTTCTCTGTGTAACAGTCCTGGCTGTTACTTTGAGTTCTTAAGGAGATTTATTTTCACCGTTATTTGTGTCTGTTTGTGTGAACATATAGCACAAGAAAGGTTTTCAGAGAGGGAAATAGAAAGCCTAACTGGAAGGGGATTTTTTTTAATATTTATGCTAAATTCAAAAACATTCATTATTCAAAAATACTGAAACAAAAATAGACATTTGTGCTCAGAAGTACATCGGCCTCAAACAGTGATTCCAGATCTGGTTTATGGGAGTTCCCCTCCCGAGTCTGTGTGAGAGAGGACCACTTTAATGATAGAGCACAGCCAGGCATTCACCTGTACGCCCAGTATCAGCACTGAGGCAGAGCTGGGAAGATGAAAGTCTGTTTACAGACGGAATCCCAGGCCAGCCTGGAACTTAGAGGCTGGGGACAACTTGCTGCAACTGGAAAAGGCCTGACTTCAGTTCCCCGTGGCACCCAGGTGCCGGGAACTGCAGTGCCTGGGGGTCTGCACCCTCTTCCGACTTTTTGGCACCCTGCTTACTCCTGGGCAATTAAAATTAGGCTAGAATCCCCGTTTCTCCCTCAACTTCCGGTTTCTGCCCAAACTGTGCAAATACTCAGTAACGCACAGAGCAGCAGACACCTGGAGCTCCCAGCCCAGGACAAGAAGTAAATTCCTGACAGGAGGGTGTTCTTGGGTGACATGAAGAAGATTTGCCATCCTAGCGAAGAGGATGTGAGAAGTCAGAGGTAAGAAGTCTCTGAGGATGTTGGGGGCAGGACCTCTCTGTGGTCAGCAGACTGTGAAGTAAAAGCTTGTTAATGAAGGATCAGAAAATCAGGCCTGAATCATCTGGCTATGGAAGGAAAAGCGGCCTCCAGGCTGACATGCTCTCCCAGGGTGCCTGAGATACCATTGACCCAGGCTCCACCAAGCTCTCTCTGAACCTCCTAAGACTGACGCATAGCAGGAGGCCTTCTGGTCGAACATTAGTCCACAGGGAGCCTTACTGAGCTCCTTTTCTGTAAAAGCCAGGGCCAGGCAGACCAAACAGCGGTAGCAATCACTTGGATAGGACTCTGACCTGACAGGGAGGCTCTGTTTTCCTTAGCAGAGTAGCTAGAACAGACCGGATCTAACGTGGAGCTTGGGTCAGTGTGGTCTCTTTGGCCACTGCCACTGTTATCTTTGAGAGTGGACTGTACTTGCTTTTCGGTGACCTCTGCCTGTCTCCCCCGTCACGTTCTGCGCCTGAATTCTTTCCAGAGATTACAAGGGAGACAGGGGCTGAACTAGGAACAAAATCACATCACACATTATCAGCAGGCAGAGAAGACAGGCAGGGACCCGGCAGAACCACTCAGGGGTACAGGACTTGCCGATTTGTGAGAGGTCCCGCTACCAGGCCCTCCCACCCCCCTCCAAACCCCCCACACCGTCCACCACCCCACCCCCGCCATACACACACAAGTTAAAGTCAACAAATCTGCCCGTGTTTGCACTGAACAAAGAAAACAGGTAAGGAAGATCAACTAGTCCTCAGCCTTGGGAGTGTCTCAGTAAATAGAAACAGCCTTTGTCCTTGGAAGCTTCTGAGGCTCTCTCCTGAATGCTAATAGATTGTAGCTACTGCCTTTGATACTGATGGGGTACTGATGATTCTGATGCTCTCTACATAGCCTAAGGCTGGAGAGATGGGCTGGCTCAGTGGTTAAGAGCACTTACTGCTCTTCCAGAGGACTTGAGTTTGATTTCAGAACCCATATCAGAAGTAAAATATAAAAATAATTTTTTAAAAAAAGTGTCTTGGGGCCATGAATACCTTGTTTAACCCAGCAAATCTCAACTATGTTATAGTGTTTGGTATACAGGAGATTTTAGTGAACATTTGTAAAATGGCAGTGTGTGCCTTTAATCCCAGCACTCAGAACACACATGTGAGCAGATCTCTGTGAATTCAAGGGTTCCCTGATCTACAAAGCAAGTTTCAGGCTAGCCTAGCCAGTGCTACACAGCGAGACCCTGTCTCAAAACAAAACAAAGAAAGAAAAGGAAGGAAGAAGGAAGGAAGGAAGGAAGGAAGGAAGGAAGGAAGGAAGGAAGGAAGGAAGGAAGGAAGGAAGAAAGGAAAGATTGGTTCTGGGGCTCTTACTAAATGTGTAAGAAAGCCAGGCGGTGGTGGCGTACACCTTTGATCCCAGCACTCGAGAGGCAGAGGTAGGCAGATCTTTGTGAGTTCGAGGTCAGCCTGGTATACAAGAGCTAGTCCAGGACAGGCTCCAAAGCTACAGAGAAACCTTGTCTCAAAAAAAAAACAAAACAAAAAATAAAACAAAATAAATAAATGTGTAAGAAACACGTGCATGTGTGTTTTTTCCTCCACTACCTCCTTTAATTGATCTGTTCATATAAGGCTGGATCTCCAAAAGCTTGAAACAGAGAATACATGTGAAGCTTTTATTTTGTTTCGTTTTGTTTGGAAGACTGTCTACTTACCACCTTATATCCACTTACTTTATGATAACAATCCTCAAATCCTTTAAACTTTTCTTTAAAATATATATATATATATATTTTAATGTACCTGAGTGTTGTTTGCCTGCATGTATGTATGTGCACCGTGTGCATGCATGGTGCCCGCAGAGTTCAGAAGAGAGAGCATTGGATCTTCTGGAACGGGAGCTACAGATGGTTGTGAGCCACATGTGGGTGCTCGGGAACCAAACCTACATGCAGGTCCTCTACAAGAACAGCAAGTACTCTAAAACACTAAGCCATCTCTCTAACTTTGTCCCCTCTCAAATCCCTTCAAAGACAATTACTTGTTTGTTTACATTCTTTTCTTTTTTCCCCTTCTTTTGTTCTTTCTTTTTCTAGGAGAAGGTCTCCCTATATAGGCTTGTCTATCCTAGAACTCCCCCTGTAACCCAGACTAGTCTGCAATTCATGAGCAATCTTCCTTTTTCAGCCTGCCAAATGCTAGGCTTCCAAGTTTGTACCACCATACCCTACAAGATACATCTTTTTAGTGCAATAATTTTTTGCTACAAAATAGAACTTATTTTTCACATGTATGTGTGTGGTTTGTGTGTACACATGCTTGCATGTATGTGGTGTGTGTATGCACATGTACATGTGTGTGCGCATGTGGGCATGTATGTTAACATGCATGTGGGTGTCTGTGAGTATGCATGTTTGTTATGTATGTTTACGTATGTGAGGGTACATGCAGGTATGCATGTTTATATGCATGGGTACATGTAACTATGCATTTTTACATGTATGTGGGTGCATGTGGGTATGCATATTTAAGCCCGAGGTTGGTGTCAGGAGTCTTCTTCAGTCATCTCTACTTTATCCTTTGAGGCAGAGTTTCTCCAGTGAACCCAAGAGCCTGTCAGTACAGCTGTCGATATGCTTCTCTGCCTTCTGGGATCTGGAAATTACTGGCAGGCCATCACACTCACCCTGGCATTTAGATGAGTTCTGGGTACCCAAACTTCTATCCTCAACATTCAGTACTTTATCCTCCAACCCATCTCTCCAGACCCCGTTTTAGTCTTTCTTTTAATTCCCTCTATTGGCTTCCTGGTATAGGAAGTTGTTTTGGTTTCTAGGCTAGCATATTTGTTGAATATCATTCAGAGAAAGGCCCCAGTTAATGTAACCGAGTGAGAATACACATTCAAGCACAGAAGCAGCAGGCCAGGCTCTGCATCCCCTTCAGCCAGAGGACTTCTGTTCAAAGAGGATTTTATCTATTCAAAATTCAAAAGATTCCACAGCTTTTTACCTCAATCAGGAAAGTGGTTCTGAGGGAAGAAAGATGTGGAATTCAAAGGAAAAACCGTGATGTTAAAATGATGGATAAAGCAGACATGGTGCACTTACCTGTAATCCCAGGACGCAAGAGACTAAGATGGATTTGCTGCATGGCTAAGGCAGTCTGGGCCCCAGCTTCCCAGGACTCGCTGTCACCGCATATGACAGCATTCCCTTTCTTTCTGTAGCCAAATACGGTTAGCTGTGCCGAATATACCATATCATGGGTGCCCATTCATTCTGTGGTAAACATTGGATCTCTCTGCTTTTTCTTGTGTTTGTTTTGTTTTACTATTGAGAATAACGCAGCTATGAGCACTATACCAGGCTGAGGTTCGGGAGTAGACTGTATCCCGCTGACCTTGATCTCACTATGGAACTAAGGATGGCCTTGAATTCCTGGTCTTCCTCCCAAATATTGAAATTACAGATGTTGGCTACTAGGTCAAGCTCTTGGAATATATTTTTAAATTTATTTTAAGATTTATTTTTATTATTTTTAATTATGTATGTGTGTCTACGCATGGCTATGCCAGAGGTGGGTGCGTAAGGAGGTCAACAACATCAAATCCTCCTAAAACTTGAGTCACAAGTGTTTGTGAGCTGCTTGATGTGGGTGCAGGAATTGAACTTGAGGGTTTTTTTTTTTATGCATATGGAGTTTTACCAGCATGTTTGTCTACACATCATGTGCATGTCTAGTGCCAATGGAAGCCATAAGAGAATGTCAGATTCCCTGAAATGGAGTTAAGGATGGTTGTGAGCTGCCATGTGGGTGCTGGGAATGGAACCCAGGTCCTCTGAAGAGCAGCCAGTGCTCTTAACTGCTGAGCCGTCTCTTCACCCGCGAGTCTGTTTTTAAGAAGCACAGTGAATGGGAATTTCCGTAGTGTGGTGGTTGCCATGCTCACCTAACACAAGTGCTCTTTTTTCCCTTTCTGTAGCTTTGGAGCCTCCTGGAACTTGCTCTGTAGACCAGGCTGGCCTCAAACTTACAGAGGTCCGCCTGCCTCTGCCTCCCAAATGCTGGGATTAAAGGTGTGTGCCATCACTACCTGGCCCACAAATGGTCTTAACCACTGAACCATCTCTCCAATCCTTTGGAACATTTTTGTTTGTGTTTTTCAAGACCGGGCTTCTCTGTGTGGCCCTAGCTGTCCTGGAACTAGGTCCATAGACCAGGCTGGCCTTGAATTCAAAAATCTGCCTGCCTCTACCTCCTGAGTGCTGGGACTGACGGTGGGCACCACCACTGCCTGGTCCTTGGAACATATTTTTAAATAAAATGCTTAAAATGCTATATTTTTCACCAGTGGGGACTCAGGTGACAAAACATCATTCAGAGAATGTATAATATGTATATTTATTTTGTTTTGCTGTTCATTTAGCAATAAGCATCAACTCTAGGACCCTGGCCATACTGAAAGTACACTCTATTGCTTAGCCATCCCTTCAGCTCAAGATTTGGCTCCTTTGATCTGTCGGTACCCAAAATCCCACACACAGACAGATGTCTACATAAACGCACGTATTCCCTTCCCACTTTTCCTAGTAAGAGTATGTCAAATTTAAGATCTCTTGACGTCTGTTTCTTGTACTTCTGTGCTTCTTTCAGATGAATAAACGTGGCCGCAGATGTAGTGCTGTTGATAAGAGCACTGGCCTAGCATGTGCGAGGCTCTGGGTTCGATCCCCAGGAGTGCATAAAGCATGTGTGCTATTTCACCAGGCCTGTCATCCTGGCACTTGGACAGTAGAGACGGGAACGTCAGGAACTCAAGGGGACCCTCAGCTACACAGTAGATTTGAGGCCAATTTGGGCTATGTGAAACTCTGTCTTAAACAGCAATAATCTTCCCGCTCCTTTCCTTGACTTCGTCTTTTATTTACCCATCATTTCTTTATCCCAGAACTCTCTGGTAGAATAGTGCATGTCTTCTCAATTCCTGCAGACATACTGCAGACTCTATCAGTTTAAGCTCTTTCTTTAACACCCCCCCCACACACACACACCCAGCAACCATCTTTACCGCTGCAGCCTGGCCTGGTTGCTCTTTAGGCCACCGCACAGCTGTCATACTTAGGTCACCACTCTCTCTCTTCCCCAGAAACCTTCACGTTCATTTCCTGAGTGGAACATCGTCCGTTCTCTTTCTGGATCGGTCTCTGATAAGAGTAGCTTCATAAAAACGACAGGATGAGAGCAAGTTTCTTGGGTCTTATGTGCTTGAAGAAGTTGGATTCTGTCCCTGTGTTTGATAGTTTGGAGAAACAGGCTTCTGTGCTGGGATTCCCCTCCCTTGGGAATATTGGAGTTGTTTGTGCATTGTCTTCTTCTAATTTCAGTTCCAGCGATCAGATGCTACTCAGGTTTTCCAGCTTCATGTGAGAGCTGTTTCTCTCTGGAGGGGTTCAATGATCATTTCTTTTCTGATCATGCTTCTTGGTGCAAGAATATTTCCAACTAGTGTGCTGAATGATGTGTGAGCTCTCTGCCTGGAGGTTCATGTTTCTCATTCACTGCATTCTTGATGCTCAGAGATAATTGAGGGCTTCATAGTTAGGATCCTGAATGTCCCCCAGAGACCTGTGTATTGAGGGCTTGGTCCTCAGCCTGTTGTGCTTTGGGGAAGTGGAACCTCTAGGGATAGGGCCCCATTGGAAAGAAGATAGGCTGTGGAGGCATGATCTTAAGAGGGTATCAGACCCTTTTCTAGGTTCCATTGGAAACCTTTCCATTGGATAGAAGATAGGCAGTGAGGGCATGCTCTTAAGAGAATATCGGACTAGGGCCCCTTCCTCGCTCTCTTCTGCTGTCAGACATTCATATCCTCTTGTTCTGTGCATTGTGTGTCACCACAGGTCCAAAGCAAGTGACCAGGGACTGAAACCATGGGCCAAATGAACCTTTCCTCCTTACAGGTGAATTTTTTCGGGGCATATGTTTTGTCACAGAGCTAAACACAATGGTGGCCCTGGAAATTTTTTTTTCTGTTTCCATGTCATTCAAATTCCTTTTTGTTGTCTGAGGTTTCTGTCCTGCCCAGTTCCCGCAGTCATTAAGTCCCAAAGAAATCACACAGAGGTCTACATTAGTTATAAACTGATTGGCCCATTAGCTCAGGCTTCTTATTAACTCTTATAACTTACATTAGTCCATTATTCTTATCTGTGTTCTCTACATAGCTCAGTACCTTTTTCAGTGGCGTAGTCACATCTTGCTTCTTCTGTGTCTGGACAGGACCGCAGAGGGAGCTTCCCTCTTCCCAGAATTCTCCTGTTCTCATTGACCCGCCTCTACTTCCTATCTGGTTGTCCCACCTATACTTCCTGCCTGGCTACTGGCCAATCAGCGTTTATTTAAAACATAATTGACAGAAAATAGACAATTGTCTCACACCACCTGTTGTTAACTATTCAGTCCTCAAAAACCTCATGACCCAGCTGGGCGTGGTAAAGTATACCTATAATGCCAACAACTGGGGGTGCTGAGGGAAGAGGATCATGAGTTTGAGATCAGCCTGGGCTATGCAGTGAATTCTAGGCAAGCTGGGCAACATAAGAAACCTGTCTTTAAAAAAAGAGAGACAGACAGACAGGCAAAGGCAGAGACTCTGATTGTAGACTTTGGATATAAAGCATGGATTATAGTCAGAAAAGGAGTAACAATTTGACAAGGCTTAGAGAACCAGGGCATTATAACTCAGAGAACATTGTAATTAAAGGACAGAAGAAATAAAGGAAATATAGTCAGGGATGGTGGTGCGCCCGAAATCCCAGCACTTGGAAAGCTGAGGCAAGAGGATTAAGCAATCCAGGACAGCCTGAGCTAGACTCTGTTTCAAAAATACATAGGTAGGTAGGTAATAGATGTAGATATATTAATAGGGGGGTTTCATATCAAAGAAAATATGAACATCAGTATGTAAACTAATCGCATCTGGTGTACCTGTACATATTAAGAATAGCTGTAACATGCTAACTTACTAGTTAGGTTTAACTTTATTCTCTCCTGAAACTCGAAGTGATAATTACATCATTTTAGATACTGCATTTATAGCAATGAGTCATCATCAATGCTGACATATGACCTGGCAGAATGCTAACATGAGCAGCTCCTTCTGTGAGTCTCTTGACAGAGGTTTCATTTGGTCTTCAGCTCCCTAAGCCACGTGGTTGGCCTTTCTGTGTTCAGTTGGTTTGTTGTTATTGTTGTTGTTAGAGACAGGGTTTTATGTAACAAAGGCTGGTCTTGAATTCATTATGTAGCCAAGCATGACCTAGAAATTCTGATTCTCCTGCTTTTATCTCCCAAGTGGCTATGATTACAGGTATGTGCCATCATACCTGGTTCCTGTATTTAGTTTATTTTTTAATAACTTAGAAATTTTATTTATTGTTTTTGGTGTGGGGTCTTCATGCCATGCTGCAACCATGTAGGTCATAGGGCAACTTTGTCGCCATAGGTTCTCTCCTTCTACCTTCACATGCTGTTCCAGGGATGGAAATCAAGTTGTTAGGGTTGGAGTATCAGGAAGCAAGCACTTTAACCATTGAGCCATCTCACTGGCCTTATTCATGTTTTCTGAGTTATTTTCCTTACAGATTTTAGCTAATTAGGAGAAAAGATTGAAGTGGATATTCAAGATCTGAAAAATAAAGTTGGCAGGGAGTTTTTAATCCATTTTCCTTAGTTAACTTGCTCTATTTTAATTTTTCTGATATTAGAGATTGAATCCAGGTTTTCACACAGGTCAGGCAATCACTTCACTACTTAAACCCATAGCCATAGTTTTCATTTGTTTGAGACAGCCTCATTTAGTCCACACTGTCTGCAAACTTGTCTAGTCGAGGCTGGCCTTGAACTCCTGATCGTTTCGTCCCTACCTCTCTAGCAGTAAAATTGGCACATTTGCTCTTCTTATCTTACAGTGCTTTGAGACAGTTTCTCATTAAACCCAGACCGCCCTTGAACTCACTTTTGAGCCCTCTTCCTCCTCTTCCCAAATGCTGGAACTGCAGTTATGCCCAGATTACACGGTGCTGATGTTAGGACTTTATTCATGCTAGGCAAGTACTCAACTGCGGGACTACAAATTCCCGACCCTCTTTTTATTTTGATATTGGGTTTCACTAAGTTGTTCAAGCAGGCCTGGAACTCATTATGTAGCGCAGGCTAGCTTTAAACTCATGGCAATCCTCCTGCTTCAGCTTCCTGGTTGCTGGGATTACAGGTGTGTTTCACCACACTCAGCTCTCTTAATTTATTTTGAACTTCTGGGAAATAATTGAATCTCATTTTTGAAGATATCAGGTGAAATCAGAAAATATGACTGTAAGCATTCCACTCTTTAGAGAGGTCATAGACAAAAAAAAAAAAAAAAAGAAACCCAAAAACCCAAGTTTATTATTTTGGAGATTCTTCTGTTTCTGAAAAAGAAAGCATAAAAATATTAAGCAAGGAATGTTAAGCATATATCTATAATCTCAGCATTAGGGAGGCAGAGGCGGGAGGATCAATTTCAAGACTAGCCTGAGCTACATCAGCACCTATCTTAAAAACAAAAACAGAAAGTTCAGTTCCTTTGGCTTTAAAGGAAAAAGCAAACCACCCTGAACAGCCGTGCTACCCCAGTCTGGAGGTGCTCTTCTCTAGAGATGATTGCTTCCTGCCCAGCGGTGAGACCCCACAACCAGGCCGTTCATTCTCATCTGTTCCCCAGCTCTCTTTACCTTACAGGCATTTCTAGCTTATTTGCCTCGGGCTGGCTCACAAGGAGGACAGTGAACAGAACTTGACTCCAGCCAATTTTTTTCTTAATTAAGTGATACAGTCTGAGGTGTTCCCTCACTTTTATGTGTTGTGATTGAATCCCATTTGTGAAATTTTATGTGGGTAGAAGCTTAATATGGCTTCGGCGCTTACAAGTGGGGCCCTGAAGCTAGGTGTAATGGCTCAAGTCTGTAATTTGGGAAGGAGGTGGAGGTAGGAGATTGCTACCAGTTTGGGACCAGCCTGGGCTACATACTGAGTTCCTAGCAAGCCTGAGATAGAGTAAGACCCTAAGATACAATAAGTACAAGGTTAGCCTTAGTTACATGGTGAGATTGAGGTTGGTCCGGGCTACCCCAAACCCTGTCTCAAGAAACCAAAACAAACAAAAAACAAAAACAAACGAGAGGATTTTGAGAGGTGACTGAGTCATTAGATGGAGCCCATGATTAAATCATGGTGGGAGTATAAGAGAACGAGAGCTGGGTGTAGTGGACACATCTCTGATCCGAGCACTTCAAAGGCAGGAGCAGATCTCAAAGAGTTCGAGACCAGCTTGATGTACAAAGCAAGTTCCAGGCCACCCGGTACCATGTAGTCAAGAGACCAAAAGAGACAGGCACACACACATGCATCCCAGTCTCTCAGATCACAGCAGGGCTATGCCAGCAAGGCTACAAGCTACACCCCGTGACTTTCCCTTCCCAAATCATGAGCCAAAATAAACCTGTTTTCTTTATATAAATAACCTACCTTACATATTTTGTTACAATAGTAAAAGCTGAACTACTGTATCAGGGCTGATGATGCAGTGTTTCTAGGAATGTATTTTTCTAAAAGGAATCAGAGTTCCTCAAAGTTTCTCTAAGGTTCAAGATGGTTCCAAAGCTGGACGCAAGGTCCAGCAACGTACTGGTGCCCTTCTGTGCTAGAACAACAGGATTCCTACCTCGTGCTGTTCATAGCTAACAGACTTGCCTCCTAGACTTCTGGGGGCTGGAAGCCCAAGGCCGGGTGTCAGCTTTCTTCATAGCCTTGCGGTGGTCTCACGCAGCACCAAGAGTCTGTCTAGGCTCTCTAACTGCTCGTGAGGGCTCCCATGTAACAAATCATGTCCCAGAGGACCCACCTCCTAATGTTATTTCCTGGAGAGTTAGGACTGGGTGACAGTGTATTAGTCAGGGTTCTCTAGAGTAACAGAAACAAATCTCCTTATATAGAGGGAGGAGATTTATTAGTATGACTTACATGCTACGGTCCAGATAATCCAACAATGGCTGGCTGGGAACAGAAGGCCCAAGAACCAATAGTTGCTCTGTCCTTGAGGCTGGATGTCTCAGTGGATCTCAGTATATGCTGGAATCTTAAGGAAGGAGGCTCCAGTGCAGAGGAGGAATAGACTTTGATAGCCAGGGGAGGGCAAGCAGGCAGAGGGCAGAAGCTTCTTTCAGAGCAAAGCTTCCTTCAGAAAGTACAGCCCAGATTGAAGGTGTCTTCCTCCCTCAAAGATCTGGATTAAAAATGGATCTACCTACTTCAAATTAGGCGGAAATCCCTCACAGGTGGATTTTTGGGGTTTTAGTTCATTCCAGGTGTAATCAAGTTGACAAGCAAGAACAGCCACCACAGACTATGAACAGCCTGTCAACTTGACTACATCTGGACTCAACCAAAACCCAAGCAGCTGGGCCTGCCCAGTGAGGGATTTTCATGACTGGACCACTTGAGGTGGGAAGATTCATCCTCTCTCTGGGCAACATTTTCTGGTGGCAGCCCACACCAAAGGACAAGGAAGAAGGAAGCTTTGGCCCTTCGCCTTTTTGCCCTTACTCTCACAGACAAGCTCATCCATCCTGCCACACAGCAAGACCCTCAAAAAACTAATAACAGAAGAAAACCCGATAATCAAAGATGGCAGAAAATACAGACGGTGATCACCAAGGATTAGCTTTTTTGTTGATTTGTTTTCGGTTTTTCTCACTATGTAGCTCTGGCTGTCCTGGAACTCAGTGTAGATCAGGCCTGCCTCTGTCTCCCAAGTGCTAGGATTAAAGGATTGTCCATCACCTCCACCCCGAGCCCCACCTTTTCACAACTTTAATCCCGACACCAGTGAGGCACAGGCAGGCGGATCTCCTTGCACTCGAGGGCAATCTGGCTTACACAGTGAATTCCAGGCCAGTGAGGGCTATACTGCAAGACTCTGTAAAATTAAAAGTAATTTTTACTTGTTATTGGAAATTTTGAGGAGTCCCTTTCGGGGTGTTGTGACAACTTGCTACCAGGAAAATTGGAGTCCCCTCAGGGTTCTTAGTCTCATTAAGAAGATAATTGAGAACAGATTCAACAGAAGCCCAAGGACAAGCTTAGAGTTTTGGGATTTGTTTGTTTTTAAGACCCTAGAGTAGGAATACTGTAAATCTCAGCAACTGTCTAGAAGGAAAAGGGAGAGAAAGCCTTCCCTTTTTGAAAGCAGCCACAGAGCAGGAAGGCTGGTTAGACATATCAGAGGAGAAAGCAGGACCAACCCAGAGTGTCCAGGCTCTGGCCAGTATCTGAAAGAAAAGAGATAAAAGGGAAATTATAGGATCTCATCTTTCTACCCACAGCAAGACATGGATTCTGTTCTTTAGACTTCCCCTTGATGGGGGAACTGTATCAAGTTATATTCAAAGTCACTGCTCTGCAATCTTACAATCATTGACAAGATGGGCTGAAATCAGGAAATGGACATACCTTTTCATGATGAAAAGCTAGTGGCCCCATATTTAAATCTGTTCACCATCAGGAATTAGTATTCGGGCTGGAGTTTTGGTTATATCCTCACTTTTACCACCCCCCATGTGGGAGTGGTTATTGAGGAAGAAATGAGAAATCAGAGCTTCCGTCTAATATTCCAAACCTGAGCACAAGGACATTCCGTACTTCTGGCCAAGGACAATAACGAAACTATTCCCTGCCTATCCATATTCTGTGCGTGCACATGCGCGTGCATGTGTGGGGCAGGCAGGGAGCAAGTGTGCCACAACATGTAGTCACAGGGTAACTTTGTGGTTTTTGGTTCTCTTCCATTTTAATGTGGCTTCCAAGGACGGGACTCAGGCTGCATGGTTTATGTAGCAAACACGTTACCTACTTGGTTCATCCAGTTGCCCCTCTTTTTATTTTGAAACAGTATCAGTAAATTTTCCACACTAGAACTTCCCATCCTCCTGCCTCAGCCTCCCCAGGGGCTAGAATTACAGGTCTGTGCCACCAGGCCCCGCTTCAAACTTTGATCTTGCCAGACTAGGACTTCTGTTAACTTTTTTCTTTTTTATGATTGTGTCAAAATCTTTAGCTATTTTGTGTGTGTGTGTGTGTCTTAATTCCCCTTCTGTAAAATGAGGGTAAAAAATAACCTAATCATCAAAGGAGTATGTTTCAAACAAGATGACTTATGGGATTAGTACTGAGAAGCTACTGGTGGCTACAGTCCTTTTCTTTATGAATTGTGGGGAGAGCACTGTTAACCCAGTTAGTTAGCAAACTATAGCAGGGCTGGTGTTCTCCTTACTGGGACAAAGGCCAATCGGTTTGCAGCAGCATCAACTATCAGGGGCAGTGTGAGATCTCAAGCCCCCCCACTCCCTACACACACACACACACACAAACCAGATCTTTAGCTATAAAAGCAGTTAAACTTGTAAGGCCCACTTTCGGGATTATGGAGAACTTTTTGTAAATTTAGGAATCCATCAGTAAGTCCTATAATTCTTCTTTTCATCCCAGGGTTAATTAGCAGCGTCACAAACCGAATAAATGAGAAACCACACAACCACGCTTCACTGTAGATTACACGGAGGCAGATCTTCATCAGTGCTATGGAATAAATCCTTAGTGTTCTCCAAAATCTCTTAACTACACATTTTATGAACTGAAAAAGAATAAAAACGAACAAGCCGTCCCTTCTCGAGGTCAGCAGCTTCCTAATTCCTCCACCGCCCTCACCCCTAGCGAGCCTCCAGGGAGGTGAGGCCGAAGTCGAACTTCATTGTTCACGGGACACTCTCCAGAAGAGCCCGTTGGTCGCGCCTGCGCAACGTGTGCTCTTTGTGCCCGGCTGCTGCAAGCCGCTTGTTTGTGTCTTACGGGGGCGGGGGAGGGGTACGAGGGCGTGGCCTGGCAGGCGCGTTCGGACTGGGCCGCCGCAGGGAGGTGGGCGGGCCAGGGGCGGGGCCTCGGCTAACAACACTCGCAGCGGCGGCCCGGGCTATTTGTTGCTGCGCTGCCTCGCCCGAGTCATGGTCCTTGCTCCGAATCTCCCAGCAGCAGCCGCCGCCGCCACCCCGTGACGCCCGCTTCCAGTCGTCTGCCGAGTCCCACGCCTCGCCGCGCCATGACCGTCGTCTCCGTCCCGCAGCGAGAGCTCGCTCTGGGCGGCCGCCTAGCGCCGCTCGGCTTCCTCGGGGCCCTCCCGATGGTGAGCCCGGCCCCGCCGCCCTTGCCGCGCCTTCCGGACCCGCGCGCGCTGCCTCCCACCCTCTTCCTGCCGCACTTCCTCGGGGGAGACGGCCCGTGCCTGGCCCCCGCGCCTCGCACCGCTGCGCCGTCCGGCTGCAGCCCGGTCCCGGCGGCTGCCCCGCGGGCGGCGCCCAAGAAGCGCCGGAAGAAGAAGGTGCGGGCCAGCCCAGCCGGACAGCTCCCCAGCCGCTTCCACCAGTTCCAGCAGCACCGGCCGAGCCTGGAAGGCGGCCACAGCCCGACCCCGGGGCCGACCGCGGCGCCGGAGGAGCGGGGCCCGGCGGCCACAGCCCTGCTACACCGACAACCCCCGCTCGCCAAGGAGGTAGGGCCGGTGGGGGCGGGGCGGCTGTTTACTCGGGAGGGAAGTTTCCGTGACGCTCGCTGGAGTCGCGGGGCGGAAGCGGGCGGTGGGTGGGGGGCGGGGGAGAAGGGGGCTGGGCGGCTGCGCTGGCGCCGCCCATTGGCTCCGAAGCCAGCCAATAGGAGCAGCGGCTGCGGCCCAGCAACAGCCCGCATTTAGAAGGCTGGCGGCGTTCCAGGGGGTTTCGGCGTTCGGGGCTCACGGGCTCTCGGAGGGCTGACGTCAGCCCGCTACGTGCGGCGCTCTGGGGCGCTCATGAAGGCGGTGCCGGGTGGGGGCGGAGGCGCAGGCGCAGGCGCTGTGCCCACTGGGGCACCCGGGCCGAGCCCACGCGCGGCTTGACCCGCGGAGTCGTACCCGGGGTTTTGGAAGTTGGCAGGAGCGTGTGTCTTTCAGACGCCCGACTCGAATGTTTCCCAGCCCCGGTGCTGCGAGCGGTGCAGGCGGTCACGAGCCTGCCTCTCTGGCGGGGCTTCTAAGTGGTGTCCAAAATGAGTTTTAGAAGTTATCAGATGAACCACGCCAATTCAGTGATTTGAATGATAACGGATAAAATTTCGTCGGGGTTAGAGGAATTTGAGAGTAGTCTTAGTTTAAAAAACAAACAACCTTTTCATACAATTTGAAGGATTGGTTCTCGTTTATAATGACCCAAAACCAGTCTTTGTACTAGAATTTGTACTTGATCAGGGTTTGCCCATGGAGGGGAATCAAAACTTAGGTTCTAAGGGTATTTATTTATGTACTTACTTCTTAGTTTTAGTTTCAGTTTTTCAGGCAGGCGCTTACGTAATCGGTATTGTCTTAGAAAACTCACTGTGCAGCTGAGAATAACAGATATCTTAGCCCCCACCCTAGTTCTGCGATTACAGTACATCACACCTGCTAAGATTTCTTGAAATGTTAATCTAAAAGACTTGGCCAAAGATTTTATTCTTCAAAGGCAGTATTGAAAGGGGAAGCTGTGCTACCCTTAGCTACTCACTGATGGGTGACCTTGTACTTAGCTTTCGGGTTTCTGTGTCGTTGCTGGTAAAGTTGCAGGTAACAAGGGATCTAATAGTAGAGTTTTCATTTGATACAGATTTCTGTAGGTTCCACTTTTGGTTAGAAAAGTTACTACAGTGTGCAAAAATGTTTTAGTTATCTTTGTTGGTGGCTGAGTTGAAGGTTACAAGATTAACCAAGCAGTTCGCGCTGACTTGGACTTCTGCTTCTTTGGGCCTTACAGGCCTTTTGGCTGGGCGTAAAGGCTTTTCATGAAATTGTTGAATCTGAAAGGCACACAAGGTACATTTTTCTTTTGTTTGTTTCGAGACAGCTGTTTCTCTGTGTAACAGCTCTGGCTGCCTTGGAACTTGCTTTGTCGACCAGGCTGGCCTTGAACTCACAGAGATCTGCCTGCTTCTGCCTCCCTAGTGCTGGAATTGAAGGCCTGCACCAACACTACCAGGCCAGGAACATTTTTCTATCCCGCAAGTAACTCTTGCTTACAGTTAGAAAAGGTGGACATGGTTGCCTTGAATTTTTTAAGTTGGATGTTTTACTTTATATGTATTCCGGTAGCAGCATTGATGAGTTCATGTTTTCAGTAGCAATATAAGAGGCATGTGTAATTGGAAACCTAGTAGCTAGCATATACTTTGTCGAAATTGGATTCAATTCTAGAGGAATTTAGAAGAAAATATGTAAAATATATGCTGTAAAGATAACTTTCAAACTATTCACTTTTGTGTTCCTTTGTAGGTGTTAAAATCAAAGATGGGAAAATCGGAGAAAACTGTCCTTCCCCACGGCCAGCTTGTACATGGTATACACTTGTGTGAACAACCAAAGATAAACAGACAGAAAAGCAAATTTAACTTGCCACTAACCAAGATCACCTCTGCAAAAAGGAATGAAAATGACTTTTGGCAGGACTCTGCTTCCCCCGATAGAATGCAGAAGCAGGAAAAAAAGCCTTTTAAAAATACTGAGAACATTAAAAGTAACCATTTGAAGAAATCAGCATTTCTGACAGAAGTTAGCCAAAAGGAAAATTACGCGGGAGCAAAGTTTAGCGACCCACCTTCCCCTAGTGTTCTTCCAAAGCCTCCGAGTCACTGGATGGGAAACACTGCTGAAAATCCCAGCCACAGCCGGGAGCTCATGGCAGTGCATCTGAAAACACTCCTCAAAGTGCAGACGTAGATTGTAGTTTTCAATATGTATGTTAAACATAGATTTTTTTCCCACATCCTTGGACTCTAAACGGAAATGGATACAACCGTGGAAACTTGCCATGTTGCAGCAGACGACAGGAGATGAGCTTAAGTCACACACAAGAAACTTGTATTATATTTTATATTTTGTAAATACTGTATACCATGTATTATGTGTATATTGTTCATACTTGAGAGGTACATTATAGTTTTGTTATGAAAGTATGTATTTTGCCCTGCAGATGTGGGTGTTTTGTATATATACAGTGGAGATACTTTAAGTGGGTGCTTAAGGCACGTGGAAGACTGTTTCCATAGGTACTGAAAGTTTTTTAAGAACAGCTCTCAAATCTCAAAAGTGAAGACCTAAATGTGAAACAATTTACTATGTACTACTGAAAGTTAAATCTGGCACAATCACTGTAAACATGGACTTTGTCTGTGTTTCTCTAAATTGACTTGCCTTTTAATCTGTAATTGCTAGAAAATTTCTTGTTTTTACCAAACTTGATTTCTGGATATCAATATATAGCCATTATTGAGATTTAAAACGCCTCAAATTTTAAATGCCAACAAAATTGGTTGTAATCAAATTTTAAATCAATAATAATTTGGCCTCCCCCCTTTTAAGCTAGTCCTGGCTTTTTGTGCATGACTGCTGACTGAATGAGTGTGTAAGCAGGTGACTTTGTGTGATTGGACTTGGAAGGTTTTACTTACTGTCTTTGTCACTATGCTAAAATACCAGTCTTGCTACAGAATTTAAATGTGACCAATAATTTTAACCTACCTCTGAGAGCAAGAATTTCCTGTCTTAGAAATAGAAATGGATGTGAACAAAAGGAAAACTGGTTATAAATACAGCTCTCATGTGGTTCAGGCTGTCCTAGAGCTCAGCTGTGGAGTTGAGGTAACCTGGAACTTGGGATTCTTCTGCTTCTGCCTCTCCTGTGCTGGGATTACTGGCATACCCCACCTCTCCTGGTTGATGTAGTGCCAGGGATCAAACTCGGCCTTGTGGATTGATCCTAGGCTAGCAGGCATCCTTTCAGATGACTCTGTCACTAGATCTAGAATACATAGGTTTTCATTTTTATTTTGACTTTTTTTTTTTTTTTTGAGTTTTCCAAAGTGTTCTTGAACTTGTCTGATGGTCCAGCAGGCCTGAAACTTGTAGTCTTTTTGGCTGGGCCTCCTGAGGACCTGGGATTACAGGCAAGGTTCTACAACTGACTTAGAATTTACTTTCATATATGAACTATTAACTGCTTGGCTTATATGCTTTTTAAACATTTTTACTTAACGATTAATTTTTAATTACCTGCATGTGAGTGTAGTGTCCTTGGAGGCTGGAGAAATTGGATCTCTGGAGTTCAAGTTACAGATGGCTGTGAGTGCTGGGAAGTGAGCTCAGAAGAGAAGTGTGTTTAACCGCGGAACTCTCGCATGTCCTGCATTTTTCATTGAGAAAATACTACAAGGGGTGAGGAAATGACTCGGGGTAAAGGAGCTTGCCAGGAAAGTCTGATCCTGAAACTCAAAAAGTGGAAGGAGAGAAGTGACCCCACTTCTTGGCCTTTGAGGTCTTCTTGTGTACTGTGGCACACATACTTGTTAAAGAGTTTGATGGAGACTTTGGAATTTAAAGCTTACATGAAGGTAAATGCCAGTGGGAAGGCAAGAGGCAAAAAGATCCCAAGGCTCCCCGGCCAGCCAGCCTAGCAAACCTGGATGCCCCCGTTGGTCAACAAGTGTATGTGCTACTGCACAACTCTGACAACTTGAGTTTCAGTCCCAGAACCCACATGAAACAACTCAAAAGTTGTTCTCTGACCATGACTTGCTATGGAGCATCATCTACATACGTACACAAAACAACAGCCATTGAGTAAGATACACATGAGAGTTGGTGCACGGATGCCCATGTCCTAGTACTCCTAAGTTGCAAGCAGGAGGCTCAAAAAAGTCATGGTAGCTTTTCAGTGACTCCAACCCTACTACACAATGCCAGGGCCAAGATACAGTGATCCTTTAAAGCTAGTGCCGTGTAGTAGATTCTTAGACTTTATTGGCCAAGTTCTTATGCCACCTTGAGTTAGTCTTGGCCCCCTAGACCACGGTTTGCGTAGCTGCCGTTCAGTGAAACGCAGAGGTTTATACTTAGTGATGCTCGTTACTCGCAGCTCTTTCAGCCCCAGCAGACCCACTGTCTAGTATGTCAGAGTTTTCACGTCAGTGGTGCTATCTCCTTGGTCACAGCAGACCAGAGGCTGCAGATTCTTGATCTGGAATGTCACTCTGGTTCACAGACTCTGCTTTTGTCTGAAACTTAAGCCACACCTCTCTTGCCTGACTTCCCTCAAAGGTGGCCACCACTTTTAATTGCGGTACTGACAAGACAGGCAAATCTCTTGTGAGCTCAAGGCCACCCAGGCTCTCACAGAACTAAATTCCCAAATTGCTTCTGGTCATGCTGTTTACCATAGAAAACATGAGCTCTTAAGTTTTTGTGCTGAGAAATCCAAGGTCCCCCTGCAGGGTTTCTCCCGTGGAGCACAAGGCCCAGAACGGTGGGAGTGGTGATGAAGAGCACCTGCTGGACTGACAAGGTTCCTGGTCCTGGTGGTACTGGCACAAAGCCAGCAACCCCACCCCATCCCCAGCCCATTCCTGATTCACAAGGTGGTGCTGGGGAGAAGGGTACTTAAGGTGACATTACAGAAAGGGAAACCAGTTTTGCCAGGGAAAGTGGACAGTTAGCTGCTCTCTGTTGCTATAATAAGACGAAAAAGGAACTTGGGGCTTGTGCCTTTAATCCCAGCAATCGGGAGGCCAGCCTGAAGGAATTTGGGGCTTGTGCCTTTAATCTCAGCAATTGGGAGGCCAGACAGGGAAGCAGAAAGAGGTCCTGTCTCAAAACAAGAAAAAATGTAACTTGATGAAGCAAGGATTTATTTTATTTTGCAACTCACAGGTCAGGCTGTGACAGGGAATTCAGGGCAGGGCCACCAGAGGCAGGAACGGAAGCTGACCAGTGAACAACACTGCTTAGTGGCTTGCTCCCTATGACTTGCTCAATCTCCCAAAACAGAAGCTTCCCCCAAGTTTCCATCTCAAACCTCTGGAAGAAGTAGAGGGGCTTTGACAGTCTGCTTTGTCATGCATCACCGTTAGACATTAAACCCACCCCTCACCAAAAAAAAAAAAAAGTTCTTTTTGTTTGGTTTTAAGCCATTGTATCACAGCACTGTAGTACAGGAGTTCACTGTGAGGCCTGCCTCAGCCTCCTAAATGCTGGGATTACAGGTATGCATTACTATATCCATCTCTAAAAGTTAATCTCTGTGTGTGTGTGTGTGTGTGTGTGTGTGTGTGTGTGTGTGTGTGGTGCAGAAGAGTAAACTTTGGGCTTTGGGCATGCTGGCAGGAAGGGTAACATTGAGTTATATACCAACCTCTTCTTGATGTTTCACCTTGAGACAGGTCTTTCTATGGAGACCAAATCACCTTGAGGTTGTGGTCCTCCTGCCTGTGCCTATCAAGCCTTGGGATTACAACCGTGTCCAGCAGTAGGCTTGGTGTATTGAATGCATTGTCGGGGCTGGGAATATAGTTCAATGCTAGAGTTGAACCAGGCAAGAGGCTCTAGTTTCAATTTCCCATGCTGAAAAACAAACAAATATTTAACAACCACTAAATTATTTGCCAGACATAGCGGTACATACCTATAATCCCATGCCATAAACCCCCTCCCCTACACATACAGTAAATTTTCAACATCTATTTTCTTTTAAAATGGGTTTATCAGGTCATACTGCTTCACTAATGAAAACGTACCTATAAATATTCCAGGTAATCCTCCAGAGCTGCTTGTGTATACACAGACAGGTACTTCAATTACAGAGAGCTCCCCAAGGTTAGCGTGTTAACCTGACTGTTAAGTGTGAGCTGCAGCTGTGTCCTTGGCTGTCTCCTGTGTTGGGAGGAAAGACGGCCGCTCAAAACTATTTTCCTTTCATTTTCAGAATTTGTTTTTCATTTATAAAAATTCCCATTTTTGCCTACATCTCTGTCGGCACATTGCATGCCTGCTGCCCACAGAGGCCAGAAAAGGGAGTCAGGTGATCCTGGGACTAGAGTTAGGGATGTTCTTGCTGGAAATCTAACCACCTCCTCTAGGGAAGCCCTTAACCACGACACCATCCCTCCAGCCTGAGGTTTTTGGTTGGTTGGTGTGGTGTGTGTGTGTTGTTTTTAATTGACGAAGCTGGTTTGGAAAGACGGCCACCTCCCTTCCTGATCTGAATTACAGGCATGCACTGTGCCTGGTTATTTTCAGTTTGTTTTTTTTTTTTTTTCTAACAAAAACTTCCCACTTGTATTTTCACTTTCATATTTATTTTTTTTTAAGTAACAAAACTTGATTTTGCACACTTTGTCTTCCTTATTCATTCATTTATCTATTTATAGGCAGGGACTGTTAGAGCCTAGGCTGGCCTCAAGCTCCTCATTCTCCTGCCCCTGCCTTCCAAGTGCTAGGGTTGCTGGCATGTGCCACGGTGATCGATTGTTTTTTCCTTTCAGTAAACATTTTGACAGCTTTTGGTTATCTCTGGCATACCTCAGCTGTAGAGTGCTTGCCTAGCACTGGACAGAAATAAACAACATCCCCTACACTCTACTGTTGTCTGAGGTTTCTGTCCTGCCCGGTCCTGCAGTCATTCTGCCAAAGAATCACACAGAGGTCTACATCAATTATAAACTGATTGGCCCAGTATCTCAGGCTCTTCTTATTAACTATTTTTTTTATTATTTCAACAAACTTTATTCATGGCCTGTCACATGCTAAATGCCTTTGTAGGTGATAATACAGAAGTAGCTTGCAGAGACTCTCTTCTGAAAATGGCCACAGACTTGAACATGGGAAATACTTAAAGCAGCAGAAATAGATACAAAATAACAGCAGCTCATATACATTGAGCATTGATTATACCATATACCAACAATATATACTTTCTGTGTATTTTATGATTTAATTCTTCTGAGAGCTCTAGAAAAGGATATATTCCTTTTACATATCCCCTTTAAACAAGAGAAATATGAGGCACAGGGCAATTAAACAACTTGTCCAAGGTAAACACAGTCAGTAGATAAAAGAGCTTGGATTTGGACCCAGGGAGTTTGAGGAGTGGCCTAAGTGACTGACCCACACAGTCACAGAAAACTGAACATGAATTTCTCTGGTTGTTCAGAGGACACATTCCCAATCTAGACACAAATATTAGTGTAATAATTCTTATAACTTATATTAGCCCATAATTCTTGTCTGTTTTGGTCATGTGGCTTGGTACCTTTTTTGGTGAGGCAGTTACATCTTGCTTCCTCTGCAGCTGGGTCACAACTGGAGACCGAGCTTCCCTCTTCCCAGAATTCTGTTCTCATTGCCTTGCCTCTACTTCCTGCCTGCTCACCCTGCCTCTACTTCCTGCCTGGCTACTGGCCAATCAGCATTTTATTTTATTTTATTTATTTATTTATTTTTTATTTATTTATTTATTTATTTATTTTGGTTTTTCGAGACAGGGTTTCTCTGTGGTTTTGGAGCCTGTCCTGGAACTAGCTCTTGTAGACCAGGCTGGTCTCGAACTCACAGAGATCCGCCTGCTTCTGCCTCCCGAGTGCCACCACCGCCCGGCTAATCAGCATTTTATTAAAAATAATACAAGTGACAGGATAAATGACCATTGTCATTGACAACACTCCCCCCCCTTTAAAAAAAAAAAAAACAAGAACTCTGAATCTAATCTCCTTTCTTTAGCTTCTCTCCTGACCATTATCCATAACAACTTGTAACCAACATTCTAAACAAAGGGAGATACCCATAGTCCAATTTTTGGGAATGTGGGTGTAGCTTTCCAGGCTGCTTCCTGCTGATTGGGGGTGCTGATAATCTTACAGGGACCTAAAGAAAATTTAGAATTATAGTCAAGTCCTGACTGGAAAATTCTGTGAGACTTGATCATCTCAGGCAGCAGTCTTTTTTTTTTTTTTTTTGGTTTTTTTTGGTTTTTTCGAGACAGGGTTTCTCTGTGGTTTTGGAGCCTGTCCTGGAGCTAGCTCTTGTAGACCAGGCTGGTCTCGAACTCACAGAGATCCACCTGCCTCTGCCTCCCAAGTGCTGGGATTAAAGCAGGCAGCAGTCTTGAATCTGTTCTGGATGTAGAACTCAGACATCTGGGCCATCTGCTCCTATCAGAGATTTCTCAGGTGGTCTTCCTTGATCAATCCTGATTTTTCTTAACCCAGAATGAATACACAGCCTCTCATTTCCTGTGGAGACAAAAGCAAAACCTCTTCTCCAAAGTAGCATACCTTTTGACTTGAATTTTGAAGTCAAGGTATTTTCAAAATACCTATCGGATTAATTCAGCAGCATTTATAGACAAATATCTTTTAGCATCTGTTGCTCCTTCCTCAGCATTCAAACAATTCAAAGAGAGCATAATAACATACACTGTTCAGATTCTCTATGTGTTTCCCATTTTTAGGTGGCTTTATTTTAAACCCTATTTCTTTTTTTTTTTTTTTTTTTTTTTTTTTTTTTTTTTTTTTTTGGTTTTTCGAGATAGGGTTTCTCTGTGGCTTTGGAGCCTGTCCTGGAACTAGCTCTTGTAGACCAGGCTGGTCTCGAACTCACAGAGATCCGCCTACCTCTGCCTCCCAAACCCTATTTCTTTTATTTTTAATTTTTGAGACACGATTTCTCTGTGTATCTTTGGCTGTCCTGGAATTCATTCTGTAGACCAGGTTGTCCTTGAACTCACAGAGATCCACTTACCTCTGCCTCTCAAGTGCTGGAATTAAAGGTGTGTGCCACCACACCCAACTACTTTTTTTTCTTTTTTAAAGAATATTTATTCTTTTTCTTTTATCTCCCAAGCTACATATTTTTTCTTCATCTAAATCTGTCTTTACTGTATATCTCTTTTTCTGACTACATGAGTCTTTAATTTGCTAAGTAATATGGCTAGGATTAAAGCCGTGGCTTTGACGGCTAGATCCAGCCCATTCCTTAGCTTTCTGAGATTCCAGCCTCATGGCAGAGGTACTGGCCCTAGCCACATTTATTGCCCCAACTCTATGGCACTTCAAGGTCCCTGCCACCACCAAAAAGCATGTGGTCAGCTTTTCATCAACACCATTTAAATGTTTCGTGGCAGGACCTCTTAAAAGAGCTGCAAGGTTTTGCAACTAAAGCTAAAAGTCAGGAAGCCTCTCTCAAATGAGATGCACTTGCCTCTAGCAAGCAGAGCAAACCTGAGACGTTGCTGCTACCAAGAAGCCATGCTTAACTATGTTCCCAAGCTCTCTCAGGTTTTCTGTGGATGCACTTGTCCACATGTTGAGCATCATTTGTTGACCAGGGTTTCTGTCCCACCCGGTCCTGCAGTCGTTTAGTTCCAAAGAAACACACAGAGGTCTGCATTAATCATAAATTGATTGGCCCAGTATCTCAGGCTCTTCTTATTAACTAATTCCTATAACTTATATTAGCCCATAATTTTTGTCTGTGTTGGCCATGTGGCTTGGCACCTTTTTTGGCAAGGCAATCATATCTTGCTTCCTCTGCTCCTGGGTCATAACTGGAGACTAAGCTTCCCTCTTCCCAGAATTCTCCTGTTCTCATTGTCTTGCCTATACTTCCTGCCTGGCTACTGGCCAATCAGCATTTTATTAAAAATAATACAGCCGGGCAGTGGTGGCGCATGCCTTTAATCCCAGCACTCAGAAGGCAGAGACAGGTGAATCCCTGTGAGTTCAAGGCCAGTCTGGCCTACAAGAGCTAGTTTCAGAACAGCTAGGACTGTTACACAGGGAAACCCTGTCTCAAAAAACAAAAATAAAAATAATACAAGTGACAGGATAAATGACCATTGTCCCACAGCACTCTACCCCATCCCAAAACCTATGTGAGGTGACTGCAAATTGCCCAAGGTATTTAAACAGTAGAGTTTTGATGGTGGTTGTGGTGGTGGTGGTGGTTTTTGCTTTTGGTGTTTTGTTTTTTCATTTTTAATTTTTGAGATAGGATCCAAATGGGTATTACAGTCATGGACTACCACACCCAGGTGAACAGGAACATATTGTGGAATTTACTTGAAAACGTGAAATCATAGAGAGCCTTGGTTTTGATCCTGACAAGGCTGGATGTGGTAGTTTATGCCTGTAATCCTATGTGGTGCGGGAGAATTGTCTGTATTCTGTCAGTCATGTTATAAATAAATGTTGATTGGCCAGGTAGGAAATATAGGCGGGAAAACCAGACAGGAAGTAGAAATGATGTAATGAGAACAGGAGAATTCTGGGAAGGAGGAAGTTGATTCCTCCCACTCCTGCCCAGACCACAGAAGCAGCAGGATGTGAGCTGCCCCACTGAAAAAAGGTACTGAGCCACATGGCTAACATAGATCAGAAAAATGGGTTAATCAAGATGTGAGAGTTAGCCAGTGAGAGGCTAGAGCTAATGGGCCAGTCAGCTTTATAACTTATTGAGATCTTTGTGTGATTTTCTTTGGGACTAAACAGTTGTGGGGTACTGGGCGGGACAAAAACCCCAACAAACAAACAAGCCAGCCCCCTCATGTTACACTATGTGTTCTGGAGGTTGAGGCAGGAGGTCAACGCCCTTCAGGATGACATAACTGATTTAGAATTAGCAATACCCTTTCTTAAAATAAATTAAATGGGTCTCATAATATACTCAGTGGTGGAATTCTTGCCTAACATACAAGGCCCTTGGGTTCATTCTTTAGTACTACCCAAAACAAACTACACCCCCCCACACACACACACCTCAGACAAGTTGAGGTTTTTCTTGCTATAAAACAAGGGTTCACCCTGGTTCTGTAAGGGAGGTTGGACCCCTCAGAATTGTTAAAAGAAACACCCAGATATGGGCAAGTAGGGGGTGGACATGGGGGGGGGGGCTCTACAAAGGCAGGCAGACAGCAAGCAGCAGGTGTTTTTTGCTGTTATGGGTTTTTAAGAGGAAAAGGAGAGAGTGTGTGCTAGAGTGAGTTAGTAAATCCTAACTGGACATGTTAGATAAATAATGAATTTTGATTGTTGGACCTCGGTGTTTTATCTCAGAAACGAGTTAGTGACCAAACAAGGAAATGGACTTTGGGGGCTAGCTTAAGAATGCAATCTAGGGTGTAGCAAGAGGGAAAAAGGGTAAAAGACAGACCCTGTCGGTGCCATATTTGCCATGCCCGGGCCTGCTAGAACAATTCAGGTTTCTTACAAAGGTGCACAAAATAAAGCTTACTCTTCAAATATTAGGCTGCTCTTAAATGATAGAAAAGATCAATCTCAAAATGAAATTGCCTTTCTCCACACCTTTCATGGCTCTTAAAGCCACTGTCCTTAACCCTGTGTATTATTTTATTTTTCTTTTGTTTTCAATTTTGATTCAAGTTTCATGTAACCCAGGATGACGTAAAACTCTGGAGGTATCTGAGAATGACCGTGAACACTTGATCCTGCTGCCTCAACCTCTCCAGTGCTTGGATTACAGGCCACACACCACTCTGGTGATTTGAATAAGAATAGTCCCCAAAGGTGCACACGTTTGAATGCTTGGTCAACAAAGAGTGTCACACGTTTGAATGCTTGGTCAACAAAGAGTGTCACTACTTGAGAGGAGGCGTGGCCTTAAGTGTGGCCTTCTTGAAGGAAGTGTGCCACAGGGGGGTGGGCTTTGGGGATTCAAAAGCCAGTCCCAGTATCTCACTTCTCACTCTTCCTGCTGCTTGTGGGTCTAAATAGAGAACTCTCAGCTGCTTCCCCAGTACCATGTGTGCCTGTGTGCTGCCATCATATTCCTCCCCATGATAATAATGCTCCCTGCCATGTGACAATGGACTAAACCTCTGAAACTGTAAGCCAACCCCAATGAAATGCTCCCTTATGAGTTGCCATGATCATGGAGTCTCTTTAGAGTAACAGAGCACTGACTCAGACAGACACCATGCCTGACCCTAAGGTATAATCTATATTGATAGGAGGCAACTTTCCGTGATGCACGGCCAACTTTCACCCAGGGCCACAGCCCACACTGAAGTCCACGGGCATTTTAAAATGTATTTATTTGTGAGCATGCACACCACAAAACGCTTATGAAGGTCAGAGGACAAGTGTTTTGGAATCAGTTCTCTTTATATGGATCCCAGGTATTGAATTCAGGTCGCCAGGTTTGCACAGCAAGCATTTTACCCAGTGAATCATCTTGCCAGCCCTTCAAATGTATTTTGCCCAAATCCAGTTCTCTGGTTTTCCTCTAGACATTGTTTTAGTTTTAAGGTTATTTCTTGGTTGTTTTTGTTTGTTTGTTTTGAGGTAAGAGGCTTACTATGTAGCTGTAGCTGGCCTAGAACTCGTGAAAGCTGCTTTGGCAAATGGTATGCACAGTGCTTAGGTAAAGAACTCTAAATGAACCTTCCTTCAGCTTCCCAGTTGTAGCTGTGTGTGCCCCCTGTAACTAATCCTTCTGCATCTTAGCCTCCTTATTTGGAATGGTATTTTTTTTTTATTATGTAGACATGGTCAAATACATGAATGAATAACTTAAGAGAGCATTCCAAGCACACAGTAATGGTCAAAAACAACTGAAAGAGTCCCCTAGGAGACTGTGAGAGATTACTTAGCTGATGAACATGCCGGTTCAGAATCATGTTGATTAGGTTGATTGAGAAAGTAAGGCTGTAGTGGTTTGTTTAAAAATAATGCCCCCATATGCTCATAAATTTGAGTGTTTGGTTTCCAGTTGGTGGGCTATTTAGGAAGGATTAGGAAGGTATGGCCTTGTTAGAGGACGTGTGTCATTGGGAGTGGGCTTTGAGGTTTCAAAAGCCCAAACAAGACCTAATCTTGCTCTCCCTGCCTGCAACTTTCTAACTAGATGTAAGTTCTCAGCTCCTGCTGCAGTCCCATGCCTGTCTACCTGCTACCATGCTCCCCACCATCATGGTCATGTACTCATTCTCTGACAGCGTAAGCAAGCCCCCAATTAAATGTTGATTTCTAAAAGTTGCTTTGGATATTGTGTTTTGTCACGAGGATAGTTAATAGTAACTAAGATAGAACTTGGTACCAGGTGTGAGATATTGCGGTGACAGGTCTGATCAGGTTGTATGTTGGAAGACCATAGAAGACTTTGGACTGGGAAAGTGCTTGAATGCTATAAGTGGGTTTAATGGACCATCCTAGCAGGAGCATGGAATACAGTAGAACTAAGAGCAAAAGTGGACTGTAGAGGCCCAGCTCAAGAGGTTTTAGAGGGGATGAATATTAGAGACCATTCTTATGACATTTTGGGAAAGAATATACCTGTTTTTTGCCCGTATCCCCCCCTCAATCTGTCTGAAGCTAAATTGAACAGTTTTATACAATTGTCATTGGCAGGGGAGATTTCAAGAAACTTATTTTTTTGTTATTGTTGTGGTGGAGTTTTGTTTGTTTGTTTATTTGAGAGAGGGTTTCTCTGTGTAATCCTGGATGTTCTGTAGACCACCCTGGCCTCAAACTCACAGAGATCTGCCTGCCTCTGTCTCCTAAGTGCTGGGATTAGAGTTGTGCACCATCACTGTCTGAAACATAAATCTAATTAATCTTTATCAATAAAAAATCAGGAGTCAGGTATTGGGGTAAAACCTGAAAGATCAGAAAAACAGGGGAGCAGCCACAGTCACTTCCTATCTCTACCATTCCTCCATCCAAAAAGGGCTGAGACCCTCTCTCAGCCCTACCTTACTACTTCCTGTCTCCTCTCTGTATATAGCCCTCCAAACCTCTATGGTCAGCTAGTGGCTAGCTCCACCCTCTGACTCCAAGCAAGCTTCATTTGTGAAACTACAATAAAAATATCACACAATATTTCCCCATTTTTTGTCTAAATAAAAAGCAAAGGTTTTAAACTAACATCATAAACCTATATACAATAAGTACAAAAAATACACAAAAAAGTACAATAACTATATACAAATATATACAAAAAAGAATTACATTAACAATGCCTAGTCCTTTTGCATTTGACAAATTCAAAGAAAATACTCCTTTATCTATCTTATCTTGGTGTGTCCAAGGTGTTGTAACTTTCTATCCTATTACCAAGTCAAAATTAACTCTCTTCAATGCCCATTATCTTCTCTGAAATGGAGTCAATAATCTACCTTTTATCTTATCATAGCTATATCCTCCCTTTTTTCTTTTCAGAGGAGATTCAATAATCTACCTTTTTAATCCTATCATAATGCCTGCACCTGCAATACTCTCAGTACAGTTCATGTACCACTGTACTACCGTATGTGAGCCAGGCAAGGGCCTGGAGATTGAAAGAACACACAAGAGACCCGGGTCATTCAAAAAAAAGATGAGCCGAATGCCGTTTATTCAAGCTTAGGAAAATCCTTATATACCTAGCTGCTGCACATGGAATTCCCCCCAGAAAGGTGGGAAATTGCCACACCCAAGAAGGAGTAAACAATGCCCTGTAGCTAATCACTGTGTGGGCAGAGGGAGCATAGGAACAAACAGGATGTTTTAGCTGGCTGGCCAGAAACTGTCCTCATGATGAAACCCAGGAGCAGGGGTAGACCCATGGTCCTACAGGACCCCCTTTTATTTATGAGTAGACCTGTTTTAGGTGGCATTGGATGTCAGGCAATACCCATTAACCATCATGGGAAAGTGTCCAGGTCAAAACACATTTCCTGTCTTAGGTTGGGGCAGCTCCCCAAAAACCTTTTCCGTCGTTGGTTCACTGGTCACCCATCACCGAATTCAGCCAGATTTGTGCTGAAAGATCCTCTGGGGCAATAGCTAAGAGGACTCGCCAAGTGGCGACATTGACCTGAGCTTCCCTTTGGCTCTGGCACCATGAAAACATGGAGATGATGCTCCAGCACACATATAAGCACTCTTTAAGGAGCCTGTGCCTGCTCAATCCTTAATAAGTCTGCCCACAAACTGGAGCCCTTTAAGTAAGATCTCAGTGCTGGTGGGAAGAACCCTGGTATAGTTGTACTTCAGGGTTCATGAATAACAGCATTAGGCCTATAACTGTAAAACCTAGCAGAGGTCTTTAACCAAAACCAATTGCAAATTTAACTGCAATATTCATCTGTAAATTTAGCTCAATTTGAGTGGCCAAGGCATTTGCAACCTGCCCTGAGAAGGTATCCATTGTGCTAGCAGAAGCAACTGACTGACTAATGGAAAATCCAGCATCCGTAGCAATGGCTGCCATTATCATGGGATGGGTTGATAGGTAGAGGAACAATCCTTGGCACTCGGACCACGATAGCCAGCTCCTCAGGATTTCAGCAACTCTTCAGTTGACAAACCAGTGAATATTTGATCTCTTGGCTTTGTCCTGTCTTCAGGCTTCTGGACAGGAAAATCCATAGCACGCACTAGATGCTCAGGTACCCATATTGGATTGTCAGCATCCTGCAGGAAAACACAAATAGCCCCACTTCCCCACACCAGTATGGGATCTAGACCATACCAGGTGCCATCTGCTAGATTCTTCCATTAGACATGAGGCATCCAGGAAGAATCTGGCCGCCAATGCCGGTCAGCAGTGGTACGAGATTGAGCATCAACAGTCAAAAAATTTTAAATGTATAAACTAAAAGACAAAAGGTCTCTGGGGGTGGAACCATATTCCCTCTTTTTTTTGTTTTATGCAAATAGGCTTTGAGCATACAATGAGCTTGCTCCACTATAGCTTGACCTTGAAGATTATAAGGTATTCCTGTTTTATGAGAAATAGAGAACTCAGAGCAAAATCTAGCAAAGTCAGTGTGGTGTAGGCTGGCCCATTATCAGTTTTTTACAGTTTTTGGAACTCCCATGTAGGCAAAAGCCTGGAGACAGTGACTTCTAACATCCCGTAATTCTTCTCCTGTACGGGCTGAGGCAAAAATAAGATGAGAATATGTGTCCACGGTTACGTGAACATATTGTATACAACCAAAAGAAGGAACATGGGTGACATCCATTTGCCATAAATGATTGGGAGCAAGCTCACAAGGATTAACTCTCAAATGGGGAACAGCTAAAAGTTCTGTACACAGAGAGCACTTTTTAACAATATCAGTGGCTTGCTCTCAAGATATCTTAAAATGAAATCTTAAAGATCCAGCACTGAGATGAAAACGATTATGAGCTTTTTCTGCAGCTTCATAAGATTCCTGACTCACTGCATAAAGTTGGCGAGTAAGCTGATCAGCCAATGCATTCCCCTCGTTCAAGGGACCAGGAAGGTCAGTATGAGCCCGCAAATAAATGCCCTATGTAAATGGGAACAGATCGGGCCCAAAGCAATGTTTGAATAGCCAATAACTGCATCTGGACTCGAGATACAGAGGCAATATAAGGTGCAGTTTCCAAAGGTGCAAGAATTTTGCTTATATAGATTGACTGTCAGTAAAAAGGTTAAATGGAATATCAACATATTTCTCTAGGGCCATTTGTACAGCGGCCAATTCAGCCACCTGAGCAGATTTAGCATTAACAGGCTGAATATCAAAATCACCACAGCTCTCCTGGTGGAAGACCCATCAGTAAACACATTCCATGCCCCTGCTAGAGGTTGCAAAGAAATAACTTTAGGGAAGCATACCGGATGATTTTTGGAAAAAAAAAAAAAGTGACCAACTTATCAGAAGGATAATGATTATCAAACCTGCAGGAATTAGTGCATAAAAACAAGGTCTAATCTTCAGCAAAATTTTGCAGCCAAGTTATTTCTGCCTGGGTATATGGTGTAATAACCTTATCAGGTAACATTCCAAAGGTTTGCAACTAAGTTTATACCCTTTCTGAATAACACATAGCACAGCTGATGGATATGAGATAGCAATTTTTACAGGTGACAAGGACCAGAGGATGGGTCCTTGCTGCCAGAAAACTCCAGTAAGACTATACTGAGAGGGGAAAAATTATCAACAGCAGAGGCTGACTTTATATATAGAATATGAGCAGAGGCAAGCTTTTCTTCAATTAAAGTAATACATTGCCTTGCCTGAGGTGTCAACTTACAGGAGGTTGGGTCTGGATTCCCCAGCAGAATGTCGAAAAGTGGTTTTAAGACTCCGGTAGGAATTCCCACAGGCTGAGGCAACCCAGGTTGAGTTACCCCCATTATTTCCATACAATCATTTGCTGCTCTAAGATCTTGCAGCAACCTCCATTTATCAGACTTTTTCTTAATAACAAAGATAGGAGTATTGCAGGGAGAAGTGGATGGCACTGCACATCCTGCATTCCTCCTATCCACAACAAACAATCTCCTCTGGAAAGACAGGCTCAGCAAAGCTGCCTTCCTTCTTTTTCTAATTTCTTTTTTAGCAGTATAATCTCCCTTTCTAAAGTTTCTTCTTCCTCTTCTATATCTCTTTTAGGACTTGTAACTTCCTGCTCCTCAAAACTCTTAATAGAACCCCCAGATTCTACTTCCTGAATCTCCTCAAAGGTTTTGTTCAAATTCTCTAGTTGCTCTTTTACTTTGACATCATCACTGAGAAGAGCATCTCTGACCAAGCGCCATAGTGAAAATATCGCTATGGGAAATTCTTCTGGCCCTTGCTCTTTCAATACTTTTTGAAGGTCAGCCTTCACCTGCTCCCAATCAGTAATATTAAAGCCCCCTGCATGGTTCTGAAGGCACCCACTACAATCATACACTTTGACCAAAACTTGACATGCGATTGTTCTGAAAACAAGCGCCCACAGGCAGGCAGCTGCTGTGTCAAGTTCGACAAAAAACGAAGTGAGAGTTCTCATACTGCAACACAAGCTGGGCAGCAACAGAGCAAAGACTTAAGGCAAGAAGAGGCGATCCAGAGTCAACCCCACGGCCTCCAGTAGGAATGGTTTCTAACAGCGTGTGTGGCGGGTGCTTCTCAGCTCCTAGCTGTCAGGCACCGTTTCCTCCTCGTCATCCTCATCTTCCTTCCTGTCTACTTCAGAGGTGTCTGAAGACTCATGGAACAAGACGTATTCTCTGCTACTGAACCCAAATTTTTGTTTGTTTGTTTGTTTGTTTGTTTTGGTTTTTCGAGACAGGGTTTCTCTGTGGCTTTGGAGCCTGTCCTGGAACTAGCTCTGTAGACCAGGCTGGTCTCGAACTCACAGAGATCCGCCTGCCTCTGCCTCCCGAGTGCTGGGATTAAAGGCGTGCACCACCATCGCCCGGCCTGAACCCAAATTTAAAGACATCTTTTTCTTTCAGTTCATAGTATCTCTGTGGCTTAAATACGCTTTGTTATTCAAGAAGGTTCCGTTGCCTGAGCCAAGGTCAATGATGTTGGGCTTCACTCTTCTACCAACTGTGCCGTCTGCTCAAGTGTACTCCACAAGCCGGTACTGGAAAACTGCATGCTGCTTTGAGCAAGAGGGATGGTCGATGGGAATGTCAGAGGTGCAGCAATCTCGACCCAGAAGGTAAGCACTCTGCTGATGGATGGAAGTAGCTCATCATTTTAAAGGGGTAGAGACACCACCGTTTTGGGGGATCCGTACTTCTGGGGACTCGTTGTACTTAATAACCACATCCCAGAAGGTATTGGTGTCCTCAAGAAGTGCCCCAGAAAGTTCAAAGCTTGGTTTTTCTTTGACAGACACCTCTTTGCTCCTGTTACCAGCAGGGCGAGGGATCACCTCCTGAGCCTCACTGCCAGAACCTTCATTCTGCTGGCGATGCTCCAGGCGCCTGGCATTATAAAAGTCTCTCTCCTTTTCCTGGCTCTGTAGAATCTGACTGTCTCGGTCCCGACCCTGTCCACTGACGTGCCTCTCACCGGAGCTCCTTCTTTGGCGGGAATGGCCCCGGTGCCGGTCTCTCGAGCTCTCTTTGTCCCGGTTCTGATGGCTCCCGGTGCGGTCGATCCTCTCCTCCTCTCCATGGATGATCCTCACGTTCCTGCTTCACTGTAATTGTGACAAAGTGGAGACTCCGGCTTCTCTCAGTCGGTGGAGACTTGTTTCTCCCTGAGAACTTGTTTTTCTTTTAGAATGGGGACCGCCTCGCTCCCCGGGCTCGACCCCCGCGGTGGCCACCACAGCCTGCCTCAGCGAGGACGGGTTAGAGGCTGGGACGTCGGGGCAGGAGGTGCGTGACTGGTTTGGGGCTGAGACACCCCTGCTTCACCACCACGATTGCCAGTTTATCATCCGCCCGGTGTCACTGGCAGTCGCTTCGCTCCCGCTCGCTCTTCATCCTGCGTCCCAACGGAGAGCCACTTGCACGGTGACTCTCTGGAGGAAGTCATGAAAAGCATTCGTTAATATTATAAATTAGTTTAGATTGAATGGCCACTCTGTAAAACGTGGTTCTAATTAATCTTATCAATAAAACACCCGGAATCAGATGTTAGGGTGAAAGCTGAATTTTTAGAAAAGGAGAGTAGCCGCCACAGTCTCTTCTTAGCTCTACAAAATCTCAGATCAGATTGGGGGGGGGGGGGGGACAGGAATCCTGTCTCTGCGAATCCTCAGACTGAATGGGGCAAGATTCTGTCTCCACCGACCTTATATTCTTGTCTCACCTCCCTAATGATGGGATTAAAGGTGTAAACCTGCACTGCCTGGCTGCTTCTCTTTCACACAGGTTCAATCTCAGTTAACCCAGGGTGGCCTCGAACTTCGCTTCTTCCTGCACCCTCCTCCCAGGTGCTGGAATAAAAGGTGTGTGCCACCACTGCCCGGCCTCTATGGTTAACTAGTGGCTTTCTCTGTTCTCAGGCAAGCTTTGTTAGAACACAAAATGTTATACAACAATGCTGTTTGATGAACTATCGCCTCTTCTAATCAAGAGGCATGCGCAGGCCCAATGCAGCCACCGCAGTCAGGTAGGGCCAGTCCAATGCAGGAATCCTAACAGACTGCACAATACTTTATTCTCTCTAAATTTTCTAAATGCTCTCATGAGAAAGAAACTGCTGCAGAGAGACACTGGATAGTAGACAAAAAAAAATTGTTGAATTAAATCAGCAGTTTCAACATGTAAAACAACTCTGTATAATGAGAGTAACTATATTAAGAGGTTCTGGAAAGTCTAATAATACCATGAGAATAAAAATATAATTCTGACTTCTGAACAGAATTGTAAGAACTTTGAGCCACTTTACTTAAATTTACTGACTTACAACCTTCCTTTCCCTAATTTGTTTGCATTAGTATAGAATGTAGGGGCTCCAGAAATTGGCCTTCCCCATACAGTGTGAGGAAGGATCCAATTAATTCTCTTTATAAACTGAACGCTCTTGCTTTTGGGATACTTGTTGTTAGTCTCTCCTAAAACTTGCTACAAACTCTTAGCCCATGTTCATTTTTTGTCCATAAAGAGAACATTTCAGCATTATTGAAAGGTACTACAATTTGTGCTGGGTGTTTCCTGCTAATTGACAAAGGCTCAATTTTCCTTTTAGAATCAGTTCAGAAACCCTTTCTACATACGTCTTTAATTTTTTACTCTGTGTGGTAAAAATATCCATTGTAAGATATTATCTTCTCTCTGCATTAAAATTTCTGTAGGAAAATGCATAGAAAGTAAAATAACCAGAATGTAATTAAGTTCCAGATCCAAATAATTCACATGTGCATCCTGTAATTTCTCTTCTACCAAAGCCAATTCTCTCTCAGCCTCAGCTGATCATTTTCAGACAATTTAAGTCCTTATCACCTTGTAAGGTTTGAAATAAATTAGTTCTTGAGTTGTCAATACATTTGTGGGCTGTAGTCAGTATCTCCCAGCAATTTTTGAAAATCATTAAAGAGTTCATAATTGATCTCTCATGAGTTGTAATCTCTGAGGTTAAATTTTTTTTTTTTTTTGTAAACCTATCTTATAGCCTAGGTATTAGAATCTCCTCGGTATTTTTTCAGGAGCAATTTTTAATCCCCAATCAGGCAAAATTTTCTTTACTTCTTCAACATTTTCTCTAAGGTATCTACAAGTAAGATATTGTCCATATGATGGTAAAGTATAGACTGAGGAAGCTGTTTATGAATCATTTCTTGCTGCAGCCAGCGCAGCCTGGATAGCCAAGACTGGTGGGGGGGAGGGGGTGCTAGGATTGAGACACAGAGGCTTCTTTTCAGGTGGAAGAACAGCAACCTTTATTTTGCCCAGCAACCTTTTATACCTCTACTCCTTCTGTGGAGACCCACCGGCCAAAAAGAACACAAACATCTTTGTCAATTACAGACCACAAGGAAGTTCCTCTCTCAGGGGGAGTGAGGGCAGCTGGATCACAACAATTTCTGACTTCTGTTAGACAAAATAATGGCACAGGGTGAGGTTGTTTACATCTCTTGTGGGAGAATATTTCAGCTATCTTTTAGTAGGCTGAGAATTATCATAAGGAGGCACCGTAAAGGCAAATCTTTCCCCCATCTTGTTCTTGTAAAGGTATAGTAAAAGAAGCAGTCTTTTAAGTCAATCACTATAATGGACCATTTTTTAGGTAATAGAGAAGGCAGAGGAATTCCAGGCTGTAGAGAGCCCATCAGCTGAATTACTTTCTTTATGGGTCTCAAATCCACTAACATTATCCATTTTCCAGATTTCTTTTTAACGACAAATATAGGAGAATTCCAAGGACTGGTCAATTCTTCAATATGTTGAGCATTTAGCTGTTCCTATGACAGCTGTTCTAAAGCCTGTAATTTTTCTGATGTCAAAGGCCATTGCTTAACCCATACAGGTTTGTCCATTAACCATTTTAAAGGTAGGGCTGTTGGTGCCTTTGAAAGATCAGCAGCTGTTGTGCCCTCCTTATGTGCCAACTGAATGGTCGGTGACTGTTCTTTATAATACCTTTTAATGCTTTTCCAGGAACATACATTAGTTTATGGTTTGTTTCTGAGATTGGAGGAATGTTAATCTGAGTTTTCCATTGCTGTAACAAATTACATCCCCAAAAATGAATTGCAGTGTTGGCCACATATGATTTTAATTTTCCAGGCTGGCTTCTGGCCCTATGTATTCAACCAACACCTCTTGCACTTTGTTTTACCTGAATTAAAGTTCCAACCCCTCCCCCCCCAAAAAAAAACCCAAAACAAAACGAAACAAGAAGCTGAACATTTATCTCCTGAAGAGGCCAATTTCAAAGCAAAGATTCTGATACAAGTATTATTATATCTGCTCCTCTGTCTACAAGACCCTCAATTACAATGTCATTTATTCGTATTTTTAACTTTGGTCTTTGATCATTTATAGAAGTTTGCAAAAATATTTGCTTTAAGGTGTCTCCTAAATTTTTTGTTTTATTTTCTAAAGTTGTTCTATCATCCAGAACAGTATGAGTTTTTTGTTTCTTTGTTTGTTAACAATAGGCATTAGATCCTTTAATTGCTATGGGAAGGAATTTCCCTCACAGAGACAGGGAATGATTGAACCAAATTTGACATGGGGGCCTTCAAGAGCCCCCCAAGGCATTTCTTGATGGTAAAGGGCTACTTTGTATGTCCATTGTTGATCTGCATTCATTGGTCCAATGTAGGCCTTTGCTGTACTTTTGCATACTCCAGAAGGCAAAAGCCTTCTGTTTGGATTATTCCTAGAAAAAACATTATTTCTAGTAATGTCCTGCCTATGATCACTTTTTAGGTGACATTGTTTACCACAATTAAAATATCTGACATTTTGATTTTTCTTCAAGTCTTTGGAAATATCCTTTCTTGTCCAGTTATCATTATGGTTATGACATTCAATATTAACTATATCTCAGATCCATTCCCCTATGAGAGCTGATCTTGCCCTTAAAGGCCTAACTATTCTTTTGAATTGTTAATTAGCATTTTCAAAAGCCAAAGATTAAATTAATATTTGTCTAGCTTCTGGATTTGGTATCATTCTATGATTCTACGGTATCATTCTATATTCTATTGACTGTGAAGTCAATCTTTGTAAAAATCAGTGAAGGTTTCTTTTGGGCCCTTTATAACTTTAGTGACTCAGTTCTCTTTCTGACTTGTTCAACTCTGTCCCAAGCATTCAGAGCTGCTGCATGGCGTAGAGCCAAGATGTGGTTAGTATATATAGACTCTCTTTGTACAACAGCATAGTCGCCCTCTCTGAGAAGTTGGTCTTGGGAAATTCCAATGCCTTTAGCCCTACTTTGTTGTTCAAAGGTCCATGCCTTATCTTTCCACCAGGTCTTTTACTGTAATTGCAGACAAGGTTCCAATAATGCTGGAACCAAACCTTTCTAGTCTTGTGGGATAATTGTTACTAGTTGACCATGAATTTAACATCTGCTTCACAAAAGGTAAATGCATACCATACAAGACCATCACTTCCTTAAGTCTTCTCAAGTCAACATTTTTCACAGGAATCCAGTATACTCTTACACAGCCTTGGTGATACCTGTCATTTGGTGGTTGTTCCTGTATGATGACTGGATAAATTAGAGTTGGACTTTTTGATAACCTTGGGCTGTTCCTTTATAATTTTATAGTGTAATAGTGAGGTTGGTTCTCCTTTAAATCCCTCTGTCTTTGTCTAGATATCTTTATGATCTATTTTAATAAGTTTTTCTAAGGCTTGTAACTTATCAGTCAAAATTGCATTATTTTCTTTAGTAAATAGTTGTAGGGCTTGCATATTATCAGTCGATTTCTAATATTTGGCATTGATATCAACCAACTTTTTTAGGACTAAAACAAGAATTACCAAACTGATAATGATTATAATTGACATTATGTAAATCACAAAAAAAATCACAGCTAAGTTAATTATCCCCTCATTTTAACTGTTCCATTTTTAGACTATCCATTGTGGAATCATACAGAGACCTAACTCCCTCCATCGTAATATTGTTTCCTATTTTTAATGTGGGGAAAAAACTCTTGCCTCCCCCTTTGAAAAAGTCCTAGCTGTCCCAGCCTATCTGTTGACAATGATGGTAAAGTGTGAGTCTGGCTGTCATATAGCACTTCTGGGTGGAGAACACAGGTGGTGCACAGCCTGGCTGAGGACAGCTGTCACTGATCCCATGTTAGAAACTGAGGTGGGGATAGTTCCAGGACAGGCTCCAAAGCCACAGAGAAACCCTGTTTCGAAAAACCTGTGATTGCTGTAGAGAGGCTGCGATAGGACCATCCCAGACTCAGAGGGCTTGGGGAAGAAAAGGAAACGCCAGCTGGTGGCAGTGGATGCAGCTCAGGTGGATGCCAGTGGCTGCAAAGCCAAGGGTAAGTGGCTAGCTCATGAATTCATGCCTCAGAAAGTTGGTCGCCAGATGAAGCCTAAATCTAATTAATCTTTATCAATAAAAAATCGGGAGTCAGATATCAGGGTAAAATCCTGAAAGATCAGAGAAGCAGGGAAGGAGCCACAGTCGCTTTCCACCTCTGGTTCCTCCATCCTGAAGAGGCTGAAACCCTCTCCCAGCCCCACCTTACTACTTCCTGTCTCCTCTCTGTTCATAGTCATCCAAACCTCTATGGTCAGCTAGTGGCTAGCTCGGCCTTCTGACTCCAAGCAAGGTTTATTTTGTCAGAACACAATCAAATTATCACACAACTAACTGTTTTGCAAGACAGTCTGGTATTGACAATGTCCGGTGGCTATTAGTGATTACAGTTATGCAGATTTACAATGAACAGAGTAAATGGGGCAAAAAGATACAAAATGTACAGTTTTAAATAAAAAATAACACCAGGAAATGTAACGCTGGAGTCAAATCTTGTGCTCAAGTAGGTGAGAAATTTTTTTTTTCCTTTTTTTTTCTTGCTGATTTTTTTATTAATTAATTAATTTAATTATTAAAGATTTCTGCCTCTTCCCCGCCACCACCTCCCAAGTAGGTGAGAAATTTAAAGAAAAGCCCAGAGCTTCAGGGAGTGCAGGTGCTCTCAGGGTGAGCCATCACTCTGGGAATCAACTTCTGTCCTAGGTAGGGTTACTATTATGCAATGAAACACCATCTTTTAAAAGACAGCTTTCAAAAGAAATCATTTAAATGGGGGCAGGTATCATGGTGGCAAGCAGACAGACATGATGCTGGAGAAGTAGCTGGAAGCTTCCATCTGACCCATCTGGTATGCTGAACAGATGGAGGCAGGAAGACTATGGAACCAGTCCAAGAGAGAAGTGTGTTGTAGCCAGAAAAGCTGGAAGGAATGGAAATACAAAGAGCCATCTAATAATCCCTTTGACGTTGGCATGGACAAGTGGGATTTGAGTTTGCCCTGCTGGTTTTCAGTGTTGCTTCAGTTCAGCGTTTCCTCATTACGCACCCTTCTTCCCTTTTAGAATGATAATTTATATTCTATGTTGGGAGTATATAATCTGCTTTTTGATTTTATAGGGGCTTCTAATTAAGAGATTGCTTTGAGTCTCAGAAGAGATTTTGGACTTATAAACACTGTTGAGACTAGGAAGGACTATGGGGACTTTTGAAGTTGAACTAAATACGTTTTTGCATTATGATATGGCAAGAGCCTACAGGGGTTAGGGAGTGGTTTGAATGAGAATGGCCCCCAAAGGCTCACATATGTGAATGTTTGGTTCCCACCTGGCATGATAACTTCAGAGGACCCTCATAAGACTGGGCTCACTAACACTCCCTGGAGAAAGGGGAGGAAGCTCATAAGACAGCCCATAGGACACAGAAACAGTTGCTAGGGGTGGCTTTTCTTCCACAGCCTGTAAGCTGCTTCTGTAAGCCTACTCCTCCTCATCAGCTCCCCAACCTAGACTTGGATGAACTGTTGTTAGCAACCTTTCTGGGGTGACTACAAGTTTGCTCAAGTTTCCCCCAAAAAAGTCATGCACCCTTGAGGTAATGGTCCCTTGGAAAAAGGATCTTCGAGGGTAAAGACAGTGCAGAAGTACAGTGAGTTCCTCGGTTCCCCGCTCCCACCCCTGCGGTGCTGGGATTGAGGAAGCCAAGGCTTTACATGTGCCACTACTGAAGAGGACAGCGTATACATATGCGCGGGCCAGGATAACTTGAAACTCCTCAAGCTTCCAACAGTCTCCCAGGCTTTTATAATCGCTTTATTACAGAGGAACATCAGAGTGAAGTTTGGAAATAAATAAATGTTGCTATGGTTAAATAGACAAAATATATCCAGAGAGTATAATATACATTAATTTGCGTTACTTCTCCAAGTATCACCAATGTACAAATTATTTTGTGAAGTTTTTCTCACATAAAGGATTTAAAATGCAAAGACTATGGAACTCTATATTGGAAATTAATAGAAGCAACATAGCTCCAAATACTGAAAATGTAAGACAGGTTTCTTAGGTATTCCAGGCATACATATTAGCTGTAAGGGCTGACAGTGTGTTTCAGCAATGTGATTCAACAAAGCTAATCTGTAAACATATCTCCTATGACAATCAGATGCAAACCATTCTATCACAAATCTGCAAAACCCTCTGAAATGTAAACCTCAATGACATGGTAAAAGAAATTCTAAGTAATAACAACTACAAAAGCAGTAACTGTCAACAAAGTTATTTGGTTTTTAAGATGTAGAGTAGCATAATGTAAAAGTCAAATGCCTCACTGCAAAACTGTTTTTATGAAGATCTTTTTCTTTCTGTGTGTGTGTGTGTGTGTGTGTGTGTGTGTGCGTGCACACACAGGCCATTGCACAGTGTGGAAGTCAGAGATACTTTGCAGGAGCCAGTTCTCTTCCACTTTTGAGTGGGTTCAGGAACTGAACTCAAGTTACCCAGCTTGTACTCGGGTGGCCAGGTGTGGATGGTGAGTGGATTTACTCACCGAGCCATCTCATTGGCTAGCATTTCTTAATATAATGTACTATGTGTTTAATTCTTTTCTTTAAAAAGACTTTGTATATAATTAGGATATTGAACTAGAGCTCTAAAAAGAAAAATGCAGATGAAAATAGCTATATAGAAATAATGGTATAAATGTGAATTTATACAAAATGTACTGTACTTCAACTATGTAAGGCTTAATATGAGTATTTGTGGATTCTGAGTGTTCCACACCATAATTTCTAGAGTAGTCTCAAACCATTCAAAATCTAGTACTTCTAAAATGGTTTCGCCTTTTTAAAAAAGCATCTGTTTATTTATTTCTAGACAGAGTCTCGTGTAGCCTAGTCCATGCGGGTTTGACCCTCTGGCCTCATCTCCCAAGCGCTGGGATTGCAGGCATGTGCCACCATACCCAGCTTTGTTTTCGTATTTTAAGCAAACATGGATATCATTTCATGCCAACTGGTCTATGCTGCTGTATTCAAAAGCAATGAAAGGTTCTTTATCTTTTAAACATCTTTTAACTATCTTTTGAACCGCTGCAGAATCTATATAAATTTTTTCTTTTAAGATTTCAGAATGCTGTAATTTGAACTAATGCCTACCAAGAATTGGCCCAAGCTTAAACAGAAGTCACAAGAAAGACACAGGTGTCAAACAGTTTAAGTCTGGCCTATGCAATTACATATAATCACAATTACTTTTTATGTGAAAAGTGTTTTAGAGTAAAAAATACTTTTGTAAAGAATATTATTGATAGTATTTCATATCTAAGTAGAATTTTTATACTGGATCTTGCCTCTTTCCTTTGGGAAGTACCCCCTTGCTACAACGTGAACCAAGTACAGCCTACGCAGTGGTGGCCATGGTGACTTGTGGGTGAGCCCTTAAATTGAGATCAAATACTTATTAGTCAAAGCTAGGGCGATTGTATTCCTTCCACATGGCCAAGGTAACTAACACCAGTTCCCATTTCTATAAGCCTTGAGGAATTTTAACCAAAACGAGGTCTAATAACTCATAGCAGAGCGCGGTGGCTCTTCCGGAAGCAGCTGTTCACCAACTGTTTTTATGGTGGTAACCCCGTGATCTGGAGTGCGACGGAAAGTGAGAATGTTTTGCTGTCTGTGTCTTGGTTCCGGAGCTGGTGTATCCTCTAGGAGACTTGCATGGGGATCTCGCGATGGAATCACAGTGCCGTCCATGTGGTCTGGATTTTGCTCCTGAGCCAGTCTGCTTTGGGGGTGAGCGTGACTCTGATTTTTCTATTGACTTGGACCTTTTCGGTAAGGACTTGGATCTTGACCGGCCTCTAGATCCAGAATTCCTTCTCGGTGTTCGCGACTGCCTTGCTGAGGTAGACTGCCTTGGTAGTGATTTGGAGCGGGATTTAGACTGACTGTAGGAAGATCGCCTGTGTCGAGACCTGAAAGCATGTGTAACATTAGAGCATGTACTTTATACAAGACAACAAGCTGAGAGACAGCACTTTCTGACGGGCTTCATAGCGCTATGGTGCGAATAGGAAATACACCCCACTGGGCTGGCAGGGTGACTCGGGATAAAAGCATTTGCTGTTCTTCCAGAGGATCTGGATTTGAGTCCTAGCACCCATGTGGTCAGTCACACACAACTGTCTGTAACTGCAGTTCCAGGGGATCTCACACCTTCTGAACTCTGAAAACATTGCATAAACGTGAGGCACAGATATACATGCAAGTAAAGACCCATCTGGATAAAAAGAAAAAAAATCCTCCCCAGACTCAAGTATTAGGGGCCTGGTTGCCAGCCGGTAGACTTTGGGTGTGTGACTAGATTCTGAGGGATATGACTTAATCAGTGGGTTGGTCCCTGATGGACTCACAGTGTATGGCATCATCAGGAGGTGTGAGGTAGGAGGGGAGACCAGGGGTGCTTTCAAAGCCTGCTTGCTTTCTTTTCTTCCCTCCCTCCCTCCCTCCCTCCCTCCCTCCCTCCCTCCCTCCCTCCCTCCCTCCGTCTCTCTGTCTCTGTCTCTGTCTGTCTGTCTGTCTGTCTGTCTTTTGAAACAGGGTTTCTCTGTGTAGTCCTGGCTGTCTGAGAACTTGCTTTGTAGACCAGACTGGTCTTAAACTCAAGGATCCACCTACCTTTGCCTCCCAAGTGCTGGTATTAAAGGCATGTTCTGCCACTGGCCAGCAACAGCTGTTTCTTATCACCTGTTATCCACCCCCCCCCCCCCGGCTTACTGTTTGCCATGAATTGAGCAATCTGCACCATAAGGTCACTGGGCACGATAGTCTGCCTCACATCAGGCCCACGGCAATGGATCTAGCCTCCCATGGGCTGGACCCTCTGGAACTCTGAGCAAGATAAATCTTTCTTTGGAGTGTTTTCATCATGATAGGAAGTCTGATTAACACATTATGTTCATTATGTTTTAATAGATTAATGACAAGACACTTTTTTTCTGACAGTGCTTGGCCTAGAACCTGGGGCTTTGTGTTTGCTAGGCAAATACTCTACCACCAAACTACACCTCTAGCCTTAAAGAAATAATTCTAATTTTATCATTCATGCTTTTGACTCAAACGTAAGTAACAAGTCTGTAATATCTGTTATACTAGAATATATGCTCAAAACATTTTTACTTTGTGATGCTATATCATATGCCTTAGTTCTGAAAAAAAGTCCTGTCCAACCTCCCAAGTGCTGGAATTACAGACATGCACCCAACACCCTGCTGGGTTAAACAACTGTTAACAGGCATAAAAATCGGTAGAAAAAAACCTTATAAATAGGGAAAGAAAGAAAACAATTATTAAAAGTTTACAAATAATGCTTGTAAAAGCAAAAGCTGCTGTACGAGTTAGCATGATGGGAAATGCCTATTGTCCCAGCATTCCAAGAGGCTGAGGCAGAAGGATCTCAAATTCCAGGCCAGTCTTGGCTGCACAGCAATGCTCCCTATCAAAAGAAAAGCAAACCCTCCTCTGAAAGCATTAAAGAATAATCCACATAAGCAAAACTTGAGTCACAAGCCTCAGAGTTCAAAGCTACCGAACTGGCTGAGACTTAAGGGACAAAAACTTGGATTATATAGCATCTTTAAACAGTTAGGAGGTACTGGTGCACATCTGTGAACCCAGCAATGGGGGATGTGATGGGGTAGAGAGAGGTGGACTTCAGTTCACTGGACAGTCAGTCTAGCCTGAAGGATGAGCTTTAGGTTAAGTGATAGACCCTGTTACCAAAAACCAAGGTAGAGAGTGATCAAGAAAGACACCTGAGCCAGGTAGTGGTGGCGCATCCCTTTAATCCCAGCACGTGGGAGGCAGAGGCAGGGGGATCTCTGTGAGTTCAAGGCCAGCCTGGTCTATAGAGCGAGTTCCAGAACAGGTTCCAAAACAACATAGAGAAACCTTGTCTCGAAAACCCAAAAGATAGATAGATAAATAAATAAATAGCACCTGGTAATAAGCCTCTATACATACATACATACAGTGCACACATCCATAAGCATGTACCTATAATACAAACAACCAAAATAACAATAACAAGACCATGCCTAAAGCTAAAGAGTCTAGAAAGGAGGGGGTGCTGGGAATACAGCCCCAGAGCCAGTGTAGAGGTCCAGCAGAGCACCTGCAAGCATCTGCCAGGTCCTGAGTTCAACCCCACAGCCCAGGAAAACAAACAGAACCTATACGTGATAGGGAAGAGCATGTCTTTCTACAGAAATTTGTTTGTCCATATTAAACAAAATCATCGTCTAAGTACCCCCCCCCAGTAATTCTTTAAAATATTTCCCTGAAAAAGTGAAAAACGAAGCTGTGTGCTGTCGCTCTCAGTGCTTACTCTTTCAGGCTGTCTGAGTGCCTTCGGTCTCTGCCCCACGATGAACTTCGACTTCGAGACCTCCTCTGGCTGGGGCTTCTGGATCTCCTGTGGTCACTTGGCGAGCACAGGTGGCGTTCCTTGGACTTCATTTGCCCGGGTGCTAGAACATGAAGAACAAGGCTCCTAACAGTTTACTCCTGAAAACCACAGTCCCTGTCGGGACTGTTTTTCTAAAGACCTTTAAGTGACAAGCTACTGTTGCTGACACTGGGAAACAGTAACAGCTCGGCTCTGTCATGGAGAGCTAAGGGTCCTTAACACTTACTTTTGCGATCACCTTGTGCAAACTGTATCTCGATTTGCCGGCCACAGACCCACTTCCTATTGAGGTTATAGAGTGCATCTTCAGCATCTCGAACATCTTCAAACATGAGCAGCTTGTTAAGGACACTTCGGACGTCAGACGGTAAGCGAAACTGTTTCTGGGTATTATTTACATGTGAAATTCAATCGACAAGAAAACCAAGTTCTGGTTTCGATATGAATAACCAGAAAAGCTTTTCTGTTTTATTATGAAAACAGATACAATTAGCAGCATAATTTGAAATGTGAGGAAAGAAATTAATCTCAAATTAGCTGGCATTATAAAATCAAGAAATAAAATAAACTCTTTAGGGCTTAACCCCCTTTTCAGAGAAAGGATTTATCAGGGTTTCACTGGAAATATCAGCACGCAGAAGCTTTTATTCTGCAAGTAAAAGTCCTCTATCGCTAAAAGTCAAGTTATGAAATGTAGGAGAAATGACTCATTATAAACAGAACTGCAATAATAAAAGCAAGCTAAGACAAAAGATGACCTTGGCTCTTTGAGGGTGGTGCCCACCTCTGAACCTACTGCTTTCAACAGTCCCCTATGTGCTACTAGTTAGGCGTAAGTATAAAGTGATAGGAAACCATAGAGGTCTCAAAGAAACCTGGCACAAATATGGCTACCTGAAGCGCCTATTAACATATCAAAGGGGACGCTGGCCACCAGTCTCTCCCATCGCTTATGGTTGGAGTCTAGCTAACAAGTTGGTCCAGACTGGGGGAAGGGGGGCTCAGAGAGGGGGGTAAGGCGATGGGGGACTGGGGGTGGAGGCACTCTCCAGCTACTGTGGACTGTTTTAGAGTTTTTGAGATAAAGAAAAAACACATTTAATAAGACAATGTTAATCTCATAACATCCATCCCTAAACACTATGTGGATAAGCACACTATGAAGCATGTTGGCATGAGCACGTACAGTAGAGGATATTGAACATAGGCGAACCCTCGGGGGCGGCGAGTGTAGAAGTCAAGCGGGATGTAAACGTCGACTATGGGGCCGTACCGACCAAACTCTCGGCGTAGGTCCTCAGGCCTGGAGCGGCACAGAAACAAGGCAAGTAAATATAAATAGGCTGAATAACACTTGACCTACAGAAATCCAACTGAAACTTTCAAAACAAAGCGTATCGTCGGGCCAGTGAGAGGGCCCAGCTCACTGGGTAAAGTAGCTCAGCCTAAAGACCGGAGTTCAAAACCTTAAGCCCACATGGTAGAAAGGGAATCATGACCTGCAAGTTGTCTTTTACTCTTTAAGCATGGAGAGAGAAGAGGAGGAATAGAACACAGAGAAAGGCCCACACACAAATAAAAGTAAAAAAAAAAAAAAAAGGAAAAAGAAAGTGTAATGTCTAAACTTCCATATCTAAAGCTGTCTCTTATAGCTGTGGGTGGGGGAACCAAGCCTTGCTATGTAGACCAGGCTGGCCTTGAGCTAACAGTCCTTCTGCCTTAGTTCCCCAAGCTCTAGGACTGCAGGTGGAACCATCATGCCTAGTTTCGCCCAAGGCTTTAAAAGGAAACAAATCTCTGAGTCCTTTCTTTCTTGTAGACCCTAATTCAGGAAGTCTGGATGAGGGACCTGGGAGTCTGTATTTTTACAAACATTTTGCGTGGTTGTTAAACTTAATTTCAAAAGGCCTGGCCCAGCACATCCACTCTTGAAAGTTACTTCCATCACAAGACTTGAGATGTTCATTTAAGAATGCATTCTTGTCTCACTATAACTTCATGTTTATTTGAATTTTGTTTTCAGAAAGCAAGAAATTAAAATCTAAAGCAGTCTCAGAATTATTTCTTGGACTTTAACAACAACAAAAAAAGTGTGTTCTTCCCGTATACCCTAAAGCAAAGTTAACTACTTTATTCTTATAGCTGATGATATTTTGAACCTTCTGTATGTCTTCTACCATTATAGGCACAGGGCTTACTTAAGAAAAAGCAGAGAGAGAGAGAGAGAGAGAGAGAGAGAGAGAGAGAGAGAGAGAGAGAGAGGGAGGGAAAGGGAGAGAGAGAGAGAGAGAGAGAGAGAGAGAGAGAGAGAGAGCAGTCAGAGGCATCTGGAAGAGTCCAGAGCAGAGAGAGAGAGAAGTAGACTGGACATGACCAGCAGGATGGACATGACCAGGACTATCCATGAGAGGGGAGAATAGCAGGGGATAGGGAATAGAGAAAAGAGCGAGAGGAGCAGAGTAGAGAGAACATAATAGGAGCAGCAGGGTTATAAGGAGAGCGAGCAGCTTTGGAGGAGGGAAACCTGTGAGCTGGAGAGAATCTGCAGGTGGGGAAACCCTCCTGTAGTCCATGTTGAGCTCATTTCTGGATATTTGGACTGCTTTTTGGAGTTTGGAGAATTGGCATTTCCTTTGAACCTGACAACAGCATCATTTCTCTTTGTGGAGCTACAATTTAACTGGAGGCACAAGTCTAGTTGTGCTAGCTGACAATTACATGCACAAGAAGCTGTTTGTCTGAAGATGATTTAATTCCCACAACTCTGGCTGTTTACAGACAGATTAGTCTGCCTACAATGTCGCTGAGCTAGCAAGGGTTGGAGATGGAATCACATATTTGTCACCAGTCACTGTCACACACAGCCTGAGAGAGCTCACAGAGGCTCAGCCTCAAGTTCTAAACATGCATGGCCCTGAAGAAAGAAGAGAGCTTTAAAAAAAAATGCAGAGGAGATCTAAATGAAATTGCCAAAAATAGTGGGGGAAACAGAGCCCCAGCTGGACATTTATTGTCAGCAAATGAAGCTTCTAGTACCAGGAATGGGTTACATCTAAATGCGAGTTGCTAGCCAAAGAACAACCCTGGCAGTTGCCAAGACTATAGGTTGCTCTCCACAAGCTGACAGCAAGGCCCCATTGCTGAAGACCACACCCACAGAACTCATTGAACATGGAGCATTGAGCTGGTGCCCACACACAGCCTGTGGGCTAGTATCGTTGGTATAGGATGGCACTCTGCACACTATCAAAAGAGAAATATAAACACCAAGCCAGCCACAAACTGTGTGATCTACAATGGGGTCCAGCCTGCCAGACCTGCTAGTGCAATGGTGGCACAGAGCTTGTGGGAGTAACCAACCAAACTCTGGTTTGACTCAAGGCACAATCCACAGGATGGAACCCACACCCAACACTGCTCGGGTGGCCCAGAACCTGAAACTAGATAGCTTAGAGTAAAATCAAATACTATTGTTCTAAAAATAAACAAAAAATTAGCAATAAGATGACTCCTAATGACATTCTGCTATACTCATAGGTCAGTGCCTTCCTTGCTCAGTCATCTTCAGGGAAACTTCCTCCTGCAGCAGATAGGAACAAATACAGAGACGCACAGCCAAACTTGGTGAGGAGACTAAGAGACCTTGGAACACTCAGCTCCCTGGAGGATGAAGTGTAAAGAGTGTACAATCCAGAAGGGGATAGAGGCCACCAAGAAATCAAATCCTTCTAAATCCACATGACCCATGCACATAGGAATTCACAGAGAATGAAGACACAGCACGCACAGGGCCTGGCACTGGTCTGCATCAGTTTGGGGTCCAAGGGCTGAGGAGACGTGGACACAGGCCCCCATTCCTAACCCAGAGCAATCTCCAATTTGATGATCACTTGCAAATGAAAATTCCATTTCCTCCAAAGGAGTCTCACTGGGGAAACAAACTACTCTCACTGGTAGGTGGATGCCCAGGAGTAGATGCCAGCAGAAAATGAACTCGGCAGCATCTTTGGAGGTTCTTTGTCTCATAATATCATGTCACATCTCTTCATTTAACATAATTTATTATTTATATTTTCTTTGTATATTTTTCCTCTCTTTTATCCTACAGGTCCTTTGCATATTTATTATGACTTCCGTTTTAGTACTTTCTGAGATTACTGAGTGTGCAAATGAATGGGTCTTGTGCCTTCTCTTGGCCTCATAGAGAAACTCTGTCTCTAAAATCTGAAATAAAATGTAAACATACACACAGTGTACTGGCATTATGTCAGCCTGAACAAGCTAGAGAGGAGGAAGCCTCAATTGAGGAAAAAGTCTCCATAAGATGAAGCTGTGGGAAGACTGTAGGGCATTTTCTTTTTTAAAAAAATATTTATTTATTATGTATACAATATTCTGTCTGTGTGTATGCCTGCAGGCCAGAAGAGGGCACCAGACCCCATTACAGATGGTTGTGAGCCACCATGTGGTTGTTGGGAATTGAACTCAGGACCTTTGGAAGAGCAGGCAATGCTCTTAACCACTGAGCCATCTCTCCAGCCCCCTGTAGGGCATTTTCTTAATTAGTGATTGATGTGGGAGGGCCCAGTCCATTGTGGGTGGTGCCATTCCTAGGCTAGTAGTCCTGGGTTCTATAAGAAGGCTGAGGGAGCCCTGTGGAGCAGGTCAGTAAGCAGCAACCCCCTCATGATCTCTGCATCAGTTCCTACAGCTAGGTTCCTGCCCTGTTTGGGCTCCTGCCTTGGCGTCCTTTGATGATGAATTGTGTGATGTGGACGCATAAACCCTTTTCTCCTTCAGTTGCTTTGGTGATGGTGTTTCATCACAGCAGTGTTAACCCTAATTAAGACATACAGGATGACAAAAACTAAATAAGATGATATATGTGAAGCTTTTAAAAGTGACATTTACTCTCTGCATGTGTGTATGTGTTGGGCATAGATGCCACAGTGTTCATGTGGAGGTCAAAGAATAGCAAAAAGCAGTCAGCTCTCCTGCCTTGTTTGCTCTGGGGACTGAATGCAGGCTGTCAGCTCTCCTGCCTTGTTTGCTCTGGGGACTGAATGCAGGCTGTCAGGCTTGGCCACAGGTGTTTGACCCTACTGGGCCATCTCTGACTTATTCCAAGTTTTCCACATAGCCCTTGTCACACAGTGGATATTTAACAAAAATGAGAAAGTATTATTCTCTTGATACATAACAATCTCAGTTTTGATTATCTCCCCAGTGGCGCCGGGCTAAAAAGTGATGAAAGAACAGAACATAGAATTAGTAACTCGCAATTATCAGTTTCAGCACTTGGGGGAGGGTTATCTGCATCCAAGGTTCATAGTCACAGGAAGACATGGTTTTTTTTTTTTGGTTTGTTTGTTTTTGTTTTTGTTACTTTGTGGTGCTGGGGACAGAACCCAAGGCCTCATGAATGTAAGGCAAGCAATCTGCTGAACTGCGCCCCCAGGCCAGATGTGTTTTATTCAGAATGCACAATGTTGGAGCATTATAGAAATATGAAATATCCACTATTTTAGAGCTTCTAAATCTACAAAGATGAGAATCCACATTATTCAACTGAATACATCTTTAGCGTGGTGTGTGCATGTGGCTTATGTGAGGTCAGAGGACAAGTTGAGGGGGTGTTGTGGGAGCCGCGGGCTGTGTTCCTGCTGCCCCAGCTCCTGGTAGCCTGGCTAGCTCATGCCCCGAAATAACAACACATAAACTGTATTCTTTTAAACACTGCTTGGCCCATTAGCTCTAGCCCTTACTGGCTAATTCTCATATCCCGATCAACCCATCTCTAATAATCTGTGTAGCATCAGTCTTACCGGGAAAGATTCAGCATGTCTGACCTGGCGGCTTGCTTCATTGCATCTGCCTCTGAGAGGAGCTGCCCTGCATCTGAGCTCACTTCCTCTTCCTCCCAGCATTCTACTCTGTTTACTCCACCCACCTAAAGGCTGGCCAATCAAATGGGCCAAGGCAGTTTCTTTATTAGCCAATGACCTTTCTCCATCAAGGGGGTTATTCTCTTCTTCCACCACGTAGGTCCCAGGGCTAGAACTCAGATCCTCAGTCTTGGAGGCAGGCATCTCTACGCAGGGAGTCATCTTGCTAGCCCTTTATACAACTTAATAATAGCGATGTTTTAGAAGCTAGTTCAATATACACAAAAATCCAGGTTTCTGACTTCTCTTGAAAGTAAGATGAGGCAAGGCAAATTGAGGGTGCTAGTGGCATATGCTTGTAATCACAGCTAGGGCAGAGGTTGACGCAGGAAGAGGGAAAGCCGACATACTGATTGCTGAAGTGATGTCCCAGTAGCTATAGATCAGCAGGGAGCCCAGCATGCACACAGCCCTGGGTTAGAGTCTCTAGAATTGGGGGGGGAGTAGCAACATGACTTCCCCGTTATATGGTACATACTCATTTGCTGCAGTCCAGGCCGTTCTACTATGCCTTGTAAGCTGGCAGCCTCAGTCACCTGCATAGCTCTTGGGGCCATCTGAATTGGAAATGTCTGGGGTTTCTTTTGTAAACATGCCACGAAGACCTGGCGCTTATTGTCCAAGTTGTTTAAGTGTGAGATTTTTTTAAGCCTACCCAAATATTAAATTCTGCTTCTCTATTGTAAACGGGGTAAGAGAAAAACCATAAAACACGGGCATCCTAAAATTCTATTAATTCACAGTCTATAGTTGTGGCATATATATTTATAGTAATCAAATTTGAAGCACTTAATATCCCTAAAAGTAGATTATCAGCTTAGTAGTGGTGCTCACCGGTGATCCTAGTACTTGGGAGGGAGGTGGAGGCAGAAGGATGAGAAGTTCAAGGTCATTTTAGCCTATGTAGGGAATCTGAGGCCACCCTGGACTAGATGGAGACCCTCTCTCAACAAGTCAAAACTTAAGTCATGATTATTCCAGAAACCAACAAGCGAAGAAATGCATAGTTTTGTGCCTGTTTAGGTCCAGGCACAAAGGTTAAAACCTTTGAACTTCAACTTTTCCTTAAGTGGACAAGATGGTAGAACTAGAAAGGGGGATTAAATGATTCCAGTGAAATTAAGGTGTCTATTAATGTCACCCCTCCCATTCCCTCTGACTCCTATTAAAGGAAAAAGTGCTATATGAAAAAAGGGCATTTCTTAAGCTCTATGCTTGACAATCCTTTAGACAGAATTTTCAATGAGGCCTGCAGGAGACAGACTCCCAGGATTGAAACTGACAGCTTAACCAAGATGAAGGGCTAGACTGTTTCCAGCACTCAAAGAAAAACAAGAAAAATAGACATCAAATAATCGACTAGTTATACGTGTGTGTGTGTGTGTGTGTGTGTGTGTGTGTGTGTGTGTGTGTGTTGGCTTTTCGAGACAGGGTTTCTCTGTGTAACAGCTTTGGCTGTCCAACAGCTTTGGCTGTCCTGGAGCTCGCTTTGTAGACCAGGCTGGCCTCGTATATTAAATCTGGGCCATAAGCACTGCCTGAACAGCGCAGAGGAAATTGCAAGGCCTAAGGTGCGCATCCTGAGATGAGGCAGCCCCAGTTACTCCGGAAGGTTAGTGGGCGGCGTCTGCAGGACGCAGTGACAACAGGGCCTGAGCAAGCACTGCCACCACGGCCCGCACCTCGGCGGCCAGCATCCTGTCATCATGACAGCACCCCAACACCTGGTCAGCACCCCAACACCCGGACACCCCGTAGTTCGGTACACCGACACCTGTCCATGACTTCAACACCCGGCCAGCACTCCAACACCCAACTGGTACCCGGACACCCGGCTGGCTGCACCCGGGCACCGAGGCACCCGGCCGGCATGCGACAGCCCACCACCCAGCCCGCACCCAGACACTCCTCGGCCCCGACCCGTACTCCCGCGGGGTCCCGTCTTGGCTCACCTAGTGGCGTCGGCGACGTTCCTGACGAACAGGGAGGTGTTGGGGGGCCTGGTGTAGCGAGACATGCCGCTCGCGGCCCCGCTCCCAGCCGCCCGCCGCGCCCCCTCCCGGGCCGGCCGCGCAGCCGCAGACGCGGGCGGGGGGCGCGGGACCTGAGCGGCCGCGCCAGCATCAACCTGGACACTGTCTGGGCCGCTCGGGAACAGACCCGATACCCACCGATCCAGACCGGGAGACATGCCTCATCCAAGCAGTCCCAGAAAAGATCCCGGACAGGGCTTCGAAAGAGTCATGAATAAGGGACAGGGCCCCTATTGCGAGCGTGCCAGCGTAGCCTCAGCGTTTCCCTGAAAAGATCAACTCCATCCTCAATGGAGAATGAATGTACACACACGAGTAGTGAAGAACAGCTACAGTACTGCGGCTTTAAGTGTGAAGGCCCGCAGCAATCAACAGGGGTAGCATCAAAGAAACCCAGACAGCAGATCTTTTGTTTATTTGCTTGTTGGCATTTTTCTGTAACAACGTTTCAGGCCTAGGATACCTGACGCATTGTGGCTGCACACCAGGCTCCAGCTGGACTTACTAACGGGAAAGTTGAGAGTACTTTGTATTGCTTAGCTGTAACCAATGCAACACATTTGGTGACTTAATGAAATTTATCCTCTTAGGACTGGCAGTGGGGGGTGGGGGGGACGGGGGAGGCGCGGGTCACTCAGTTGACGTCTTTGCCTAGCATGCAGGAGGCACACTGTTCCAGTACCTCATAAAACCGGAATGGTGGTGGCACCTGTAATCCCAGGGCTGCTGGGGAGGGGATGGTAGAGGAATCACAGGTCATCCTCTACGACGGAAGAGTTTGAGGCCAGCCTGGTCTGAGTGAGATGTGTCCTCACTGATATTGCCTACTCTTTCCATTTCCAGACATGTTTGAAGCCCCTAAGCATCTTTTTCAGAACAACAGCATTCCCTTTGAGTGCCTGAGGCAGGAACATTTTCAAGAGTAGACAACTCAATAATATTACAACATGGCGGGGTAGAGGTAGGGGCTGGAGAGAAGTCCAGCAGTTAAGAGTGCTTGCTGCTTTTGCTGTGGTCCTGGGTTTGGTTCCCAGCATCCACACGGTCACTGACAATCTCCTTAATTCCAGTGTCAGGGTATTCAACACCATCTTCTGGCCCTTGTGGGGGCACAAAACACACGTGCAATGCACAGACATACATAAATACATAGATGTAGGCAAAACACTTATGCACATAAAACAAAAATAATTTGAAAAACGGAATAGTGTACTAAGATTGCCCAGTGTCCTAACCAGTTGTGTTGAGTAACTGATAAAACTGAGCTTCATTGTTCTTTTGATGTTTCCTGAGGGCCCAGACTAAAAACCCTCCCAGTCCTAGATTTAAAAACAAAACAACAAACAAACAAACAAAAAATCCCCACATTTACCCAGAGAAAAGCGCTCCTTTGCTGACCCGTGTCTTCAAGCATCAAATGACTCGTCACAGAGTAAGTAGCAGAGGCTATCCAGGAGTGGCAGCCTTGTGAGGTCAGAAGCTCCCTGGGCAGCAAGGCCTGCAGAAGTGAAGAGGTCCAAATCTTCAGGTTTAGTAAGCGACTCCATCTTCAGAGAAGAGAGAGAGAGGTAGAGTAGAAGACACCTTGTAACCTCCTCGGAACACGTCACACACAGCCGTGACTCCTCCCACTAAAATAGAAACATTTTAAATTAGGAGAATAAAAAGTTAGTCTAGAGTGACAATGTGGCTAGGGACATCTGCCCTGTGAAGGACACAAGAGTCCGTGGACCTCTTTGCCCATCCTCACCTTCAAGCCTCATGAAGACAGGACTTATATTTTTAAATATTTTAAGAAACTACTCATGTAGATTCTATAATTGTTCTGCCTTTTCCCACTTGGAGACAGGGTCTCATTATGTAGCATTGGCTGGTTTGGTACTCACTGATGTAGATCCAGCTAGGCTTGAATTTACAGCAATCCTCCTGTATCAGTCTCTATAGTACTGGAATTACAGGCATGCACCCCCATACCTTTCTATTTCACTTAGAAAAAAAATAAAGTTAAATAGTTGTGATTGAGCCAGATGGTGGTGGCACACATCTTTAATGACAGCACTTGGGAGGCAGAGGCAGGGGGATCTCTGTCAGTTTGAGGTCAGCCTGGTCTACAGAGTGAGTTTTAGGACAGCCAGAGCTGTTACATAGAGAAACCGTGTCTCTAGAAAAACAAACAAAACAAAACAGAAACAAACAAACTCAAAACTTGTAATTGAAATCAACACAGAGCTTGGGGCAGAGCTCAGGGTGGCAGGGCACTTATCTAGTGTGCATGAGGCCTTGGGTTTGGGTACCAGCACTGTAAAAAACATGAGGAAGAGAAATGAGGAGGAGGAGGAGGAGGAGGAGGAGGAGGAGGAGGAGGAGGAGGAGGAGGAGGAGAATATTATAGCTCTACAAAGAGTATTGTAAAAAGAAAAAGTCAGAACCCTTTTTCAACTGTTAAAGCTTGCTTTAACGAACAAATTCTTGATTTTTTTTCTTTTGAGACAGGGCTTCTCTGTGTAGTCCTGACTGTCTTTGAGCTAACTCTGTAGACCAGGCTGGTCTTGAACTCAAGAGACCTGCCTGCCTCTGCCTCCAGAGTACTTGGATTAAAGGCGTGTGCCACCACTGCCCGGCTGGACAAATTCTTAAATCTTTGTGTGTGTTGTGTGTATGAAAGTAGATGGTGTCTGGTGAGAGGGCTCAGCAGACAAAGGTGCTTGCCACCAAGCCTGACAACTTGAGTTAGAGGCCAAGGAGCTACATGGTGGAAGGAGAGAGCAGACTCCACCTGCTGTTCTCCTACCTTCACATCGTAATTACAAAATTAAAACAGAAACCAGAGGCACATAGGAAACTGTAGCTAGTGTTTGGGTATCGTATGACTTGTCTCTGATAAAATAGTTAAGAGTAGAGGTCACCATTTAGAATCTAGGATGTAGCTAAGGCCTTTCTGCTCATTCTCAGCTTGCCCCCCTCTGCTGTCTCTCCAGGGAACCTCTCCTAAATAGTGCATGAGAACACAACTTTCTGGCTTCTTTCTGTTGCTATCGTTGTTGAGACAAGGTCTCAATCTACAGCCCATGCTGTCCTGGAACTCACTATATAATTCAACCTGACTTTACCATGGTAACCCGCTCGCTACCTCCGCCTCCAAGTTCTAGGATTGATTATAGTCCATACATCACCGTGTGTTGTGTGACATTATTCATGCGGTATGTGGACAAACGTGTACTCATAACAGCACTGAAGTTCAGTTTGAACAGATGGGTTTTATTAGGGGTCACCTGCAGGAACATGACTACGGGAATGACTCAAAGACAGTTGCAGCACCAAGGTCCGTTCTGGTATCTACAACAGCTCAGAAAAGCTGGTAACTAGCTCACTGAGCAACCGACAAGCAACTAAACAAATTGGAAAGTATCTTCTAGGCAGCTCAGCTGGTCCGAACCTCTTCTAGGAGCTTAGCTTGTCCGAAAGTGTCTCTAAGCAGTCTTTGCATGCTATAGATGCTTGAGGAGGGAGGGTCTTTGTGTATCAGATCAGTTTCAGGGACTTTCTGAATGAAGCCTTTGAGTTGTCCACTTCCTGAAATTAAGGAGCTTGTATAGTCCAGGCCCGGTACTCTGAGACTGTCCCGTCTCAGCCCTTCAATGCTGATTTACAGATGTGTGTCACCGCACACAGCAGACTGGTGTAGCTTAAGAAGATTAATTATCTAGCGTTGGTTTTGAGTGTTCTAGTGGAGAACTATAACTATAACTGAGAAATCAAGTTGCGCTTAGGTCTGTGTGTGTGCCTCCAAGCTTGTGTGGTAATTTGAAGGATTAATGCTGCAGTTCCCCAGCAGGTGGCGGTAACTCTCCTCTAGCGAGCGCTGCCACAAGCTACCTCAACAGTGAAGTGGGAGGTGATGGGAGGCTTGTTTTTTTCGTTTTTTTTTTTTTTTTGCTTGCTGATTTTGTTTTGTGTGCTGTAGTTGTTTGGTGTGTGCGGTACTGGGGATTGAACCTGGGCCTTATGACAGCCAGTCAAATGCTCTACCACAGACCACACCCCCAGCTGATAGATTTATATAGAATGGGTTATAAATCTCCCCCTCCCTGCATTATCTCACACTGATTAGAAAACACCATTTCATGTAGCCCAGATGGAGAACATGATTGCCTCCTATTATGAAGTTTATACTTATGCTGCGTGTAGGAAATATGTAAAATCTCATTCTATGACAATCTAAGTAGAAGGGGTAAGTTAATCTCTTTCAGAAGTCAGTGAGCATGTTCCCTAACGTGTATGAATCTAGATCTTGAATGTGATGCATGTGGGTGTTTCTTCGCTTGCCAAATTTTTATGGCTGATTTACTATATTCAAAGTGACTATAAATATATATCTATATATATATATCTATATATATATATATTCTACCTGTCTGGTGGTTCTTACCTTTCCTTCCAGTTTTCTGCTTTGTTCATCTCCAATTGCCCACCTGCTTATCGAGGCCTGCTCTAGAAGCCACATCACTCAGCCAAAGAGACTATGTCTCTCAGCCTTCCTTGCTGAGGTGTCAGTGTGACTGTGTTCTGATCAAATACATGTAAACAGAAATGTTCTACAGAGACACCTGGAATAGCACCTGAAAGGGAGTTTGTTCAGCGATTGCCTGGAGTTTGCAGGGATAGCTGGAACACTGTGACTATCTCAGACTCAAAAGGATTTCTTGAGGAAGAAGTCACATACTGATGGCAGCAGAATAGAAGATACTGCTTAGTCCCTGATGACGGTGAATTAGTAGCTAACACTAGACATCTTTTATGTGAAATTCTCTTACTAAATTATCTGTTATTTTGTGGGCTTTTTTTTTTTCGAGTAAATGATGCTTTTTTTTTTTAATTTTTGAGACAAGATCTCACTATGTAGAAACTACCCTAGAACTCACTGTGTAGAGCAGGCTGGCCTTAAAAGAACAGAGATCTTCCTGTTTCTGCCTTCTAGGAACTGAAGTTAGAGATGCATGCTGTCATACCTCACCATAGATAGGTACATGGTGTATGCAGAGAGGAGAGACTCATTTGATTTTGTGGACTCCTGTGTTTCCTATGATCTGTGTTTAAATCTGTATTGGCCAAGTGTCCAAAGTCTGCCAGAACTATCTTCTTTGCATACAGGGCTTCTGACGACCACCCTTAGCTTTGCAATGTGTGGGCAAGGCAGATTTTCCCACATCCCCAGGATTCCCCAGTTTATATCTCCTGAGGTAGCTAATGAATGGTATATCTTAAGGGCTCCTCCCAAGTGTGTTGGGAATGTGGGAAAAAGCCACAGTCCTGAGATCTGAATAGGTGAACTTGGCTTCATAATTTCAAAACCCACCAAGTATCAATCACCCTGCTGGAGGAATACAGCTGTGGATGTCAAGAATTCTGTTGGAACTTCAGTATTTTTCAAATGTGTTTCAGTGAGTTTCATGGAAGAAAGGTGGTGATGGAAGTTGATCTATTCACGTCTCAGGCTCAGAGTTATCAAACTCCACATTTGTGGTGATATTTTATTTGTGAACTAACAAATAAAGTTTGCTTGCAGATCAGAGTGCAGTGTTAAGCCACTAGTTAGTCATAGAGCCAGGCAGTGATGGCACACACCTTTAATCTCAGCACTCAGGAGACAGAGGCAGGCAGATCTTTGTGAGTTCAAGGCCACCCTGGGCTACATGAGATTGAATCTGTCTAGAAGAGAAACAGAGCTCACACAGAGGTGACCCCAGCACTGTGGATCCCATGCCTTTAATCCCAGCATTAGGGAGGTGGAGACAGGAGTGATGTGGCTGGGCAGAGAGAGGAATATAAGGCGGGAGGAGACAGGAGCTCAGATGCAGTCTGAGGTTTTATAGAGACAGACGCAGTCTGAGCATTCGTAGAGATAGGATCACCCCTTTAGTCTGAGCATTGGTAGAGGAACTCTGTAGTGAGATTTCATTTGTATTTTAATAAATAAAGCTTGCCTAAAGATCAGAACACAAAACAACCATACCAGTCAGCCATATAGGCCAGGCAGCGGTGGCACACACCTTTAATCCCAGCAGCCACACTAGTCAGCCACAGAGGGCAGGTGGTGGTGGTGCACACCTTTAATACTAGCACTAGTGAGGAGTATAAGGTGGGATGAGACAGGAACCGGCTCCTTCAGTCTGAAGATTTCACAGAGGAAAGAGCTCTCTAGTGGTTGGCTGCTCTGTTTCTCTGATCTTTCAGCATAAACCCCTATATCTGACTCCACATTTTTATTATTAATACCAATTACAATTCAAGCTACACACATTAATTTCATTTGATGCATTCTGCTCATGGGCCCTGAGGTTGGGGTTACCTTTCCCTGTATCATCGCTGCCTGGGCCTAACCATTCCTTGCTTGTACGTTTTTGCTTGTGAGCATTCAGCCCTTGTGCCCTCCACAGCCTCCTTCCGGGCTGTCTATCACCGTGGACCTGAGGCAGGTTGAATCTAGGCTGCCAGGTGAGCATTCCCTGCGCCCCAACCCTTGAGGGGGGGTTCAGTTTTAAATAATAGATTTCATGTCAGAGGGGCACCAGCCATGGCCCTCTGAAGTCTGGGAACTCCTTCCAGGGCTGATCCATCCCACCGGGAGAAGTCACGGTCTCAGCAAGTCTGACAGCTGGATTTGAGGCTAGTGAGAGCCGCAGGCTTGTCCTACAGCTGGGACTGGTGGTCTCCTTCCACCACGGCCACCTGGAGAAGGCCTCTGCTCCCCTCCTGTCCTGGAGAGCCACATTGGGGTCGCACTCAGCTCAGCTTTCTCCTGGTGGGTACATTGCTTTTGTGTCTCACACTTGTCTGCTCTCGTCACTCCTTGTGTGGGTTTCTTGAGCCTTTTCCTCTCCCCATCTTTTTGGAAGAGTGCCCCTCTGGTTCTAATACAGGCATTTCTCTGCTGGATCACATGGAAGAAGCCTGCCATCTCACCTGGAAGTCTTAAAATAGTATCTTTTAAAAATAGAAATAAAACAAAGACATTGAGAGGGAAAACAAAGCTGAGTATGCCGCTTTGGAGTGCCTGCCGAGTGTGCTGCTTAGGAGTGCCTGCTGAGTGTGCTGCTTAGGAGTGCTTGCCGAGTGTGCTGCTTAGGAGTGCTTGCCGAGTGTGCACGAGGCCCTGGGTTCGGTTTCTCGTATTACAAAAAAGTGGAACAGGGAAGTGCTAGGGGTTGGGAGAGCAAAAGAGTTAAAATGTGGATGGGAAGGAACTTCCCAAATCTAGAGTATATTCTTACTTTTTCTTACCCCTATACACTTTTCCATATCCCTATACATATCTCCCCAAAGTTCAAATTAAAGAAATAAAGAAACCTAAATCATTTGAGGAGATACTGGCGGTGTCTGGCCAGGATAGGATCCCAAACTCCTTGCTACATTAATAGAGAATATACAAGTTAAAAGCATGTTTTGAAAATGCAGGCTTAGGAGGATCGGGAAGCATTTTGGCAATGTAGTCTGTCTACCGTGTGCGTGCCTCCCCCACCCCCTGCACATGTTTTGTTGTTTGTCTGTCTGTCTATCTGTCTCTCTGTCTATCTTTTTTATCATCTAGCTATCTAATCTCTTTTTATTTATTCTTTTACTTTGCCACTCTAAATACTTGAACTTACTCATTCAACACCAAATCTATGCCTCTCGCAGAGCATTCTCTAGACTGTATATTGTGTGGCAATTTCCTAGGAGATTGGAATATTACATCTCCCAGAGAAGTGCCATAAGATAAAAAGTGAAAAACTCAAAACAGCTCCAGGAAGTCCCTGAAACAGACTAGATTCACTAGGCCCCTCCCTCCCAAGAATAAATAATAAAGACTGCTGAGAGTTACTCTCAGAGGAGCCGCTTAGACAAGCCCAGCAGTATTGCTGATATTACTTTAACTATGTGAACGTGTGTTACATTTGTTTCCTCTGCCTTTGTTAACAATGTAAAAATGTGTCACACTTGTTTGTCCTGCATTTGTTTAATTATGTAAAGTTGTGTTGCATTTGTTTCGCCTTGCCTGCCTAAGGTATTTGATCTAATAAAAAGCTGAATGGCCAATAGCCAGGCAGGAGAGGGACAGGTAGGGCTGACAGGCAGGGCTGGCAGGCAGAAAGAGTAAGTAGGAAGAGAGAAATCTAGGCTCGAGAGAAGACAAGAAGGAAGAGAATGAGGGAGAAATAGAGGGACATCCCTGGGGCCAGAAGCCAGGCTGCTGCCAGCCAGCCAACAGAGTAAGACATACAGAAAGGTAAAAAGCCCTGAGGCAAAACACAGATGAATAGAAACAGGCTAAGGTGTAAGAGCTAGTGGGTCAAGCATAAGTTAAGATGAAACATTCGTAACTAATAAGATGTCTCTGTGTCATGGTGGTCCGAAGGGTCTGGTAAACAGTGGCCTGAAAGAAGCAGGAATTCTGAGCTACTTGTGAGCTGCCTGCAGGCTGCACAGTGAGCTCTCGGTTTCCTGCTTTTGTGAGCTGTCACCCATGCTGGAATGGGCTTTGGTGATGCTGATGGTTCCTGTAAGTAACCCCTCACTCATATTTCTGGAAGTACTCCAATAGAACTCATCAGCGCACCTGTGGTTTGGTTATATCCGCACTTTGGTCTCTTGTGGGCTCGTATCTGGGGTGAGTGTCTGAATGGTGCCCCAGGAAAAATCTGTCACACAGCTCTGTGCAACACAGAGACATAAAGCGAAAGGCACCATGTAAGACCTTTGGAAACACTGCAACTGTATTTTCCTAATAGGTTTTGCTAGAAATTTCAGATTTGCACTCAGCTTCATCTTCTGTAAGGCCTGTAACAGCTGGATGTTTAACTACTAGTTTTTAGACCACAGACAGCTTAATTTATTAATAACTCTTCTTTTTGGAAGAAATGTTTTTTTATAAACATTTAAATATAAACATTAAACATTTACATTTAAATGTTAAAATGCGTACCACCCGAAGGAGTGGGAAGCGTGAGAGCGAACGTTAGTGCCAGAAATGATTAACCAGGGTACGCCCACATCAAGCTACACGCATTTGGGGGTGGGGGAGATGGTACAGGGAGTAAAGCACTTGCCATGGATGTGCAAGCACCTGTGTTCGCATCCCTAGAAACTATATGAAGACTTACATGGTAGCATGTGTCTGTGTCCCAGGCCGGCTACCGCAAGCTGCTAGTCAAGGCAGGACTGTCCTCAGTAGTCCATGGGTCAGCTAGCCTGGCAGAGGCTTCAATGAACAGTGAGTGACCCCGTCTTAAGTAAAGTGGAAAGCAAGGACAGTCAGTCACTGAAGGTTTTCTTCTACTTTGCATATATGTACTGTAACATGTGCGTGCCTACACGTACATACACGAACACACACACATACACACACACAGTAAACCATTGTAAGAATTTTTTTAAAGCCCTATATGTTGCTTGAGAGATCAGAGCAGAGAGCTGACATCACAGGTCTTTCAGGGGCTGCTCCCAGCTGGGTTTTATATTGTCTCAATGGAATGAGGAGCAGTGTAGCGATATTTCATTTCTATTTTAATAAATAAAGCTCGCCTGAAGATCAGAAAGTTAAACAGTCCCACTGGTCAGTCTTACACACCAAGCAGTGGTGACACACATCTTCAATCCCAGTAGTCACACTAGTTTGCCATAGAAACCATGTGGTAGTGGTGCACGCCTGCCTAAAGAGAGGAATATAAGATGGGAGGAGACAGCTCTCACACACAGTCTCATTCTGACATTCCTGGAGGCAGGATCGCCATTTCAGACTGAGGTAGAGGTAAGAGCCAGTGACTGGTTGTTTTGCTTTTCTGACCTTCAGGTTGAACTCCAAGAACTGTCTCTGGGTTTTTATTAATTGTGCTGCAGAGCAGTTGGCATTTTCCACTCATGACCCTTAGCAGAGAAATATCCTAAGTGTTTGTGTGTTGGTTGCGGGGGTCAGCACAAAAGAGAGGCCTGTCTCTGGATGGCCCTTTACTGTCCTCGGTTCCAAGAATGGCTGTGGGAAGCAGAGCAGCTAATCTCACTTGGCAGGAGAGAAGGAAGCCCACGGGAGCTTGAGGTCACTGAGCACTGGGACAGCCAGGACTTTGAAATAGCTGCCTCCTTTTGTGGGTCATTTGAGAAAACAGGGGGTAACAGACTGTGCTGGCTAGGTTTACATCGACCTGATGCACACTAGAATTATCCGAAAGGAGGGAACCTCAAGTGATTGATGGGGGAGGGCTCAGCCCATCGTGTGTGATTCCATCCTTGGGGTGGCGGTCCTGGGTTCTATAAGAAAGCAGGCTGAGCAAGCCAGTAAGCAACAGCCCTCCATGGCCTCTGCATCAGCTCATGCCTCCAGGTTCCTGCCCTGTTTAGACTTCTGTCCTGACTTCCTTCAGTGATGGACTAGGCTGTGGAAAGGTAAGTCGAATAAACTCTTTCCCAACTTGCTTTTGGTCACGGTGTTTGTTATAGCAACAGTAACCCTAACCAGCACACTGACCGAGTCCCATATGTAAAAGCAAAGAGCCTTTATTTTATGCAAGTTTGCAAACTCCGTCTCTCCGCATGTCCAGTGTATTGGAATAAACGGAGAGCCCAAGCTCAGTTAGAGTTGGGTTCTTATAACAGTAAAGGTGCCGGGCGGTGGTGGCGCACGCCTTTAATCCCAGCACTCGGGAGGCAGAGGCAGGTGGATCTCTGTGAGTTCGAGACCAGCCTGGTCTACAAGAGCTAGTTCCAGGACAGGCTCCAAAACCACAGAGAAACCCTGTCTCGAAAAACCAAAAAAAAAAAAATATATATAACAGTAAAGGTGGGGGTGAGGGGTTTCTGAGGCTCAGGACCCCAGATTGGCTGACATTTGTCTGGGGGTGTCCCAGTGAGTGTGTGCTGGCAGATGATCCCCGTCTATAGCAGTTGGAATGTTAGGCATTTTCTTTGGATGGTCTGTTCTTGGGTGGTGCTCAGGTAATCTTAGTTTATGGTCCTTTCTGCAACCAGGCAATGCTTAAGGGTAAACTACTGAGACTCAGGTGATAATGGTTGGAAGTAAAGAACTTCCTTTGGGTGATCTGTTCATATTTAGCTTATCATGGCTGGCTCCTACAGGGGCTCGCTGTTCAAGCCTACAGGAGCTTATTAATAGAACAGTGGCTAAGACAGAAGTTGGTTCCAAGGACTGAGGTATTGCTGTGAGGGGCCTGACCACGCTGTTTCTTGTAGGAATATGGGAGACTTTGGGACTTTGGAATAGAAAAGCTGTTGGACACTTTAAGTGAGGCTTAATGGGCCATTCTAGTAAAAGAATGAAAGATAGTACTGAGGACGATTTGAACTGTGGTGGCCCAGTTCAAGAAGTTTCAAGATGGGAGAATATCAGTAAGTGGCTGGAGACCATTCTTGTGATATGTTAGCAAAGAATGTGGCTACATTTTGCCCTTGTCTTAAAAATCTGCCTGAGTGCCCATCAAAATCCCAGCAAAATTCTTCAAAGACCTCGAAAGAACGGTACTCAACTTCATTGGGAAAAGCAAAAAACCCAGGATAGCCAAAACAATCCTGTACAATAAAAGAACTTCTGGAGGCATCACAATCCCTGACTTCAAACTCCACTACAGAACTACAGTACTGAAAACAGCCTGGTATTGGCATAAGAACAGACAGGAGGACCAATGGAACCAAACAGAAGACCTGGATATCAATCCACACATCTTCTTTGACAAAGAAGCAAAAAATATCAAATGGAAAAAAGAAAGCATATTTAACAAGTGGTGCTGGCATAACTGGATATCAACATGTAGAAGAATTAAAATAGATCCGTATCTATCACCATGCACAAAACCCAAGTCCAAATGGATCAAAGACCTCAACATAAAGCCAGCCACACTGAACCTTATAGAACAGAAAATGGGAAGTACACTTGAATGCATTGGCACAGGGAACCACTTCCTAAATATAACCCCAGCAGCACAGACATTGAGAGAAACAATTAATAAATGGGACCTCCTGAAACTGAAAAGTCTCTGTAAAGCAAAGGACACATTCAACAAGATGAAACGACAGCCTACAGAAATGGGAAAAGATCTTCACTAACCCCACATCAGACAGAGGTCTGATTTCCAAAATATACGAAGAACTCAAGAAATTGGACACCAAAAGATCATATAATCCAATAAAAAAAATGGAGTACAGACCTAAACAGAGAACTCTCAACAGAGGAATATAAAATGGCTGAAAGACACTTAAGGAAATGTTCAATATCCTTAGTCATCAGAGAAATACAAATCCAAACAACTCTGAGATTCCATCTTACACCTGTAAGAATGGCCAAAATCAAAAACACTGATGACAATTTATGTTGGAGAGGTTGTGGGGAAAGGGGAACACTTCTGCATTCCTGGTGGTAATGCAAGCTGGTACAACCCCTTTGGATGTCAGTGTGGCGATTTCTCTGAAAATTAGGAAACAACCTTCCTCAAGACCCAGTAATACCACTTTTGGGTATATATCCAAAGGATGCTCAATCGTGCCACAAGGACATGTGCTTAACTGTGTTCATAACAGCTTTGTTTGTCATAGCCAGAACTTGGAAACAACCTAAATGCCTCTCAACTGAAGAATGGATAAGGAAAATGTGATACATTTACACAATGGAGTACTACTCAGCAGAAAAAAAAATAATGACAGCTTGAATTTTTAGGAAAATGGATGAAGCTAGAAAACATTATTTTGAGTGAGGTAGCCCAGACACAGAAAGACAATTATCACATAGGTGATAATTGTACTCACTCATAGGTGGTTTTTAAACATACAGCAAAGAAAGCCAGCCTACAAACCACAATCCCAGAGAACTTAGACAACAATGTGAACACTAAGAGAGACTTACGTAGATCTAATCTACATGGGAAGTAGAAAGTAGAAAATGACAAGGTCTCCTGAGTAAATTGGGAGCATGGGGACCTTAGGGGAGGATTGAAGGGGAGAGGCAGGGAGGGGAGCATAGGGAGGGGAGCAGAGAAAAATTTAGAGCTCAATAAATATCAAAAAAAATCTTCCTGAGGCTAAGTTGAGTTTTGTGTGATAGGATGGATATTTGTACACTGTGAAAACGTATTGTTGTGATTGGCGTAATAAAAAGCTGAATGACCACTAGTTAGGAGGTATAGGCTGGTCATAAGGGCAGAGATAAAATTCTGGAAGGAAGGTGGAGTCTCCAGCCAGACATGGAGGAGGCAGCATGAGCAGTACAGAGAGATGAGGTAACGAGCCACATGACCAAACACAGATTATAAGTGGGTTCGTTTAAGTTAAAGGAGCTAGTGGGACAAGCCTAAGCCAAGGCTGAGCTTTCATAATTAATAAGAAGTCTCTGTGTCATTATTTCGGAGCTGGCTGTTGGAACAGAGGAAGACTTGTCACAGTTTTGGATTAATGACATTGGCAGAGGGAATTTCAAGACAAGCTCATTTTAACTTTGTGAAGGCGCAAGTCATAAACAATCCCACACCAGTTTGGAATTGTGATTAATAGGGTGGTATTTATTTAAAAGGGAATAAACTTACAAATCACCGTCCCAGACAACAGCCCTCTACGCACGCAATTAGGAAGAAGTCTAGTCGCCGGAACCGGAGCAGGAAGTAAAGAGAGAGAGGAGGGAAGTGGCCGCTTTTTTTAAAGGGAAAGATACCACGCCCCAATGGGCTGGTATCTTGGCGGCTATTGGCTGGAGGAGCGGAAGGACCTCCCGCAACACCTCCCCCTTTTATTTAAGTAAGAGTTCTAAACCTACTATGAAATTATATACAATAAGTACAAATATCCTATTCTAACTATCTTAGGTCTTATATAATAAATAGCTTGGCTAAGTCATGAGTCGAAAGTAACTACATTTATATAGTCTTCAACCCCATCGAAGATCTGAGAAGGGAAATAATGTTACCTGAGTAATTAGGAAGTGCAATCAAACAACTTCTAAAACATGCAACAAATCACAGAGACAACTAGCTACCTGGGCAATCACCCAAGGTCACGTTTGCAGCGTTGAAGCAACCAACTTTGGCTAAGGCCTAACATAACTGACACACCATTTTCAAAGGCAAGAAACTTGTCAAAACTATCTTACCCTGTCTTGGCAGGATATGACAGTCCTGTTTTTTCCATTCACAGATACTCTGTATTTCTGTCAGTGTTTGAGGTATGGGCATTTCTTTACCCAAAGGCCAGTTCAGCCAAGAAGAAAGGCTCCAGGTGGAGTGTCTTTGGTGCTCAACATTCTCTCGGGAATAGAGCGGTGTTGCCAGGAGCAATTGTGTCTCACTACCACAAAACTCTGAGTTAGATTAAAGGCCATTTTCTACAGCTCTTTGAAGAGGTTGAAGATTATCTATCTATACTGAGTATAATCTCTATGTGTCTAAAGAACCTGATTAGTCTAATTATAAATGACAAACTTAGAATACTATTGATCTATATAATTCTCAATACCTATCTAACTTAAAGACTAAGACAATAAACAACTGTGAAACAAATGAGGACAATGACCTCCAAATATAAACAATGTACAAATATACATTGCAGTATGGTAAATGTATATCAATACACAAGCAATATGTAAATATCTTAATCAGAGGTAGAAATGTACACTGCAATATGGTAAATATATACAATATATATCAATACAATATATGTCAATACATAAAAATGTTTTTAAACAGAGGTAGAAACATGCATGCATACAATAGTCAATATAATTTCACTTTGTATCAATATTTAAGAATCGATACCAATACATTTGTCTCAAAACAATAACTCACAAGTACCAACAAGTACCAATCTATTATCCCTCTTTTTTTTTTTTCAAATGTTCCCTGAGCTTATTATAAAATTCCTTCCCCAACCCTCAACCATATACCAATTTATAATCAACCCCTAAATGATGTCCCTAAACCCAAGGGCAAACTTTACTGGGAGAGGGGACGTCGTCCTCTAGAGTTACTTCCAGCTGTCATGGGGGCGACGTTCTTTCTGGGGGATCCTGTGAGAGTAAAATGATGGTTAAATTTCAAGATTGATGTCTTTTAAAATTGCAAAGAGTCTCTGAGTATTTTGTGCAGGTCTGGCCAGAATGTTGTATAAGAGGTGCACCATTTCAGCTAACCAAGTTGGGATCGTCTTGTGCAGCTGGTACCCAAAACAGGTCTTGTAGTAGCGCTATCAGTATCATGACGTCATATCTACCAGGTGGAGTCGTTGTTATGGGGCCCCATCTTCTTCCTGGAAACTTTAAATGTCACTTCAGGAAAAACTCATTGTTCATTGTGAAAAACTTAAACATTAATCATATAGACATACACACACACACACACATATATATATATATATTCAATGAAAGGAATGATAGATATATTCAATGAAAAGTATGATAGATATGAAGAAAAGCAAAGATGTTTTCTAAACTCATATTTCTTTCTGTCCCCTATCATGGCTCTTGACATGAGACAGAAACTCCAGAAACTCTGGGTTTTTCTCTTACCAACAGGCTTGGAATTGGAGAGGGACTGAGCCAGAGTCCAACTTCAAAACCAGCTCTATAAATTTAGAAATATGGTTTAGTATATTTTACTTACACAACTTAGTCAGTTTTCTTGATAGTTCCTATTGGGCAGGTATTTTTCCATCTGTCAGTATCCAAACATCCAGGATCCCTTGAATTTTTCAAAGATGAGTGTTTTCCTGTGGAGATAAGAACAGAACCCTGCCCCCATTCTATATGTTTTTCTTACCCCCTGTAGGAATATCATCATTGTGGATGAGTTGTCATTTCTCCTTTCCAAGAGGTTTCTCCTCTTCAAATCGAACCTTTATTAATTTTGATGGTATCCACAATTTTTCTTCTCCTGTGGAAACAAGAGCAAAACCCCTTCCCCAACGTAGCACATCTCCTGGCTTCCATTGAGAGGTCAGCACATCTTTGAAATAAATTGGTTGATTTAGTTCAGCAGACTTTTCCATTATCCAATGTCTTTCTGCTGCTGTCGTTCCTTTCTCATTAGCGTTAAGAAAATTCAAGGTCAATAAAGCATTATGTAATCTATTTCTGGGAGTATTTTCGGTCCCTTTCTGTTTGTTCAGCATATCCTTTATAGTACGATTTGATCTTTCTATAACTGCCTGACCTGTGGGATTATGTGGTATACCTGTAATGTGTTTTATATTATAATAAGCAAAAAAGCGCTTCATTTTCTTAGATACATATGCTGGACCATTGTCTGTCTTTATTTGTGCAGGTATTCCCATGATGGCCATAACTTCCAATAGATGTGTGATTACTGAATCAGCCTTTTCTGAGCTCAGGGCAGTAGCCCATTGAAAACCTGAATATGTGTCTATGGTGTGGTGTACATATTTTAATTTACCAAATTCCATAAAGTGGAACACATCCATCTGCCAGATTTCATTTCTCTTAGTACCCTTTGGGTTACTCCCTGCAGGCAACGGTGTTTGATTATAGAAGGAACAAGTAGGACATCTCTTTATAATGTCCTTAGCTTGTTGCCATGTAATGGAAAATTCTTTCTTTAGGCCTTTACTATTGACATGATGCTTCTTATGAAATTCTGAGGCCTGCAACACGCTTCCAATCAATAATTGATCAATCTCAGCGTTGCCTTGTGCTAGAGGACCAGGCAGACCTGTATGGGACCGGATGTGTGTTATGTACATCGGACAAAGCCTGTTCCTGATTATGTCTTGTACCTGGATAAACAATGAAGTCAACTCTGTGTCATCTGGTATAAATTCAGCAGTTTCAATATGCAAGATAACTCTTTCTGCATATTGTGAATCTGTAACTATATTAAGAGGTTCTTTAAAATCCCTTAGCACCATAAGAATGGCATATAATTCTGCCTTCTGGACAGAATTATAAGGGCTTTGTTCCACCTTACTCAATTCATCTGACTTATAACCTGCTTTCCCTGATTTATTTGCATCAGTATAAAATGTACGGGCTCCAGTTATTGGAGCATCACGTACAATTCTAGGAAGAATCCAAGAAGTTCTCTTTATGAGGTTAAGTCTACCACTTTTGGGATAGTTGCTATTAATTTCTCCCAAAAAATTAGCACAAGCTCTTTGCCATGGTTCATTGTCTTCCCATAACTTTTTTATTTCTTCAGTAGTAAAAGGCACTATAATTTCTGCTGGGTCTATACCTGCTAGTTGACGAAGTCTCAGTTTACCCTTTATAATTAATTCAGAGACTTTTTCCACATAAGTTTTTAATTTTTTACTTGGTTTATTAGGTATAAATATCCACTCTAAAATAATATCTTCCCTCTGCATTAGAATCCCTGTAGGAGAAATTCTGGAAGGCAATATGACTAGGATGCAGCTAAGATTTGGGTTCACCCTATCCACATGTGCCTCCTGTAATTTTTCCTCAATCATTGTCAGTTCCTTTTCTGCTTCAGCTGTCAGTTTTCTTGGACTATTCAAATCTTTATCACCATCTAAGGTTTTGTTTAAATGAACTATTAGATCAGGTGTTATCCCAACAGCTGGTCGTAGACTGGAAATGTCTCCTAACAATCTTTGGAAATCATTAAGAGTCTTTAACCTGTCTCGCCTAATTTGTGCCTTTTGCGTTTTAATTTTCTCTAGCCCTATTCTGTAACCTAGGTAATTAATAGAATTTCCTCTTTGAATCTTTTCAGGGGCAATTTGTAATCCCCACCTAGGCAAGATTTTCTTTACTTCTTCAAACATCCTTTCTAAAGTATCTTTATTTGAATCAGATAACAAGATGTCATCCATGTAATGGTAAATTATGGACTTGGGGAATTGTTTACGAATTATTTCCAATGGCTTATTTACAAAATATTGGCACAATGTAGGACTATTGAGCATACCCTGTGGGAGGACAGTCCATTGATATCTCCTATTAGGCTGAGAATTATTATAAGTAGGCACTGTGAAGGCAAATTTTTCTCTATCCTTTTCTTGTAACGGTATGGTGAAAAAACAATCTTTCAAATCAATAACTATAAGAGGCCATCCTTTTGGTAATAGAGAAGGCAAAGGAATTCCAGATTGTAGTGGGCCCATAGGTTGAATTACCTTGTTGACAGCTCTTAAATCTGTCACCATTCTCCATTTACCGGATTTCTTTTTTACAACAAACACAGGAGAATTCCAAGGGCTGGTTGATTCTTCAATATGTTGAGCATCTAGTTGCTCTTGCACCAGCTGTTCCAATGCCTGTAATTTATCTTCAGCTAGAGGCCACTGTTTGATCCATATTGGCTTCTCAGTTAGCCATTTTAAAGGTAGGGCTGTTGGTACCTCTAAAGGTTTGGTATTTGCTGTATGTTCTTGTACAGCCTGAATGGTTGGTGACCTTTTCCCATAATACCTCATCATATCCTTCCCAGAATTATGAGTTCCTGGAACTACAGGAATGTTAATCTGGGTATTCCATTGCTGTAGCAGGTCGCGGCCCCATAAATTTATTGCGATATTCGCAATATATGGCCTTAGTCTTCCTATTTGCCCTTCAGGCCCTATGCATTCAACCCATCTTGTGCTTTGTTTTACACGAGATAGGGTTCCAATTCCCAGGAACTGAACATCTACCTCTTGAAGAGGCCAATTCGGATGCCAAGATTCTGGGGTAATGATACTTACATCCGCACCTGTGTCTAATAAGCCTTCAATAAAAGTGCCATTTATACAGACTCTTAGCTTTGGTCTTTGATCATTAATAGAAGTCTGCCAAAATATACGTTTACTCTGTCCTACTGGGTTTTTTGACTCATCCTCCATGTGTAATTCATCATTTAGACCAGTAATATTTTTTACAGCAGAAATTGGAGCTTTTAATTTTCTTGGTGAGGCACGTTCTCTACTGTGACTGGGAGTGACTGGGCCACTGTTGGCTTGGGGGCCTGCGAGAGGCCCCTCAAGGAGTTTCCCGACTGTATCGGGTTGCCTTGTCTGTCTGTTGTTGACCTGCATTCGTTGGACCAGTGTCGGCCTTTACCACATCTCCTACATATACCTGAAGGCCGAGGTCTCCTATTTTTGTCATTCCCAGAAGGGATATTATTCCTAGAAATCCTTTGCCTGCAATCCCTTTTCAGATGTCCTAATTTACCACAATTAAAACACCTGGCAGTTTGATGTCTCCTCATTGCTTTGGAAATCGCTTCTCCTACCCAAGATTCATCATTATAGCTAAACGTCTCGACATTCATTGTATGCTGAATCCATTCATCCATAGGTGCTGATCTAAACTTTAAAGGCCCAATTATCTTTTTGCATTCTATGTTTGCATTCTCAAAAGCTAGAGATTCAAGAAGTAGTCGTCTAGCTTCTGGGTCTGTTACCCCTATGTCCAGAGCCTTAATTAATCTTTGCAAAAAGTCAATAAAGGGTTCTCTCTGTCCCTGCCTAATTCTGGTATATGATTCAACCCTTTTTGCTGGATCTTGTAGCCTATTCCAAGCATTTAAAGCTGCTTGGTGACATAAACACAGTACTTCATCATCATAAAGAGCTTGGACCTGTGGGTCAGCATATTCTCCTACACCAAGAATTTGATCTTGGGAAACCTCCACACCTTTTGCTCTTCCTTGCTGTTCCATATGTTTGGATTCTTCTCTGAAATAGATTCCAAACATCAAGGAAGGTCCATTATCTAAGACTGCAGACACTAACTGATGGAAATCGTGGGGGGTAGCTCTAGCATTAGAAGCCCAAGTCCTTATCATTTCCTTAACATATGCAGAGTGCAAGCCAAAGGTAACAATTGCCTGCTTAATTTCTTTTAGATCATTCATTGCTATTGGCATCCATCTAGCTTCTCTGACTCCCTTTGAGCCTTTACAAGTTGACGCTTTGTCAGAATGAATTACAGGGTATGTCGCTAAAACCCTGGGTAAGCCAGATCTAATAGCTGGTGGTGGCATTGTATCCTGTCCTTGTGCCTTCTTACTCTGTTCACCAGCTCCAATAATTTCTTCAATCATTTCAAGTCTTTTTATCATTGTCTCTCTTAAATCCTGAATCTCCTGAGCTACATGTGTTTCTAGTGATTTCACTGAGGTATCAATTTTTTGGTCCCCATTCTGCACCTGTGATTTCAAAGCTTTTGAATCCTGAATCTCCTGACCTGTATTAGTTTCTGGTAAAGATTGTATGGTTCTTAGGACCATATTTTTCCTAAATAATATAATATTCAAAAGAATACTGAAACCTAGTAACCAGTAAATTAAGTTATCTCCATAGTCGTATAAACCTTGCATGAAAAAACCCATTGTTTTGGTAGTCAAAATAGTAAAATTCATGTTGGAAACGAAAACTGCCATATTACCTATTATCCAGCAGGTGGCGCTGTTCCCAAGTCGCGACGAAAACGGGGTCCTGTTTCAGTGTCCGCCTAGTATTTGTTAAAAACTGGGAAATGCAAGTTGCTCAACAAAGTAAATGTAATTAAATCAATTCCGTACACGGAACCATAAACCCAGAATCCAGGGGTAGAGAAGAGTAACCCGGAAGCCGTGTATGCCTCCACGTGACAGTGTCGTCCCAAGGGGTTGCAGCTTTCCGCAACCGGTAACCGCGTGCTCTGGTTCGCTCCGCTTAAGAGCTGCGCTTGCAAGGGAGATTTGAAAACGATTCAGAAAAGAGCAAACCACGTGGGCAGAGACTACGCGGGCCTGTGGAATTTAAATCCACGTAGCGAGGCAAACGATAGGCTGCGTGGGGACTTGAAGTCAATCTGAGGTGTCTAAAGGGAAAATATAAAGAACTGCAGCAAGAAAAGCCACTGCGTGATGATTTATGTTAAACTGCTGGCTCCACGCACAAGGCACAGGCCGCAAGGCACAGGCCGCGGCCGGCCGAACTGGCGGCCGGCAGCCGAGCGGGGGAAGGAGGGGTTCTAAAACCAAACGTTGGGCGCCAGATGAAGGCGCAAGTCATAAACAATCCCACACCAGTTTGGAATTGTGATTAATAGGGTGGTATTTATTTAAAAGGGAATAAACTTACAAATCACCGTCCCAGACAACAGCCCTCTACGCACGCAATTAGGAAGAAGTCTAGTCGCCGGAACCGGAGCAGGAAGTAAAGAGAGAGAGGAGGGAAGTGGCCGCTTTTTTTAAAGGGAAAGATACCACGCCCCAATGGGCTGGTATCTTGGCGGCTATTGGCTGGAGGAGCGGAAGGACCTCCCGCAACAACTTTGTCATGTGGATTTTAGTGGTCATTCTTATGAAGATCTATAAGGAAAAGAAAGAAACAGGGAAAATAGAAATGCAAAATATAAAGTGTGTGAGATGAAAAGGTTGGAGCCAAGCCAGGGCTCAGAGAGATAACAAGTTTAAAGAAAAGTCTGATGCTAAATTCCTTAAAGGGAGTGATGACCTCAAGGCAAGACCTCATGCAGCTAAGCTTCTAACTTGGGAAAAGGAAGTAAAGCAAAGCTCAAGCAGTGAAGGAATTCTGAAAGTTGATACAAATGTTACTGAAAGAGGGGCCAAGTTCAGCCCCGTCAAGCAGTGGCACTTGGCAGCTTCTAACGCATGGTTCTGGATTTTGAATGAAGGCTACAAGAGGTTGTGGAATACCTCTCTGCATCTAAGGAAAGCCACCGAGGCCAGGTGTGCTTCACGGATGTTCCTGAATGAAGGCCCAGAGAGGCCATTGTGTGAAACTGTGAAGGTGAAGCCTGGGTTGCACTGGAGACACCAAGATGTTGGAGAGGACAGAGTTACAGGAAACCTGTCAAGGACAGCTATAGGCCAGGTAGGGAACCAGCCCAAGAGAAGTGTGTTGCAGTCTACAAAGCTGAAAGGAATTGGAGATAGGAAGACAGGTCAAGACAGAGCAAAGTTTCCTCCATCTTGTATTCTTGCTGAGGCCATTTCAAGTTTTACTGAAATTTGATCTCCTTGATGGAGCATCCCATGAGAAATTATCTGACTCTGTTCCAGGAACCCAAGGTCAGGGTGTCCTAGCTAACTTAGATTCTGTTAAACTGTTTGTCCCTACTCCCCCAAGCTGTCAAATGAGATGCCAGGTTGTGTTTTCTGCCTTTAAAAGTTCATGTTCTGGACACTCAGAACCATATCTAGGTCCCTGAATACTTGGATGTGATCCCACCCAGTTGGAATAAAGGCTTTCAACTGGTTAAACCATATCTGGGTAGTCATCTCTGGTGACCATTAACACTCAGACACAGAGATGCAGAATTTGGAGTTTTCCCAGGTGGTTTTCAGTCTTGCTTTGGTCCAGATTATGCTTCTATTCCGCCTTTTAGAATGGTAACGTGTATTCTGTGCCAATGTATGTTGAAAGTATATGTTCTGCTTTTTGATTTTTGTTTTACATGGGGTTGCAATTAAGAGATTTCCAAGAGTCTCAGAAGAGTCTTTGAACTTTGGACTTTTAAACAGTGGTGATACTGTGGTAGACTATGGGGACTTTTGAAGTTGGACTGGATGCATTTTTGTGTTATAATATAGCTACAAGTCTTGGGGATCTTGGAGTGGAATGTGGTAGTTTGAATATGGATGGCCCTCTTGGGCTCACATGTTTGAATGCTTGGTCCACTGGGGAGTGGAACTGTTTGACAGGATTAGAAGAATTAGGAGGTGTGGCCCAGTTGGAAGAAATATGCCACAGGGGGCTTTGCGGTTTCCAAAGCCCGTGCCAGGCCCAGTCTCACTCTCTCAGCCTATGGATCCACGATGTAGCTTGCAGCTACTGCTCCAGAATCACACATGCCTCTGTGCTTTCCATAGTGATGATGACGGACTAAACCTCCAAAACCATAAGCAAGCCCTCAATGAAATATTTCCTAAAAATTGCCTTGGTGACGGTGTCTCTTCACAGCAATAGAATAATGACTAAGACACTCCTCCAGCCCCAACCAAAATCCACCTTTCTGGTGACCTGCTCTCTTAGTTCTCTGATTTCTGCTATGTGGCAGCTAGTTCTCCCGACACCTCAGCCCATGGGTTTTTAAATTGTATGGTATGTGTTTATTTCACCTAGCCATTCTAGAGACGGTGAAGTGCACTGGGGACTGGTTAGGAGGATTTTATCAACAATATCCTCTAGTCACACAGTATTTCTCTGAATTCAGGTAGTGGCAGTCCCCAAATCATGCCATGGTTCTGCCTCATTCTCATCAGAATCGTTCAGGATGAAAACACCATAGCTGGAAACATTTTCTTTATTACCTATTTTGTTTGGGGAGAGGACACAACTGCATTTTATCCACGAATCAGATCTTTTTCTCTCCTTCTGTACGCTGCTTCCACCAGTGTTTCTAGCTGACTTTGCTTTCACCTTAATTTTCTTCACCCCACCCCACCCCTCCCCACCCCCCGGCATTCCGTTCCACTTTCTGTGGTCTCTTTTAGGTCACGTTTTGTCAGTTTTGATGGGGATTTTATTTAGGGATTATTTTCATCCTACCCAAAGCATATAAACCACGCTGAAGCCTGTCATTTGTCAAAAGGAGATCTGAATCTGAAGCTAAAATAACATGTAATACAACGATGTATAATTTGAGTGGTGTTTCAGTTCTGTTTTTCACAGTAACTGAACTTTCTTCCCCTCAATTTTTTTTCTCATAAAACACCTATTTGTCAGGAATTTTCTATTTCAAAGTTTTCATTTCCTATGATGGGGGCTTGTTTTGTGAGTATCTTGGGAGAAAAGACACGTCTTCATACATTAACACTAGACAACCCGTAAGGACTACTGAAGTATTTCTGTTTGCCCTAGGTCCTTCCCTCTAAAAAGAAAAAAAAAACTTAGTAGTAAATTTTGTGTTGTTTCTTTAACTCCAGCCCCAGGTAAAGAATGGGAGTTTTCCTACATGCTTTCGTTCCTAGCCACAACAACCACAATTCAGTGTCCTTCGTGGCATCATAGACAGGGCATACAGTTGTTCCGATAGCAGATGTAGAAATGAAAATAACAGCACAAAATACTGAGCTGGCCGGATTCAAGAATGCCACATGACCAGCCTTAGCTGTGGGAAGATGCTCTTGATCTGGGAAGATGACTCAAAAGGTAAAATCACTTGCTCTGCAGGCATAAGTTCAAATCCCCAATGACCATGTAAAACGTTGGGTATGGTTGTATATGTCGGTTCTAGTTCTGGGCGGGGGACAGGTGGATCCTGGGAGGGGGCTTCGATTGATTTAGTGAGAGACCCTGTCTCAAGGCAATAAGATGAAGAAGACACCTGGAGTCCTGCTCTGGGTGCTGCATGCACACACACAGGTGCATACACATAGCTGCACACACACAGGTGCTCACACCCACATGCCCACTCACACACACAACAACAACAAACACATGACATTCTTTCTTCACACCCAACTCTAAGCTCAGGTAAAAGTCTGAGAATCTGTAAAGCCATATGGAGTCAAGGTCTCTGTTGGAAGACTGGTATAGTGTAACGGGCAATACAATCAATAGAGTCAAGAAGAATAAGCACCCAAGAAATGTCACAGAGGAAGGAAGTCTTAGTCAGTGTTCTGTTGCTGTAAGCAGATACCATGACTACAGCAATTCTCATCAAAGAAAGCATTTATTGGAGCTGGCTGACAGTTTCATAGGTTTAGTCCATTCTCACCTTTGCAGTGAGCATCTTGGCACACAGGCAGACGTGGTGCTAGAGAAGAAGCTGAGAGTTCTACTTCCAAATCCAATAGAATAGAAAGACAGTGGGCCTGGCTTGGGCTTTTGAGCCCCTAAAGTCACCTCCAGTGACACACGTACTGCAAAGGCAACGACTAATCCCTCTCAGGTAGTGCCACTCCCTGATGACCACGCATTCAAACAGAGAAGCCTCTGGGGACCTCTTTATTCTAACCGCGACAAGGGATGTATGATCTATGCCGTTAGGAGCTAGAAAATGAAAGAGTATGAAGTATGAAGACTGGAGAGAGGGCGTGCATTCAACAAAGCATCATACTTCATTAAAGAGACTCAAGAATGCAAATGACCACGAACAAGAAATCCATGCTGCCCAAAGTAGAAACTGAATGCATGCGTGTGTGCGTGCGTGTGTGTGTGTGTGTGTTTGTGCGTGTGTGCACATACATACTCAGGAGGAACAGAGCCCAGAGCTAGCTCTCTTTCCACCACCTCAGATGACAGCACTGTCAATGTGTAGCAGGCGACCTAACTAGCAGCTTGTATTTAGAGTGTGTATCCAAAGCTGTCACCAGCTACTTAGTGTTGCCCAAAGAGAACAAAAGGGATTTCCACTGCTCTTGGCAGAGCTGCTGCCATAAGAGTTATTCAAGATGATTCTGTCCATTATGATGTGAATAGATGTGTTTATGAATTCAGATGTCTGTTTACACAAGCGATCAAGCGCAGTGACTAAACGTTGTCTGCTGTATAATACTGGGCCCAGTATTTAGTAGGTTGTGTAATCAAATGGTCATGTTAATAGCCTCATAGGTTGGGATAAGGACTAAGTAATAATGTCTAAAACACCTGGAAGAGCAGTTGGTACAGAGTACGTGCCTTTTTAATTAAAATTTATTTGTTTTTATGTGCATTGGTATTTTGCCTGAACATATGTTTGTGTGAGGGTGTCAGATCTTGGAGTTACAGTTTTAGCTGTCATGTGGATGCTGGGAATTGAACTCAGAATCTCTAGGAAGAGCAGTCAGTGCCCTTAACCCCGGAGCCATCTCTCCAGCCCATAGTAAGTGCTCTTAACATTATTCTGACTTTTAGCTAGTTCACTGAGCAAATTAATCTCGAGTCTTAGAGATGCTGGAGGATTTCTACAAGATGTGTATCAGAGTAAAGTTTATTACGAAAATGAGGGGGAATGGAGAGAGGGTCCAGGCAATTAAAGTGTATGTTGTTCATGCCAGAGGACCAGGGTTCAGTTCCCAGCGCCCACATAGTGGCTCACAATCATGTCTATCTACAGTTCCGGGAGATCTGATACCTTCTTCTGACCTCCTCAGGCACCAGACACACACGGCTATCACTTTTATTATGTTTAGGGCTGAGTATAAGTTAGGGTGTTAACTGAGGACAGTGTTTACATGTTAGAGTGTGGATATAAACTAGTAAATCCTCATCACTTTCTTCCGGAGACAGAGTTTACTCTATGAAGCCTCGGATGTCCTGGAATTCACTCTGTCCCTCCTCCTCCAAACTGGTCTCGAACTCAGAAATCTGTCTGCCTCTGCCTTCCTAGTGCTAGAATTAACTACCTCAACGCACTCCTTCAGACTCATTTCAAAGGTACAGTTGTATTTTTACGTTATCTTTTTTTTACATTATATATTGTATCTTATTTAATCTAGTTGTGGCAAATTAAGAGCTGGTAGAATGGGAAGGACCGGCTGAAGCTTTTAATACTAGAAAACCTCACCAATTAGGCGTATCATCAATAACAATTTTTTTGAAATTTGTATCACTCTGGAAGAAAACGAGTGCATGACTTCTTCAATTTCTACATCAGGTAACTTAGACCCGCTATGATAAGAACACGAGCTGTTATTGTCAATCAAATTTTTAGATTAAAAACTTGTCAGATACAATTCCTTTTCTTAGGAGGAGCTTAAACCCCAGCTCCACGCCCAGCCTGGAGGTGGAGCTGCGTGGCAACTCCTAGCCTGGAAGGTTCCAGTTAGGGTTAGTCGGACGCAGGCTGCCGAAGCCACTGCGTGCCGCCGAAGCCACCAAGCGCTGCCGAGGCGCCGAGCGTCGCCGAGGACTGACGAGGACAGCCGAGTGTTTCCGAGGGCCTCCGAGCGCTGACGAACCTGGCTGAGAGCTGACCTGGGTAGAGCGCCATGGGTCCGGTGGTTGAGCGGGCGGCCGAGGCGGGCACGAGCGGCGTCGCCGAGCTGGAGCGGCTGAAGCAGCGCGCGGCGGAGCGCATCGACGAGGCGGCCGAGCGCCTGGGCGCGCTGAGCCGCGCCATCTGGAGCGCGCCCGAGCTGGCCTACGAGGAGCAGCGCGCGCACGGCGAGCTCACGCGCTTCTTGGAGCGCGAGCCTCCGGCGGGGTCGTGGGCTGTGCAACCGCACTTCCGGCTCCCCACCGCCTTCCGTGCAGAGTGGGCGCCGCCGGAGGCCGCCACGGGGCCCGGCGCGCTGCAGCTGGCCTTCCTGTGCGAGTACGACGCGCTGCCCGCCCTGGGCCACGCCTGCGGTCACAACCTCATCGCCGAGGTCGGGGTGGCTGCTGCTCTGGGCCTGCGGGCTGCCCTCGAGGGCGTCGCCGCGCCACCGCCCGTCAAGGTGAGCCACGCGGGGCTGCAGCAGAGTCTGTCGGGGGCGCGGCACGGTGCGGTGCGGACCCAGCCCGGAGCACCGCGCCAGTTGTTTTTGGTGACAGACAGCTGCAGTTTGCTGACTAGGCTGTGCGAGCTCTTGACAAAGTAAAATTTTGTAGACTCAAGAAAGAAAAGAAAAAAGAAGAAAAAAATTTTTGATTTGAGTAATTGGTATTTGCATAGTAAATTTTAGTCTTTAGAACTACCAGACTACCAAACCTCTGCAAGAGTACAAATTACGGAGAAGCGAATAAATATTTATAACGTAAATGGGGTCATATTTAAGTGTTAATCTTTATCTCACAATTACAAGAGGCGTCTCGGTTCTTGAAGCAGAATGTCGTGCCGGTTTGTCCTCTTACTCCTCAGATGGTATAGTTAGTTCTTCGTTCTGTGAGCCAAGAACCGGCTGTCACTCAGCCGAGTCCCCCACACCACTCCATGGCTAGTAATCCTCTACTGGATTAATCTCTTGTGGCTCTTTTTCTTTAGCTACCTTCCCTTTTATGCCTCTGGGTTTTTGTCTTGTTGGGGAGGGTTTGAGACCCTGGCCGCTTAGAAAAAAGTTCGCATCAGTCATAAGAGCCCGTTAGGTTCGGAGTAGGAGCAGCTCAGTGGCCAGGTGTGGTGGTGCATGCTATGCGGACCTCTGAGTTCAGCCTGGTCTACAGATGAGCTCCAGGACATGGGGAGAGACAGTCTCAACCCTTCCTCCTGCCCCAAAGCAGCGTAATTTGAGAATTTTGTTACTTTATAAATTTAAAAATAAATACAACCAGATTTGAGAAATATGCCAACTTCAAATGGTTGTTCTCAGCAAGGTTCCTCTCCTATCAGAAAATTGTAAATTGATTCCCTTTGCTCATAAAGCCTTTTTTTTTTAAAAAAAACCTAACTTGTTTCATTGTATTTTTATACATGGTCTTGAGAATACATTCATTTTATGAAGATAATTTGTCTTTGCTTAAAAAAAATGCTTGAAGACGTTAAGCTTAACATATTAAAGTAAAATGTTTATTCTGTAAAGTTCTCTTTTGTTTGATTAGGTGTTTGGTGACCATTAAATCTTCCTGGTTGAACTGGTGGAATCGAATTAGTAAGTTTGTGTAATAGTTGGCGGTTTCTAACCATGGTACTGAGATTGTTTAACGCTCGACAATGAAGGGTTAATGAGCTAGGCCTTTCTAAGTTTCTCAGTAAGGAGTGAGAGTTAGCTGAAGGCCAGGGCAGCTGTCTAAGATAATTGTAGCTAGGAAGACTTGCTCTGTAACCTGGGAAGCCTAAACCTCCCGGAACCAGTCCAGACCGCTCACCTGCGTCACAGGGATGTTGTGCAGGTCACAGGTCACATGCAAGCTCCTTACCAGTCAAGCCATGACTAACTATCTACCTATCACATAGTATGCTAACAGGCTTAGCTTGAAGAGACTTTAACAGATGAGTCCTAGCTAATGTTGAAGAACCTACACACATAGAATTCTACTTTTTTTTTGTCTTTGTTATAACTTAGTTAAAATTGAGTTATAAAATTGGGGAGATTTTCCTGTAGCATTTCTAGCATGTATTTATACCAGATTACTATAATGATACAAATTAAACTTTGTGATATTTACTGTGTGTGAGAAAAGAACTTCTCTTAAGGGTTTAAGGACTTAAGTATATATATTCTGAATGAATATGCACTATTTAATGTTTTTTTCTGTTAAGAGTCTCTGTGCTAACATATATATATTTCCTCATAGGTCATTGTCCTAGGAACTCCTGCAGAAGAAGAAGGTGGTGGCAAAATTGATTTAATTGAAGCAGGTGCTTTTAAAGATCTCGATGTTGTTTTTATGGCTCATCCATCTCAAGAGGATGCCGCCTATCTACTGGACGTGGCCGAGCATGAGTGAGTAGTCACATTGAAGATACATTCTTGGTGGGCAGCAGACTGAAGAGTACTCAAAACTAGGGCAGCGAGATGGTTTAGTGGGTAAAAGCACTTGTCACGTGAACATGACGACCCAAGTTCTATCGTCAGAGCCCACCTCAAAGGTTAAGAGCTGTCCTTTGGTCTCCGCGGGTACCCCATTGCATGCTTATCCCACTCCCCCATCAACCCAGACAGAATTTAAAAAAGAAAATGAAAGTGAGCCAGACTCTAAAACTCTGCGTTAATACATTTAAAAAGTGAATGACCTGAGCGTGGTGCGACTCACCTGTGACCTCACTGCCCAGGAGGCCAGTGTGGACTGCACAGGGGGACCCTGTGGACTGAGCGATAATGATGTGACGTTTGTCCTACATTGGCAATCATGATTGTTATCGTGGTCATAATTGAACTATTAAAGGGGTATTAAACATGGTGTTCTCTTTTAAGTTTAGTCTGGTTTCTGGAATACAGTTATCTCTTCATAAGGAGTTCTCTGTACAAGGGATGGTTTACTGGACCTGGGAAGAAAGCCCTTCTCCATACTCTTTCTAGCTTGGTTTTATGGAACTGGAGGAGGTTAGTCTTTTGTATGAAGAAGGACGTGCCATTGAACCACAGACGACAGTGAGAGCAGTTGTGGTGTGGTCAGTGGTCCAGGCCCTAGGAGCCCCTGCTAGACTGTCTCAGCTGATTCCTGTGTGGCGAGACTCTGGGGAGTGGTAGTAGAACTTCCCTGCAGTCGTTGAGCCCACCAAACCTTGTTTTCAGAGGGCGGAATCCTCATGGTTGTGCTATCTTTCTTCATTATCAGTTTGGAATTGGTACGGTGAGAGTAGAAACAATTCACTTTGCATGGGGGGGGTGGAGATAGTTTTATCTATGTATTTCCGGAATATATTAGAGATTACAAATCTTTGCCAGCACTTCTGGCTGCAGGGGGCCTGCAAGCTCTAGGCAGGTTTCCCAGACTATTATGATTAGATATAGGCCTTATTGTCTTGATATTAAAGTCAATCCACTTGGCTCCACTTACCCCATCCCCTCAGTTATGGTCTAATGTATAGCTAATAATGGCTTGCCTGGAACTTGCTGTGTAACTGAGGTTTTCCTTGAATTTCTGATTCTTTGCCTCTATTGCCGCATGTTGGTACTGCAGAGTGAACCCCCATGTCGTTTGTATGGTGCTGGGGAATGAATGAACCTCAGACGTTATATATGCTAGAATAAACACTGTCATCTGACCTATGCTCCCAGAGCAGCTTTGCTTTGTTTTTTGATTTAAGCAGTCTCATGTAGCCTAGGCTAACCTCAGATTTGCTGTATAGCTGAGGATGACCTTGAACTTCTGATCCTCTTGCCTCCCAGTGCTGGGATTACAGGTTTACACCACTGTACCAGAGATTGAGCCCTGGGCTGCATAAATGATAGGCAAGCATTCTACCAGCTGAATTATGTCTTTGTTAATACCCACACTACACTACACTACACACACACACACCACATCCCTACCTAACTAGATTTTCTTATTTTAATGATGATGGGGAAGTAATTTCCAGTGGTTTCTCCTTCTATTTCCTAGCGTTACTGTGAAATACTATGGGAAGGCGTCTCACGCTGCTGCTTACCCTTGGGAGGGAGTGAATGCTTTAGATGCTGCAGTCCTTGCCTATAACAACCTCTCTGCGTTAAGACAACAGATGAAACCGACCTGGAGACTTCATGGTATACATGCCAAATATTTGTGTAGTAAATTATATCTCAGTTCAGTGAAATTGTCTAATACTAGATTTTTTTTTTTTTTTTAATCGGGGGTTGGAAGCCAGGCAGTGGTGGTGGAAACCTTTAATCCCAGCAGGCAGAGCCAGGTGGATCTCTGAGTTCAAAGTCAACCTGGTCTACTGAGTGAGTTCCAGGACAGCCCGGGCTACACAGAGAAACCCTTTCTTGAAAAACAACAACAACAAAAATTGGGAGCTGGTGATGTGGTTCAGTTGTTAGAATGCTTGCCTAGGATGCAGTGTGCATTGGGTATGACTCCCAGCACTGCGTAAAACCTGGCATCACATTATCCTCAGCTACAGGTCGATATGAGGGCAGCTTAGGATAACTGAGATCCTTTCTCAGAAGAGAAAACGTAGCAGTTGCTAGTTGTATTTACTCAGGGACTACTGTAGTCCACTCTTCGAATTCTGTGTGTATAAATATAGTAGCATGGTCTTCTCTTAGGGGTACACATTTCCTCCTTCCCAGTCTGGGATTTCAGGTATGAGCTACCACACTGATTTATTTTCTTTCTTTCCTGCCCTCCCTCCTTCCCTTTCTCAGTTTATTTCTTTATAATCTAGTAAATCTCTATTCTTTACCCATTTTTGCTGTATGTAAAATCATTTTGTAATTGTGCTTTTGCTAGTTTCTTGTCTTAATTCTTTTCTGGTGTGGGTAGCAGTTGGTCTGAGATAGGCTCTCACTGTGTAGTCTAGGGCGCCCTTATATTCAGGCAGTCCTGTGTTAGCAGCCAGTACACATACGGCATACTGGCCTAGCCCATCTTGCTGCTAACCTTAATTTCCTCCAAGGGATTAGAGTGGAAAATTTTGAATTAGCTAATGGCGGATTCAGTTCTCTCTCTCTCTCTCTCTCTCTCTCTCTCTCTCTCTCTCTCTCTCTCCTCTCTCCTCTCTCCTCTCTCCTCTCTCCTCTCTCCTCTCTCTCTGTCCGCGCGCGCGCGCACACACACACACACACACACACACACACACACACGTTTAAGAAGAGGTCTCCTGTAGCCCAGGCTATAACCAAGGATTACCTTGAACTCATGATATTCTTGCCTCTTCAAGTGCTAGGATTATAGAGTTTCACAATTATCTGGAATTAGTTTGTATATATCTGTTTTAGTTACTGGTAGAAACAATCTTGATTTTGTGTGGTCCCAAATGTGTGTTTTGATAGTTTGTAGTATTTAGGGGGTCTTTGTTCAGTTTTTGTTTTTATACATGATTGCAGCCAAAAGGCTGAGAAGTGATTGTAGTAGTGATTGTAGAAGTGTAATAGATTGGTATGAAAATTATTTCTCCACTGCTAAGTGTCATTTAAAATATTGGTAAGGGGGCTGGAAAGATGGCTCAGCGGTTAAGAGCATTGCCTGTTCTTCCAAAGGTCCTGAGTTCAGTTCCTAGCAACCACATGGTGGCCTGCAGGCAGACACAATACTGTATACATAATAAATAAATAAATAAATCTTTAAAAAAATAAAATATTGGTAAGATTTTTCAAATAGGATGGCGGTTACAGAGCCTCATGCGACTGTAAAAGATTATGTCAAAAGTTTATCAAATCACAACTATAATAAAGCCTACTGAGATAAATTTCCTTCAGAAAGTTTAAGGTACTACTGCCAGGCTGGACAGTGGTGGCACACACCTTTAATCCCAGCACTCAGGGAGGCAGAGGCAGGTGGAGGAGGTCTTTTGAGTTTGAGGCCAGCCTGGTCTACAGAGTGAATTCCAGTACAACTAGAGATACATAGAAAAACCCTGTCTCAAACAACAATAAAACAACCAAGATACTACTGTCTGTTTTGTAGCTATAAAAGTCTGTTTCTTTATAATTTAGATTATCATCTTTCTCTCTTCACCTCTTTTTTTCTTTCTTTCCAGTTCTTGGAATTAAACCCAGACTCTCACACATGATAGGGAAGTGCTCTGTCTTTGAACTTTACCCTCAGCCCAAATTGTGATTCCTTAGCATTAAATGGATTCCTTAGAATAAAGTACATATAGACATTTTTCCCTTATTATCTGGGAAATAACTCCTCTCTGTGGAAGTGTTGTACAGTGTATCAAAATCTTTGGTTTATCAGAGAAGCTAATAAGTATAAATTATTTTCCTTTTTGTAAGGGCTACAAAACTTTCTTTAAACAGATCATCAAATTTAACCTCAGTAATTTGGTTCTTTTATAGGTATAATAAAAAATGGTGGCATAAAGCCCAACATCATCCCCTCTTACTCTGAATTAATCTATTACTTCCGTGCACCCTCAATGAAAGAGCTTCAGGTTCTGACCAAAAGGGCAGAAGATTCCTTCAGAGCTGCTGCTTTGGCTACAGGCTGCACAGTAAGAGCTTTTCAGAGTTAATTATGGTCAGTTACAGTGGTCTGTGCTGTTTGCGCTGCTGCATTAGAGCCTGCTTTGCTTCTGTTCCATACAGTGATTTTTGTTTGTGCCGGTGGTGGTGCTGGGAATCTGTCTCAGGGCCTTGCCCTCACTGGTGATGTCTTAAACCTGTAAAATGAGTTGGCTAGATTGTTAATGTGAAATTTTTTAATGAACATTTAATATTTAATTAATTTTTAATTTAATATTTAATTCTTGTGCATTTTCTTAAGTGTCTGCAATAGAGAATACTACAAGTCACCTTACTTAGACAATAGCTAGAATCCCTGCCTCTTTACCTCACTTTGTGTACTTCCCACATAGGGCACTTTATGACAGTATCTGTGTGTCTCTTTGGCAAAGATGTGGGATAAGTGTGTGTTTGGCTTGCTGGGATAGAAGTTAACACAGACTCAGAACAAAGGAGATTTTGTCGACTAGAATCGTAACTCAGAAACATTTTAGTATCAGCTCTGTGTGCTGCAAGCATGGGATGATGTTCACAGGTACATAAAGTTCAAATACTGCAGTCGGTTTGGAGAGACAAGATCTTAGATGTTGTTTTTATAGAGAAACAAGCTCCTGTGCCTCAGCCACGAGAAACAGTATCTCTGGGGCTGTTTCTCTTTCTCAAAAATAGGGGTAATATTGAAATCTCCCCAGGTTTCTGGAGGGAGACAAATGAAATAGCATCTGTGAAGAGGCCCAGCCCAGCCTTCCTTTGGGTCTGTGCTTGGCCTGGCGGTGCATGGTTTGTTTGCGTGGTAGTAGTGTCTCTGCAGTTATTGTCATACTCTGTACTTCCTGTCTTAGGAACAGACACTGTTGGGAGGAACAGAGCAGGTAAAGTTTCAGGGTGGGACTATAGCTTAGCTTGACAAGCACAAGCCCCTGGGTTCAGTTCCCAGTTGGTGGGATGGGAGGAGAAGGTTTGCTGGAAGACTGCAGACTAATTGAGCTTTGAAGGATAAATCATAATCCAGATACATGAACAACAGAGAGATCTAGATAAATACATGGCTAAGTGTGGCGGTGAGGACATATCCTCTTAGTCTCTTGGCAAAGAGATTTAGTGTGCAACCGTAAAGCTTCCACAACCCAGGAAAGCTAAACACTTATTCCCTTATAACTGTAAATAATTTAAATATTTTTAAAGTTAGATATGTGAACTATCTTTAGTTACTATCTCAGGATATTCCCTAAGCTAAGAGTTCAGGGCTGGAGAGATGACTCAGCAAAGCACTTACTTTGCAAGCTAAGGACCTGGTTTGATCTCTAGAACCAGCGGCAGATGTGGTGTATGCACTTGTAATCCCAGCTCTGAGAGGCAGAGATAGGCAGATTTCTGTGCTTACTAGCCAGCCAGCCTTGCGTGGTGAGCTCCAGGCAGAAGGAGAGGGAGACCCTATCTCAAAACCCAAGAGGGTGGGCTCCTGCTGAATATCAGCTGAGCTTGTCCTTTTGTCTTTCACATGCACAAAAATAATAGGATTTATGGTTGGATTTAAGTCTGTGTTTAAATAGCCTTTTACTAGTTTATATTTTGGCTGATGTGTAAGATTGAATTGGGTTGCTATTATTTATTCCTATCTTAGATGTTGCCAAGAATAGAAGAAATGTGATCTCTAATGTTTGATAATTAGTTTTTGCTTATTGAAAACAAACTGTTAAGTGCGCTTATGCACTCGCGCAAAACTGCTTCTGTGTCTTCATGTACTCGATCTATAAGCAAGGCCCATTGGGAGCCTGCCTCCCTAAGTGTCTGTAATCTCTGAGGGTCCCTTTGAAACGAGGCTGTGACATCAGGGACAGTTCCGTGTTAAGTGTACTGAGTTGTTTAGATGCTCCGCCTTCTCCTTTTGGAGACTGAAGTATAAGCAGTGTCCATCAGAGTGGTTTGGATTACCTGCATCAGAATTGCCTGGAGGTTCAGGTTTTAAAATGGAAGTTTCTGGGTACTCGCAATGCCCTTTTTTTAGGTGACTGAAGTTGATTCTTGCTGGCCAGGGTGGAGTTTAGTGACACTATGGTGTGGTGCTTGTGTAACAGAGGAAATGGGGCATTAGGAGCTCTAACTTTATAATGCACTGTTTGTTTTTTATAACTGGGATGGAAAGTACCCGTTCTGAAACTTTTTCTGTTAGAAACCATCACTGTTTTGGACTTCATGAATTTGAGTTTTTAATCCCAAGTTTTGTTTTGTCATTTTTTATTAGGTAGAAATTACAAGTGAAGCACACGATTATTACAATGTACTTCCCAATAAGACACTATGCAGTGCATATATGGAGAATGGGAAGAAACTGGGAATAGACTTCATCTCAGAAGATGCAGTATTGAATGGCCCTTCAGGTAACTAAGCTGCTGTAGAGTGAGCTGTTTGAACAGGAGAAATGCCAACTTAGATTGGGCAGTCTTCAGGGGTAAGGAAGAGCTGCTGGTGTGTCTGCTTCAGGCAGGGCCTTGGTGTAGCCCAGGCTGGCCTCAAACTCCACACATAGCTGACACCAACTTGATCTTGACCCTCCTGCCTCTGCTCCCCAAATTCAGGGATTATAAATCCATGCTACTGCACCTGGGGCTTATTGGATGCTGGGGACTGAACCCAGGCTTCATGCATGTTAAGCAGGCACACTGCCAACTATGATACTTTTTTTAATGTGTATGAGTATTTTGCCTGCATAGGTATGTGCATACCATCAGCTTACCTGGTGCCCTTGAAGGTCAGCAGAGGGCATTGTATTCTCTGAAACTGGAGTTACAGGCAATTAGGAGCTACCATGTGGGTATTGAAACCCAAATCTGGGTATTCTGCAAAAGCAGCAAATGCTCTTAACTGCTGGGCCATCTTTCCATCTCCATGATAATATTTTTTTAATTGCTTTGATTGAGCGATTATTTTTCTCCGCTCCCCTCCCTACAGTCCCCTCTTCTACACTTTTCCATAATCCTCACGCTCCCAATTTACTCAGGAGATCTTGTCTTTTTCTACTTCCCATGTAGATTAGATCCGTGTATGACTCTCTTAGGGTCCTCATTGTTGTCTAAGTTCTCTGGGATTGTGATTTGTAGGCTGGTTTTTCTTTGCTTTCTGTCTAAAAGCCACTTATGAGTGAGTACATACGATATTTGTCTTTCTAGGCCTGGGTTACCCCACTCAATATGATGTTTTCTAGATCCATCCATTCATTTGCCTACAAATTTCAAGATGTCATTATTTTTTTCTGCTGTGTAATACTCCATTGTGTAAATGTACCACATTTTTCTTATACATTCTTTGGTTAAGGGACATTTAGGTTGTTTTTCCAGGTTATGACTATGACAAATAATGCTGCTATGAACATAGTTGAGCATATTTCTTTGTGGTATAATTAGCATCCTTTGGGTATATACCCAAGAGTGATATTGCTGGGTCTTGAGGAAGGTTGTTTCCTAATTTTCTGAGAAATCGCCACACTGATATCCAAAGAGGCTGTACCAGTGTGCACTCCACCAGCAATGGAGTTGCCTTTACCCCACAACCTCTCCAGTATAAATTGACATCAGTGATTTTGATCTTAGCCATTTCCTGATGATATTTTTAATGATATTTCTTTACACTTAGGTTGAAAAGAAACTAATAAATGGTTCAGTGAGTATAGAATGTCAAAATAGCAACATTGTTTTTAAAAAAACATTCAGCCTGCTAGGCATATTCTTGTAGTTGGCATTTACTTTTGGACTGCTCCCATATAAAGACATGGAGACTTATTATTAATTCCAAATGCTTGGCCTTAGCTTAGGCATGCCCCACTAACACTCCTCGTTGGAGGAGGCTGCTCAGAATTTCATCCTTTTCTTCCTTGTTTTGTTCCAAGGCTCTACTGATTTTGGAAATGTCAGCTTTGTGGTTCCTGGGATTCACCCATATTTTTACATTGGGACCGATGCCTTGAATCATACAGAACAGTACACGGAAGCTGCAGGTGAGCATGAGGCGAGCATGAGGTGAGCATGCTCAGAAGTAGGAGAGGCAGTTTAAGGAGGTAATATGGGGAATTAATGAATGCATCTTAGTATAGAGAAAGGCATTTTATTTGTTTTCTTTACCTTCTAGGGTCACAAGAAGCTCAGCTGTACACCTTGCGTACAGCCAAAGCTCTGGCCATGACTGCACTGGACGTCATCTTTAAACCTGAGTTGCTGGAGGGAATCAGAGAGGAGTTTAAATTGAAGCTTCAAGAAGAACAGCTTTTAAACACACCAGCATAGAAGGAGTGCTTAGGGACTGCTCAGGAAGCATTCAGTTTTGTTTGTTTTACCGCTAATACTTTTTCAGTGCAAGAGAGCATACTTGTTTCTCAGTTGTGGTAAGTGAGGACAGACTATAGTGAAGGCCCTAATGGAGTTTGTGATCCTTCAGACATTGGTCTGACTAGATGGCATGTGAGTCTATAACATGGTAGTGTCTTTTGTATAGCTTTACAAATCCCACAGGTTTCAACACGTAACACTTGTGAACTATGTTCAGAGAAGTGAATATCTTCTTAGCAGTTCAAAGTTGGGGAGTTGAAGTCTAGCTGTATCTGGTTTGGTCTAGAGAAAAACTTAAGCAAGTGCCTGTAGGACACACCTAGAATCTCCAGTACAAAGAATTATCTTGACTTTTAACATTGTTTTGAAAAAGAAAACGTTCTTTATTTGCATGTAATTACTCCAAGGAGTGGCACAGGAGCAGTGTAACAGGAGAAGTGACAGAAGAGCAGGGTGGGGAGACTGCCCTGTGGGAGAGGAGGGTGAACTGCGTGTGCACTGTGCCCACCACCCAGCAGCCTCCTGCCCCACAGAAGCCCCCTAAGCCCCTGCTGGCCCAGCGGTAGTAAACGTGGAAAGGCGGCCTCTTATCCCCATGCTGTGACTTAACTAAGTTTCTGGCCTTCTCTCTGGACTTTCTCTTTGCCGTCTCAGCTCGCTTTCTGCCTTTGTGTTACCAGAGCATTCTGGGAAAGCCAGGATTTTACCTGGAAATTTGAGACATTGTCAGTAAAATCACTGGCAACAATAATCCTGGAAAAGAGGGAGAAAGTCACATAAAACCACCAGTATCTCATGATTCTTACTTGGCATAAATTTCTCTGTTTCAGACAAGTGTTTCCTTCTGTTCCACCCTCCTCCCTTTCTAGCTGCAGTCCTGCTGCCCGTCAGGTACTGGGGCCATAGGCATGAGCATGTACTCCTGCCGTGTAGAGTGAGCTTCTGCACATGGTTAGAGATGTAAACCGCTGGTGAGACAAACTCTTAGGCACAAGAGAAAGCTTGGGTGTGGGACCCAAATAGAGCTGTAGAATTCCTTTATGCATCACATGCACTGCCGCATACACATGGCTTGAAGGAAGGGTCCAGTGCTTTTAGTGTGCCTGAGATTTAACAGACCTCTTTGTCCAGGCCAGTTGTGCAGTTATCTGCCTGCTCATACCACTAAAAAGGTTTGGATTTTGAAGCATTTTGGATTTGAGGTCAGGTGTGTTCAACTTGTACTATTACTAGTAAGTTGCTATGTATTCTTTGACTGTAGCTAATATTTAGCTTGCCTCAAAATTTTTAAACTGATTTTTAGTCTTAATAAATTCTCTTTATTGAATGAACTACACAGGAAATTTTTTTTAAACTTTTTCTCTCTGTAGCATAAATGCTAAGAGTATTTAAGGTAGACATTGCATGTTTTTATGAGGAAGTTTAAACATGAAGGGGTCCCCACACTCTCCCAGGGTGTTCAATGGTATAGTTCCATTGGTTTAAAAAAAAAACGTTACAGTATCCTTTAAAAAGAATAATTGTCTCACTTTGTAACATTTTTTAAAAGAAAAAAAACCTCTCTGATGGTTTTTATGTCTTGTGATTTCTGACTTTTTACCTGAAGCAATCTTTTGAAACATGTCCCAAATCATCAGAGTAAGTTTTGATGGCAATTATAATTCTTGTGCCAGTTAGCAACTGTGGTCATCTGTGAGATAGGATAAACTCACTACTTTAGACCCTGTGATCTACTGACACAGCTTGGGCCGCTGCTCCAGTCCCAAAGAGAAAGGGGCAGGCCACCGTGGATGAGACTGGACCAAGGTAAACCTTTCTCTTGCTGAGTATCAGATATTTTACCAAGGTGACAGTAAGCTAACAGCTTGTTTTTTTGTTTGTTTGTTTTGTTGTTTTATTTATTTATTACATATACAGTGTTCTGCCTGTATGCCAGAAAAGGGCACCAGATCAAATTATATGATTGTGAGCCACCATGTGGTTGCAGGGAATTGAACTCAGGTCCTCTGGAAGAGCAGACAGTACTCTTAACCTCTGAGCCATCTCTCTAGCCCCCAACAGCTTGTTTTTTTTTTTTTTTTTTTTTTGGTTTTTCGAGACAGGGTTTCTCTGTGGTTTTGGAGCCTGTCCTGGAACTAGCTCTGTAGACCAGGCTGGTCTCGAACTCACAGAGATCCGCCTGCCTCTGCCTCCCGAGTGCTGGGATTAAAGGCGTGCGCCACCACGCCGGCCCAACAGCTTGTTTTTAGTGTGGTAAATATTCTTAAAAAATGGAGTGATACTCAGCCATAAAGAATGAAATGTCTGTATGCATGTGTGTGTGTGTGTGTGTGTGTGTAGGTCTGTGCTCCCATGCACATCTGTGGGGGTCAGCAGAGGATGTCAGGCAGCCCATTTTATCAGCTCCATCCCATTGAGACAGGGTTTTTCACTGAACCCAGAGCAAGGTTGGTGGCCAGCAGGCACCAGTGACCGTTTTCTGCCCCCGCAGTGCTGCAGTTATAGGTGCAGGCATGTGGCCATACCTGGCCTTTCATGTAGGTGCCAGGGATTTGAACTCAGATTCACACACAAATATACACATATTTGTGACTACATGTTATGTGACATATTTCACGGCACATTGTGTGACAGACTTCTCCTGGGGAGATGCAAACAGACATATGCTCACCTCAGGTAGGGAACCCATGACAGACCACAGAAAGGAACCATCAAAGTCAGGGAACTGGTGACAGACCACAGAAAGGAACCATCAAAGTCGGGGAACCGGTGACAGACCACAGAAAGGACACCATCAAAGTCCAGCCGGTAAACTGGTGAGTTTTACCGCAGTCACTTTTGAGCAGAAATGACTTAGAGATAGCTGCATCACCAAAGCTGGTACCAGCATGGGTGACAGCTCCCAAAGCTGGAAACCTGCAGTCCACTGCTCAGCCTGGAGAGAAAATAGAAACCAAGGGACAAAGTACCCACCCAAAAGAGACAAATCCAGAAACCAGCACCTAGACCTAAATCATCCCAAGTCCAGATACCTAGAGGCCAATATAAAAACAATAATATTAGCCAGGCGATATATCTATCCTACCACAGCAGACCCTGAATACTCCTAGTCTAACATAGCTGAAGCACAGGAAAAAAATCCTTAAAATTGTCTGGAGATGGATGATAGAAGTCCTTAAAGGATATAAATAAATTCCTTAAAGAAATACAGGAAAACACAAGCAAACAGTGGAAGAAAATGAATATAACTATTTAAAACCTGAAAGTGGAAATCAAATCAATAAAACCCAAAATGAAGCAATTCTGTGCTGTGGGTCAGTGGTCTTGTACACTAAAGATTTGTCACTTGTACTGGCTTAATAAAATGCTGATTGGCCAATAGCCAGGCAGGAAGTATAGTCTGAGCAACCAGTACAGGAGAATTCTGGGAAGAGGAAAGGCTCAGACTGCAGTCATCATCCAGACGCAGAGAACACAAGATGAGAATACTTGATAAAGACCAGCCTGGTCTACAAACTAGTTCCAGGACAGGCTCCAAAACCACAGAGAAACCCTGTCTCGGAAAAAAAAAAAAAAAAAAAAAAAAAAAAAAAAAAAAGATACCAAGCCACATGGCTATTATAGACAAGAATTATGGGTTAATGTAAGATATGAGTTAATAGCCGGGCGGTGGGAGGCAGAGGCAGGTGGATCTCTGTGAGTTCGAGGCCAGCCTGGTCTACAAGAGCTAGTTCCAGGACAGGAACCAAAAGCTACGGAGAAACCCTGTCTTGAAAAAAAAAAAATGAGTTAATAAGTCTGAGCTAATAGGTCAACCAGTTTATAATTAATATAGTTTCTGTGTGATAGTTTCAGGTCTGGGCAGCTGGAAAACGAACAAGCAGCCTCTGTCTACAATTCTGGAAATGAAAATTTTAGGAATTCAAACAAGAACTACGGAGGCAAGCTTCAGCAACAAAATTCAAGCAATGGAAGAGAGAATCTCAGGCATTGAAGATATGATAGAAGAAATGGATATATTGGCCAAAGAAAATGTTAAATCTAAAAAACTGACACAAAACATCCAGGAAATCTGGGACATTATAAAAAGACCAAAACTAAGAATAATAGGAATAGAGAAAGGAGAAGAATCTCAGTTTAAAGACCCCAAAAAATATTTTCAGCAAAATAGAAGAAAGTTTTTCTAACCTAAGAAAGAGATTCCTATAAAGGTGTAAGAAGCATACAGAACACCAAATAGATTGGACAAGAAAAGAAAGTTCCCTTGGCACATAATTATCAAAACACTAAATGTACAGAACAAAGAGAATATTAAAAGCTGCAAAGAAAAAGGCCAAGTAACATATGACAGACCTATTAGAATTACACCTGACTTCTCAGTGGAGACACTAAAAGCCGGAATGTTTGGACAGACATGCTGCAGACTCTGAGACCACAGATTCCATCTCAGACTACTATACCCAGAAACTAGGTGGAGAAAATAAGACATTCCATGATAAACAAATATAGAGACCCATAGCCGGACACTATGCAGAGAGAAAGAGACCTTGGAACACACATCTCTAAATGGGATGTCTTCATCAACTCCCTCCCCTCAGAGCTCAGTATCCCATGGAAGAGGTGACAGAAAGATTTCAGAGTCGAGGGGATGGAGCACACCTGAGAACAAGGCTGTCTAAATCAACTAAACAGGGTTCCTATGAACCCACAGAGCCTGAAGCAGCATGCACAAGGCTAACCCAATCTGTACCAGATCTTCTGAGTATATATTATAGTTTAGTATTTTTACAGGACTCCTGAGTGTGTGAATCAAGTGGGTCTCTGATTCTTCTTTTCCTTCTGTTGGGATTCCTTTTCCAGCCTCAATGGGATGGTTTTTGTTTTATGTTTTATTTCGTCATGTTTGGTTGTTATCTCTTAGAAGCCTGTTCTGAGGGAGATGCGGGAGAGTAGAGGGAGGGAAACCACAATCAGGATATATTATGTAAGAAAATCTATTTTCATTTGCTTGTTTGATTTTTTCGAGACAGGGTTTCTCTGTGTAACAGCCCTAGCTGTCCTAGAACTCACTTTGTTGACTAGATTGACCTCAAACTCACAAAAAGAACCTATTTTCAAAATAAGGAAAAAGAGTTTGAAGGGTTGAAGAGATAGGTCAGCAGGTAACTGATTGCTGCAAACATGAGGTCCTGGTTCAGATTCTCAGAACCCATAGGAAAGCTGAGTGTGGCAGTGCTGAATGGAACCCAGTGCTGCACCCAGAGACAGGGAGATCTAGGGCCTCACTATGCAGCCAGGTTAGCCAAAAAGCAAGCTTGAAGATTAGTGAGAGACTCTGTCTCTAAAGGGTGGGAAGGGGGGAAGTGATTGGGAAAGACATCCCAGTGTTAACTTCTAGCCTCTACAGACAAGCACACATACACACACACACACACACACAGAATTATCAAATGTAGTTGGGTTTTCTTATCTACAGGTTCTGCATCCATCTGTTCAACTAACTTTCAATAAAAACTTATTGGTAATAACACATCATTATTGAACACATGCAGACATATTTTCATGTGTGTAAGTATGTGTATGGCATATGCATATGTGTATGGTGACTTCACATGCTGAATGTGCACTCAAACAGACCAGAGAAGACTATCAAGTGTCTTGTTTCATTACCATACACTTATTTTTTTGAGACACTGTCTCCTCCTGAATCTAGAGCTAGGCTAGTGGTCAGCAAGCTCCAGAAGTCCTCCTGTCTCCCCCCCCCCCACACACACACACCACAGCACTAGGGTTGCAGGCATGCACACACATGGCCACACACAGTTTCTGGGTGGGTGCTGGTGATTCAACCCAGTTCCTCAAATTTGGTAGCAGTGCTCTTACCCATTGAATCATCTCTCTAGTCCCCATATTTTTTCTTGTCATTTCCTAAATGCTATAACTATTTATAAAATATTAGGTGTACTGTGATGCAAATAGATTTCCATGGGCATATGTTATTGAATGTACATGATGGTGTATGACACTGTTCCTGTGCATATGTGAGCAAACATGTACCACTCCAAACCAATGACAGACCAAATTAAAGTAAAGATACCACCAAAGTCCAACTTGGTGAACCAATGAGCTTTATTGGGGTTACTTAGAGGTGCAGAAATTATTCAAAGACAGCTGCATCACCGAAGCCCACCCCATCATGGGTGAAAACCCACAATAGCTGGAAATCTGGAACTCATTGCATGACTTGCAGACAGCTGGATGTGTTGGAATGTGTCCCCTCCAGATAGCTTAGCTGGTTTTTGCCTTTTCCAGACAGCTTGGATCACCTGAAAGTTTCTCTCAGTGGCTCTTATTGCTTATGTTTATTTGGTGGAGGGAGATAGTTTCACGGGCTTCCTGAAACTTTTGAGTTGTTTGCTTCCTGAGCTTAACTTGAATGGGCTTCTTTCCTGTGGGATGGAGGGCATCACCTTTTGTTAAGCACGTCCTAAGGAGCTTCCCTCCAAGATAAAGTATTCTAACTGGGAGGAGATTGCTATAGAAAAAATGGTCTATAAACAAGGCTTCTGAAGAAGTACCTCAGGTTAAATGAGGCCATGGATGAGGGTCCTGACAAAATATAACTAGGGAGAAAGAGATCTGTACATTGGTGGGAACAAAGGATCTTTTTTTTTTTTTTTTTTTTTTTTTTGGTTTTTCGAGACAGGGTTTCTCTGTGGTTTTGGAGCCTGTCCTGGAACTAGCTCTTGTAGACCAGGCTGGTCTCGAACTCACAGAGATCCTCCTGCCTCTGCCTCCCAAGTGCTGGGATTAAAGGCGTGCGCCACCACCGCCCAGCTGGTGGGAACAAAGGAAAGAAGGCAAGGGTACCTACAGCAAGATGGTGGCCATTGGAAAGTCAGGAAGAGAGGCCTCTGGGGAAACTACATCTGTCAGCACTGTGACCTTGAACATTTGTCTCTAGAACTGTGAGAAAAGAAATCTCTGGACACCGGGCGGTGGTGGCGCACGCCTTTAATCCCAGCACTCGGGAGGCAAAGGCAGGCAGATCTCTGGGAGTTCAAGGCCAGCCTGGTCTACAAGAGCTAGTTCCGGGACGGGCACCAAAGCTACAGAGAAACCCTGTCTCGAAAAAACCAAAAAAAAAAAAAAAAAAAAACCAAAAAAAAAAAAATCTCTGTTGCCCAAGCCATTTGGCCTACAGGTTAGCAGACTAGTAGAACATTCTACACACTGCCTCAAATGCTAGAGTATCGCAAACAGTAGGTAAGGTTTAGTTTAGACAACTCAGTGGCCCTAGTGGTGAGGGAGAAGACAGTGGCAAAGATGTTAACTTTAATGATAATTGTTTCATAAAATAAAAATGGAAACTAATCTTTTTAAACCTCACATAGCCTAGGCTGCCTTCCATTATGCTATAAAGCTAAGACTAGCTTTGAACTCCAGGTCCTCCCACTTCTACTTCCCAAGTGTTGAGATTTCAGGCATGTGTAAACCATGCTTGATAAAACAAACAGTCATTTTGTATATCAATGATAATTAATAGTTTAATTTATGCCCTTCTAAGTTTACTATTTGTGTTTGCAAAAAGCTTTTGGTGACCTTACATTGGGGGAAATGAGAGACTAACTAAGTAGGACTCTCATTGGGGGAAATGAAAGACCGTCTAAGTAGGACTTTGCAAATAGTTCTTTAAAAATCAGAATAAAGAACAGGCACGCATATATTATTTAGCATTGACCCGACAAATCAACTTTGAAATGATGGGAGACAGAAGCACATATATGAAGGGTGGTTTCCTAGCGCTCCTGGATGGGTTTCTTAGACCACCTCCTTTTTATTAATATATTCCACAATGTTAAATTATCATTTATGTCTCACTAAACTCTGAACACAACCACAGTTCTTTTTTTTCTGGTTTTTGAGACAGAGTTTCTCTGTAGCTTTTGGGTCCTGTCGTGGAACTAGTTCTTGTAGACCAGGCTGGCCTCGAACTCACAGAGATCCGCCTGCCTCTGCCTCCTGAGTGCTGGGATTAAAGGCATGCGCCACCACTGCCCGGCAAACACAACCGCAATTAAAGGGCAATGTCTTAACTTGTTTTAGAGGCTGCTGGGATGTGGACAGATGCTAAATAGACGTCTCTGTCTCTGTGAGTGAAAGATGTAGCCCGGAGAAAACGCCATACTTTTGGGCAAGTTTGGTTGGACTTGTTCTATATCTTCTAGATAAATAACATGAAGGCTTATTTTTTTGAATATTATTTTAAAGTAACACATCAAATTACAAGTGATGACTGACATCACTTGTCACTGGGCCACTTCATCTGGTCTATGGAACGCCCAATCTAGTTGATAACTGCTGTCTAGTTCCTAGACAGTGTTGGCTCTCAGAGTGGAAATGTAGATGTCTATCTGTTTCTTTTGCTTTTTGATGTTATTTTCTCTTAAGAAATTGTGTGCTTCTTATTCTCATGAGCTGTATCACCTCAAGTTTCCTTGAAATGCCGATTATTCAAAAGAAATTAATACCTCTTCGAGCTCCTCCGTGATAATACCATGCTACTGAGAAAACAGTTCATTTTGAAAGAGCACGTGCTCCGTGGTAGAGAGGCACAAAACAGTGACTAGAAAACAGAGAGAGGAACACGGTTCTGTAGCACACTCAGCTCCACAGGACAGACAGAATGCCTACACGTATCTCCATCTTCAGAGTTTCTCTGCCAGAGAAGAGTCAGCCATCTAAAGAGCATTTCTTATAAGGGAAGATAAAGAGAGCCTGTGAGCATTGCTGCCGGTCGTTAACATTGGGGGGATGCCAAGTGGACGGAGGGACAGACTGGAGCATGAGATGATGAACCAGTTCAGGAACAGACTGAAGCATGAACATCACTACTGTATGTTAACTACACTGGATGCCAAGTGGACGGAGGGACAGACTGAAGCATGAACATCACTACCGTGCATTAACTGTGGGGGCTGCCGAACAGGTGCAGGGACAGACTGAAGCACGGCTGTCACCACAGGGGGCTTATATGCACGTGAGCTCCGTGCAAATGAGTTTTATCCAGGTGCTCTCCAGTTCCACATAATCTAAAGAACACAGTGCCACTCATGAAGGAAGACCTCCATGAGGAGAGAACCCAGGGCCCAGCACTGAAATGCAGCATGACCATGTGTCCTCTGTGGGATCTGGGAACAGCTAATACCAGTTGCTATCATGACAAATTCCTACAATGCCTCGCATAATACTGTGTGTACAAATGATGCTTAATACATACAAAAATGCTGTCTTGTCAGTGCAGCTTTGCATGGCTGAAGAAGGGACAGTGAAAACCCAGGGGGGCACTGGGGCAGTTTTCATACTTTGTCATTTACAGCAATTTCTGTAGTGCATACAAACCATGAAGAAGGCGAGGTTTACAGAATTACAAACCTCTAAGAGAAAATTGACCAGTATATGAGATTGAATAAGATGTACGCAGCTGGGAAGACGATCCTGGAGTATTTATCAATGGCGTGGGTGCTGATCTTCATGCTCACATAGCTGCCTCTCTGGCTTTTCCTCTGGGGAGAGCCCCTCTCAGGGGCCAGGGTCAGCTGCACCATCATCCTGTCGGGTTTCTCGCCATTCTCAGGCATGTAGCCGCTCAGGTCATTCACCTCCCCATCACTGTAGCTGCCATCCAGCATCACTGCCCGGGGCTGGGCTAGTCCGCAGCTGCAGGACACCTGCAAACAGACAGGGACACATGAGCTGAGCGCTGTGTATGAAGGGTGTTACCCTCTAGCCTCTTTTATTCTCAGCTTTAGGGAAAAGTAAGAAAAGATGGCAGTGTCACTGTGAGCATCCTAAGACAGCTGTGAGCACAGCCCTGAATCCGAGATCAGGGTGTGAGCACTAGCATGGTGCTGATGGGAACTGGTGTTGAACGAATATCTTCATGCTAACTTGTAGGAAAGAGCACACTGCTGTACCAGAGACCAATAAGGCTAGCACCGGCTAGCCCCGTCCTCCACGAAGTCATAATCCCTGAGCTCATACCGTGCCCCCTTTGGGGAAAGTGGCGACAGACCCAGGGTCTATATGTTAGACAAGAGTGATATCCTGAGCTACACCTTTTTTTCATTATTTTGAGGCAGCCTTGGTAAGTTACCCAGGCTGGCCTCCCAACTTGTGACTCTCCTCCTGAGAAACTGCATTACAGGCTATTGACATTACACCTGGCACCAAACCAACCCTTCATAAAAATGTTTACAGGTGACGCTATTTGGTGTGTGCCATGAGGGTTGGGACTGAAAGACAGCAGTTTGGGAATAGTGTTACGGTAAGGGATTGCTGGAGGAGAGAGGCTCTACATTGTAGGCTGGGAAGGGAAAAGAAGGGCAGGAGCAAAGATAACTTAAGAAATATGAGGCCTTATATGAAGGGAAGTTTCTTAGGATAGAATATGGTGCTCCTAGAGGGGTCTTTTAAATCACCTCCATATTTGTTAATAATATGTTCCACAGTGTTAAATTATCATTTATTTCCTTCACTAAACTCTGAACACAACCACAATTGAATGGGCCATGTCTTAATTTAGTGGCGCTGGGATGAAGATGCTGAGTGAATGCTTTCATTGAACAAAAGATGTAAACGTCAAATATTCATGACCATGGCTGGAGGTAGGCTGAGGAGAGGGTATCACAGCCTCATTTTACAGGGAGGGTATGACCTGCCCACCATGCCAAGGCTAGCCCAGTTTACGTCATGGTAAAGTCACCTTCTCCCGTAGCTTCCGTTCCTTCCGCTCCTGCACTGTGGTCAGGTAGTTGACAGCCGCGTACTCCAGCACTGAGAGGAACACGAACACGAAGCTGACCCAGAGGTAGATGTCCACGGCTTTGATGTAGGACACTCGGGGCATGGAGGCATTCACGCCCGTGATGATGGTGGACATGGTCAGCACCGTGGTGATGCCTGCCGTAGACGGTGAGAAATAAGCATGCGCTTGCATTTGCCAAACACTGTGTGCCTTGTCCCTCTGTGACTCCGCCTTTTGTTCTGCCTTGGCTTAGATGGCCAGCACCTGCTCCCTCCTGTGACCATCCTCCTGTCTTGGTGAGCTAGCTGTCACAGGTCTCTCCCTGCTCCTCCGCTCCTCATTTCCACTTTCTCCTCTGCACACCTGGCACATTCATTACAGCCTCGACTCGCATCCTTTCTGCACAAAGCCCCGGACACTTCATCATGAAGGCATTGCCTTCCATTGTCCCAAGAAAGGAGATACGGATATAAGTAACCACGTGGTGAAGGAAGTCATTTCAACATCGTGTCCTCAGTGCCATAAAAGTTCTATAATCCTGGGCCCGCTTCTTCAGCTGACAGCCACCCCAGGCTGGGCCTGTGTGCCTACCCAGCAGAACTACCTTGAGCACCTTGACATCAGGTTTACCAGGATCGCTTTATTTATAGGAGACAGATTTTAATGAGCGTGCACTTGCGCTCGGCACAGTAGCTGTTGGAGTGCCAGCTAAGTGCTGGAGAACAGAGCGTCATCAGTGGGAATTTGCCCAGGATTGCAAATTAAGCTCAGAACATTTGCTTGGAAAACATTAAATCACACACGATTGGGGTCGCCCTAAGGGCCAGCTCCAAACCCTTTCACCGAAGCCTGGTGAGACATCCTGTCACTTGCAAACCTGTGCCATCTGAGCTGTAGTGGTGGCTGTGACTGACGGGCTCGGGGTTTAAGATGAGGGCATTTGATGGGGTGCTGAGAAAGGAATGGAGGGAGAGCAGGAAAACTTGGGGTTTCTGACTGCAAATATGGTGAAACCCAAGACTCCTCATTTTTAATAATTCTCTCAAAGATTCTACTGCAAAGATCCCTTGGGCCACCCTTTGAGAAACCTTGTTGCAGAATACCTTATACAGACCAACAGGAAGAGCACACCAAGACTGGGAGCCCCCTGCCCAGGACCACAGGGAGCTGTGTGGATGGACAGCCCCTGGGGCCTGGATAGATTTCCACGTGGTGCTTAGATGGTGTGGTGCTACTTAAACATTTTCAGGTTATTCTGTAGGGAGGAGTACAGGACCCTCTTAGACATGTGTAATGTACACTTGAGATAGTCCTTACCTAAGGGAACTCTGGCAGGCACAGCTCTGCGGTCGATCCAGAAGGACACCCAGGACAGCATGACCATGAGGGTGGCGGGGAAATAGGTTTGGAGCAGGAAGAAGAAGATGTGACGGCGTAAAGTGAAGTTAATGTACAGACGGTTGTACCAGCCTGGGGACAAAGGGAGAAGAGAGAGCGCGCAATGTAGCTGCCTGGCTCTTTCAAAAGACAAGACTTATTTATAGAATCTTAAATTTCTTAGAGCTCACTCTGGAACCCTACCTTAAACAGTGACTGGGCAACCCTCACCACTCGTGTGAAGCCACTGTGAGGAATCTTTGTCCCCTTCATAAACATGAAGGGAACCCTTGAGAAAGTCATTTACAGTTTTGTTTCTCAAGATATGTCCTTGGGTCTGTCTGCCTCACAATCGCACAGGAGCTTCTTAGAAGTTCAGATGTAGCTCACGGATAGAGTCCTTGACCAGTATGCACAAGGCCATATGCTCAGTCCCCTCCCCCTTTCTCTCTCTTCCTCTTCCTCTCTCCCTTCTTCCCTCTCCCACCAGACTCTTATGCTGTAGCCCAGACCACTGAGCAGAATCTTTCTTGAGCAACAGCCTCATGGGATTTGTGTGCAGAGCAAAGCTCGAGGCTGTACTTAAACAGCCCCCTTTATTTCTTTCCTTTTTCTTTTTTAATTGTATTTTTTGAGGCAGGGTTTTAGGTAGCCTCAGACTCACAATGTACCTGAGAATGACCTTGAATTCCTGATCCCCCTGTTTCCACCTTGGTAACTGCTGGGATGTTGGTGACTATCCCCAGGCCTGGCTCCCTTTCTGGATTTCTTTATGGGAAGAAATATGTTTGGAGGTGGAAACACAGTCTTTGATCTGGACAGAGAGTAACAGTCTCAGGTCCATTGGGCTTTGCTCTGCCTTTGTGATTTCCAGGGAAAGGAACACGTGTGAGGATGTGGGAGGAGGGTGCCCAGGGCTGGGAATAAGTGGGGTCCTGCCAGCAATAAGAGTGGATTTGGTGTCCTCAGTGAGTACATTGCATAGAGCTGGCCTCTTGGTACCAGCAAGTGTAGAGGACTTTCAGAAGACTGAGACCCAAACCACTGAGCATCCAGGGTGAGCAGTGCAGCATGGGAGTTGGATTGGCACGCTAAACTGAACTGTCAGTGCTCTCTAACGGATTAGGTTGCGCTTACAAGAGGGAGCTCCCGCAAGAAGGACTGCAGAATCTTCCAAAAGGTGAGATCAAAACAGAAGCAAGGGATGGAGAATGTCAGCTGTCTACCAGCGGAGGCCAGCAGCTGGGGAAGGCCACGGCGCACAGCCTCAGGCAATGGGTGGTGACAAGGCCTGTATAGACCTCTGACTCATAAGGCCACAACCAGGTCCACATGATGACCAGGGGTCATTCTGAGGAACAGGGGTAGTAGTGGCACACACAGGGAAATAGAGAATGGTGGTCTTAACTGAAACTTGTTTGTGGCTAGAGAGAGAGGCTCTGCTGAGCACATCAGGGATGCATTGCCAACGGGACACTGCATCATCTCAAATAAACCTACTCACACGGCTTCCCTCGGAGCCTTAGCTCGCATTTCCTAGGTAGCTATCTCTGATACATTGGTGGGTCAAAAGTTACCTATAAACTGGGTGATGGTGGCGCATGCCTTTAATCCCAGAACTCAGGAGGCAGAGACAGGCATATCTCTGTGAGTTCGAGACCAGGCTGGTCTACAAAGTGAGTTCCAGGACAGGCTCCAAAGCTATAGAGAAACCCTGTCTTGAAAAACCAATAAATAAATAAATAAATAAATAAATAAATATTACCTACAAAGCTAGTTTCCTTGGAGCATACCTATAGCCCAGCCCTGGTGATACTGAGCCAGAGGCTCAGCCTAGATGCATAGTGTATAGTGAGTTCATCAGCCTAGATACATAGTGTATAGTGAGTTCACCAGCCTGGATACATAGTGTATAGTGAGCTCACTAGCCTGGATACATAGTATAAGTGAACTCACCAGCCTGGATACATAGTGTATCGTGAATTCAGGGTAGCCCGGACAAGGGAGTGAGTTCCTGTCTTAAAGGAAAATAAGTCACCTCTCCTTGACACATACCACCTACTGGATTTTATTTAGGACTCTAGTCTTCTGTTTCAAAATTCCACTCACTTGATGTGACAACCAGATCACACACTTCCTAAACAGAGCCTGAAGCACCTGGCCACCATGGGGCCTCCCTGGCACTCCCCGCGTGCTCCGAGCTCACCCGTACTGCTGTAGAAGGCCAGCTTTGTGGTGGTGTGGAACTCTTGGATGAGGAACTGGGAGAGGGAGATCCTCTCGTCTGTCTTTAAGGAGTCATTGCCCTTTTTCCAGTAGAGCATGAGGTCATCTTCTGTGTAGGCGTCTGGGAGACGAGAGCCAGTGTCAGGAACGGGGTGACACTAAGTGTCCTAAATCACACAGACTGCTTGGCTTGGGGTAAGATAGCAAACTGCAAACTAGACAATACAGACAGACAACTCTAGTTCATCCCAGTTTCTCAAGAGTTATCAGAACAAGGCTTCTAGGCTCAAGGGCTCATAGTTCCTACCAAAAAAAAAATCACCCTGCAATCCAGCTGCGATAGGTTAAACCAATTGCTACTGCTGCTTGTATGGCAGAGAGAGTTCAATACTGGCAAGATTTCCTGTGGTCAGCTTTATAGACTAGGACCCAACCAGCTCACGCTTCTCTTGCACAGGTGCAATTCATCACCTGGGGGCCAGATCACGACTCACTCTCAGGCAGCATGAGTCAAGAAGGGGCTTCTCCTTGGGCCAGTTGTGCCCATTTCCTCAAAAGAAGGAGGAGATGACTGTGGTCGGCATCCTCCCAGTGGCTGCCATGTGCCCAGCACGCCCCCTTCAGGTGGAGGCACTGGGTTGCATCCTGGTCGTAACTGAGGGGGAACATCTTGGAGCTGCAAATAGCGTCTGCCTCTGTGTAATCTGTTCTTCTAGGGGCTCGCTAAGCCTTGACTGCGTGATAGGAGCCCTCACGTGTCAACCGGTTTGGCTCTGGTACACAGGTGTCGAACCAGACGCTAACCTGTGAAGGTGTTTTCTAGAGGTGACTAGCATTTCAACCATGAGGCTTTGGGTGAAGGAGATTATCTCAGGTCACCCGGCAGAGCCTGACCCTAGGACAGGAAAGGCAGGAAGAGTGGAGTTCCTGGGAGAACTGTCCCCTGCCACAGAGAGGAGTTTAGACGTGATGGTGTCGGACTCACAGCTCTCGATTTCCAGGGAGCAGGTCTGCGTGTCCAGCGGAAACCTGCTGAAGTCCATGTTGCACATCGCAGTCACTGTCACTCTAGAAACAAAAGGACGCACGGCTTCAGCACCTGCTGGAGACAGCTGCGAAGTGATGAACAGGTAGAAAAGGCTGCTTCCTGCCCCCCTGTTCCTAAGCGGTGTGCTGGTGTCAGGAAAGACCCTTAGGCATGACCTGCTCTTTATGTTTGACATTAGGATCTGTACAAGCGAGTGAGGATCTCTAACACCAGCACATTCCACTGTGGTCAGTCAGTATAGCGGTGTAAAAGGCACACACACACACTTTTCATTTAAATGATTGCTGGAAGAAATGAGTGTTCCCCAAATACAAGTATCCAACTATTTGCCTCACCAATAACTACTCAAAACTCGTTGCCTCTCCAGATATTAATACGCTTTCCCATTTGCTGTGCTCCCGCTGCTGATGGCATCTACTTATCTGCAGTAGAAGGTTGTGGGGCAGAGGAACCCATACCTGACACTGGTAAGCCATGACCTGAGACTAGAAAGGCCATAGGCCTAGGGGAAAATGTAACTATTATTATGCTAAAGGGACATAGCAATAAAAAGACTCCTGATGACATTCTGCTGCACCCATAGATCGGTACCTCCCTCAGCCCTCACTAGAGAAAGTTGCAGTAGATAGGAATTACCAGGGTCCCACAAACAACATACAGAGAGTGAGGGACTTTGGAGCATTTGTGGGACAATATTATACAGCCCACATATATCTGTATTGTATCAGCAGTCAGCCTCTCAAGCCATAATAGCAACTGAGGTGCTAAAAGCATCTTCAGACTGCCTCCTGAGCTCAGGGTATGCTGATATTGTGTTGCTCCTTTTCTGTAATCATGAGGACCATCTGGGAAGAAGTGTTAATTCCAAGTTAGTGACAGAACAGCTGACATGACTTTAGTCCTCCTACCTCGGAAACAGAATGCTAATGAACTTCCCCTTCAGTTTACCTTGGGCAATAAAAGATGTTTGGAGAATAAACGCTGGTAATCTCCGGGATTTGAATGAACCCTGAGATTCCCTTCTGATATTGCTGTGTGAACTTGTGTCTTAATTATTCCCACACCTCCACACTGGTCCAGAGAGATAGTTTATGTTAGGGTTTGGACCCTAGCAAGCACTTATCCCTAAAAGGAATGTCTTTATCACCTCACCCCTACACACACACCAAGGCTCAGGTAGCTCTGCAGAAGCAATTATGAGAGAAAAAGCAGCTATTGTGAAGGGTGTTGTTTCTCTGATTTCTTTCCCAGCATGAGTCTGTGACCTCTGAGGGAGTAGGCCTGAGCCAGGTCCTCTGTAGGTTCCAGTGCACCTGAGTCTGGGACCTCCTAGGGAGAAGCTCAGAGCCAGAGATCTTTGCAGGACCAATCCCTAGCCTGGTACCTCCACAGGAGCAGATCCAGACCAGGGACATTTACAGAAATAGGTCTGAGCCAGCAACCTAGACCAGAGCAGGCCTGAGACAGCAAACTCCAAGGGAGTAGAGCAAATCCTGGGAGTGTTGAGTGACCTCCAGGAACACGGAGTGACCAATGGGGTAACTAGAACTGTGGCACTAACTGTACTATGAGGAACAACCATCTGAGCCTTGGATCCACTGGCACCTAGAAAATTAATCACCACAGTCATAGACAGCTCCAACCACACCAATTAGAGGAAAAGATGAGTAGAAAAGGTAAGAACACAAGCAACACCACAAATAGCAACATGGCACCAGTAAAATCTAAAGATCCTACAACAGCAAGACTTGAACAACCAAATATAAATGAAGCAGAAGAAAATTACTTAAAAAAAATAACTTCAGGAGAATGTTTGAGACTCTTAAAGAGGAAATGAAAAATTTCCTCAAAGAAATGGAGAAAAAGAAAAACAAAAAATTGGAAGACATCAGCAAATCCCTTAAAGAAAACCAAGAAAAAGCAATCAAACATATGAAAGAGACTATTCAGCTCTTGAAAACTGAGAGACAATAAAGAAAACACAAGCCGAGGGAATTATAGAAATAGAAATTATGAGAAAATGAACAGGAACCACAAATGCAAACACAAACAGCAGAATACAAGAGATTTTGGAAGAGAGAAGAATCTCAAGCGTTGAAGATACAATAGAGTAAATAGACTCATCAGTAAAAGAAAACATTAAATCTAACAAAAACTTAACACAAAATATCCAGTAAAAGACTGGAGAGATGGCTCAGAGGTTAAGATCATTGCCTGCTCTTTCAAAGGTTCTGAGTTCAATTCCCAGCAACCACATGGTGGTTCACAACCATCTGTAATGAGGTCTGGTGCCCTCTTCTGGCCTTCAGGCATAATGCAGAAAGAATATTGTATACATAATAAATATTTTTTTTAAAATCCAGTAAATATTGGACACCATGAAAAGATCAAACCTAACAATAATAGGTATAGAAGAAAATGAAGAAGTCCAACTGAAAGGCACCGAAAATATATTTAACAAAATCATAAAAGAAAACTTTCCCAACCTAAAGAAAGATATGCCTATGAAGATAAAAAAAGCTTACAGAACACCAAATAGACTGGATCAAAAAAAAAAAAGTGCCCTCATCACATAAAAATCAAAACACTAAACATATAGAATAAAGAAAGAATATTAAGAGTTGCAAAGGAAAAAGGCCAAGTAACATATAAAGGCAGACCTATCAGAATTACACCTGACTTCTCATTGGAAACAATAAAAGCCAGAAGGTCATAGTCAAGCATTATGCAGATGTTAAGAAATCACGAATGCCAGCCCAGACTACTATACCCAGCAAAACTTTCAATAGAAGGACAAAACAAGATATTCCATGACAAAACCAGATTTAACCAATATCTAGCCATAAACCCAGCCCTACACAAAGTACTAGAAGGGAAAGTCCAACCCAAGGAAGTTGGTACCTTAACAAAAGCATAGACAATTGATGAGCTCACAACAAATCCCAAAGAAGGGAAAACCCCACAAACTAACATCAACAATGAAAACTAAATTAACAGGAGATAGCAATCACAAGTCATTAATATCCCCTAATATACATAGACTCAATTCACCTATAAAAAGACACAGGCTAACAGACTGGATACGAAAACAGATTCCATCCTTCTGCTGCATACAAGAAACACACCTCAACCTCATAGCAGACATTGCCTCAGAGAAAAGGGTTGGGAAAAAAATTCCAATCTAATAGACCTAAGAAAAAGCTGGTGTACCTATTCTAATATCTAACAAAATAGACTTTAAACTAAAATTAATCAAAAGAGACAAAGAAGGACATTTCATATTAGTCACAGGAAAAAGCCATCGAGGAAATATCAATACTGAACATCTATGCTCTAAATACAAGGGCACCCTCATATGTAAAAGAAACACTTCTAAAGCTTAAATCATACACTAAACCCCACACAATATTAGAGGGAGACTTCAACACTTCACTCTCAACACTGGACAGGTCAGTCAGACAAAAAATTAACAGAGAAATAAGGGAACTAACAAATGTTATAACTCAAATGGACTTAACAGACATCTATAGAATATTCCATCCAAACACAAAAGATTATACCTTTTCAAAACTTGACCACATACTCGGCAACAAAACAAACCTCAACAGATACAAAAAGATTGGGATAACCCAATGTATTATCAGATCACCACGGCTTAAAACTAGAAGTCAACAGCAACACTAATTCCAGAAAGCCTACAAACACATAAAAATTAAACAATGCTCACTTGAATCATCAGTGGGTCAAGGAAGAAATAAAGGGAGGGAGAAATTAAAAACTTCCTATAATTCAATGAAAATGACCACATAACATACCCAGATTTATGGGACACAATGAAAGCAGTGTTAAGAGGAAAGCTCATAGCACTAAATGCCTACATAAAGAAGCTGGGAAAATCCCAACTAGTGAATTAACAGAACATTTGAAAACTTTAGAACAAGAGGAAGCAAACTCACCCAAGAGAACTAGATGGCAGGATATAATCAAATTGAGAGCTGAAATCAACAAAATAGAAACAAAGAAAACAATACAAAGAATCAATGAGACAAAGAGTTGGTTCTTTGAGAAAATCAAGAAAATAGACAAATCTTTATCCAAACTAACCAAAGGCAGAGAGAGAATATCCAAATTAATAGATCAGAAATGAAAAGGGGGACATAACAACAGACATGGAGGAAATACAGAGACTCATCAGGTCATATTTCGAAAACCTGTACTCCACAAAATTTAAAAACTTAAAGGCGGTGGACAACTTTCTGGATAAATATCACTTACCAAAATTAAATCAAGACCAGATAAGCAAATTAAACAGACCTATAACTGCTGAACAAATAGAAACAGTCATCAAAAGTCTCCCAACCACAAAAAGCCCAGGACCAAATGGTTTCAGTTCGGAATTCTATAAGATTTTCAAAGAAAAACTAATACCAATATTCCTCAATTTGTTCCACACAATAGAAACAGAAGGAACACTGCCAAACTCTTTTTATGAGGCAACAATTACCCTGATACCCAAACCACATAAAGACATTACTAAGAAAGAGAATTACAAACCAATCTCACTCATGAACATTGTTGCAAAAATACTAGATATAATACTGGCAAATCGAATCCAAGAACACATCAGAACCATCATCCACCATGATTAAGTAGGCTTTATTCCAGAGATGCAGAGATGGTTCAACATATGAAAATCTGTCAACATAATCCACCATATAAACAAACTGAAAAATAAAAACTACATGATCATCTCACTAGATGCTGAAAAAGCTTTTGACAAAATACATGTCCCAGACTCAGAGAGGGGAAGATGTGTGTCAGCGAACACGTCTATTTATTTATTTTGTTTCCATGACTCTTACTAGAAAAACAAACTTTAAAAAAAATATTTAAACTTTCAGACTAGAAAGATGGCTCAGTGGTTACAAACACTGGCTACTCTTGCAGAGGACCTGAGTTTGATTCCCAGCACCCACATGATGTCTGTAACTCCAGGCCTAGGGGATCTGGCACCCTCTTCTGGCCTTCACCGGCACACACGTGGTGTACAGACACACACGCAACCAAAACACCCATATGCATAATGCAAAATTTTAAAAAAATTTAACTAATTAAACTTTTAAAAGTTAAAATATTCAGCTAAGGCGGAAGCTCCCAGCACCAGCCTGCCCTTGTCCCCACCTGAGGCTGTACAGCACTTTCCCATCGGGCTGGACCCGCAGCATGACGTTGTCTGTGGTGGTGTCATGGATGAAGGAGCGTTTGGAGTGCACGAAGAACATGTCAGGGACCCAGATCTTCTTTACGAGCCGGCCGTCAAATGTCATGCTCAGATTGTTCGTGCTTGGAAAAGACAGCCTCTCATCTTTCCAATAGTGCCTCAGATAGAGGGTCATGGTGAAGTCCTGCAGGTGGGAGGCAGAGCAGAAACATTCCCCACTATGAGGATATCGGCAGTGGGGAATGCTACTGAAGCCAGCCGGCTGAGCATTGCCCCTGGAGAAGGCAGAGGGGAACCCAGGAAGAGGCCTAGCACAGACGGCCCCTGAGCTCCACCCACCCGTGACACCCATCATCTCCAGAACAGCTGCCCTGCTGACACCAGCGACTGGGGCTGAAAGTGCCAGGGTGAGAGCAGAGAGCACCTCAGCGGGAGGAGCTCGGACGGTTCCCAGACCCTGAGTAGGGCTGACCTGAGCAGTGTTCTCCAGACTCCTGGAGAGCCGTGGGAGGAGGGCTGTAGGCATGGCTTGCCTGAGAACCCTGCTCTTCGCTGGCTTCCCTGTCTCCCTTTCTCATTCTGTTTGGCGTTTTCTGGGAGGAGTCCCAAGTACACACTGGGTTAGCATACTTCTTTCTGGCCTGATTCGTGGAGGCTCCAAAAACCAAGATAGACTTGTAAAAAGTCCCCTAACTTGTAGAATGCTTCCCGACCCCTACCCGCGTTACCGTTAAAATTTTGAAGATATGGTTTCACTGTATAGCCCAGGTTGGTATGGAGCTTCCTATATAGAAGACCAGGCTGGTCTAAAACCCAAGATAAGCCTTCCTCTACCTTGGGTGTTGACTTGAAGACTTGCACCACCATGCCTAGCTGGCAACATTTTTTATTTTTTTAAATTGGAACCCACTAAAAAGCAAAAAGGAATAGTCCCACGGTTCCAGGTTTCTAGAACAAGATACAGACTCTGCAGAAATACAGGGGGCCTGCATCTCAGAAGGCATCCCTGCTGGAGGATAAAGACCAAGTTTGTCACCTGACTCTATCTCATACCAGCTGGGAACTCTGGACACATGACATGATGTCTATGAGTCATCTGCTAAGTGCGTGTGACAGCTCCCATCTGCCAAGGAGTTACAAGTTATGAGGGAGTTCAGCGGTGTAGCGCTTCTGCCCAGACAGATGCACATGGGCTCCCACTGCCCCGAGCCCCCATCAGAGAAGCACTCACCATGTCGACCTCCGAGATGCTGTCCAAGCTCTCCACCTGCACATCCACACCCACGGGGATGGCTGGGCCTGGGAAGGGCAAGACAGGGCACTCTTTTTATCCTCTCTGTTCTTTCTTTTGCCCCTCCCTCTTTCCTTCCTTCCCTTCTTGTCTTTTTCTTCTTCTTTTTTTTCTGACAAAGCCTTGCTATGTAGCCCAGGCTAATCTCAGGCTCTCAATCCTCCTGCCTCAGCTTCCAAAGTGCTAGGATTATAAGACTATGCCAGCACATCCAGCCGAACAGGTTAGGTACAGGGCATGTTTTCAGTTAACCATGACACAAAGAGCTGGCATTGGATCCAACAGTTTACCTATGACAAAGAATAAAGACCTTTCTAGAACTTGGGGGATTGGTTTGCAGGGGAGTGGGGTTGGGGTGCGGATAAACATAACTAGAAAAAAAACAGAAGGTATGAAAATGATTTCTAGGGCCTGGAGGGATGGCTCAGTTAGTAAACACTTCTGGCCTGGTCAGCATGAGGACCTGAGTTTGACCCTGGAACCCATGCAGAAATACTAGATGAGGTGTTATGTACTCCAGGGCTGGGGAGGCAGACACAGGATTCCTAGGGCTCCTAGACTGGGTCAGCCAGTCTAGCCTAATTTGAAAGCTCCGGGACAGTGAGAGTGTCTCAAAGGAGGTAGACAGCATTCCTGCGGATGGCAAGCACAGAGGGCTGGCCTCTGGTCTCTACAGACATCCACACCCACGCCTACATACGTGTATCTGCATACACACAAACACACATACACACAGGCATAAAATATATTTTTCTCCAGAAAGGAACCAAACCTAGGTTAGTGAAATGGTTCAGCAGGTGGGGCTGCTCACTGCCAAACCTGGAGACCCTGAGATGAAACACAGAACTGATGGAGGAAGGTCATTGGTTAAAAAATAAAGAAACTGCTTGGCTCTCATAGGTTAGAACATAGGTGGGTGAAGTAAACAGAACAGAATGCTGGGAGGAAGAGGAAGTGAGCTCAGACGCCATGCTCCCCTCTCCCGGGCAGATGCAGGGCAGCTCCTCTCAGAGGCAGACACGATGAAGCAAGCCACCAGGTCAGACATGCTGAATCTTTCCCGGTAAGACTGGTGCTACACAGATTATTAGAGATGGGTTGATCGGGATATGAGAATTAGCCAGTAAGGGCTAGAGCTAATGGGCCAAGCAGTGTTTAAATGAATACAGTTTGTGTGTTGTTAGTTCTGGTGTAAAGCTAGCCGTGCAGGAGCCGGGCAGGAGGAAAAGCAGGCCCGCAGCTCCTACTACACAGAACCCACATGGCAGAAAGAACCAACTTCCATAAGTTGACCCCTGATATCCATACATTTTGTGATGTGCACACCACACCATCCAATAAATAAATAAATCAATGTTGAACACACACACAGAAGGATAGAGGGGGGAGGGGGACAGGGAGGGGGAGAGAGGGAGAGAGGAAAAGAGAAACAGAGAGAGAGGGAGGGAGAGAGAGGGAGAAGGAAGGAGGGAGAGAGGGAGAGAGAGAGAGAGAGAGAGAGAGAGAGAGAGAGAGAGAGAGAGAGAGAGAGAGAGAGAGACTCTTTTGATAGAGGGCTGAAACCTGGGAGCTGGCGAGCCCCAGATTCCTGCTCTGTGTTCTCAAGCTATTTTCATTTCATGAAGCCCAGCAGAAGGACTCTGACATGTCAGTGAAACTCCTCTGCCAGCTCCCAGTGAGAACAAATCCAGCACAAGGTTGTTGCACGGGATTTCAGAGCATCCTCAGGAGGCAGCCCCAGCTACATCTGCCCTGTCTTCTCGTGGCAGCCTCTGTCTCACTGACCTCAGTGAGCCTTCTCACAGCACAGCCCTGGGACAGCTAGCAGCAGGTCCTTTGGCAATGCCCGACAGAGCCAGGGACATGAAGGACAGATGCTCAGAAGGTGCAGCCCACCACTTTCAGCCCAGGCAGACATGATAAACAGATCTGGGTGCAGAAAGAACCCTAGAAAATAAGGGAAGCCCCACCCTTGAGAGCACATCCCATACCTCCAAAGCCAGGCCTCATACTGAAGTCATGGTCATCTATCCTCAGCAGCTGCTCTGACTTGGTGAGAGGCGACTTGGTTATGTCGGAGCTTCGTTTCAGAATTGGGCTGCCACAGAAGGAAAAGCGGATGGATCAAATGTACTAATCAAAGCTGGTCAGAGTCATAGCCATCTGTGTTCTTCCTGCTCTTGGCAGGTTTCATTGGGTGTGCTTTGTCTTCCAAACCTCCTGCCTCCCTTTTCCCAACTTTCTGGATAAAGAAACTGCCCTGGAGGATTGTGACCCCCGGCCACATGGAGGGTCTCAAATAGCAATGCCAGACCCTGCCTCTGACATCCTGATTATAATCTGGGAATTGGTATTTTATTAATTTAAGGGCCTGGAAACTGGTATTTTAAAAAATGTTTTCCAAGGCCAGGGTGTAGCTCGGTGTTGGAATGCTTGCCGACAGAGAAACAGCCTTGGGTTCTATTGCTGGAACTGACACTTTAACCCATAACCAAAGCTGACACCTGCCAGAACTGATCTGAAGGGTAAACCAGACCCCTTCGAACTGCTGGAGACATTGAGAGAACAGTGACTTCAGGAGAAGCAAATGTGTGCGGCTGAGCCTCACACCCTGGACTTTCGGTGGTCCTTCTGTGGAGGGTGAACACCCTGCCATCGTGTTTCCAGGCAAAGCGCTTCTGAATTGCTTGTAGGGACACTTTTACCTATTCTTGTCTTGTTATCTGTTTGTTCCTAAATGTGTGATGTGTTTTCAGTGTTAGACCCTCTCCTCTCCTCTCCTCTCCTCTCCTCTCCTCTCTTCTCCTCTCCTCTCCTTTCTTCTTCCCTCTCCTCCCCTCCCCTCTCTCCCTCCTTCCCCCTCTCATATAGGTAGGGCCTGGAGAGATGGCTCAGCAGAAAGAGCATTGGCTGCTCTTCCGAAGGATCCAGGTTCTATTCCCAGCACCCACATGACAGCTCATAAAACTCCAGTCCTGGAGATCTGACACCCTCTTCTGGCCTCCACAGGAACTACACATACAAGGTGCACAGACATCAATTCAGGCAAAACACCCATACACATAAAATATTTTTTCAAATTAAATGTGCAGTTAATTCTACTGACCTACTCCTCATCCACAGACACTTGTCTTATTGCTTCCTTGTCTAGGCAGAGTTTGCTACAGAAATACGGAAGTACTAGTATCTAGTATATAGTATTACTTTCTCTTCTTATGTAGTTAATGTTAGATTAATGCTTATTTGTCTTGCTTCTCCCTCATTTAATAACATGGCTTGGATTTTCCCACATGCAAGTCCCCCTTGCTCCTCATTCCACCACACAGTGCTTGTCTGACCTGTCCTCCCACAGCAAACACAGGAGCTGGTCTGGGTCCTCTGTCCCTACAGTAAGGGATGCTTGAAATTCATCAGCATAATCCTCATAAATAATTGACCCCCTTTCCAGCTCCAGATGCTGATGTCAGGCCCTGTCCTCTCCAGGAGACCTCCCCATATGTCCTTCCCCCAGTCCAGATGCTCCTACGCTCGACAGGAGCCTCATTGGAACCTAGATTCCTGGACCTCACAGGCCCTTGTGTCTGATGCAGGGCTCTGGACGGAGGCTGCTGGAAGACAAGAGGGGACACCTTAGCCCTGCTCAGGCGCATTGCCCTCCCCGTGGTTGGCTCAGGTGTGTTAGCCTCTGCTTGTCTCCCGCCTTCCAGGGGCTTGCTCTGCGCACATGCAATTCTCGGCCCTATCTTCTTCCCTGAAAGAACCCTTTAGTGTTCAGGAGAAAACACGAAGCCAAGGTCAGGAAACCAGGGCCCTCTCCTCCCTTCAGAGCCTGGTTGCTTTAAACCATTGGGCGTTCAGTTTATTCCCTGAAAGCTGTTTTCCTGCCGGCTTTGAGCGGACCGTGGGGGTGTGCAGGTAGAACAGGCTATGTGCGAAACTAGCGCACTTGCCGAGCAGAGGAAGGAGCTGGGGCGTGGACCGGGAAAGCCAGCTTCTTCCTGGTCCTCTAGAGGTAGGCTGAAAATCGCTGTAGCTGTGGGGCTCGCTGTTACCATGGGCCGTACCTGCCTTGCTTGTGGGCATCGTCGAGGGCGCCTCGTCTCTGTCTCTGAGGTCTGCTATGGAAACAAAACAGAAAGATGTTCCAGAGACTGTCCAGTGACTCAGATCAACAGAGCACCCTGGCCTCTCTGCACACTTCAAATCTAGACAGAATAGAACGGGGGTGGAGAGGAAAGGAGGCTCAACGCATTAATCTGGTCTGATGAGCATTTCCCAGCTACTCACAGGAGCAGGGAACGAGGATTAATTATTTAGAAGGCCTGATTTCCAGAGATCTGACTTAACCACACCCCCACGGCCTGCATGTGCACACACATACGTACATACACACTCATGCACACTCACACAGTAATGTACATACTTGTACACACATGCACACTCACACACGTACATGCACTGACACACTTATACACTCACACTCATGTACACACACACTCATACAACCACTCTCATGCACACTCACACACTAAAACATACTCACACATTCATGCACACCCTCATGCATGTACACACATGCACTCACACAGACATACACATATGTGCACGTACACACACACACACTCATACATCCACTTATATCCACTCCGGCTTAAAATCGAGCCTGAAGGGTTGCACATTCTACCTTGGCACCACTATGAAACTGTGGCACACAATGCTGCCATTTAATCGTGCCCTCCTGGTTGTACTTGCCTCTGGCCAGGGATTTAGGCAAGTGGGCACAGCAGGGGGAGAAAAGATGGAGCAGCTATCACTCATTTGCTTCTTCTTTGGAGCTGGTAACTAGCTATGCCCTGTGTCTCTACCTAGGGCAGAAAGACATTCTGTCCTCATTCTAGGGGATATCAGCGTGCCTGCGTTGGTGCCCTGAAACCTGCCCACATCTCTGTGAGGAGTGCTTGTTTTTGATTGGTTAGGCCCTCTGCGTGTAATGCTATTCCCTGAGAGGACTCCACTGGTGACAGGGTCAAGGATTATGTCATCCATAGCACAGTGAAGTAGGGCAGGCATGAGCTTGACAGCAGAGGGTGGGAATGGGAAAGACAGGTGGGAGAAGGGATCCCCAAGGATAGAGTCCCAGGCACATCTGGCATGGGCAGGGCTGGCTGCGGCGGACTTTCAGCACAGCGTAGCAGAATGAGAAAGTACTAAATGCCCTGTACACGAAAATGAGAATATGAAGAGAGACAAAAGAGACTGGGCAAGGAGGTTGGGATAGAAAATGAGTCGTCCTCTCCTGACTTTACCCTTGGACTACCTCACTGCCTGACAGGACTGTCAAGCCAGGAGACCCTGCAGCTACTGCTGCAAAGCTTAGACTCTAGCCTAGAAGACACAGAGAAGGACCCCCCGATGACAAGACACAGAGAAGGACCCCCGATGAGAAGACAGAGAAGGACCCCCGATGACAAGACAGAGAAGGACCCCCGATGACAAGACACAGAGAAGGACCCCCGATGAGAAGACATAAAGGACCCCCGATGTCTTTCCCGTTGTTCTTAATATGTCTTGTTCTATGCCATACACAAGCTGGAAAGCGGAGTAAGCATAAAGCAGGTGGAAGCAGCTTGGGAAAATGTTCCTTTCATCTCACAGTCAATGAAGGGAAATCCTGGCAGGAGCTCAAGGCAGGAACTGAAGCAGAGACCATGTAGGACCCTGCTTGTGGGCTCGTTCCTCACAGCTTGCTCAGATTTTATTTTAAAAATGTAAAGGTTGTTTTATTATTGTTTTTCCTACATGCATGTATGAGTACCACATACGTGCCTAGGGTTTGCTGAGGTCAGAGGATACAGAGGCTTGTGAGCTACCATGTAGGTTCTGGGAATTGAGCCTGAGTCCTCTAGAAAAGCAGCAAGCACTCTTAACTGCAGAGCCAACCCTCCAATCCCTAAACCTGCTCCCTTATACAACCAGTCCAGGGGTGACATCACCCACATTGAGCTGGGCCCTCCTTAACCAAGAAAATGCCCTACAGACTTTCTTCAGGCAGTCTGATGGATTCATTTGCTCAGATGAAGTTCCTCTTCCCAGCTGGCTCTAGGTTTGGGTTAAGTTGAAAAACACTAGTCAACACAGTCACCTCCTGGTGGTTGGCAGGATTGTGTGGGCCGATGCACATGTACTTCGACCGTTGTGAAATTCAGTGAGCAGGCAATGGGCGGTAGATTATGAGCTTTGTCTCCAACTCCTATGTATTTGATGTTGAAGGCGAAGGTTTTCAGAGGGAAGTGCATGTCTGTTTTTCACTCTGCAGTGTTGGCACGATATCTAGACCAGAGAGGCAAGGCACAGGGAGGGCATGTGCTGCCCCTTGTCAAGAACCACGTGATTCCACTTGTAAGGTGGTGGGGACGGAGAGTGCAGAAGAGTGGACAGAATTTTAAGGTAGAGGTTCAGCCAGGTCTAGCCGGGTGTTGTGACTCTGGTTGTCCCACTCTGAGCCTTATGCACACGAGAAAACGGCTCCCTTTTGAGTAAATACACCTCTAAATCATTAAAGATTTCTTTCCTTAGCTATTGGTGCTGGAGAAGAGGCAAAGAGCTTCATCCTAATCGATAAGCAGAGAGAGGAAGCTGGGTCTGGCATAGGCTTTTGACACCTCAAAGTTCCACACCAGTGGACTTCCTCTAACAAGGCCACACTTCTAATCCTTCTAATCCTTTCAAATAGTGTCATTCCCTGAGGAATAAGCATTCAAATACATGAATTCATGGGTCCATTCTTATTTAGACCACCACATTCCAATCTCTGGCTTCCATAGGCCTGCAGTCATATCATAATGCAAAATAAAGCCAGTTTCAAAAGTCCCCATACTCTACCATAGTCTCACAGCTCTACAACTCCAAAGCCTAAGCCCTAAGATTCAAGGCAGTCTCTGTGTAACCCCTGGCATAACCAACATAAAAAGCAGATCACATACCTCCATTATACAATGACACATAACATACATTACCAGTCCAAAAGGGAAGAAAGGGAGCATAGTGAGGAGATACTGGCCCAAAGCAAGACCTAAAACCAGCAGGGCAAACTTCATCCTCTGTATCTCCATGTCTGATATCAAAGCACTCTTCAGATCTGCAGCATCTTTCAGTTTTGCTGACTGGAGCACACTTCTCTTGGAGCCGGTTCCACACCCGGTCCACAGCTTTCCTTGGCAGGTGTTCTACAACTCTGGCATCTCCAGCACCTTGGGGCCCCCAACTCAGGCTCCTCTCTCACAGCTTCATGCAATGGCCTCTCTGGGCCTCCACGTGAGGACACCCTGACATGTGCCTGGTCTCAGGAGCTTCCCTTAGCCAGGAGAGCAAGTCCATAACATTGTTCTTGTATTCTTGACTCTAAAGTCAGAACTGTGTGGCTGACGCTGCAAAGTTCTGCTGCTGTCTGTATGCTTGTGAAGCTTGTGCCTGGTGCCTATAGAGTTTAGGAGAGTCAAATCCCTGGAAACAGGAGTTATGGATGGTTGTGAACCACCACGTGGGTGCTTGGAACTGAAACTAGACAGTACGTGCTAAGCCATCTCTCCAGTCCCTGAACTTTTAAAAAATAACTCATTTTTATTTTATGTACATTGGTGTATTAACATGTGAGGGTATCAGATCCCCTGGAACTGGAGTTCACAGACAGGTGTGAGCCACCATGTGGGTACTGGGAACTGAACCTGGGTCCTCTGGAAGTGCAACCAGTATTCTTAACCGTTGAGGCATCTCTCCAACCCCCAGTCTCTGAAGTTACAAATAAATGTCTCCCTTTCCCATGGATGGGTGGATGAGTAGAGTGAGAGACAGGGATAGACTCATAGCTATACAAACTGTTTCCGTGGAGGTTCACAGCTGTTTTTACATGTGACCACTCTGACACTGAACTCTGCACATGAGCGAGAGGTTTACATTGAGGCTAGACTAAAGGGCAGCCTGGTTTTGGCTGCACTCGCCTGTTGCTCTGTCTTGTATTGAGTCATTGGATCAAGCCATCCGTCTGCCAGAATCACTGATAACTGTTCCCAAGAATCTGATGGGGCCCTAACACAAAGACCCGAGCAACTATTCATTGACCTTCCATAGGAAGTGTACATCACGAATGTGCTTGTCTGTGTCTCAGGAAGAGTCTACGAAGCCCACTCCTGTTTTGCTGGTGCGGGTCTGAATAGAAGCTCCCTGCTCCTTCCTTCTGGAAGACACTACTTTCACATTTAAAGTATTAATGCTCTCCACCACACTAGCTGTTTGACAGAAGTATTTTCCCCAACTACCTGAAAAGGCCTTTCTTCTGTGCATCTATATCTCCAGTACCTACATAGCAACTTTTGTTTATCATTTTCATCTTTAAAAAATATCTTATATGGATGAATGTCTGAATTATGTTTGTGCACCACATGTGTGTCTGGTGCCCACAGAGGTCAGAAAAAGACACCAGACCTGGATCTGAAGTGACAGCTGGCTGTGTGCTACCATGTAGGTGCTAGGAACCAAACCTGGGTCCTCTTCAAGAGCAGCAAGCTCTTAGCCACTGAACCATCCCTCTGGGCTCAGCAGGTCCATCTTTTTCACTGTGTGCCCCTGTGGCTTTGCATAGGTGGGATCCTCGCTACACGAGTGAAGCTCCCACCACTGACTAAATTTATTAGGCAGCAGAAACAAAGGAGGCGCATGTTTGTCATGGACAGAGCCTGCAGCACAGAGCTGTCAGAGGTGAACTTGCTGAGTTCTCCACCTGGTTCCAGTGCCACCCCCTGACCCAGCATAGACTCCTTCTCTCCCTGCCCACTGACCTCTATCTGCTCTTGAGAAGGCTCCTCCTACATCCTGTATCACTGCTCAGTCTTCTATCTGACTGATTCTGATCTTGGTGTCAACTGACCCCATTGACTGTTCCATTCTTAGGAAACCATTGACGCCTCTCTAGGACGCTTCCTTAGTCTGAGGCCCCTGGAGGACTGAGACTCCTTGGTAATGATGCAGAAGCTGATGAACGGTCACTTGGTAATTCTCTAACAAACATGTGAAAGTCATCAGTGGTTCTTAGTGTCCTTGGCACCTCTCTCCTCTCTCTCTACACTCACTTAGCTCTGGTCCTTAGTTCCACTTCCTTCCCAGAGACTCCTCCTCAAAAACCTTTCTTCTGTGTAAGTGTATAGCTGGGCCTGGTACAGAGCATTTAACCCAAGCCTTACATATACTAGGAAAGCATTTTATCAATAAATGATACCCCCCATTAGGCAAGGTCTCAAGAAGCCCAGGCTGACTGCAAATTCATTATGTCACTGAAGATGATCCACCTCCCAAGTGCTGAGGTTACAGGCGTGTGCCACCACGCCTGGTCCCAATCCCCTCTTTCACTAAGTTGTCTACACTGACTTTGAATTTGCTGTGTAGCCCACCCTTGTCCTTGTGGTCCTCCTGCTTCAGCCTCCCAAGTAGCTTGGATTACAGGCCTACATACTGTACCCACTTCCTCTAACTTCTTCAATGTTCTTCTTCCGTCTTTTGCCCTTGCTTTCCCTTCATGTCATTTTCTCTGGATCTCTTGATCACACTGCCCAAGAGCGTACCCTTGAATCTGCATCTCCAGGCTCAGTTCTCCCTGAGCCGCCCATCCCTTCCTGAGGATGTGCAGGTGTTCCTCCGTAGCCTTTAAGTGATCCGGGGCCATGTGCTCTTCTTCATACGGCTCCTCTGCCCGCCCTCCTGCCCCTGGCATGGCCACTCTCCCAGATAAGAAACCCAAATGCCTGCTGTGCGTTCACCTAAGACTGCTTTCTTATCCTAATACCAAGCAAATCCTGGCAATTCTAAGATGATCTGGGCTCCATCTCCCCAGTTCCGCTCATTCCGCTATCAACCACTCTCACCTGTTCCAGGGGTGGCCTCTGGTATTTTCTCTGCTTCCCTTCCTGCCCATCTGCCATAATCCCTGGTGTGCAAGCAAGTCTGGTCTCTCTGGGATGGAGTTATACTGGAGCTAGCTGGGTTTCTCAGCCTTTGGAGGGAGTGCGAGTTTTAGGATGGGAAGATCTTATGGAGCTAGTAGGCTCAGGCTACAGAGCCTGGGCTGGGACCCGTAGTCCACACATTTCCAGCTTCCGGAGAAGAGGGAAGGATGTTGTGTATCAGTCCATTCTGGAAACTTTGCCCAGTGCCCTACATGGTACATGAAGGTAAGTCACATTTGGATACGCCTTCGGAGAGATTTTTGGAATCTGGGATGAAAAGAAAACCTCACCTGAGTGATGCGAGAGAGATTGGATCCACTTTCTGCTTTTAAAGAAATATAGTTAAATCTACCTAGAGTTTTAGTATTTGTGTGTGTGTGTTCCTGTGTGTGTGTGTGTGTGTGTGCACATACCTGCCCACAAAACTGTGTCTGTGTGGAGGTCACAGGACAATTTGCAGAAGTTGTTTCTCTCCGCTTACTTTGCAGGACCCAGGCTCGGAACTCGGCTCTTCAGGGTCAGCAGCAAGAGACTTTACTCATGCAAACATTTCCAGGCCCATACCCAGAGTTCTAAGTGTCTGCATGCTGGCTGATCCAGGACACTTTCTATTTTATTTTATTGTTATTGTTCTTGCTTGTTTTGAGACAGGGCCTCACTATTTGTTCTGGCTGTCTGGAATTCCCTATGTAAACCAGGCTGGCCTCAAACTTAAAGATATCTGCCTGCCTCTGCCTTCTAAGTGCTGGAATTAAAGGTGTGCACCACCACCTGGCTGATCCAGGACTGATCGAGTATTTATCATAATTAAATAATCGTTATAATATTTGTAATAATAGGGGCTAGAGAAATGGCTCCGTGGTTAAGAACATTTGCTGCTCTTACAGGGAATCCAGGTTCAGCCCCCAGTGGGTTCCAGCATCCATATGGTAACCCATGACTTTCAATACATCCTCTAGCCGGGCGGTGGTGGCGCACGCCTTTAATCCCAGCACTCGGGAGGCAGAGGCAGGCGGATCTCTGTGAGTTCGAGACCAGCCTGGTCTACAAGAGCTAGTTCCAGGACAGGCTCCAAAGCCACAGAGAAACCCTGTCTCAAAAAACAAAAAACAAACAAACAAAAAAAAATACATCCTCTGACCTCTCGGGACAGTGTCTGCATGCGGTGCACATACATATGTACAGATAAAACACTCATACACATTCAAAATAAGAATCAATACGTCTTGCCGGGCGGTGGTGGCGCACGCCTTTAATCCCAGCACTTGGGAGGCAGAGGCAGGCGGATCTCTGTGAGTTCGAGACCAGCCTGGTCTACAAGAGCTCGTTCCAGGACAGGCTCCAAAAACCACAGAGAAACCCTGTCTTGAAAAAAAAAAAAAAAAAAAAAAAAAAGAATCAATACGTCTTTTAAAATGTATTTGAAATAATAAAGAGGAAGAAACAAAATGTTAATAAATAAAGGAAAAATACTTATATGGTGGTGTATTATACATATTATACATTATTATGCAGCTAATCAAATGAGCTTTCTATATACTAAAAATAAGTAAATATGTAGGTAAAATCATATTAAATATAATAAGGTTACAAAAATACATTCACAGACTTAAAAATTACCGTGTGTGTCTTCCATAATAAAAAAAATGAATAAGTTCAAAAAGTAGCTTTAAAAAAGAAAATCTATTTCACTCTCTAGGAATAAGGTAAATATGGACACTCATGATCTCTGTTCAGCTATAGTACTACTCGTCCTTGCTAGAGCAACTATCTGGTGGTTGACGATAACATGCTCTTAGGGCCCCAGAGTCTACTCAAAACCATGAGAAATAATAAACAAATTGATCAATATAGTGAAGTTAGAAGACGCGAAAAAAAAAACACATTTCTGTATACTAGCAATGAGCCGTCCCAAAGAAAAGTCAGTAAAACAGTCCCTTTATAATCGCTACAGAAAATAAAATGCTTCCGAACAAGCTCCACGGAGCAGCAAAGGTACCGAGGACACACGCTAGGAAAATGATAGTCTGTCCCTTTAAGAGTGCTGGGGAGTCTGGACAGCATGCGCAGAAGGATGAACGGGACTCTCACCTCACACATAACACAAGAACGAACTCCAAATGGTCTAAAGACTTAAGGGTGAGCCCTGAAACTGAAAGTGCTGGTAGACACAGGAGATCTCTGTGCCGTGAGCTTGGTGGTGGTATTTCAGATATGCCTTAAATGCTCGTTCCACAGAAGCAAGACCAAGCAATTATCTCAAGCTCACAGCTTCTGCATGGAGAAGGCAGCAATCAGCTGAATGACGAGGCCAGGCTGGGCGACAGACCTACGGACTGGGAGAAAATATTGACATGGCCTACATCTAAGAAGGGTGCCAACAAGAATTCACAGGGAATTCAACTCAATAAGAAAGTGAACAACCAGATTTAAAGCAGAATGAAGACACACCCTTGCCTGCCATTTTTCTCTTTCAGAAGAGCCATGCAAGTGGCCAGTAAAAGCTGGAAAAGCTCTTGTCAGCGAGGTGTGAAGGAGGGGTGAGTCCCATGCGCGGCTGGCGCGGGTGCAGAGTCGTATAGCTGTTCCCGAAATCGCGAGGCTCTCCAAACAACAAACGGAATTATCATGCCATCATATCTCAGGGCTTATATTCAGAGGTCTGGGATTCAGTGTTTTGAACAGATGTCTGCATTTCCACGGTCCCCATGGCACCGTGCACAGCAGCTAAGTTACAGCATAAAGAGGACGTGGTGTGTTCTCAATAGTACAGTAGACAGCCCTTTACAAAAGGGACGGCTGCCGTTTGTGGCAACCTGGATGGACCCGCAGGATGTTATTCAAAGTCTAAGAAGCTAGACACAGGACAGATACCTAATGCTAATGATTCTCAATCTCTCTCATAAGCCCAAATTCTGACCCAAATCTAATTCCCTATTTTTAATTGCCGGAAAGAGATCTCCACGGAGTTTAAAACCAATTCACTTCTTCTCTCCCTCTCTCCAGCCCACCCCTCCCCCTCCTTCTTTCCCTCTTCCTCTCTTCTTTTTCTCCCCCTCTAGCCCCCTCCACTTGTTTTACTTTGAGAGAGGGTTTTGTGTAGCCCAGACTGGCCTGGGACCTATGTATTTGAGGACGACCTGCCTTGCTCTCTCAAGGGCTCTTAGGTACAATTTCTTAAATTGACTGTGCATCTTAAATACTGTCCATCTCACTTACAGGCAGAGCCTAAGACAACTGAAGTCCCAGAAGCCAAGCAGAAGGACAGTTATTCAAGCCCAGGGGGTGGGCAAAGGGTAGACATTTCCTGTTGAAATACTGCCCAGCAAAGTGACTGTAGTTAGGATGTAGGTATGCAGTAGAATTTGGAGCTGTCAGCATTCATTCTGGGTGTTTTCACTAAAATAAAGTCCTAAGGGACCTGGAGAGTTGGCTCAGCGGTGAAGAGTGCTGGCTGCTCTTCCAGAAGACCCAGGTCCAATTCCCAGCACCCACATGGCAGCTCACAATTATTTTTAACTCCAGTACCAGGGGGTCCAATGTCTTCTTCTCACCTCTGTGTCACCAGACACACACAGGTTACACAGGCATCCACACAGGCAAAACACCCATATGAACAAAATTTAAAAAAATGAAATTTACGAAAAAGAAGCCTAAGTATCCAAGGTGACAGATAGTCTGACTCAGTTAATCCACATTTATGTCTCTATTATGTTCTATACCCTGCTAACAATCACTTTCTAATACTTCAATTTTTAAAAATTAATCAAGGGGCTGGAGAGATGGCTCTAGGGTTAAGAGCACTGACTACTCTTCCCTAGGTCCTGAGTCCAATTCCCAGCAACCACATGGCGGCTCACAACCATCCACAATGTGATCTGGTACCCTCTTCTTGCCTGTAGGCATAAATGCAGGCAGAACATTGTATATATAATAAATTTATTTAAAAATAGTCAAAATTCATTTTCTAAAAGAGTCTTCTCAGTCTCTGTGGCTTCTCTAGAGAGGTTGCCGTTCTAATTGTGTCTTGAGAAAAAAGGCTGTGCGGTTTTCGGTGACAATTAGCAGGGTTAGTTAGTTTTAATTCCCACGAGCACATTTGGGTCAAACAACCCCTGTGGTTTTGGGCTCCATCACTGCATGAATTCCATTTTCCCAAACAATTTCTGACGCTCCAGGCACAGTGGTCCTCCTCCATGTGCTGCACCCACCCCCCTCCACTTCCCCCACCCCCTACCCCCAGCCCCGGCTCACTGTGCATGCTGGATGTCTGAGCTCCCGGTTGTATGACATCATAGAAGCGGACAGAAACTAGCTCGGTGAGCTTATCTGTGGAACTGGGAGGGGGGACTCAGACCTCAGGAGGGAGCATAGGGGAACAAGACAGGGGCGGAGAAGGTCCTGACCTTAGAGGGACACGCCTCCCTTCACATTATCTGGTCTTTTTCACTCTGGGGATTGACATCCGAATAGAAGGGAGACTCAGGCTGGACTGGAAATTAACACTGAAGACCAGAAGACAACCTTGTCTTCGTCCATCTCTTCATCAGTAGAGAGGGAGTGCTAGGCCTGGTCGTCTCCAGGGCCTGATTTACTGACCGACGCAGGGTAGGCCAGTGTGATGGTGGTACACAAAGCCAGTGTGACCTTGGAGCCAGGTGAGGCAAAGGCCAGGACTCTGGCTGCCTAAGCTCCATCTGCTTGGTGGCTACACAAAGCCAGTGTGACCTTGGAGCCAGGTGAGGCAAAGGCCAGGACTCTGGCTGCCTAAGCTCCATCTGCCTGGTGGCTACAGGCAGGGCAGCACGTCCCATCCTAGCCTCTCCTAGGCTGCAGGTAGGGGTGATATACCAATGCTGCTAGCTGTGTGGCCTGAAGAAAACAGTTTTCCAAACAAGACTGGAAAGAGTCCCACATTCATAACAGAAATAATTAGTTACTGAAATCATCCCCCGAGATAGAAACTTCCATCAGTCCCGTGAGAATCAGTGCAGACATCAGTCATCCTTGGTTTTCAAAAAATATACAATAGTTTCTTTTCTAGAATCTTTTTTACACAAGATAATTAATAACAAATTTAAGAATATATGCTAATACTGTCAAGTGTAGTATCATTACAAAGAAAAACATCACTCTAGTCTCCAGAAAGAGAAAGAGAAGGAAGGAAGAGGGGAGAGGCCTCCGCCCAGATCTGGCCATGCTGCTGCCAGAGACTGGATCTTGCAGCCCCTGCTCTTCATTCTTTCTCCCGGGCCTTGGCCTCCCTGTCACTCACCTGCCTTTCCTAGACGCCTCATGAACTTCTCTTCCCGGCCAGTGCACTGTGCTCTCAGCAGCCAGAATCCATCCCCCCCACAAAAGGAAGATGCCAAATTTCATATTCTGGACAGTCAAACAGCTCTCCCAAGAAGCCGTGAGAAGGCAGAGGAGGAGCCGGTGAAGAGCTGCTGCCTGTCCTCTCTTACGGCATCCTTGCTGTGTTGTTATTAGGATGTTTACTCCTGCACAAATGAAGCCGCAGTCTGTAATCTGGCCAGCGGGAGAAAGCAATTTCCACTAACCCCACAAATCCTCCTGCGTCAGATGTCAGGGATTTTCTGAACTGAGGTTGAATTCCTGTGCCCTGTGGGACAGTCCTTGGGGCTGGTCTACATTAGTCCATCATCAAATGTGGTGAGGGTCTGGATTTTCAAGTCAGCTGGATAGAAAAAAGAAAGTAAATGCAGAAAGGCGGAGGCGCCGTCTGTCTGCTTGCCATGATCCTGCTCTGATTTAGCTGAAGCTTCTAGATGTTTCTAGCTCACTCACAGCTTCTGTACCTTTGGGGTTGATACCTGGTGGGTGGTTATAACTGGGGTTAAGAGGGCGATGGGGGAGAGGCTTTGTCGTGGTGTGCAATGTTCCTCTCATCAGCCCTACTGGGCTTTTACATTTGGAAACGTCTAGAAATAAATGAACTGCCATCAAGTGTTATCCTTTAACACTTGCCCAGAGACCCTGGCACATAATCTGTAGGTCCAGGCTTCTGTCTCCATCACAGGCTAGAGTCAGGGTCCCATGGAAGAGGACTACATCCAGGACTCCAAATTACTGACTCTGCCAAGGTAAGCTCACACATTTGAGAACTTTCAGACTGTGTGACAAACTGAGCCAGGGTTCCCAGAACTCCATAGCGGAAGAGGCATCCTGAAACTCAGGCCACCTGGCTGGCCTTGTGCTTTCTGAATAGTCAAAGTCATCTCTGAACTTCTGATCTTCCTGTTTCCAGAGGGGTGGAATCTTTAAGAGACAGGGCCTAGGCCAAGTGTTGTGGTACATAGCTATAATTTCAGTATTCTGGGAGGCTGAGGCAGGAAGATTATACATTTGAGGCCAGCCTAGTTTACATGGCAAGACTACATTGAAGAACCAAGACACTAAATGAAAGGAAGAGTAACTCGAGGAGGAGGGGGGGGGAGGAGGAGGAGGGGGAGGAGGAGGAGGTGGAGGATGAAGAGGTAGGAGCTACTGTAAGATAATTAATGAGGAAGAGGTCCCATCTTGATGAGATTACTGTAGCTCTCAAAAGACCTTGTTCATTTCTAAGACTGTAGACTCTTATTAAAAGACCAAAGGTGATGCCAAGTCCAACCACTCCACCAGCTGGATCCTACACATCTTTCTCCAGGGTTTCTCACTGAGTCTCCCCTCCATCATCCTTCCCAGTCTGCCAGGTCTAGCCAGGGTCCAACATCCAATGCCCTAACACAGACTTGTCAACTCTGCTGGAGTCACAACCAACTTTTTCCATCAGGACCCATAGTGTCTGTCCCCAAATCCACAGGACCCTCCCATACCAAATCCAACCTCTCTGACCAGTCAGATCCACTCCCACACTCCAGGCATGGACCATGGACCAGGATGCATATCCCACACACCAGTTTCTGTCCACCTGATTTTATCCCACCAAAGCTATTTCCAACATTTAGGCACAATCCACTTTCTCTTTTGCCCCAACCTGTTCTCTCCATATCAGACTTAGAACTAACAAAAGAAATCTACATACCAAGATCACATTGCAAAAATATAGATAATATGAGTGATCAATCCAGTGCCTTTTATCCCAAACCTACCAGTCCTGTGATGTGTGAGTTCCCTCTGTATGCTGTGATTACCATTACCATTAAAGAATAAAGAAACTGCTTTGGACCTATAGCAGGGCAGAACTTAGATAGGCAGGAAAAACTAAACTGAATGCTGGGAGAAAGGAGGGCAGAGTCAGAGAAGCCATGTAGCCTGCCAAAGACAGACACTGGGAACTTTAGCCGGTAAGCCACAGCTACGTGGCGATACACAGATTGATAGAAATGGGTTAAGTTAATATAAGAGTTAGCCAATAAGAAGCTAAAGCTAATGGGCCAAGCAGTAATTTAAATAATATGGTTTCTGTGTGGTTATTTCAGGCCTAGGCTATACGGGCGACAGGGAAGAACAAGCAGCCTCCTTGCAACAATCCTGTAGAAATGTTGGTCAATGAGAATTACCTAGATGAACCCAAGGACACAGAATTTAAAAGAAAAATCATAAACTTTATCAAATAATTAAAGAGCTTAAAGAATGCACTAGAAAGAGCTTAATGATATTAAGGAGAAAGAACTTGAGGAAGACAAATGTCTGAGTGATTCCAAAGAAAACACAAACATAAGGTTGATAGAAATGATGAAGACACCTAGGACTTGAGAATAGAATTCAGTAAGGAGAGAGAAATGAGATCCCACTCCCCGAGCCCCCATCAGAGAAGCATTCACCATGTCGACCTCCGAGATGCTGTCCAAGCTCTCCACCTGCACATCCACACCCACGGGGATGGCCAGGCCTGGGGAGGGCAAGATTCACAGCAGAATTCTACAAGACATTTGAAGAAGACCTACAGCCTATCCTTCTTAACTATTCAAAAACAGAAAAGGGAGAACACTCCTAAATTTCTACTAAAAAGTATCACTGTAATATTCAATTCAGATAAAGACACAACAAGGAAAACAAACTGCTGGCCAGTATTCCCAGTGCACACCGACACAAAAGTGATCAATTAAATACTTACAAATTGAATACAGATACACACCAAAAAGATTATCCTTCATGACCAAGTTGGTTTTATCCCTGAAACGTAGGAATGACTCAACATACACAAGTCAACAAATGCAATAAATCACATAAATGGACTTAAAGACAAAAGTCATCTCAGTAGACGCAGAAAAAGCCTTTGACAAAATCCAACACAGCTTCACGATAAAAGTCCCAGAGAATGTAAGACTAGAGGGAACCCACCTCAACACAATAAAAACTGTATATGAAAAGCCCACAGCCAACATCATGGTAAATGGAGAAAAGCTTGAAGCAATCCTGTTGAGTCAGGAACAAGTCAAGGCTATACACTATTCTCTCTTCTTTGCAATATTGTGCTTGAAGTACTAGCTGGAAAAATAAGTCAAGAGAAAGAAATGAAAGGAATGCAAATAGAGAGAGAAGTCAACTGTTCATATTTAAAGATGACATGATATTTTACGTTAGAGATCCTAAAAATTCTACCTGAAAATTTCTACAAATGATAAACAAATGGCAGGACACAAATCAATAACTTGTCTATACAGCAACAACAAACACACAGAGAAGGAGACCACGGGCATGCTCCTGTTCACATCAGCCTCAAAGAAAATAAAACTTAACCAAGGAAGTGGAGGGGGGATTACCATTCCACATCGTTTTTCCTTTGAAGATGTATTGATTTATCTTACCTATATGAGTATATGCAAATACAGCTTGCGGGCCAGAAGAGAGCATCGGATCTCAATACAGAGGGTTGTGAGCCACCATATGATTGCGGAAAACTGAACTCAGGACCTCTGGAAGGACAATCAGTGCTCTTAACCACTGGATCATCTCATCTCTCTAGTCCTACCATTCTAGATCTTAAGATATATTACAGACAAAAAATAAATAAATAAATAAATAAAAATTTAAAAAAAAGATATATTACAGACTCCTAGTAAGACAAACAATATGGTAGGCACAAAACCAAACATGTAGACCAATGACACCAAACTGAAGATCCAAACATGAGCACACATGAATTCAGCCTTTTAATATTTGGCAAAGATGCCAAAAATACACCGAAGAAAAGAAAGTATCTTCAACAGATATTGCTGTGAAAACTGGGTGTCCATATGCAGAAGAATGAAATTAGCCCTCTATCTATCATCTTGCAAAAAAACTGACTCCAAATAGATCAGAGGTCTAAACCTGAAACCTGAAACACCAAACCTTCCAGAAGAAAACACAGGCAGCACTTTGCACGCTAATAGGCATAGGAAAGGACTTTCTGTCTGTCTGTTTTGATTTTGAGACAGGATTTCTCTGTGTAGCCTTGGCTATCCTGGGATTCCCTCTGTAGACCAGACTGGACTCGAACTCACAGAATATCCACCTGCCTCTGCCTCCCGAGTGCTGGGATTAAATGCGTGCACCACCACTGCCTGTCTTGGAAAGGACTTACTGAATAGGACTCCATGTGCCCAAGAATTAAGAACAACAGTTTTGTCATGAAGCTAAAAAGCTTCTGCACAGCTAAAGAAACAATCCACCTGGTGGAAAGTAAGGCCACAGGATGGGAGAGAATCTTTGTCAGCTAAACACTGGATTAAAAAGCCAGAAAATAAGAAGAACTCAACTAACAAAGAGTCAAAAACAAGCAAACAAATGACCCATTCAAAAAGTGGGTCTGGGGCCTGAACAACGAGTTCTCAAAAGAATAATAAAATGGGTAAGAAATGTCTAGGCATTATCCATTATCCCTAGCAATTAGAGAAATGTAGATCAAAGCAACTTTGATATTTCAGCTCACCCCAGCCAGAATGGCAAGGATCAACAAAACAACTGGCAGCAAATGCTGGAGGGGGTTGGGGGAAGGGGACCCCTCGTTCACTGTTAGGATTCCACACTGGGGCAGCCACTATGGAAATCTGTCTGGAGAATCCTCACAAAGTTAAATATAATTCAGCTGTGTGATCTAGCTTCTCACTCTTTGGCATGTGCCCAAAGTACCTGGTATCCTACTCCAGAGATATTTACCCAGCCATGTTCACTGCTGCTCTATTCATAAAAGCCAGGAAATGGAAACAACCTAAATGCCCTTCAATGATAAGTTGATAATGACCATGTGATACATACACAGTATAAAATACTATTCAGCTGCAAAGAAAAATGAAATCATGAACTTTGCAATTAAATGGCTGGAACTAGAAAAGATCCTGTTGAGTGAGGTAGCCCCAACCCAGTAAGAGAAACATCAAATGTTCTCGCTCATCGAAGGCTTCTGGCGCAACATCTTAAATGTGAGTATACATCCTGTAGTGACTACAGAAACCCGGAAAAATAAAAGCAAACAAATAATAAAAACAAAAAATAAGCAAACAAACAAGGACTATTGTTGGGGAGCAGGCAATAAAGAGGGGAATAGTAGGGTAGAAGTGATCTGATTGGGCAAATGGGAAAAATGGGGGGTGTCTAATTGGGGAGGGGAGGGAGATGAATACAGGAGAGAGGGTAAAACAACAGTAAGGATGTCTGGAAAAGGCAGGAGAAATCACACTATTAACTAGCTTCTAGAAAAACTGATTATACACATAGCACTATACATAAGTATATAGTTTAAATGAAAAATTCCCAGTTGGGCTAACAATGATCATTGTACTGGGTGGTTTCCTGTGTCAACTTGACACAAGCTAGAGTCATCAGAGGAAGGAGCCTCAGCTGAGAAAATGCCACCATGAGATCCAGCTGTAAGGCATTTTCTCATTTTGTGATCAATGGGGGAGGGTCCAGCCCACAGTGGGTGCTGCCATCCCTGGCCTGGAGGTCCTGGGTTCTATTAGAAAGAAGGCTGAGCAAGTCATGGGATGCAAGCCAGTAAACAACACTCCTCCAAGGCCTCTGCAATCAGCTCCTGCCTGCAGGATGTAACCCTGTTTGAGTTTCGTCCTGACTTCCTTCAATGATATGGAAGTGTAAGCCAAATAATCCCTTCCCTCCCCAACTTGCTTTTTGGTAATGGTGTTTCGTCAGCAATAGAAACCCTAACTAAGACAACGATCTAACAAGAACCCCAACACCAGGCCTGAAAATCGCTGCTTTGAGTTGTTGGTCAGGGTAGTCCCAGAGACTCCCAAAACACCATAGGTGATTGCTACTGCCTTTGGTTGCCCCCTAGAGGCCTCTGAGCTGGAACTGATTTTAAAACCTCCTTCCTGAGGACCAGGAGGCACCATGAAGCTTCCAGAAGAAGTAGCAACCGACAGTCCTACCCAACTCTGATGCCTGTGAACCACAGCTCCAGCCAGCCGAGGGTGCAGCAGGGCCACGCTGTTGCCAGTTACCAAGAACTCTCTTATTGGACTCAAAACCAGCTCAACAAGAGGAAATCATGCCTCGCCCTAGGAACCCAGCCAACCACCCAGGACTGGTGAAGTCATGGATGGATATTGCAGGAGAATCTATTTCTGCTACCTTACTAAACTCCAGTCTAAATGTCTGTCTTTCGAACCACAGGCAAGTGTAGTCCTAACCCTTCATTAAGGAAACTTCTCTTTGCAACAAACGAGACCACTACAGAAAATCCCAACCAATCAAATTACAGAGTTGTGGGGCCCAGTCCTAACTCATACATCGATGAAACACTTCTGTACCATATGACTCAGGGATCATTTTGGAAGAGGAGGTAGAAAGAGTGTAAGCGCCAGAGGATCAAGGAGCTCTCTGTATGATAGCGGATGGGGGAAAGCCAGGAGGTCTCGACCTTGCACAAAAATACAGGCAACACACACATGCACACACACACGTTTATATAATATAGCATAGACTATATGTAATTACATATAATATTATATAATTCCTTGGTCACATATATGTATATATGTGTGTATATATGTATACATATAGTACATACACATACACACATACACATAGTCTTGTGGTAGTTTTTTTTTGAAACCTCAAGAGAAAGGGATTCACCTGAACGTTTACATGCTAGAGGCAAAATCTGACAGAATTTCTTGGGCTTGGCTTCCTCGTCTCATTAGGATATCTTTTGATAACATCTAAACAGAGGCAAATTTGGATTTGTTCAATATTATATGACTCAAATTTGCAAAGCAAACTGAAAGGGATTTCTACGGTAGATAACAGTCTTTGGTGAACTTAGGGAAATAGCCAGTTTAAATCATTATCCACTGTGGACAACCATTCAACACAGAGAACCAGAGGCAGAGGAGGTGACGCCTTCAGACGTCAATGTGAGCTCAGTGTGGTTAGGGACCTGTGGTTAAGGATCTGTGGTTAAGGACCTGTGGCTAGGGACCTGCAGCGTCTTGCTGATTTCAAGGGTGAAGGACGAGGGGAACATGTCCTAACTGAGCACATCGAGATGTCCAGGATGATGAGGCATGGACTGAGGTGTGTGGGCATGAAGGGATGTCAGATGCTGGATCGGGATGTGGGAGATGAGTCAGTTGCTCCAATGCCCACTGCACAAGCACGAGGCCCTGAGTTTGGTACCCAGGATACACGTAGAGTCCAGATGCCACAGTGGGTATATAACCTTGGCATAGGGGGTCGGTTTAGACAAGTGCATTCCCAGAGCTCTAGAAACTGGGAGACCCAATTTCAAAAAATAGGTTGAAAACTGGCAAAGGAAAGCACTGGCCTTTACCCTCTGGCCTCCACAGGCACGTGGGCACACCCTGCACACATACCCTGTCATGCAGGACCTTCCTCCGACTGAGACTGACACCGTCTTCAGGAATTCTGCTGGGCTGCCTGGCAAAGATCAACCTAGCTAGACAGTTGAGTGCTTCTCTTTCCTCATAGGAGGAGGGCTGTGCGGGTCACTCACCTGAGTATCCAGCTAGCCCTCCCAAACAGCTGAATGCAACTCTGCCCTAACTGTACATGCCTTGGGGTCTTGGGAGGACTGGAGGCTAGAGATGGAAAGGATGAGGTGGGGTACTCTATCAGGGTAGCTGTGGAAAAGCCATCATCCCCTCTGGGTAAGGGTTTTCCAGTGCTTCCTTTCTGGACTGAGAAGAGCATGTACCTCCTGGAGGTAACCCCTCACATATGCTCTGTAAGGGAGTTAAATAAACTCATTAGTTCCCCAGAGTAAATTTTGCTGGAATCATGCCTTGGTTTGTCATTGGGACCTGAAGAGGAGGGGCAGACATTCTCCCTGGGGGAAGGAATTTTAGCAACACTCATGCACTGTGCATATATATATATATATATATATATCCCCACAATCAGTCACTCATCAATAGAAAATGTATTTTAAAGATCTGGAATTTACTCCATATACTGGGCATAACCATAGACAGCAAACACAAATGGCCCCAACACACATTTCCTCTGCCTTTTAGTAGCTCAGGACTGGCTCCAAGGTCCGAGTCAGCCCACGGGAAGAATAGGCTGATAGTAGCTGCAGAGACTTTGCATTAAGACCCCCACACAGGTGGCTCCTGTCATAGAAGTGTGAGGAAAAAAGCTTGTTGGAGCCCTTTCCGCTTTGGGCCCCAGTTGATTTCTGCAATTACAGGAGCTCAGAAAGCTATTTTTGGTGCTTTGAGTAACCTCCATACTGAGTCATATGGTCCGCTAAATCACTCTGGATATGGACCAGAAAGAATCAAAGTCATCATATGCTAGAGATGCCTGCACACCCATGGGGATGGTGCCACTAGTCACAGTAGCCACATGATACCAGGAGGTTCAATCGGAGTCAGCCATGTGGAATCCCATATGAAATCAGCTCAACACCCAGCAGTGGATGACTGGCTAAACTGACACACACACACTCACATGTACACACACACACACACACATGCACGCACACAGAGATTACTCAGCCATAAAGAAGAAGGAAACCATGTTGTTTTCAGAAGAGAGGCGCTGGAGATCATTATGTGGAGGAAAATGAGACAGACTCAGACAGACAGACAGTTGTCACATGATACAGAATCTAGACTTTAAAAAGAAAACATGCACGTGTAAGGGAATTGTTTGGGAAGAGGAGAGAGCCAGGGCATGAGGGAAGAGACACAGGAAGGGTAGTGGAGCAGAAATATGATAAAGTATGTTATGTTCATGTAGAAAATGTCACAATGAAACCTATTGTTGAACACAATATGTGTTGATAAAAATACCGGAACTTAGTTTAGTCTTAGTCTTTCTACCACAGTCCCAATCTGTCTCCTACATGTTACACGTCACTGTGTCCTGTAAGCCCTGCTGTGTGCAGAGGACTGTCACATTATGTAGGTGGAAGACCAAACTATATATGATAGTTGAGAGTGATACATATTAAGTTTCAATTTTTATTCTTATTATGACTATACAGGTAATGAAATGTATTAAGTTGTTTATAAAATGAATGTTCTTGTGTGCATTTATGAAAGGGGAGAGAGAGAGGGAGGGAAGGAGGAACAGAGAGAGGAAGAGAGGAAGAGAAAGAGAAGCAGAGGGCTGGAGAGATGGCTCAGTGGTTAAGAGCATTGCCTGCTCTTCCAAAGGTCCTGAGTTCAATTCCTGGCAACCACATGGTAGCTCACAACCATCTGTAATGAGGTCTAGTGCCCTCTTCTGGCCTTCAGACATACACACAGACAGAATAATGTATGCATAATAAATAAATAAATATTTTTAAAAAAAGAGAGGCAGAAAAACATGATTATTTGATTGCTTCCCTGTTGGTGTTTTTGTTTTGCTTTAGTGTGTGTGCCACATGCATGTGCATATGAGTGCCTATGTGCATATGAGTGCAAATGTGTGTGTATATGTATGCATGCAGGTGTGAGTGTGTGTCTGTATGCATGTGGTAGCCAGAGGCCAATCAATATCTGTGCCTTCCTTGACCACTTCCCCTTTATTGAGGCAGAGTCCCACAGGTGAACCCAGAGATCACCAATCTGGCCAGTCTAGTTAGCCAATCACCCCCAAAGATACTGTCTCTCCTCCAGAGCCAACAAGTCAACGGAACATGCAGCAAGGGGATTACAGGCAGCTGCTGCTCTTGCCAGGCTTTCTATGTGGTCCTGGGGACCCAAACTCGTGTCCTCTTGCTTATCCAGAAGATGTCTCATACAATGAACAACCTCCCCATTCCCTGTAGATTTTACTGTTTTTTTTTTTTTTTTTTTTGGTGGGGGAGCAGGGTGGGCGGTGGTCAGGGTCTCTCTGTGTAGCCCTAGCCTTGGACAGAAATCTCCCTGCCTTTGTCAGCTTTTAATCAATTTAATTTCCCACTAACACCACATGACAAAGACTACCTGTGCCCTCTTTGTAGAAAAAAGAAAGTCACCAACATAGGAGGGAGCTCTGAGAAAGAAGTGGGAAGTGCAGGCTGGAGAGACAGGACCACCATGAGGCAGCCTAAACACGTGATTTACTGAAGTAGGGGGAACTTCCAGACCCATTCCTAAAGTCACTGCTTTCAAGTCAAACACTCCCTTCCTGAGGACACTAGCCTTCTCTCTCTCTCATCTCTTATTCCGCAACCATCATGACCTCTCCACATCAGTACAGAAAATCCAGAAAGAAAATTCCTTGTTGGGGGGGAAGAGCCAGGCAGTAGTTTAAGACAGCTAACTCTCATGTGGCCTCCAAGAGTCCCCTTGTGTTAAAATGATAACTGAGCCAGGCATGTCCAGGTTCTTGGCATCTTGCTCAAGGGGTTGAAATAAAGGCACACACGAACAGCCAAAAAGTAGCAAGGAAACTTGATTCTGAAGTAAAATGATAGTACAAACCAGAAAGAAATGCTTCCTCAAGTGTGAAAGCAGGCCTCACGGAAGACAGTGCTCAGGGACTGGGTTGTTGCTGAGACCTCCTTTTGCGGGGCTCGAGAGGAAGCAGAAGTTAGTTGCTTGCTAAGGAACACAGCATGGGTGGTTCTGTTTTGTTTGTCAGGCTTAAATTTTGTAGGACTTTGTTCAGGGCCCATGTACCTTTCCACGGTTTTAATTATATGCTCGCTCAATTATGCATAGGCAGAAACAGTGAACAGAGGGTCTTGAAGTTCCAGACGAAGTCGGCCTATAACATATTGGCTCCACAATCACAGAAGCTCTAATCAGATGGCCATGCAGAATGCTGAACCCAGTCAAGACTTCTCTGCTGGGAACCTCAGTTTCCAGATGCCCCTTAGCCAAGCAAGTATCACGTTCTCCACACAGAGGTCAAATATTGTCTTATGATCCATGAAGCTTGGGATCATTTCTATGATCTTAACCAAACTGGCTACATATTTTCCCCTGTATCTACAGAGTCTTTTTAGATGTGAAGTCTTGGTTCAAGTAAGACTGGAGTTGGGGCAGGCAAATAGACACAACAAAAGCATGATTCATGTAAGGAATACGATTCTTGGGTGTAGTTATGATAAAAAACCAAGAGTAGCGTTGTTTTTGTCACTTAGGAATATATCAAATTTTTTTTCAGATATCTTGGACAATTTTAAATTATCTAAAGACAAAAGGATTAAAGAAAGTAGAAGCTGGGTGTGGTGGTGCCCACCTTTGATCCCAGCACCCAGGAAGCAAAGGCAGGGAGATCTCTGTGAGTTTGAGTCCAGCCTAATCTACATAGCAAGTTCAAGGACAACCAGGACTACATAAAGAGACCCTGTCTCAAAAAATGAACAGTAAAAAAACTCAAAAACAAAACAAAAGAAAAATTAGAAAATGAGAGTTATACATTTTAGAGCAGGCCAATTAACACCCTTTAATTGTAACCATACTTAAGTGTACTCCCACAACCTTTCTGTAACATTCTTTAAGCCTTCTTTTGTCTTCATCTGTTCATTTAACAATCTTTTTTTAAATTACAATTTTTTTATCTTCATTACTATGTGGTATGTGTGGTTGTGTAAGTGCACATATCCGGGTTGTGTGTGGGTTGTGTGTGGTTGTGTAAGTGCACATATCCGGGTTGTGTGTGGGTTGTGTGTGGTTGTGTAAGTGCACATATCCGGGAGCAGAGCTCAGAGAACAGCGTCTGGAGTTGGCCTTCTCCTTCCACCATGTGGATTGTGGGTATTAAACGCAGGTTATCAAGCTTGCACACTGTCTTAGTGAGGGTTCCTACTGCTGTGAGGAGACACCGTCACCATGGCAACTCTTATAAAGGAAAGCATTTAATAGGTGGCTTACAGTTTCCCAGGTTGGGTCCGTTATCATCATTGTGCAACCGTGGCAGCATGCAGGCAGACCTAGTGCTGGAGAGCGAGCTGAGAGTCCTACATCTTGCAGGCAACAGGAAGTGAGCTGACTCATTGGGCATGCCTTGAGCATACACGAGACCTAAAGCCTGACTCCAGAGTGACACACTTCCTCTAATAAGGCCACACCTCCTCAGAGTGCCACATCTATGGGAACCACCACACATGGCAAGCACCTGAGTAGCTCACTATTTTAACAATCATTTCTCTTAGGGCAAACTCTATATAAAATCCTTTCTCATTTCCCTTTTTATTATTTTTTTATTAAAAATGCATACTCTATAACCTTTATATGTATCAATGCATATTTTTTTTAACTTGATGGTTTCTTTCTATGGTGGGGGCAGCAAGTCTCACTGTATGAAACTGGCTGGCCTGGGACTTGCTATGTAGACCAGCCTAGGCTGGAGAAATGGCTCACCAGTTAAGAGCATTTACTACTGCTCCCAGATGCTGGGGTTCAGTTTGCAGCACTCACAGGGCGGCTCACACAACTGCCTGTAACTCCAGTTGTAGAGGACCAACTAGGCTGGCCTCAAACTCACAGAGACCTCCCTGCCTCTGCTCCCAAGTGCTGAATTAGGGTGTGTGCCTGGCTCCATGCCTGACTTTTTCAAGTTAAAAACTCAGAGATTAAACAAACAAACAGAAAACCCACAGAGATAGTTATTGCCCCAAACACATTGCAAAAGATAAATTAATGTTGCTTGTATGTACCTTAAATAAATCAAACAGGCTTTAAGGTTGCTATTTGATTCCTTCACTTCAGATCTTGGCAATTGTACAGAGACATGATCAACATAAGGGTCTTGAAAAAAAAACCGTTTTCAAAGGAATCAGTACCTGTAAAATATCATCACCGAAACCTTTACACACACACACTTACACATGCACACACACATTTATACACACACACACACACGTGCACACACAAATACATTGGTAGAAACATCAAGTAGACAGGAGACAGAAAAACAGAGGGATCATTGCTTCCCATGGGCCTCAGATGCCATCTGCCGACACTCTCAGCTTTTAGGTCGATGAAGCATTAGGCAAGTGGGTTTATAATTATCTCTGAAAGGCAGGTGGAGTGCTCAGGAGTGGATCACTTACAAAGGTAAAATCAGGGTCAAGTTGAAGTTCCCTTCTTTTGGGAATTTTCTGGTTCCCTGGTAAACTGGTGTGTCTTGGTAGATGGCCACAAAGGCCTGAACATAAATTTCAGGCCATTTTCCTGACAATAGTAAGTGTAGGCAGGGCTATCATGATGATGTGGAGTCTAGGAAACAGTACGACTGGGTCAGCTCTGCCTGTGGGAGATGGGGGACAGCCTGGGGCAGCAACCAGTACCCTGTTCACTCTCCAGCTTTGTTTCTGTCCATCCTATGAACCTGTTTGACTGGGCACCATTTCTCTTGGGCCCACTTCCTAGTGAGGCTGAGCAGAGATGAAGTCAGGTGTTGTCCAGCCTGTTCCCACAGGGCTGTGATCAGCTGTGGTATTTTTAGTGTGTCCCCAAAGGGACCACCATTCTGTGTCTGCTGCCTTCATTCTGGCCAGAGTCTTGGATCACGAGGGGCTTGTGCTTGATTGGTTTGGTTTTGGAGGGGCTTTTTGTTTGTCTGTTTTTGCTTTTTTTGAGATAGATTCTTCCATAGCACGGGCTAGCCTTGAACCGGCAATGTTCCTACCTCGACCTCTGGTGTGACTAGGATTACGGGCCTGCATCACCAGGCCCAGCTTTGGCACACTGGTGTCTGGGTTTGGGGAGCCCGAGATGACTGCTCTGTTTTGCTTGCACGCCTTTTTCTCTCAGGACTGTGGAGCTGCCATCACTGTGGCTCTTTCATCTTCTCTACCCCTCGCCAGCAGAGAAGTTACTTACTGCTGGTGGAATTCTACCTTTCTTTTTTCTTGCTTACTATGGTCAAATACCAGATGTTTTGTGTCCTGAGAATAATTATGGAGTGACTGAGAAGTCCGTTAGGCACTGGTCCTCTTTCTCTTTCCTTCCCATGAGGCATGCCTTATGTCTTACTTTTCCATCAGGATCCAAAGGGCTTGTAAAATGTGATCTCTGGTGAGAATAATCAAAGATTACAAGCAAAAACAAGCCATGGGGAGACAGCAGGAGAAGCCACATATTCACCTCAGCCTTGAGAAGGATAGGGGAGAAGGATAGCATAAAAGTATTCTGCTTGATGAACCATCCACGGCTTGCTATTTTGAATGACTGAAATCCTGCCTCACCCACCCCCGATTTTTGGATTATAAACTACGGACCTTCCTAGCACTGCCACAATCTTTTCGAGTTCGACCTGTTGACGTGCTGTACTGTCATTTTTTCGCCTGGAGATAACTCCCTCTGGTTTAAAGAAGAATGGCCGCTATATGCCATTGGATGCTTGCTTCCAGTTAGCAGAACTGTTTGGGAAGGATTGGGAGGTGTGGCCTTGTTGGAGAAGATGGGCTTAGAGGATTCGAAAGCCCACACATTTCCAGTTTGTATCCTCTTCCTCTCTCTTACTGCGTGCCTGTGGACAGGATGTAAATTCTCAGCTATTGTTCCAGTGCCATGCCTGTCGGCTCCTCGCCATGACGGTCATAGACTGACCCTCTGAAACTGTGCATTGAATGCTTCTTTTATAATTGTTGTCCTGGCCGTGGTGTCTCACCCCAGCAATACAGCAGTGGCCAAGACACCCTCCAGATTATTGAATCACCTAGCTCTTAAAATAAACAGTAAATATTTTAAACATGCTGACCAATGAAACAAAGCGATACGAACAAGTCACAGGAGTGATGTGAACTGAGCTGTATCTTCAACAGCTGACCCATGAGAAGAATGGACAGCTTAAAATAAAACGCAGCCCCAGTTCCACAGAGGCTGAAGATCCTGGCCAACTCTGAGGAAACTGAAAGGGCAGCGTTGCCTGTGAGCTACGGGGTCTGCGAAGATAATTTTATTTGCAGCGTCCAGAGACTTACTTAAAATGACCTTATGCAGAAAAATATCGTCTCATAAAATAAGAATTCTAGGGTTTGGGATTTGTTTGATTTTGAGACCAGTGGTGCAATAAACATCTAGGGTTCGTCCTTCTATCCTTCATGTCTCTTTTTCCCTTTGGCCATTTTACTCGTGGTTGCAATAAAAATGCCAACAACAAATTTCCTCACTCAGATCTAGTAGAAAAGACTCTTTCCAGTGTATAGAAGATGAGCCCGTCCTTGTCCTAACCAATTCGCTTTTCCAGGGTACAAATGTGTTCCCATTGCCCTGGATTCACCAGACTCTCTCCTGGACCCGGAGTAGCACACATGTGAAACTAAGCCTGCTCTGATCAGGATGGAGGCAATCAGGGTCAAACAGAGACCATCATTAACGGCCCCACTTCAGACACAAAACCTTGTCTGCAACTGAATATGTCACGGGCCATGGCCGCTCCTCCCAGAACCCTTCCTGGACCCCGCGGTCACAATCCAGTTTTGGAAGAAGAGCTGAATTTGTAGTGGCCGTGAGCCAAGTGCTCTTTCCGCCATGAGAGGCTAAAATGATGGCTATCGTCATATGGAAAGAGGGAAAGACTAAGAGAAGGAAAGAGAGCGAGCAGGCACTTCCCGAAGCAGGCAGCTAAGTTACAGCGGACTTCCTGTGGGAAAGTTCAGCCTTGTCTCCCTCTGCTGGAAGCACAGTAAAAATCACACAAGCACCCTCAGACCCTCACAGGCCTGCCTTTCAAGTTCACTCCGGGGCTCCCTGGGTTCCAGCTAACTTCATCCAAAGGCTCCAGCTTCTTGGTAACGGAACCTGGTGTGTTTGGCAGGACTCCAAATGCCTGCGACCACGGGGAGTCTCTAGGGAGTACTGTGCGGAAGAGCTGTGTGATGAAGGTCTACGTGACCAGTTAGTTGTCTGAGGACCAGATAGAGAGACTTCTTCCCTTGCGTTCCAGAACAGTCAGCAGGCTGGTTCTGAACAAGGAAAGCTTGGCATATGCTCAAGTTTCACATCCTGGCCTCCGAACAGGTGCCAAAGGCCCCAGCATGCAAAGCTGTATGGCCAGACCGCACATCTCAAGACGCCATCCCCACAGGAAACGGTGATCTGTAACAAGGTATCATCATGTTGCCACTGCCCCCTAAAAGCTTACAATTGCTCTAGGGACTTTCTCCAGAAAAGTTCTCTCCTGGCCACTCCGCCCTCTGCCCCAGCCTTCTCCCTATGCCCATCTCTCTAGTTATATCATTTTCACTGAATAATAAAAAGGATTTGATTTCACTTTATGTTTGCTTCCTCGTGTGCAGTGAATGCAGAGACTGGAAGCAGATGCTGACAAAGGCCCTCTGTTACTATTTTTTTAATGCGGGGGTGTTGTTCGGGAGGGGGAGACACGAGACGCGCGGGGTTGGGGAAGGAGAGACGAGACACGCGGGGTCCCACGTGGGTAAACTTTAATGGGGGAGGGTAACATACAAGGAACGGGAGTGAAGAGACGAAAGGAAAAGGGAGGGGAGAGAGTGAGAGGCGGGCGAGAGAGAGCGGGCGGGTTGGAACGCCCATTTTTAAAGGGCTCTGGGCATTTTGGGAAAAAGTGTCCTTGCGCGTGCGTAGTTTTCCATTGTACCACTGGGGTTTGTAGTCCGCTTGGAGACTGTATTTTCTGCGCACGCGTGGCCTTGTCTCCAAAGGAACAGCACCCTCCTTCCCGTTAAAGCTGCTGCCGTTTGCTTCTAAACACACCTGCTCACTTTTATGTCTCAGGTTCTCTGTCCCGCCTTGAGACCTGATCACGGTCTCAAGGCCGCTTCCAATAAACCGAATTTTCTAAAGCTTATGCGTCTGCTTCCCTGTCCTCTCCTGACTTAAGCTATTCTTTCCTCATTTTAGAGAGAGACCAGAGGCCTGCTGGCCCTCCTGCACGTGCGGCCGCCATGTGGTCGCTGTCCTCGCCACATAGGATCTATCAGACAAGAGGTGGGACTTCAACCTTCAGACTCGAGTTGCCAGTGTTTGTGGGTGAAGACACCAAGCCTGTGCATCTCGTCGCTGCAGCTGAAGTCCTGAGACACTTGCTGCAACTGTCAAGCAACTGCACTTGCTCAAGGGAAACCACCGATGTGTGATTTGGTCAGACGCCACCTAGCCCTTCGGCTGCTGTGTCTCTATACACTGTTTCCTTTGTGGAGGCGGATCTCGGGGCTAAGCGGGAAAGGTCCCTGAGCAGTTTCCTCTGTTATAAAATGGAGAAGTAACCCACCAGGAGTAGCTGTGTCCTCCTCAGCTGTGAACTGCACCCCAAACCATGCCTGTTTCCTTTATTTGATGGCAACCGATAATTATCTACTGTTAAACATTGTCGGGGGAGGTACTGTTTTGTGCTTTGTGCTAACCAATTCTTCTGCAATCTTTGGCTCAATTCTGTAGCTATCTCAAGCAGGTTCAAGTTGTGCTTGCGTTGTAGAGGGATAAGCACTGGAGAAACCAAGGAAAGTTAAACACGCAGGCTTATGTCCTTGAAGGAAGGAGATGTTTATCTGCCTTCCACCTGGAATGCTGGGAAGAATGTGATTTACGACCCGTAGTGTTGCACACCATGCCCGCCCATCTGCGCTCTTTGTGCTACCATACAGGTCGTGAACTGGGCAAGGGGCTGGAGATTGAAACACACAAAGACACACAGACAGAAACATGGGTCATCCTTGAAACAGGAATGCCCCAAGAATGCCCCCTTTATTGAGTTCAGGGGCAGCTTCTATACGGATCCTTAACTGATAGCCACGCCCCAGCCAAACCCACCAGAAACCACTCTCCTGCCATCAGGAACTCCTGAGGGTCTCGTGCTCGGAGCAGCTACAAGCTGTCTCAGAGTAGAGAAAAACAAGTTGTTTACCAGAAATTCAGGATCTGTGGGTTCGCAGATCCCAACACTGGAGGGTCAGGCTTCCCTGGAATCCTTCAGAATATTATGTTGTTTATACCAGACTTTCCCCACCTGATCTCGAGTCTCTTCTCAGTCCATAAAACCCATCCTTATGAGAGATGTCATTTGTATTTTACAAAAGCCTAAATAGCTTCCATGCTAACTCAGGGCCAGGCCAATCCTGGCTCCCACGGGCACTGTGCTTACCTGGGTCATTCTCCCGACACCTTCATTTTTAGCACTGTTTCTAAGTCAGCAGAGCTGTCTTTATGGAAGAAGCCACTTTGTAAAGAGTTTCAATATAAACATGTCTGAAGCTTTGTTGTACACACAGGACTGAGGTAATTGTTACCTGAAAACCTTTTCCCAAAATTTTGCTGTGCTTAAATATGAGACAAGGCTCATGCCTTTAATCATAGCACTTGGGAAGTAGAGACAGGCAGATTTCTGTGAGTTAAAGGACAGCCCAGTCTCTAGAGCAAGTTGTAGGACAGCCAGGACTGATACACAAAGAAACTCTGTCTCAAAAACAAATAAAAAAAACATCTGAAGTCAGACTTTAGAAGTTTGAACCAGCACTGGCTGAATCATGCTGAACTGATTTTCATTCTTTTGTCTTTTTGAGACGGGTTTCTCTGTAGCCCTGGCTATCCTAGAACTCACTTTGTAAACCAGGCTAACCTCGAGCTCACGGCGATCCTCCTGCCTCTGTCTCCCTAGTGCTGGGATTAAAGGCGTGCGCCACCACTGCCTGGCCTGAGTTTTATTCTTGTCTCTCTGTGAATTGTATTGTGCTAATCCCTGCCCCCCAACACACACAATGTGTCACCTTCAAGTCTTCACCAAGAGCATCTATCTTCTATGGCCCTGTTTCTGTGCCAAGATGTGCAAGTCACACATACCTGCCACTTTCTTAGAAAGTAAATACATGCCTGACTTAAATATGACCTCATAAGCACAATAAACAAACAGACAAAAGAAACAGACAAAATGGGCTTCATCCAAATGAAAATTATTGTGTTTCAGCAACCAACATTAAAAAAAATTAGAGAATCGGTTGTCTGGAGACAGTGTTTGCAAAGCATACACCTGATACAGAGTCTGTATAAAGAATATATAAACAATCCGTGAAACTCAGAGGCAAAGAGGCAACCAAACTTAACAGTGGGCAAGCAATATGAATAAACATTTGCCAAAAAAAAAAATAATACATGAGGAACCAATAAGATATGCAAAAACTCAGCACCATTGTCAACAAGGAAACGCCAAACCAGACCACAAAGAGGCCACTTCATAACTACTATGAAGGCCGCCCTAGAAAAGGAGACAATAAAAAGTATTGGAAATATTTTTTTTAAAAAAAAAAAAGCTTCATGTATTGCTGCTAGGAATATAAAACAATGCCTGCACTTTGGAAAACAGCTTAACAGTTCCTCAAAGAGTTAAATACAGGGCCATCCCATGACAGCAATTCTACTCTTAAGATCTTGTACCCAGGAGAAAAAATTTTAAAAAATGTCTATATAAAAACTTCTGCGTGGATGTTCTTAGCAACATGATTAATAATAGCCAAAAGTTGAAAGAAACCAAATGCCTATTGCTGATGGATGAATAAGCAGAAGAGAACATATCCACGTAATAACTATTATCCAGCAGTTAAAAAGGAACAAAACACAGATGCGTGCTGAAACGTGGGTTAGTGTTGAAAACATTCGCTAAAATGAGGCTGGAGATACAGTGAGTTATAGCTTAGTTGTAAAGCGCTTGACCTGCGCACGGCCTTGGGTTCAGTCCCCGGGACTGAAGGAAAGGCAGGGACAGAGGGAAGGATGATGAAGGGAGAGAAAGACTACATGAAATGGAAGAAATCAGTCCCTCAGGGCCACCCATGCCAAGCTTCATGTATATAACGAGTTCATTACAGGGCAGCAGAAAGTCAACTTTGCAGGGCAGGGTATGGAAAGTCACAGATGCAAGGACAAGAAGCTTCTTTCGAGGGTAAGGAAATCAGCACCTGGTTGTTGTGTTGGTTGCATGAATCAGAGTCTAAAAGTCAATGACTCTCACTTTTCAGCAGACGAATGATATTTAGCGGATCACATGTCAATACAACTATCTCAAAACTGCACTCTGACTTAGCACCCAGTAATCACTCCCCCCACCCCGTAAACACAGGAGACATAATAACACATTCACACGGTCTTGTGCGCAAATGTTTCTATATGCATTTACAGATGTTTGTCTTGGTGCAGTTTAGTAGAAGCAGCTAGGTTTGCCCATCAACAGGAGAAACCACGGTTAATCACACAGTGGGATACCACTGCAGTGTTTACATGCAGGAACAGGAATTAGCCTCAGGGCTGTCATGCTGAGGGGACTAAACCAGGCATGAACAAGTACATGCCTCGTGAGTTAGTGCATAAGTTTAGAAATGGGGAAATGAACTGAACAGCTGAGGACAATATTGAGGGAAGGAGGCGATGAGGATGGACTGAGACACGAGAGATATTCACAAAGAAGCAGATGTGTGTGCCACCAACGCACCCGTAGGCTGTTCATGTCACTGCATGTTAAGCATATCAGTGTAGATATTTAAAAGTAGATCATTAAAGGTAGACTTCCCGGGAGGAGACATGATTGGGCACTCCAAGCCTTTAGGGGCCTGTGTTCATAAGAAGGTGTCTGAGAGGCGGAACGGAGTGAGGGAGAGTGGGTAAGCTAGCGGCCTGTCCCTTGGGCCTGAACTTCTCAGCAGGTTACCATGGAAACATCTGGGTATGTTTGGGGCATCTGGATGATTGGCACTTTCCTCCCTCCTGCTTCCTCTCTTCTGGAACCCCCTGTTTTCATCTAAATACATACAAACCAAGAGTTAAAAACTTCGCATAACTTGTTTTTCATCTGGATGTTATGAAGAGGAAGTTGGATGCTGTCAGTTGTTTCTTTGCTCTTTGGGGGGCCCACCACCAAGCTCCCAAATAAATCACACGGGAGATTTTTTTCCTTACTTATAAATGCCTGGCCTTGCCTTGATTTATTTCTAGTCAGCTTTTCTTAAATTATCCCATCTACCTTTTGCCTCTGGGCTTTTACCTTTCTCTTACTTCTGTAAACTACTTTCACTCTTACTCCATGGCTGGTTGTGTGGGCTGCCCTCTAGCACCCTCCTCTCCTTGTTCTTGCTCCTCCCAGGTTTCTCCTCTCGTTTATTCTCTCTGCCTGCCAGCCATACAACTCTTTATTAGACCATCAGGTGTTTTAGACAGGCAAAGTAACACAGCTTCACAAAGTTAAACAAATGTAACATAAAAGAATGTAGCACATGTTTGCATCTTTAAACAAATGTTCCACAGCATAAACAAATGTGACCCATCTTAAAATAATATTCCTTTGTCTGGGTTTTCTTAGGAAGAATTTCACACACTTCAAGATCAGACTTTCTCTGTCTTGTCAGTCAGCTTCCATTTAGTTATATGGAGACTTCTTATTAATTATGAGAGCTCAGCCTTAGTTTAGGCTTATCCCACTAGCTCTTATAACTTAGATTAACCCATATTTTTGTTAATCTACGTTCTACCACTTGGCTTTTACCTCTCTCCCATTCTGTGTGTCCAGCTGATTCCAGAGTCTCCAAAGAGTCTCCTCTGCATCTTGATTATCTCTTCCTACTTCCTCTCTCTGCCTGGAAATCCCGCCTATACCTCCTGCCTCAGCTATCATAGAAGATAGACATAGAAGGCAGACATTCAAGTAACCTTGTACAAAGGGCCAAGCATTGGGCACATTCCCTGTCCTCAGCATGGTAGCATGTGCTCTTCCCTTGTGTCCCTTGAGCTGTGCTCATCTCTGTAGGAACACGGATGAATCAACAGAGGGAACTTCTTAGAAAACATTAATAAGCCCACTACTAATATCCCCAGCCTCAATGGGCACTGTACCCATGCCATTTTCAGCAAAAGGACAGACCCATGGTACTTTTGGAAGTTGATCCCATTTTGCAGATGAGAAAACTGATGCAGAGAAACTCCATAGCTTGCTTAATGCTGGCTAGTGTTTACAGAAAAGGGCTTCCTCACTTCCTCTTGGTTAGCTCTGGAGCTCAGGCTACTTCACAGTTGGCAAATCACTTGAAGTCAGTGACCGTAGAGGACTTCACAGTCTGGACATAGATTTCATCCCTCTGCCCTCTGGCCCTTTGGGATGTCTGCGAGAACTCGCTGAAGTTAGATTAAGAAAGCCACGTCCTTGCTCAACAGAAGGTCCTCCATCTTGTATTGCTGTTGAGGCCATTCTGAGTTTAACTAGAATTTGCGCTCCTTGATGGAGAATCCTATGAAAAGGTTCTACTCAGCTCTACCCTAGAACCTGAGGCCAAGATGTCCCTGCTAGCTTATCCTGGCTTCTGCTAAACCACCTGCTTGTGCAAACTCCAGTAAAAACTTATGGGATTGGGGTTGGAGAGATAGGTGGCTCAGTGGTTAAGAGCACTGACTGTTCTTCCAGAGGACCTGGGTTCGACTCCCAGCAACCACGGTCTGTAACTCCCATCTCAGGGGACATAGCACCCTCACAGAGACTTACAAGCACATAAGATAAAAATAAATAAACCTTTAAAAGACGTTGTGTGATGTCATTGAATTCCACCAGATTCATGTATTTTTTTTTTTCAGAGATCTATAGAATGTCAACAGGTAGAAAGTTTGCAGTGTATCAGGTCCTGGGTTGGCTCTCCAGCAGACCACACCCACACTCACCATGAGGTTAAACAAGGCGGAAACTCAATGGTGGACAGCTAAGGCTGTGCACGGTCTTCCAGAAAGTTCTTAGCTTTTCCAGGCTTACCCCTCCCTGCTCTAACAGTGGGCAGCGCTTGATTTATTGGCACAAGACGGTGGGTGATAGGAGCTCTCATCACTGTTTTTGCCTTTTAGAAAACTGAGTGGTTAAAGGGGCAAAAGCTGAGGTGGTGTCCACCCAACATGTAGGGGACAGAGGCCAGCACAAGTACTCCCAAGGTCTGAGGCAGGGACCTGATGACCTGGTCATCAGCACTGTTCCTATACCACTGCCCTCCATCCCTCTGGAGCCCACAAGACTATACAGTACTGTACAGCTGACAGATTGTCTTTTGGAAAAGTCACTGTCACATCTGTGAAAACCTTGTGAAGCCATAATTCTTCCCTTCAAAATGGGATTCATTCCCAGAATACCTCAGCAGTGTGACTTCTGCGTGGGCAACGGAGTGACTTTGTTCCATTCCCCCACAACGCGAGGCCTTGGAGCATTTCACTCTTTGTCAGATTTACATAGAGTCAATCCCACAAAATTACCTGCTAACAGACCACATAGAAATTTCTATAGAAGACAGGCACTGAGCAGGAAGGCAGCATGCCCCACCTTTGCTAACAAACAAATCTGGGTGTTCCCGAAGCTGGTTATCACAAAAAAAGATTGGTTGAGGAGAATGGGTGAATCCAGGATTCAGGAATGTTTAGTAACTTTGTCTAATGTTTTGGAATGTCAGGTACTTTCCTTAGAATGCTGGCTCTTTCCTGGGTCAGGTCACCTGTTCTGGAGTGCTGCTTTGTCAGGTTCTACCTGCCTTCTTTGTGATTTTCATATGCATATTATCATTGTCCTTGCCTATGGAATTTTCCAACTATGTCTGTAAAAACTAGAAACCTCATGCAGATCTTCTTCTCCTTGCTGCTGCTTCTTCTACTTCTTCCCCTTATTCTCCTTTTTTTCTTCTCCTTTTTCTTTCCTTTCTTCTCCGCACCCTTTCTCTTCACTTTTTCCCCTTGCACAAAAAATAAAGAACATGTAGAGGTAGTGTTCTTGAGTTAATGCTTTTACCCTCAGATCCTCACCTGCCATAAACATTCAATTCTGAGCTCTGAGAGGGTATTGAGGCTGGTACTCAAGGCCTCCAATAAATCCCAATATTATATTTATTAATTTATATTGTTATTTTTTTTACAGTTTAGGGGAACCACCATTGAGAAGACAACTTGCATTCAGAACAAGTATGCCACTATGTTATTTTTTTTTTAATTATTCACCAAGAGTAAGAATCAAAAACAGTCAGGCGGTGGTGGTGGTGCATGCTTTTAATCACAGCACTTAGGAGGCAGAGGCAGGAGGATCTCTGTGAGTTCAAAACCAGCCTGATCTACAAGAGCTGGGTCCAGGACAGGCCCCAAAGCTACAAAGAAACCCTGTCTCAAAAAACAAAACAAACAAACAAACAAACAAAGAATCAAAAACAGCCGTCCTGTAAGTAACATCATCCTCTGGGCATTTCTGCTGTGTGGTCAAGAGAAGGCTCTTCACCAAAGACAGGCGCACACACTTACGCAGGACTCCTGCCTATGCCTTGCCCGCGAGCAGCCATCACCCTTCTCGGTGTTTCTGGTTACCGCCAGCATCTTTCTCAGTATAAAAGCGTCAGCCTGTCTCTGCTCCTTCATAGTTCCCTTACCAGCTGTGACGGCAACCTTCTGTTGGCTGACGCTCCTGTACTGGGCGCTGTTCCTTCTCACACGGACTCAGCTTCCCCTTTCACAGCCTTCACACAGTCTAGTAATCCTTTTGTTGGTGGTGGTTTTTTGTTTTGTTTTGTTTTGTTTTTCAAGACAGGGTTTCTCTATGTAACTGCTCTTGCTGTCCCCAAACTCATTTTGTAGACCAGGCTAGCCTATGAACTCACAGAGATCCCCTGCCTCTGTCTCTCAAGTGCTGGGATTAAAGGGGTGCGCCACCACCTGGTAGTCCATAGTCCTAACTCTTTATCTGCTCCCTGCCCCAGACCAGCACTAAGCTTTGGATTTGACACCCCCGTTTTCTTGTCACCCCCCCCCATCCTCCGTGAGGACAGTTTACACACAGCTGAACTCAGCATGAACTTTCTGTTGTTATAATCTTTTTCCCTTCAACGGTTCCCTCACTTTTAAAATTCATGCTCTTCCTTCTACAGATGTTTATGGAAAGGGTGAGCCAAATAACGGTAGTTTTGAAGGGTTCTAACCCACACACATAAACTAACATGAGCTATGAGCATTCTTCCACAGACATGGCCCAGGTCAGACATGTCGAATTCTTTCCCTGGGTTTAGTCTAAGTAGAGGGCCCCTTCCCCCAGCACCATGGAACTAGAAGGCTGTGGTCACAGACTTTCATGACCACCTCCCTCTCTCCTGCCCACACCCGCAGGGAAAGAGAACTCATTGGAAGAAGGTGAGAATAGAGACAGGTACTGAGGTGATCCGGGCGAGAGGGGACATAGTGTGTCCCACCTCAATCCTGTGAGTCCCAGGGCTTGTTGGCTTTCACTCTATGAGCCCTTTGGTGGTTTATTTGCACTGTTTATGCCACCAGCACCTAACCAGGATTAAAATACAAGGTTATATTCTATTGGCAAATAAATTACCCACAATATGTTTTACCTACTCAAAATCCTTCTTGGTCCAAACTTACCTTTCGGATCCTGTCTCTTTTGCATATCATATAGGCATGTACTTATTGTCCCCTGAACATCCCTGCTCTTTCCCTCTGCAGTGTTAACCCCACCCTGCCATAAAAGCATGCCTATCCATTGCTGAAAAATTGAACCACCTGGTTCAATCCCAGATTCCAGCACTGCCCAACCCCCCAAATCCTGAAAGCAGTACTTCCCAGACCTGTGACCAGTCCCTCCTCTCAGCCCACTCTCTGTAGCTCACACTCCTCAGTGACTGCAGAGCTTCCTACTGGCTTACCCTCCCCCCACCCCATTTCCCACATGAACTCTTGAAGATGGTGCAGGACTCTCTGGTACCTGTGAAATGTATCCAACCATCTATTTTTGAATAACATCTTTTTCTTTTATTATTCTAATATGGATTTTTTCCCAATTGAATATTAATCATGCCACATACAATTAGCAGCATTATTTTCTTTCTTAGGGGTACATAAATTCGAAGTGTATATCATATCTAATTATATCTTAGATTCCTTGAAATAAAGCACCATTCAAATGCCCCGTAACAAATGCTCGTTCTTCTGTCTTCTCAGTATTTCCTCAGCGTCTTCTTCTCCCACCGCTGTTTCCAGTTCGCCTCCTCTCATTTTCTCGGGCAGAGTCAGACTACTAGATCGCAAGGCGTCTGTGAAACACAATGGTGTTGCGGTGTCATGATGCCACACAACGGAATCATTTAGAATTCTGAATGTTCGCTGTAGGCTTCATCCCCGTTACTAGTCAAAAGGTTTTGTTATCTGTTCAATGAATGGGCAGCTTCGTTACGAGCCGCAGTTTATGAGGACAATGTAGTCAGAAGCAGAGCGATGTTGAGTCAATGACTTTCAGTCAAAACAATGCATCTAATTCGGTGGTCTTGGCCAGGCAGGTCCATGGAGGGTGAGCTGTCCTCATTGGCACCGCTGTGGTGGGGACCTACCATGAGTCCTACCTAGCACCTGTCCTTCCTGCAGCCTGGGAACCAGCTGAAACCACCTGCCCAAATGGCCTTTGCTCTGCATCTCCAAGCTTTCCCTCCTCCTCCCGTCTGTCTACACAGGCTGATCCCTTCGTCCAAGGCGGTAGTTCTCAACCTGTGGGTCGTGACCCCTTTGGCAAAACTCTATCTCCAAAAAATTTACACTATGTTTCTCAACAATAGCAACGTTACAGTTACAAAGTAGCAACTAAAATAATTTTATGGTTGGAGTCACCACAGCATGAGGAGCTGTATTAAAGGGTCGCAGCATTAGGAAGGTGAAGAACCACAGCTCTATGAAACTTTCAACCTTTATGAAATGTTCTGTAGACCTGTGTTGTCCCGCAAGAAACCACAGGGATTTGGGGCTACAGAACAGAAAGCCTGAAGTATGGTTAGTGCACTGAGAACCAATTTCAATTTTATTTAACTTTAATTAATTATAATTAATAAGTGCTGGTGGCCCACAGCTACCATATCAGAAAGCGTGTGAATGAATTACCACCATAACAAAGAGCCAATGCCCCAATGTCGGAGTCCAGCTCCAGAAGGGCTCAGGTCCCAAAGAGGAGGTGCTGTGACCTGAATACAAATGTCTCCCAGAGGCTCACATGTCTGAATTCTCTGTCCCAGATGGTAGCACTGTTTTAGGAGACCATGCAAACTCTGGGACATTGTAACCATGAAGATAATGGCTCCTCTGAGTTCCGTGCTTCCTTCTCGAGAGTTCTTAAATCTCAGGGTAGCCTCAGAAGCTTACTGAGCTTGCAGCCACCTAAGGCAATGTATGCCACAGTGGTACCTAGACCAGTCTGGCTGAGACTGCTCTATCCCACAGCCTCTGAACTGGTGGGCTAGAAGCTACAGTTCAGGTCAAGGCTGGTGGCTAGAGATGAGTCTTTAGCATGGGCAAGGGACCATTGAAAGGAGTGACTGGAACCAGTGGACACAAGGTATCTATGTAAGGGAACAGAGGACAGGCGGTGGGAAGTGATCCCAGAGAAGGAACCAAGACAAGAGAGCCCAGTCACGCTGAGGGAGCGGGAACGAGAGAATCACACAGCTGCATCAGGCCCCTCCCTGGCTTGGAATTCAGGGAGGTTCTGATATTCCTGTGTGCCTTGTCCTCAGGACTAAACCCTGCCTTGCAGCAGACTCTGCAATCCAGAGCATACTTAATCTGAAGCAAGGTCGTCGTCGTCCCCCCCCCCTCACTTTGAGGATCACTTTTCTGCTCTTGACTAGCTAGCTACCCAGTCCGTTACAGGAAGCTGGTAGGGACAGTAAGAAAGAGGGTAAAGCGACATCCGTTAGTAAGCAAGGATCTGGAGGGGGACATCCCCTTTGTTCCTCAAAAACAACCTTCTGATCCCAAATGCCTTAACTTAAAAAGCCTCTTATCAAAATCATATCCTTTGTACCACCCAAAATTCTGGTAGAGATTACCTTAAAGTTTCTGGTCATCTCCTCCCACAATTTAGTGTCAGCTAAACGAGCCAGATTACCATCTTAATGTTCACTCAGTAGCAGTAGAAGAAACCATCACTCCTAGAAGTGAGGGGGAAGTCACTCTAGGGTGTGGACCCTTCTGGTTGGAGTAGGTGAGGTCTCTAGGGTGGTGGCTGGACTCGGGGATAATGATAATGATGATGATGATGATTAAGGACACTATCTTGCTGAGGAAGAAGGGGAGGAACTTGAAACAGGAAGTGGGGGTATCTGACTAGATTTCCACTGCAGACCCAGGTGCCCCTCTCTCCGGGATCGCACCGCGCTTTCTCCAATACTCAAGACCTGGTATAGTCTCAGCCCTCGCTACATTCCACAAGGATGCCTCGAGGGGGCAGCCCTGAGCTGGCTTCATGAGAGTCTCACAAGAGCCTGGAATGCCTTTCTAGACAGACCTAGAGTAAAACCAGCAGGAAGCAGAATGGGTCTGTGGGTGAATGAGGCAGAGCGGGGTGCAGGATGCAGAAGTACACTGTGTATGTAGAATGGGCATTGCTTAGAAAAACTCAGCGGAGGAAAAGACGACTCCTTCATCTCTACAGTCTGGGCACAGGGTGGGGACTCCATGTTAATGAATGACTGAATGAAGAGGGAAATGAAAAATTTCCTCTAGCATTTATAAAATCATGCTGGTTGCCAGTTTCCTTTAGGCCAAATCACTTCCCGTCTCCATTCTGAGAGCTTTTCCCTCCAATGTAGGCACTTAATCCAACTGAATAAGGTCACAGACTTTTGCACCCAGTTTCTTACCCAGAATGCCCCCTTAGTTTGTTCTTCATTTTCTTTCTTCACTTACTGAGCATCTCAGAACATTCGGGAGGCCTTTGAGTCTTTTATTAAGTAGGCATGGGGGAAGTTCTTGGGAACAAGTTCTCATAGAACAAAGGACAGCGCTGTTGAGAGGGGGGAGCGTGTGATGTGGAACATAGCATGAACGAGGAAAAGATCCACAGATATGGGGTGAGGGCAGCTGGAGGTCCCTGGGCTCCTCCAAGCCAGGAGCAGCTGCTTGGCCTGGTGCAGGAAGTGTGGTCGTCAGGTCCATGTGTCCACCAAGGGTTGGCCACGCCCTTTCCTAGACACAGCCTTGGAATCCCTAGGCAAACACTGACCAATAAATTAGGTTGAAAAATATATAGAAGGCTGGAAATATTAACCTGGAGTATTTGTCAATGGCATGGGTGTTCTGGAAAATGTAGAGCCCCACGTGGCCTTTGAGAAGGCCTTTCTTTCTGGTGGTCACCAGTTCACTGTTAAGGGCCAAATGGACCACGATTTTGTCTTGTCTTTCTTCTTCTGGCAAAATGTGGCTTCTTGGGTAGCCAGCCAGGCTGTTGGCCTCAGACTCACTGTAACTTCCATCCAGCGTCATGGTTCTTGAGTGAGGCATTCCACATGTGCATGGAAACTACGGGCAGCAAGCAAAAGGCTCAGTTAGAGCTTGAGGATCGGGAGAGAAAGGGGCCTGGTGACAGAGTGACGACCATTGCTACTTTGGCATCCAGAGAGGTGAAATTCTAAGGACCTCGGAGAACACCGAGTCCAGCAATTCTTTACACTGGCTGCATTGCACACTGTCTCTAAGCTGGCTTAAATTTTCCAAGTGGTTCTGCTGGAGATGATTTTTGTCTCATCTTTTCATAGAACAGGAAGCCTCCATCTTTGGCTTGTTTAATAATAATAATAATAATATATGTGTCTAGAACACTTCCATTTCAAAACAACTTTCCCATGCATGACCTCATGTGACCCGTACAAAGACCCAAGGATAAAGATGGCACAGAGGTTCTGCAATGCCCTTTCTACCAATGTGGAAACTGAGGCAGACTTCAGGTGACAGAGTTAGATCTAAACTCAATTTTCCTGTTCTTATTCTTTGTCCAAACACTTCATGCTTTCCACACTGTGCAGCAAAAGTTAGGACATATTCTCAAGAGGGATCAGCCTTGTTTGGAGGAAAAGGAGGAAAACAGGCAAATGTTAAAGACAGCTAGAAACCACTTCTGGTGGTAATATCACGCTCTTTTTCCTATGTCCATTTTTCTATAAATAATAAAGGGTAGGTAGTAGGAATTTAATCCCCAGTTGGCAGCATCTAGACTCTCAGTTGACACCCTGGCTGCCTTAAGCAAATGCATCATCAGTCTGATGGCAGACAGGTGCCCTTATGCCCCCCAGCACCAGCTATTATAAATCTTCTATCTGGTTGTCTTAAGGAAACAGGATGGCGGTTGCAGCTGCTTGCTCTGGCTCCTGAAGTGCAGCCACAGCCTTGACTCTTTCAGTGTATACCCTTTCTCTTGCACAAGTATTGGTGACATCTAGCATCTAAGTAACCTTGAAATTATTTTCACTAGGTCTGGGGAGCAGTCCTTCCTCCTGGTGGCCTAGCAGAGTAACCTCCGTGATGCGTGCAGAGGGACAGTGCATAATGGGCACAAATGCAGCCGTCATCTGCATGCGGGGCCTGCTGTGCATGAGCACCCCGTCTCCGGCTGTCTAAGCAGGTCGGTCCGCTCAGTTTGGTGAGATAAATAGGAGATGCCTTTCTATATTGCCTCCACTAATGTTGTAACGTCAGTGCCCACTCCCAGCGTCTATTGAGTGGTCTTTTGTTACCTAAGTTTTGGTCCCTCTGAGCTGGTAATATAAAAACAGAAGTAACAGAGACAGGGAACAAAGGCGGTGGCCAATGAGTGGCAGCAACAGCGGAGCAGGAAGCGCCTGGGGCTCCCGAAGCAGCAGTCTGATGGCTGGAGAAGGGGAGCCGTGAGGCTGGCAGACTGCAGTGGGAAACGTAAGCTGCCAAGACAAAGCGGCCACAACGGCCTCCTGAGGCAGCGGAACGGCTGGAGAGGGCAGGAACAAGAGCTCAGTGAAAGGATAGAGGACCGACCATGGAAACCGGAGCAGATCCATGGCTGTAAAGAGTCAGAGAGGAGGAATCGCAGGTCCTGGTAGCCAAAGATTTCCAGTCAGCTGCCAGACCACTGGGGCCAGGGCTCTCAGATCCCAGACCACCGCACTTCTGGCTGTTTGTCAAGGGCTGAGGAATCCCGACTCCCAAGGCCTCTGTGAGCGCTGTTAGCAGTTTCAGATCCTATTCCCTGGGGACTCGGCCTCATGGTGCAGACCCGGTTTAGCTCTTTACTGAGGACCCTCATGGGCTTCATTTCTAGTTCATCTCCATCCTTTGTGTCAGCCGCCAATCCCAGGGGCCACACTGGGCTGGAACTCAGGGTGGCGATTCTCACTGTCCTTCCCGCCCTCTGTTACACTCTCTCCAGACTTCTCATCCCGTGGTAGCCGGCTCACGGGAGCCGATCTCCCACCCAAGCCCCACTCACTGGGGACTCCACCTCTTGGTACAGACCCAGGATTTCCCCCACCCTTTCATCCCTGTCTCTCCAGGCTCGTTCTTTGTCCATACTGCAGCCTTTTGGCAGAAGCCTCTCCTCCCACACCTCCAACTCCTGGGGACTGTCTTCTGCGGGGAACCTAAAGCTTTCTCCCACGTCCCTCTTGGTCCTTCCCCCTTGCCCATATTCATTCCTTTCTGCTGCCCACCAACCTGAAAAAGCTGTCTTTACCAGGAACCCCACAGCCACCATGCTTGTCTAGGATCCAGAGAGGGCAACAGCAACCAAAGAAGAAAATACCCAAGAAAGACAAGACCAACTATCAACACTGAGAATCACCTCAAACACCTTAACTCCGGACACCTAGACTCCAGCAGGAACACACATATGAATAGCCAAGGGAATATGCCTCCACCAAAAGCCAGTGACTCTCTTACAGGAGCCTTGAGAAATGCGAAATAGCAAAAACACAGGACAAGGTCTTGAAAAGAGCAACTATGAATATGTTCAAGGATGTTAAATAATATATATATATGTATATATATATAAATTCCTCAATGAAGTCACCAAATTGAGTGAAATAATGACAGCAATTCAAGAGATGAAAATAGAATTTAACAAGAAATGGAATCACTAAAGGAAATCAAAACTGGAAATGAAAAAATTCATAATTTCAAACAAACCCTGAAAGGTAAGCATCACCAATAGATTACAAGAAATGGAAAAGAGAATCTTAGTTGTTGGAGACAAGGCAGAAGAAATGGATGGCTCAAAGTAAATGCTAAATCTAAAATTAGCCGAACACAAAACATCTAGGAAATCAAGGACACCATGAAAAGATCAACCCTGTGAACTATTGGGATGGAAGAAGAAAAAGCTCAGGAAAAAAAATGCCCCCAGAAACTATTTTTAAACAAAATTATAGAAGAAACCATCTCCCAACCTAAAGAAGGAGATGCCTACCATGATCCAAGAAGTATACAAAACACCAAATAGTCAAAACCAGAAAAGAAACTCACCTGCACATAATAATTTAAAAAACTAAATATACAGAATAAAAAAAGGATATTACAAGCTCCAAGCTAAAAGACCAAGTAACATATAAAGGCAGGCCTATTAGAACAACACCTGATTTCTCAACAAAGACTCCAAAAACCAGAAAGACTTGCACAGATACTGTACAAACTCTGAGCGTCCACAGATGCCAGCCCAGACTACTACACTCAGCAAAACTTTCAATCACAATAAACAGAAAAAGAAAAACATTTCATGATAAAACCAAATTTAAGCCATTTCTATCTACCAATCCAGCTCTACAGATGCACTAGATCTGAAAGGTTAACTGCACCCAAGAAGACACAAGGAATAAATAAGCCCAGAACAATCAATCAAAGAGGGCAGCACATCATAGCAACAAAGGAACAGGAATCAATAAACATTGCTCACTGATAATCCTCAATACTATTGCTCTGAATCCCCCAAACAGGGTCCATCCTTCTGTTGCATCCAAGAAACATACTCACCATGAAGGATAGACATCACCTCAGTGAAAAGGATGGAAAAGGGAATTCTGAGCAAATGGACCCAACAAGCAGGCAGGTGTGTCCATTTTAAAGTCTGATAAAATAGACTTTAAGCCATAACTACTCAGATGAGATGGAGAAGAACACTACATACTCACCAAAGGGAAAATCCACCAGAAGGATATTATAATTTAAAACATTTAGGCACAAAACACCAGGGCACCCGAGTTCATAAAAGAAACTCTACTACAGCTTAAACCACATACTGACCCTCACACACAGATAGCGGGTAATTCCAGTACTCCACCCTCATCAATGAGCAGGTTATCCAGCCAGATGTAAACAAAAAAAAATGCTGTTGAAAAAAGTCAGTTAAATAATGTCATGAGTCAAAGGGACCTAACATCTTCAGGACACTTTGCCGAAACACAAAAGAACTTCTCAGTAGCTCATGGAACTTTCCCCAGTTTGACCATAAACTTGGAACACAAAACAAGTCTCAACATATTCAAGAAAATGAAAACAGTACCCTGCATTGTATCTGATTACTGTGATTAAAGCCGGCTGCCAACAACAACAGAAAGTATGCAAACATGGAAACAGAATAACTCACTCTGAATGACAACTGGGTCAAGACATAAATCAAGAAGAAATTAAAAACTCCCTAGAATTGAATGAAAATGAATACACAATACGTCCAAACTTCTGGGGCACAATAGAGGCAGTTCTAAGAAAGAAGCTCTTAGCACTAATTGACTACATAAAATAATTGAAGGGCTCTCTTACTAGTAACTTAACAGCACACCTGAGAGCTTTAGAACAGTAATAAATGCCACTCCAAAGAAGGAGACAGTAAGAAATAATCAAACCAGGGTCTAAAAACAATAAAACAAAAACAAATAGCCCAAAGAATCAATGAAATCAAAGAGTTGGTACTTTGAAAAAAAGTCAATAATGTCTTATCTTGGATGCTAAGCAGGCTTGAACATGGTTAGTACTTGGATGGGAGAAAAGCAATAAGATTGACAAACACTTAGCTAAGTAATTAAAAGACAGAGGGGGAAGATCCAAATTAAATTAGAGATAAAAAGGGGGACATTACAACAGATACTGAAGAAGTCCAGAGAATCATGACATACTTTAAAAATCTGTACTCCTCCAAACTGGAAAACCTAAAATAAATGGATGAATTTCTTGATATATAAGACCTACAAAGTTAAATCAAGATTAAATAAGCAACTTAAACAGATCCATAATCCCTAGTGAAGTAGAAGCAGTAATTAAAAGTGTCCTAACCAAGAAAACTCTAGGACCAGATGGATTCAGTGTAGAATTCTACCAGATTTTCATAGACAAACTAATGTTAATATTTCTCAAATTATTTCACAAAATAGGAACTGAAGAACAATTTCCTAATTCTTTTTGTGAGGCAACTGTTATAGTACCTTGACACAAAAACCACACAAAAAGACCCAACCAGAAAGGAAGGGAGGGAGGGAGAGAGGAGGAAGGAAGGAAGGAAGGAAGGAAGGAAGGAAGGAAGGAAGGAAGGAAGGAAGGAAGGAAGGAAGAATGGAGGGAAGGAAGGAAATTATAGACTATCTCCCTTATGAACGTAGATGCAAAAATTCTCAATAAACACTTGCAAAAGAACACATCAGAAAGATTATCTACCATGATCAAGTTGGCTTCATCCCAGAGATACAAGGCTGGTTCAACATATGGAAATTAATAAATATAATCCACCACATAAGCAGACTGAAAGACAAAGCCATGTGATCATAAAAAAAAAAAAAACTTTGACAAAATCCAGCATCCCTTCCTGATAGAAGTCCTGGGGACATTACAGACAAGGGATATACCTCAGCATAATAAAGGTAATTTACAGCAAACTCACAGCTAACATCAACCTAGACGGAGAGAAACTAAAAACAATTCCACTAAAATCAAGAACAAGACAAGGCTGTCCATTCTCTCCATACCTATTCAATATAATAGTCATAGTCTTAGCTAGAACAATAAGACAACTAAAGAAGATCAAGGAGATCAACACAGGAATGGAAGAAATTAAAGTATTCTTATTTGCAGATGAAATAATTTTAGACACAAAAGACCCCATCTGGAAATGTATACAGCTGATAAATATTTTCAGCAAAGTAACAGGGTACAGAGGTGATATACAAAAATCAGTGACCTTCCTATATACAAATGATCGATGGAGAAAGAAATCAGGGAAATAGTACCTTTCAGAATAGATGAAAGATAGATAGATAGATAGATAGATAGATAGATAGATAGATAGATAGATAGATAGATAATCTGAGATAACACTAATCAGGCAAGTGAAAGACTTATTTAATAAAAGCTGCAAGATATTGAAGAAGACACCAGGAGGTGGAAGGCTCTCCCATGCTCATGGATTAATAGGATTAATATAGTGAAAATAGCCATTCTACAAAAAGCAATCTACAGATCTACAGATGCCACACAAAACTCATCAAAATTCTAACATGGTTCTTCACAGGTATCGAAAAAACAATTTTCAGCTTCATATGGAAACAAATGACTAACAAAACAGGACAGCTAAGACCATCCTGAATAATAAAAGAACTGCTGGTGATACCACCATCCCAGAGTTCATTACCATAGGGCTATAGTCACACACACACACACACACACACACACACACACACACGTATTCATGTACTTGTGGATACCTAATTTTTAATAAGGAAGTCAAAAATACACACTGGAGAAAAGACAGCATCTTCAGCAAAAATGGAGCTGGTCAAACAGCATGGATGCATGTAGAGGAAGGCAAATAGATCCATACCTATCAAGTCCAGCTGGATCTCAACATAAGACCTGATACTCTGGATCTGATTAAAAATGGGGAACAGGCCTGAACTCACTGGCCTGGGAAAGGACTTTCTGAACAGGGCACCAACGGCACAGGCACTGCGAACAACAATTAATAAATAGGACCTCAGGAAACTGAAAAGCTTCTGTATAGCAAAGGACACCATCATTTGGAAAAAGTTTCAGGCTACAGATTGGGAAATGATCTTTATCAATTATATATCTGATAAAAAATTAATATCTAAAACATATTTGAAAAGAACTAAAAAGCCCGGAACATCAAGAAAACAAATAACCCAATTTAAAAAGTGAGGTAGAGAATTAAGCAGAAAGTTCTCAAAAGGTGAAACACAGATGGGTGAGAAACACTTAAAGAAATGTTCAATATCCTTAGGCATCAGAGAAATGCAAATTAAAAGTACTTTGAGATTTCACCTTACCTCAATCAGATTGGCTAAGATCAGTTAAGCAAATGGCAGGAGCCGGAGGGATGGCTCAGTGGTTGAGAGCACTGGCTGCTCTTCAAGAGGACCCGGGTTTGATGCCCAGCACCCATATGGCAACTAACAGCTGTCTGTGCTTCCAGTAGCAGGGGATCCAACACCCTTACACAGACATACGTTCAGGTAAAATACCAACATACAAAAAATAAAGAGAAAATAAATAAACAAACAAATAAAATGGCAATTCACACTGGTGAGGATGTGAGGAATTGGTGCACAGGTTACCCACTGCTGGTGGAGTGTAAGCCTACACAGACACTACAGAAATCTGTGTGGTCGTTCATCAGGAAGTGGAGAATATATCTACGTCAATATCCAGCCATACAACTCTTGGACATATACCCAAAATACTCTCCATCCTACTACAGAGACACGTGATCATCCACGCTCATTGCTGCTCTATTCACAGCAGCCAGAATCTGGAAATAGTCTAGACATTCAACTAATAAACAGATAATGAAAGTCGTGGTACATTTCACAATGGACTATTATTCAGCTGTTAAGAAAAATGAAGTTACAAAATTTGTAAGGAAATGGGTGGAGTTAAAAAATAATTCTTCCTGAGTAAGGTAACACAGACCCCAAAAGATAAATATTGTGTGTTTTCTCTTATATGTACATGTTAGCTTTAAAGCTTTCAATATACATGCCAAAATCTGGATAACCATAGAGATGAGGTACTTGGTAAGGGACTAGTGGGGAGGAGAGGGTCTCCCAAGGGAGGGAAAATAGAATACATTTTTATGGAGAGACAAAGAGGAAATTGGATAGGATTAAATAGGAAGGCTGATAGGAGAAAGGAAGGAATGTAGGGAGGGATAACTAACACTAATTATCATTTGAAAATCATATGGGAACCACTACTGTAGAAGTTTCCTAAAATAATACATATATAAAAGAAATATAAACAAAGACACCAAATAATGAGGGAGACAGTGCCCCAACTAGACATCTTATGGCACACACACACACAAAATAACCAGTACCAGGAATGGGTTACATATTCTCAGGTCATTGGCTCATTGGTCAAAGAACCTCCTAGAAACCCCAAACATCACAGGCTGTTGGTCACTCTCCACAGCCAGAAGGTAAGGCCCGATTGCTGAAGACGACACTTACATATCTCATTGAACATGGAAGAGTCTTGTTGATGCCTAACTAGAAGTTGCACCCCTACGGACTAGCATTCATAGTACTAGAAGGTATTGCACATGCTACCAGAGGAGAAAGATAGTCTTCAACCCAGCCATAAACCCTGTGACCTACAAGAAAGACCTGTCTGCAAGATATACTGGTGCTATAGTGGTATAATAGTTACAGAAGTACCCACCGACACTCTGATTGCGTGGATTTAAGGCCCACTCCATGCCCATATTGATAAAGTGACCAAGTACCTGAAACTCGCTAGGCCATGGGCCTAGGTAAAAACCAAATACTATTATTCTGCTAAAGAACATAGCAATAAAATGACTCCTTGGGACTTTCTTCTATATCCACAGATCAGTGCCTCACTCAGCCATCATCAGAGAAGCTTTTTCTCGCAGTAGATGGTAATTAACTCAGAGACCGGCAACAGCACAGAGTACAGAGTGAGAGAATTTGGAGTACTCAGTCCTAAACGGGATGCCTTCATCTGACTTCCCCCAGGGCTCGGGGATCTATGTGGAAGAGAGGAGAGCAGATTGTAAAAACCACAGGCAATGGAGGACTCTAAGGAACCAGTGTCTTCCAGAAGGAAAAGGACTCACAGAGACTGTGACAGGATGCACAAGGCTTGCGCAAAGTTCAAGCCAGATTGGGGTCCCCCTCACTGAAAGGGAGAAGTGGACAGGGGCTCACATGCCGAACCAAAAAGCTATCTGTAATTGATATCCACTGGCAAGGAAAATTAGTTTTAACCATCCGAGTCTCAGCAAATCTATTAGCCGCTTATGATCAGCAGCAACATAAAACACAGTTGTATTTTTTTTTTTTTTTTTTTTTGGTTTTTTTCGAGACAGGGTTTCTCTGTAGCTTTGGAGCCTGTCCTGGAACTCCCTTTGTAGACCAGGCTGGCCTCGAACTCACAGAGATCCACTTGCCTCTGCCTCCTGAGTGCTGGAATTAAAGGCGTGCGCCACCAACGCCCAGCCCACAGTTGTATTTTTGTAGACTTCTTGTTTCATTTTGCTTTGTTTGGTCATTTTTTTTCTTTTGCCTTATTGGTATTTTGTTGGTATTTTATGGTGTCAGATTTTGTGGGGGATTTTGAGAGGGTGTTTCTTGTTTTTTTTGAACAGGTTTTTGTTGTTTGTTTGTTTGTTTGTTTGTTTGAGACAGGGTTTCTATGGGTAGCCCTGGCAGTCCTGGAACTTACTTCATAGACCAGGCTGACCTTGAACTCAGAGATCTCCCTGCTTTTGCCTCCCAAGTGCTGGAATTAAAGGTGTGTGCCACCACTGCCTGGCTGGGGGAAACAAAACATAAAGTTGAGTTGGTTAAGAGGTGGGGGAGGGGCTGGGAGGAAATGGGGAAGGAGAATCCGTGATCAAGCTATACTGCATGAAAAAGAAACAGTTTCGGATCTTAGGGTGGGAGCACTGGATGGCGGTGACAGCAGCTGACACTTGCTGTCAATGCCGAGGAATGCTAACGGTACCACAGACCACACTTAAAGAGCTTCTTGCCTACCCACAATTTCCGTCCCAGCAGGGCAAGAACAGAACTGTTCACACTTTGGCATTAATGTCCCTCTTTCCACAGGCATTGGTCCCTCCTAACTGTCCCCACCCAACCAAGGAACTAATTCTCATCCAAACTCTAGCCCAGCTTATAAGAGAAAAGGACTGAAGTCTCCTCACCTTCTCTCGAAACTTCCGTTCCTTCTGCTCCTGCACTGTGGTCAGGTAGTTGACAGCCGCGTACTCCAGCACTGAGAGGAACACGAACACGAAGCTGACCCAGAGGTAGATGTCCACGGCCCGGATGTAGGACACTCGGGGCATGGAGGCATTCACGCCCGTGATGATGGTGGACATGGTCAGCACTGTCATGATGCCTGTGAAACCATCTTAGTTCAGTTGCTGCTCCACCCCAGAGCCGTGCCCACATCCCACAGACACGATTCACATTCTCTGTCTCTTAAATCAGGTGAGAAGTTTCCTGGACATATTTCTACCCGGTAGAGGAGTGAGGCTTTGCCTCCTAAACAATCAGGCCTGCCCTGACTCACCCCTTCCTGAACTCAAGAAGTAGCTGCCTGCTTTCAGTCACCTGAGGAGTCTGGGTCTCTGTGATATGTCTGACAAGGTCATGCCTCATGAGTGACCACTTGTGGTGTGGAATTCAACACTGACTTAAAGACACCTCTGAAGGGACAAGCACAGTTAGTTAGTTCCCCTTGTCTAAGCCACATTTATTAAGCTCTGTCCTGTTCTTCTCCACTGTGGTTTGCCTGGTAAGTTCTCCCATTTGTCAGGGTCCACCCTGATTTTATCTGAATTGCAAGGCTGGATTGTAGATTTTCCCTCCGGAATTCAGGGTCTGGTAGAAGCCAGAACTCCAGCTCTGAAGGAACATAGCCCTCACCCCAGGAACCGCCTGTCTCCAGTCTTGGACTGTCCAAGCCAGCAAGGTGCTAAGGTTTAGAAAATAATTGTTGGCATTTGCCGACTCGGTCATTGATTTCTTAGTACTTCATTCCCATGCTGGCCCGGAGAGGTTGGGATTCCAGATTGGCTCCACATTTGAATTGATGCAGACTGAGGGGTGCAATGGTAGTTCCCCAGGTTTTCACAGTGTGGATAGAGGAGGCAAAAGGCAGGAGAGTTCCCCTTCAACTCACGAGCCCATCAGTTAAGAATTCTAAAGACTTACTTTACCTTTTTTCTAAAGGTCTCTCTAAGTAGCCCAAGTTGGCTTCAAACTTACAGTCCTCCAGCTCCAGCCTGAGTGCTGGGATTAGGTGACTGAGCCACCATGCCCAGCCCAGGAGTTTAATTCTCCGCTACCTAGAGATCAGCTGAAAGAAAGACCAAAAGCATCCTTCCACGCCTTATCAAACACTTTTACCCAGTGAGACTCTGGCAGGCACAGCTCTGTGGTCGATCCAGAAGGACACCCAGGACAGCATGACCATCAAGGTGGCGGGGAAATAGGTTTGGAGCAGGAAGAAGAAGATGTGACGGTGTAAAGTGAAGTTGATATAGAGTCGGTTATACCAGCCTGGGGGACACAGGAAGAAGGAGTGAGGTTCCCGCCAGAGCATCCCCGGAACCCTTCTTCCCCGGCACTGCTCACCACCCACAGAAAGGAAGTTCCGTAGGCGTGATACAATCAATGCCTTCCCTCCTAACATGCGAGCCCTCGCTGCAATGACCACCTAGTACACATTCTTATGAAGTCTGATCTAACTTTCCACAGCAATTTGGGGAAAGCGTAGAAGGAAGCACAGATTTACTTCGTAGTTTGTCACTTGCAAACTACGGCTGTGTCTCTGCCCGGGAGTTTAAGAAGGTAGAGTGGTTCTATCTTCTGAGGCCAGTGTTGCTGGGTCAGGAGCTGGAAGAGACTGGCTCTCACCCTGGTCCTGACTGGCACTCCCCAGTCACACCAGCACAGAAGCAGGCTGTTCTCAATACTCGGAAGTCTGGCATCACTTCTACTTCCGACACTCCATCCTCCTCCTCTGGTCCTTTACCTGGGGTGGGGGGGAGCCTGATGCTATAGTACCAACTCACTCTGAGAATCCCCGATCAATAGCTGTATAAAGAGTTTGAAAGTGTGAGGTCTCGGTGACCCACAAAGGTGCCAAGGGCAGTGAGCCTGAGCTAAAGCTGTATGTTCACCCACAGCCCCTGCATCTCAGCTCAGCCCTGCCAAGCGATGGCAGGACAAGATGCTTTGAGTGGGGTGAGGGGTATGGAAGCAGGGTTCTTTTTTCCTCCTGTGTGCTCATTACTTTATTAAATTTATCTGGAACAACAGGAAGTGAAGTTCAGACAGGTTTGACACTTGGTCTTCTGGGCTGTCTGAATGGGCTGGTGCTTTTAGCAGGACAGACAGAAAGTGATCTTCAAGAAAGGAAAGAACACATCGGCTCCCCACTCCCCACCTCACCCCGCTCCAGATGGCATCCATGAAGGAAACCACGCTGCTCATTGGGTTTGCACAGACTCTTCCCGCAGGGAGGTTGCGTTGGGAAGACGGACTGAGAAAAGAGCTGTGCGCTGTGTGTAACTCCTGTGTGAGTTCACCACTCCTGCGGCGTGTGGCCATGTGCACTGTGCGTAACTCTGCATGAGCTCAGCCCTCCTGTGATGTGTTCACAGTATGTAGTGAAGGGTGGATATGGAAGATGCTTTTGAATCTGAACCCTAGAAAGGCTTGGGTGGGAAAGAAAATGGACATGTACTGCTGTAGCACAGAAGCCACTAACAGGAGCAAACACGGCTTCTCACAGCTCTGAAACTTGAACCAATAGCCTAATCTTTAACTCTCAGTTTCCTGACACCAAGGAATAATAATATCTAGGTCTTAGTTTGTAGGGCAGAAATAAATTTATACAGAGTGGCGCATAATAAATGGTATGTATGAAATTCTTAGCAGTGGGTTCAATGATTTGAATTTGGTAAGAATAGATAAGAGAGCTGGAGAGATGACTCAGTAGTTAAGATCACTGACTCCTTGTCCAGAGAACCTGGGTTTGGTTGCCAGCACCCATATGGTGACTTACAACCATCCACAACTCCAGTTTTGGGGGATCTGATGCCTTCTTCTGACAACTCATGGCACCAGGCACACACGTGGTATACATATATACATGAAGACAAAGCACTCATCTACATAAAATAAAATAAATATTTTTAAAAATTAAACAAGACAACAGCTACAATATAGACAAAGAGGTCTTGTGTCTATCAGCGTGAGAGGGAAGAGATGAGGTGAGTCCCTTGGGTATTCACTGGAAGAGGCCTGTGACTATCCTGACGCCATCACAGCACTTGGTGGGCCTGTGCTCTTCCAGTGTTCGGCTCTATGAGAAGCCTGAGTGGGGGCAGGCGACCAGCTAGGATAGCATGCAAGATCAGGAAGGCACATAAAGTTTTCCATAGAGGGACTTGGGCATCTGGGCTCTGAGACAGTGATGAGAAAGTAAGGGTCCCACTGGGAGCCTGCGCCTGCAGAAGTGCTGTTGAATCATATGTAAAGATAAACAGAAGTCTTAACTTCCACCTCTTTAGTGGAAGCTTACTAAGAGACAAGGTCTTTGCAGATCTAAGCAAGACAAAATGAGGTCATGCTGAATTATAATAGACCCTGACCCAGTGGCTTGTGTCCCTACAGAAGAGGGAAAGTTGGGCATGGACACATTGGAAAGGCACGAAGTAGAGTAAAGGAGACATCACATAGTGGGGAAGCAGGGTGGAACAGCACAGCCGCAGGTTAAGGGCACCAAGCTTTGCTGGCAAACAGCAGAGGCTGGGAATCTTCCTCCAGCCTGCAGAGGGACCATGGCCCTCAGACCTCTGGCCTCACAAACTGTGACAGAATAAATATCTGTTGTCTCAAACACCCAGTCTGTAGAATTTCATTATGGCAGTCCTAAAAATCTAACCATGGAGTTTGAGGTGAGCCAAACAAAGGCTGACAAGGGATCCCCTCAATCATGGCCCGGGATCCAAGGGGTTAAACTAAGTGTGGAAAAATGATCCTCTTGGGGCTGGTAGTGTGAGTCATGGGTAGCACACGGACTGAGCATGTGCAAGGGCCTGGATTCAGCTGCCAGCAGGAAAAATCAAAGTGCAGTTAATATACGATAAAAAAATACTTTTCCCTGCACAGCTGTGACGTAGAGCAAATAAGGCCACAGAAGAGCCTGCCAAACACAGCCCACTCTTACACTCCCACGAAGCCACAGCTACAGTAAGACGTCTTGAGAGCATTTACTACCTCATGTCACCTCTGGGGGTAGAACCTCAGGAGATAGCACGGGTTTGACTCTTTCCTGCTCTTAAAAAGTGATATTTGAAGGCCAGGCAATGGTGCCTTTAATCCCTGCGCTCAGGAGGCAGAGGCAGGCGGAGCTCTGTGAGTTCCAGGCCAGCCTGGTCTACAGAGTGAGCTCCAGGACAGGCAGGGCTACACCATGAAACTCTGTCTTGAAAAGCCAAAATAATAATAATAATAATAGTAATAACAATAATAATATATAATATAAAATAAGTGCTATTTGGGACTATGTTTTATTTGAATAGTCAAATCAAAATTATATTTGCTGGATGTGGGAGGGTTAAGGCTGGAGGACTCAAATGTGCTTCTTCCACATTTGAGTCTCGCTATGACGGAAATTAGGTACCAGTGCTGCTGTAGAAGGCCAGTCTGGAAGTTGTGTGAAATTTCTGAATCAGAAACTGGGACAAGGAGATCTTGTCATCCGTTTTCAGGGACTCGTCCCCATTCTTCCAGTACAGCATCAGATCTTCATCTGTGTACGCATCTTGGGGAGAGGAAGACAAGTGAAGTCCACACCTTTACCCTCTTGTGGGAAGCAACAAGGATGCTCTGTGCCAGGGTGAACAGCTGCTACCTCAGGGGGCAGTCCTCCAGCACACAGCCCTCCAGGGGCACGAGACAGGAGAGGGGACAAGGCAAAGGGGAGAACGCAGTGGACACTTACAGCTCTCTAGCTCCAAAGAGCAGGTCTGGGAGTCCAGGGGGAAGTGACTGAAGTCCATGTTGCACATGGCGGTGACCGTAATTCTGCACGACACAGAGACATGAGCTGACTTGAGGGTGGGCCATCAGCCTAGGCTCTGCCCACGCTGAGGAAGACCCGGAACACCGCCCTTGCTGGGTCACCGCCAGGCATCAGGCATATAAGCCATGGTAACATAACTAGAGCTTTTGTCTTCTGGGACCCTGGTGGGGGTCCTTTATTGGGCTTGCTGTCCCCCAGCTGCTGGAGTGGGGGTGCTGACTGCTAACTGCCCACGCTTGCACCCTTCTCTTACACCACCTCAGCCAGCAGGGCAGCCTCCCTCAGAGATGCCTGGAAAGCGAGGCCAACACCATCGTCCACCCAAGATAAGAGCCTATCGGGTACTAGCATTAATTTTGGAGACTCATATGAGCAGGCCAGGAATAAAGACCCTTGAACCACCAAGCTCGCACCAAAGCCAGTCTGCAATAGCACTTAATAAACAGCAGCTACTGTTGATCATTTTAAATTATTATTGGCAATCAACTAGAGTCTAAAGGATAAAAGGTCATTGTTCCCATCAAGTCTGGCCAAACTAGTCTTTTAGCTCAAGTGTGAGACCCCAGCAAAGAGGAAGTTGCCATCTGCAGGGGAGGAAATCAGACTGAGTGACATCAAAAGGCTTGTGCCAGCCCACAGGCCCTCCTACAGAGACAAACTCACCAGGGCTAAAGGACCAACAAGACACCCTGGACTGGACAGGAATAATGGCCCCAGAACGGTTACCTCATGCTGTAGAGCACATGGCCGTCGGGGAACACTCTCAGCATGATGTTGTCGGTGGTGGTATCATGAATGAAGGACCTCTTGGAGTGAACAAAGAAGACATCGGGAACCCAGATCTTCTTCACAAGCCTGCCGTCAAAGGTCATGCTCTTGTTGCTGGTGCTGGAGAAGGCCAGCCTCTCGTCCTTCCAGTAATGTCTCAGGTACAGCGTCATTGTGAAGTCCTGGGAACCAGGGAAGAAGCCAGAAGCTCTTTAAATAGAACGGCTTAGAGAGCATCCCTTCCTGCAACTGACCCATTATCCTCCACTATAGAATACCCAACATCCTTTACTGCAGAATATCCAACATCCTCTACTGCAGAATACCCATCATCCTCCACTATAGAATGCCCAACATCCTCTACTGTAGAATACCCATCATCCTCTACTGCAGAATACCCATCATCCTCCACTATAGAATACCCAACATCCTCTACTCTAGAATACCCATCATCCTCTACTGCAGAATACTCATCATCCTCTACTGCAGAATACCCTTCATCCTCTACTGCAGAATATCCAACATCCTCTACTGCAGAACACCCATCATCCTCCACTATAGAATACCCAACATCCTCTACTGCAGAATGTCCAACATCCTCTACTGCAGAACACCCATCATCCTCCACTATAGAATACCCAACATCCTCTACTGCAGAATACCCATCATCCTCTACTGCAGAATACCCATCATCCTCTACTGCAGAACACCCATCATCCTCCACTATAGAATACCCAACATCCTCTACTGCAGAATATCCAACATCCTCTACTGCAGAACACCCATCATCCTCCACTATAGAATACCCATCATCCTCTACTGTAGAATACCCATCATCCTCTACTGCAGAATACCCATCATCCTCTACTGCAGAACACCCATCATCCTCCACTATGGAATACCCATCATCCTCTACTGCAGAATACCCATCATCCTCTACTGCAGAATACCCATCATCCTCTACTGCAGAATACCCATCATCCTCTACTGCAGAACACCCATCATCCTCCACTATGGAATACCCATCATCCTCTACTGCAGAATACCCATCATCCTCTACTGCAGAATACCCAACATCCTCTACTGCAGAATACCCATCATCCTCTACTGCAGAACACCCATCATCCTCCACTATAGAATACCCAACATCCTCTACTGCAGAATACCCATCATCCTCTACTGCAGAATACCCATCATCCTCCACTATAGAATACCCAACATCCTCTACTCTAGAATACCCATCATCCTCTACTGCAGAATACCCATCATCCTCTACTGCAGAATACTCATCATCCTCTACTGCAGAATACCCATCATCCTCTACTGCAGAATACCCATTATCATCTACTTAGAATACCCATCATCCTCTACTGCAGAATACCCATCATCCTCCACTATAGAATACCCAACATCGTCTACTATAGAATACCCATCATCCTCTACTGCAGAATACCCATCATCCTCTACTGCAGAATACACCAGATCCTGCTTCCAGATTCAGAGTGATGACTCTGTGGCCCTGAGCACAATGGCCAATATGATGGTCAACACGATGGCACTGTGGCAATTGGGAAGAGAGTGACTCATTTTTGTATCTGAAAACACAGCTATGGTGCCACAGCCTGGCCACAGCCCAGCGGGGTGCAGTGAAACCCTGATCTTTTTCATGAGGTCCCTGTGAGCTAGAATAAAAGATAAGCACTAGCAGTCAGTTGGGAAAGAAAGATGTCACAATTCCCGTCAGTGAATTTTCTTAGAAGAAAAGGGCCTCATGGCCATGACTAAGACTCAGGGTTGGAGGAGGAGCGTTAGGAACAGTATAATAAATGGAGCTCTAAACGTGACGGACCTTAAAGGGAAGGGGAGGCTTCCCTTAGAAACCTGGACAGGAACTTCATTAAGAGTAAGAATGAAAAAGGGAAAGGAGAAGGGGAGGGGGCCAGAGGGAAGGAGGGGATGTGAGAGGGATAGGACAGAGGAGTCCTTCAAGGCCACCTCCCCAGCAACCTCCCTCCAAAGTCTCAAACCAATGCCCTGAACAAAGGGAAGATTAGACTTTTAGGAACCCTTGAAGGTGTGGGAAGTTCCCTATCACATGATTTAGGTCAGCACAGAGTACCTGACAAAGAGCCTGAAAGAGCCAAGGGTTATAAACTGAGAGCTATCAAGTCACCGCAAAGACTGCAAAAGTCTCTTCCCAGAGGCAGCTCGGGGAGATGTAGCCAGCTTCAGGCATTCCAACATTGCTCAACAGGTTTCAGATGAGTGGCCAGTGATAGAACCTAGACAGTCAGGTATCCCTCTTACGGAGATTTCTAGCATTGGACTGCGACATCTTCGAAGGCAGAACTGTGTTCTTCACACACTGAATTACCACGCCATTGAATTGAATGTCTAGCAAGGCACATGGTAAGCGCTCAATAAATGCCTGCTAAATGCAGGCTGGGGATGTAGTCCCATGTAGAGCACTTCTCTAACTCACGCAAGCTCCTAGGTGCAGTCACCAGAAGCATTAAAAATATGTTCTCACTGGAAAACTGGAGCGATAAATTCTGAGACAGCTGCACATTTACTACGGAGGACAGAGGAAGAAGTTTGCAAACTAAAAAGACTGAAGGCATGGAGGGGCAAGCTCCCCTGCAAGGTGAAGGAACCTCCACAGAGAGTCAAAAGATGGGATGAACATTGAGGATGGAAAGGGGCTGCCACGGAAGGCTGGGAGCTGTGCTCACACAAAAATGGAAAATCAGAGCATTAAGGATTTCAGTCAGAAAGCCATCTCCAGCACTCCTCCAAGTGTGAGTCATTGGGCCCCTGCAGCAGACCTTCAAAGGGCAGATGTGGGCTTCAGGCCCCAACTAATTTTACTGGTGGAAACAATAACCCTACTCTAGATGTTACTGTACCCAGGTCAGCTACCCCCCAGATCCAATCTGGTCACCTTCTGCTTTCACAGTCACAACCTGAACCCCAGAGGCCCCCATGCTCTTGGCATCTCAGAAGTGTGATACCTCACCGATGAGGTCAGCCCGGGGCAGTGCCTACCATGTCCACCTCGGAGATGCTGTCCAGACTCTCCACCTGCACATCCACACCCACAGGGATGGCTGGGCCTGTGGGAGAGCAGAGACAGCTGAGTAAGACACAGTCCTCTCTATCTGGGGTGGAGGGACAACCCAGCAGCTTCCCTGTGGAGTGAGGGTTGCCTCAGGGGGGAAGTGGGACTCAGATTTCTATGTGGGGTGCTTTCTGCTCACCCCTGATCTATAAAATGCCTATGCTTTATCACTGAGGTCAGAGACCGGGTCGCCAGCCCACACTGTTCCCAAGCTGAAGGGAATGTTCTCTGTGCTTGCTGGGCAAGTTACAAACTGCGCTATGCCTCTATCCTAGGCTGTATCTGCAGCGGAACTGGAAGCAACAGTGTGGCCTGAGTGGAGACGGTAGTCACTGACTGACTCAAGGTTGAATCACCTTCCTACAGAGAAGCTAACGTACAGCTTCTCTGTACGTAAGCATTTATTGAGCGCTTACCATGTCCTGCCCTCTGGTAGCTTTCAGTCTGGTATGGGATGAGTTCTCTACCAAGTTAGATCACAGCGCAAAACAATACTGTGAAGGTTCTCATGCACGGGGTAAGACTCTAAAACCAGACTTCTAAAACTGTTTTTCTAGGGGTCGTGTCTTTTTCTTGAGCTGGATGAGAGTTACATTGGTGAGTTTATTTAGTGAGAAGTTAGTGAACAGAGCACGTGGTTTGTGCACTTTTTAATCAATGTATACTGCAGAGAAAAAAATCTTTTAAATGATTTTGATATTAATGAGGCCAGACATAGTGGTGCATGCCTGTAATCCCAGCTAGTCAGGACACTAAGTCAGAAAGTTCACATTTTGAGGCCAACCTTGGCAACTTAGCTGGCCCAGGTCTCAATTTTTTTAATAAAAATTTTTATAATATGTTTTAATATTAAAAAAATAAAAGGAGAAAAAATAAGAACTTGGTATCTGTCAATCATATTTAACATCTTTATACCCATAGCCAAACAGCCGCTCTAAAGAAGCAGGTGAGGTTGAATTTGTAATGAAAATTTTCCCACAAAGAAAATAACAGGTTCAGAAGATTTTAGCAGCAAAGCACCAAGGATTTAGGAGAAATTAGCACCCTTCTATACATTCTCCTGGAAGATATAGGAACAATGTTTAAGAAACCAAAAGAGACATTCAAAAACATCAACTTATTTTATGAAGTCAAAACAAGGAAGGAAAAGGCAAAATCACAAGCCAAATTCACTTAGGACGTGGAAGCTAAGCTCCTAACAAGACCGACAACAGCATCCAGCACTAAACTTTAAAGTTTGTTTTTATGTGCATGTGTGTTTTGCTGGGAGTCAAATGACCTGGGACTGGATTTGCAGATGGTTGTTAGTCTCCATGTGGGTGCTGAGGAAGGAACCCCCCGCTCTCTCCAAGAGCAGCCAATATTCTTTTTTTTTAAACTAGAGCTTATTTATTTATTTTCTCCCTCCCTCTTGTCCTCCCGCTCCCAGGCAGTATTCTTAACCACTGACTTTCCACTCCAGGCCTCTGGCACTAAATTTCAAAAGACTGTATATCATCTTTAAGTAGTGTTTATGTAGGAACTGAACATTTGTCTTAAGATTGGGACTTTGTATGTAGGTGTAGTACTCAGAATTGAACCTGTGCTCTTACACATGCTGGACAAAGACTATAAACCGGGTTCTATCATTGGGAAGAATCAAGAGGTTCTGTAGTTAACAGTGGGAAGCTAAGTGTTGCTGGGAAGAAACCCAGAGCCTCCTCTAAGGTAGGCAAGAACTCTGCCCCTGACTTATAACCCAGTATGTCCTCTTCTTTGTGAAGACATCAGTTAACAGAGTTGCACAGGATTGTAGGGGCAATGTTAGAGGGAAACAGGGACCACAGAGGGGTGTTGTTGGCTTTTTACTCTGACTCTTTTGGTTCTTTCTTCTTTGGAGGGCCTGCCATCCAGCTCCCAAATAAACCACACAGGGGTTTATTCTTTCTTATGAATACCCAGCCTTAGCTTGGCTTATCTCCAACCAGTTTTTCTTAAATTATCCTGTCTATCTTTTGCCTCTTGGCCTTTATCTTTCTCTATTTTATATGCCTTTCTTTCCTTCTTACTCATGGCTTGCTGTGTAGCTGAGTGACTGGCCCCTGATGTTTACTTCTTACTCATGGCTGGCTGGGTGGCTGACCCCTGATGTCCTCCTCCTCCTTCTCCTTTTCTTGTTCCCCAATCTTTTCTTCACCAATTTCTTCCGCTTATTCTCTCTGCTTGCCAGCCCTGCCTAGCCTTGCTCCTGCCTTGCTATTGGCCATTCAGCTCTTTATTACTAGACCAATCAGGTGTTTCAGGTCAGCAAAGTAACACAGTTTCACAGAGTTAAACAAATGAAGCATAAAAGAATGCAATACATATTTGCACCATCAAACAAATATTCCACAGTATAAACAAATATAATACGTCTTCCACAGCAAGTGGGGTCTGGTATTAGGTTCTGCTTCTCCTGGGAGCATCAGTCAGTTCTGGAGGGAACTAGGGGTGTATGTGATGCTTTTGATGATTTTGGGGGGCTCAAGAAAAGAGACTAGAATCCAGAGCCACCAATATAGCTTCTATATACTACCTTCCTAAAGACCACACCTTAGTGGTGACAATAGCTAGAACTTCACCTTAGTGAACAGAAGTTCATATACAACTCAGCTTCAAATCATGTCTCTCTTTGTCACTTTTTCTGTTGCCATGATAAGACACCATGATGAAGGCAACTTATAAAAGAAACGTTTAATTTGGGTCTAATACTTGTAGAAGGTTAAAGTCCATGACCAACACTGGAGGCAGCGTGGCAACAGGCACATAGGCAGGCGTGGCACTGAGGCATTTAGCTGAGAGTTCATACCCTGACCCACAAACACAAGACAAGAGAGCTCGTTCACTGGGAAAAACATGCCTTTTTGAAACCTCAAAACTCACCCCTAGTGACATACCTCCTTCAACAAGGACATGAGTCCTAATCCTTTCTAAACAGTTTTACCAACTGAGGACCATGCCTGCAAATATATCAGCCTGTGAGGACCATTCTTATTCAAACTACCACACTTCATTCCCTGGTCTCATAGGCTCCTGGTCATAGCATAATGGAAAATGCATTTAGTCCAACTTTAAAAGTCCCAGAGTCTTTCAGTCTCAACTCACTTACAAATCCATAGTCTTTTTTGAGACCGGAGGCAGTTTCTTAATTGGAACCTCCTGTATAATCGAAAAGCAAATCATATACATCCAACATACTTTTGCACATAATATACATTACCATTCCAAAAGGTGTTGGGGTCCGGTGGCAGCCCAGACCATAAATAATTTTTCTGGACCAGCGTGGAGGTGCGGGAATAAAGACACAACTCACATGGCTTCATCGGAAGGGAGATTCTCAGTGGTCCCTCATGTAAGTCCTGAGTTCACATCCTGAAAATTTCCCGTATATTCTCCAAACAGCCTTTATACCAAAATGCAAACTGAGGGGGAAATACATTAGCATTCTGTTTCCTAGGCAACCAGGTGAATGGGCTTTAGTCACGTCCACATCTACCTGTGCCTGCTGTCAAGTCTTCCTGCTCTGTATGCCAGCTGTCACGTAGGCTGACTTAGCACCTTTTCTCAGGCATCCTCCAAATTACAAAGAAAGGAGCAAAACAACATCCTGACCCTATGTTAGGGTAGCGACAGCCTGTCTGGAGGTGTACGTGACCACCTCAGGTACTAAATATGGCCTGAGAGCTTGGCTATCACACAATGTAGAAATATGGGCCTACAAAAAGGAAAGAATGGGGCATGAGGAGGAACCAAAGCAAGGCCAAAACCTGAAGTTACAAACTTCAAGTCTTGTAACCACATATCTGATGTCAAGGGCTTAGATGACTTTGCTCTCTCAGTTTCACTGACTGCAAAGCACTCCCTCTTTGCTCCCACTTCCTGTCTCCCTGGCAGACATCCCTCAGCTTTGGCACCTCCAACATCATGAGATCATTAACAGAATTCAGATTTCACCTTCACATCCTCACACAATGGCATCTTGGGGCCTCCATGCAAGGATTCCCCTGCCACATGCCTGGCTTCAGCAGCCATCCTTAACCGCTGGGGAAGATTCCACAACCCCTTTACTCATTGTCCTTCCTGAAACTAAAGCCAGAACTACGCGGCTGAAGTTGCCATGTTTGGCTATGTGCTTGGGTTGGAGCCTGGCGCCTCTTTGAATTACATTTGCATAAACTTTGATCCGTTGCTTCTAAGGAACAAAATATTCCTCAAGCCTTTCCCCCCTCCAAATGACAGGGTTATCTGACTAGAGTCTTGTCCTGGGGGCCCTGCTCCCCACTCCCTGATCCCATTTCCCACGGGGCCTCTCCTTAGCTCTTTCAGCCCAAGCTTTGGCTCCAACATTAAATTTTCTGGTGCTCGTTTTCTCCTCCAACTGTACACTTCGATTTTCTTCTTGCTCAGTCTGTTCTTTTTCCTTGGAGACCTGCATGGAGCAGTCACATTAGGCTGCCAAGGAAACTAGTCTGTCATTTTTTCAATTTTCAGGCAAATTTTTAGGACAAGGACAAAAAGCATCCACAATCTTTGCCAAAAGACGTGAACGGTTCTTAGCCCAGTTGTAAATATTGTTCCCCTCTGAAACTTCCTGAGCCCGGCGTCCAGAGCCCACGTCGCTCTCAGCACACCACACTCTAAGCTCCTGCTAGGATGGCCCCTTAACCTCTGTTTACAGCATTCAGTCACTCTCCTAGCCAAAAGTCCCAAAGTCTTCCTCCTAAATGGAACAAAACACGACAAAAGCATCACCAACAGAAATGTCACAGCAATACCCCATTCATGGTACCACAATCTGTATTAGTCAGCTTCTCTAGAGGAACAGAACAGTGAATCTATACATTTAAAAGGGGATTTTTTTTTTTTAAAGAATGTCTTACAAGTTGTGGTCCAGCTAATCCAACAAAGGCTGTCTCCTGAAGAAAAGGCCAAGAATCTAATAGCTGCTCTCTCCATGAGACTAGATGTTTCAGCCCATCATCAGTCTGTTTTGGAATCCTGAAGAAGTAAGCTCTAATACCAGCAAAGGCATGCCTCAATCGTAGGATAGAGGAACTTGCCAGCAAGAGTGAGAGAAAGTGGGCAAAGCAGATTTAACCTTTGGGTCAGGTGGGCTTGACCTAAACTTGCCTAACCTCTTTCTTCCCCTTCATGCCAAGATAAAAATCACCAAAACAACATCCCCATTTAAGCCACTGAAGTATCTATCATCCAGGAGTCTCCCAGTCTTGCCATTACCTCCTCTTCCCCTGTACCCCCCACTCAAAGCCTATGCACAGAGCTGACATCCCAAGACAGTCATCTTTGGCAATGGTCTCTAGACACTGTTAGTACTGCATGTTCCTAGTTACCACAGAAATTGAAAAACAGTATCTGTGAGAGCCTCTATTATCTGTCGAGAAGTTGCCATGTCAAAATGAATACGGAAATCATTAAGGGTTATCCAACGGCAAAGAATTCTTCAGGCTCCTTCAAGAAGCCTCTTTTTTATGATGAAATGATCTCTCAAACTAACAAAATTAGTTAAAATGAAAGGCAAAAAGTGTAATAACCATTCCATATTGGTTGTCTTAACTTGACAGTTTGAGTGTTAGATTGTTAAAGAAATAAATGATGGCTGAGAATATTACTTTATAGTAGAATATGTGGTTAGCATGTGGGGAACCCCAGTCCCAACTTACAAAGAGAGGGAGGGAGGAGGAGGAGAAGGAAAAGGAGAAAAAGAGGAAGAAGAAGAAGAGGAGGAGTGTGGATGGGGGGAGGGGAGAAAACAAAAGACTAGATATTATTGCAGCATAACTTGATTGAGTTCTCACATATGCGCAGGTCCTCCTAGGTCCACAGGATGGCACTTACTGACAGCACACTCTGGCGTTTCATACTGGTGCTGTCTGCTACAAGCTCTGAGCAGGAAGCCAGGCTCTGGAGGTGGCTGCTGTGATTCCTTTCTCTAGGAGCTCAGACCAATGAAAAGAGACAGGCATACACCCGGGTGCTGTTGGAGGCTGGAAGAAGGCCTAGTTAACTCCAAATACAAGCGATAGAGGAAATTCCAGAGGCTGGAGAAATGGCTCAGTGGTTAAGATGAGCATATGGTGCTCTTCCAGAGGACCTGAGTTCAAGTCCCAGCACCCACTGGACTGCTTAAAGAGATCTCAAGCATGAGTGGCCCATGCCTGATAGCCATTTCCTTTTGCTGTTGTTGGCATTCAACCTGTGCACCTCTGCACCGCTGCACCTCCTTCGTGGCTGGGATGTTTCCTCATTTCCTTTCGGGTCAGCCTCTTCCCTGTGACCCATCACCTCTGCAGTCTCTGCTACAACTGGCCATGTTTCTCCTTTCTTGATAGTAAGGCCAATTCTTCCTCAGCAGCCACTCACTACTCCCGGAGCCAGCTGTCTTCTGAAGCAGAAGTCTCACCCTCTCCCCTGGGAGGATCACTGGCCCAACTAACACAGCTGTTTCTAAAGGCCACTCTAGGTTCTTCCATCGTATGCTGTAAGCACACATACCTCCTATGTGAATATGAAATAAGCTCACTGTGGCTGGTGAAATAGCGCCCCAGATGGATGCTTGTCACACAAACCTGATGACCCGAGTTCCGGCCAGAACCCGGGTTAAATACATTGCCCTCTTAAAACGCACAAGCCTATAAGACAAATTAATTTCTTAATCCTTCAACAGTCCCCCAAGAGGAAGACCTGACAGCTGGACTTCCTGTGAGGGTATGAATGAGCACACGTCAAGGGCTTTACATATGTTATCTCTGACAGTCTGGGCAGAACCCGTGTGTTGACGACTGTTCCCTTTCTATAAAGGAGTGAACAGAGGCTCAGAAAAGATTGGGGACCTGCCTAAGGATATCCTGTGGTTACTGACACCTCGGGAAAATGTGTATCCCTGCCCCAGGAAAATGGGGGCAGTGGCCCTGAAGGCTGTTGGAAGGCGGAGCTAAGGACAGCAGCAGCCTGCCTGGGCTTGACCTGCTTCGCCACCAAATGCCCTGGCCGTTCACACGCATGTGGTTAGGATGACCTGAGGGTCTGTGTACTCTACTGTTCTCCTTTCGTAGGAGACATGCTGGCTCTGTACCCAGCTGCCATCGCCTGGATGCTTACGCCCACAAAATGAGAATGTTGAACCCCAATTGCGCCCCCCAGGTAATGTTATCAGTGACTAGGTAATTAGATCATGGGCATGGAACCCTCTCTTGAATGAGATTCCTACTCTTTTAAAAGGGGTCTCAGAGAGATCTCCACCCACTCACCATGTGAGATATGACAGAGGTGAGAGGGACAGAGACCTTCTATAATGTGTGTTAAGGACACATTGGACTTCACGTTGTAGAAAAGAATCTTCACATAGACATTGTCAATAGCTCAACGCAGGTGAACCCTAATGCTACTATTGGTTTGCTTGTTCTGAGTCGACGCCCAGCCTGGTAGTGCTGCTGCAGCGTGAGGTTCATGGGCATGAGAGTGCAAACCCCGCTGCCCAGAGAACTGCTGACGTCAGTCATTCCAAAGCTCCGTCTTGCCCCTCTGGGCAGATGGTCAGCTAGTCTTTGAAAGACACATTGTTGCTGTTTCTTCTCTCCTTCCCTCTCCTGCTCTTTCTAAAGGCAGAACACTGCTTCTGTTTCTACTGACTGTCGATAGTAGCTGCTGCCTGGAGATGAGCCATAACCCACTGTCCTATCAAACTGCAGGCTTTCGGAATAAAGTGTAGTTTAAAGAGTCAATGTCCAGTCCTGTGAAATGGCTCAGCCAGGCCATTGCCCGGGTTGCCAACAAGGCTGACAAGCTGAGTTTGATCCCTGGAACCTACATAGTAGGAGAGGACTCCCAAAAGTTGTTGGCATGGCAAGTGTGCACTAAATAAATAATTGTAAAAAATATATTTAACAATACTCAATTGCTGAGGCAGTGACATAGTTCAGTGAGTAAAGGTACCTGCCACCAAGGCTGATAACCTGAGTTCCATCCCTGGGACCACATGACCCAGCATATACACCCACACAATACACACATAAAATAAATAACATAATGTTTTAGCTTTGGTTTTGTTCTTTTGAAACCGGATTTCTCTTTGTGAAGCCCTGGATGTCCTGGAGTTTGCCCTGTAGACCAGGCTGGCCTCAAACTCACAGAGATCCTCCTGCCTCTGCCTCCCGAGTACTGGGATTAAAGGTGTGTGCTACCACTGGCCGGCTTGAAATTTTTTAAAAAATGGATTCAATTCTGTCTCTGGCCATTGACATTTGTGGTGACATAACACTAATATATAGTGAGCAGATGTCACCTATGAGCCCTTTCCAGACCCAGAATCTGTCTAGCCTTGGGTTTGGGCCTTTGGAACTATGAGAGGCAAGCGTGTCTGGGTTCTGAGCCTCCTTGCCTGTGGAGCTTTGTTATTGCAGCCTAACCTGACTGAAGTGCAGTCCCCAGGGAGGCATTCCTCCAGATCCCGGGAGCCACATGCCCACTCCCTGATCTCCAAAGGGGAACGCTGAGGGGGAGAACCAATAAGAGGTGGGGGAGCCTCAGTAATGAGCCAAGTTCCTGCTGCCACCAGACACCCCAGCTGGCCATCGAGTGACCTATATCCTTGGCTGGTTGTTGGTTTTGGAAAAGACAGTTAGCCTGCTCTCTTTTGTGCAGGTCAACAGTTGGGCGGCTGCGGCCTCTGTCGACAGCCTCTCCACCCCCCGGACCATTTCTCTCTTCAGAGAGCTTACCTCTCCACGGGAGTGGAAGTGAGCCGTGACCGAGAAACTGGGACAGGGCACACCTCAGTTTAGCGGCACTGGAAACAGGTGAGATGAGGGGAGGGAGCACTGGGGACAGGTGGGATGAGGAGAGGGAGCACTGGGGACAGGTGAGATGAGGGAAGGACGCTCTCTTACCTCCAAAGGCTGGCCTCATGGTGAAGTCATGGTCATCGACTCTGAGCAGAGGCTGAAGTTTTCCTGGCCGGGTTTTGGTGACGTCAGGGTTCTTTTTATACAAGTGACTGCAAAGAAACAGAAATGTCTTTCCATGGCCCACCAAGGCACTGGGAGAAGCCCTATGGGCAGATGACTCCCTGCAGGGCCCACCCGGTCTGTACTTTTCTCTCTATTCGGACACACACAGGGAGAGAAAAGGCTAAAGTTTCTCCAGCACAGGGATGGTCACCAGAGAACGGATCCTTCCGAACATTTCTAAGAGCAGATGTCTTCCCAGGCAGAACAGTCTCCTACCCTGGCAAGCTCTCAGTGAATGTGGTTAAGCTGTAGGATGATGAAGGTTGCTAAGTTTTTTCTTTAAAAATATTTCCCAAAGCTGAGCACGGTGGTACGGTGGCACACGCCTTTAATCCCAGTGCAGGTGGTAGAGGCAGGTGGATCTCTGGGAACACAAGGCCAGCCTGGTCTACAGAGTGCGTTCCAGAAAACCAGGGCTGCAGTCAGACTAATGTGTTACAATGTGGTTTGTAATGAATACACTGTGACAAAAGCAGACACAAAACTCCAAACACTGCTTTCCCCAGCTAGACCTGGAGTGGCTTCTGTCGTTCAGGGGACAGGTCTGTACACACACACACACACACACACACACACACACACACACCACCTAGCTCAGTCCCTCTGTGGTCCTATACTCTTTACAGATTAATTTTGCCACCATAACCTCTCAGTCCTAGAGCAGTCAGAGCCGGCATATTGTAAAGCATTTGCCTGCTGCTCAGGTTATTCTGGGGCAGGAGGACGGTTAGTCTATGGGACATACCTAAGAGGTACCATTTCTATTTCTCAGGCAGACTTGTAAAGGGTCTGACAACCTGAGCTCATCTCTGTGTCTGTGCTAAGCACAGTGCCCAGCACACCCTAGACATTCAGTAAAGTGGAAGCAATAGAAAGGTGCACATTTAGCCAAAGTTGTTTTAAACCAGATGGTTCTTGGCCTTAGCTTTATATTCGAATTCCCCAGGAGCTTCCAAAACTCCTGACGCTTGGGCACTGAACTCTGTGTCTTTGGAAGGGACCCGCACTAAATTCCCACACAGCCACACCGAGGACCACCGCTCCCAACGTGACATCCTAAGATCCCGGTGTACCTCGGTGACTGGCTCTCAGACTTACCCACACTGTCATCACCCAGGGAAGCTGCTGCACTCACTGCCACTAGGGGTCTGGGTGATTCTGAGGAGACAGAAGTGTAGGACTCCCCAAAGCCCTGGTGAGAGCTAGGTGAGTGGAACCCAGACTCTGGGCAACCCTCTACCCTGGAGCTGCTTTAGGCAATTTCCGGAACTGCGCAGATGCAGGTTGGTGCTGACCATGTGGCTTAAAGGATGAGGTGACCAATATGTGAAAGGAAGCTGGCCTTCTCGGGACCTGCGAGCTGTTGTGCATAGAATTCTGGGGGTTGGAGAGATAACAGGGTGCTCTTGTTCTGAGTCCTCACAACCCCCTTTTCAGACTCTCATCTTACCCTCCTGTTTCTGCCCCTACTCACTTTTAGGAAAACCAGTGTTTCCTGTTTGGACCATAGGAGAGAGGTTTCCTGCTCTGAGACCTCGGAGACACCTGTCTCATCCTCCACCAACTCAGCCCTGACAGTGTAAAGCAACGGGACATCAAAGCTGTGCCATTCGTGAAGTAGCCGTCAGAAATTGGCAGCCATTCCCAGCTTAGACAGAATCCAACGTCATTACCCTCCTGTTTCTCCGTCACACTAGTGACATGTACCTGCTAAGAACAACTCATGGCTGCGGTTACTATCTTGGACAGCATAGATGTACAATGCTCCCATAATCACAGGACATTTTCTTATTAGCTCGGTGCTAGTTTAAGGGCTGACCAGCCCCGGACCCAAACAGATTCCTTTATAAGCTGCAGCCCCCAGCTTAGGGCTTCTCTGTGGGTTGCCCATCTCCATCTCACAGCCCCGGACCTCCCATTCATTGCTCCACTTCCAGTGAGGGTTCTGACTCAAACTGGTCCTCCTCCAGTTCATCAACCGTGGAGATGTCAGCATCCATATGGACAGCCATCTGGTAGTTCCCAGACCCTGGAACTATGGGATGAATTTCTGGGAACAGCTCATCTGCCTAACATGTTCACATCATGGGGAGAGCATTGCTCATATCCTCACGGGCTTAACCTAGTTGAGGAGATGACCATAAACAGGCGGATGGATAAGTGATGTCACCATGGTGCTGAATGCTATAGAATCACTAAGCAGGATGAAGAATGGGAGATGGTTTGGCAGGGAAACTATTGACGTATGCAGTGGGGAAGTCTTCTGAGATGGGGAGGGAATGAGGAATGGGTAGAGTGAGCCAGGAGAGGTGCGGGGCAGTGAGTTCAGTGCCAGGGGCCATGAGACACCTTTGCCTCAGTGGTCACTTACCTGGCTCGGTCCATCTGGTTCCAGATGACCCATAACCACGTCTTTTGACTCTGCCTGTCTTCGGGAAGCCCCCTTTCCTGTCTTCACTTTCTCCACTGTGAGGTTCTGAGGTAATGGGGTTCACGGAGGTGTCTGCCCTGAACCTCGGCTGCCAGTCCCCAGCTCTTCCCGCTGTCATGGCCCATCCCCATGAACAATTAAACTGGACTCCAATGTCTCCCACTTTGGACCAAAGGAAAGCAGAAGTCCAGCGTAGGCCAGCCTGCTCTAGGGGCATCTTGTCAGCCTTTACCGGAAGTGACAGCAATAGATATGAGTTATAGTCCTCTCTGTTTCCTTTTATGAAACAAGAAAGCTTACTTTTCTGAGCCAGCTTTGGCTTCCTCTCTGCACACAGCTTCCATCAGCCACATCCTACCCCACAGCAGGACCTTTTGACCATGGAAGAGCCTGCCGCAACATGTCATTGCCACCAGGGTCCTGGTTGAGCCCAGTGCTCACTCTGGTGCTGGCCACTCTAAAGGTTGGGTAAACGCAGTGGCGTGTGCCATGACAGTACCCTATGAAGTTGTTTTCTACCCCCATCCCAAGTCCTTTTAGTCTCAAAATGTTCTTCACCCCAAATAAATCAATAAATAAAGACTATTTCTCCAAAGAGTTGGGTGCCATGTGCTTTGGCCTTCCCAGCCCTTGGGAGGCAGAGACAGGAGGATCTCCGTGAGTTAAAGGCCAGCTTGGTCTTGTTACTGAGCTCCAGATCAGCCAGAGAGATATAGTGAGACTGTTTCATAAAAACAAAGACAAAAATTCTGAGACAGCAATACACGACATTGTATGTGGATCTATATGTTACACAGTGTGCTCAAAGAAGCTTGCACTATGCAAATGAGCCACAAAGCTACAAAACATGAAAGCCAGGTGCTTTTTGCACGACCACTCTCTGAACTACTTCCTTGGTCTGCTTTCTGTTGCTGCAACAAACACCATGACCGAAAGCAGCTTGGAAAGAAAGGGGTTATTTCATCTTCTAGCGTACAGCTCACCACAAAGGGAAGTCAGGAAACTCCAGGCAGAAACCTGGAGGCAGGAGATGATGCATAGGGCATGGAGCAGCGCTGCTTACTGCCTGGCTCCTATGGCTTGCTCATCCTGCTTTCTTACACCCAGGACCGGCTGCCTAAGGGTGGCACTGCCCACAATGGCCTGAACCCTCTCACATCAATCACTAATCAAGAGTTGCTCCGCAGACTTGCCTACAGGTCAATCTGCTGGAGGCGTTTTCTCAACTGGGGCTCTCTCTTCCTGGATAAAACCAGCTTGTGCCAGGTTGGCAGAAATCAGCAACACAGCTACTTTGCTTTCTCTGTGCTCCCACTTTCTCCCCTGGAAACAGTCCTGAGAAATGCCTCTACTTCTGTAGCCGCATTGCTGCTCAGTCCTCTGTTCCAGGACGTAGGGACGAGGAGCCTGTTCCAGGGTCAGAGCAGCATGCCATCCGCCAATATCAGGGCCATAAGCAGATCCCAGCAAAGACTGCCGGGGAGGTGCCTGAGGAGCTCAGAGGGTTTAGCAGATCACGGACATTAACTGTGCCCTTTGCCTCGTGGTCGCAAATCCTTCCTGTCAACACATTTTGCACATCTATCTAGGGGAGCATTAGTGAACCGGAAGTCACAGAATGCCGTCACTTCAATGGGATACAGCAGGCTTAAATCCCTTGCCACTGAGGCTCAGAGGTTTGTTTTTTTAAAGGGACTAATTGATAAAGGGAATCACTGAGGTCTCCCTGGGCTCTGAGCTATTGTCACAAGGGGCTTTTTCTCCACTAGTCTTTTCCCAGGAATGGCACTTAGCCCCCAACTCCTGAAGTTAAAACTGACCAGGAGGTGGTGGCACAGGTCTTTAATCTCAGCACTTGAGAGGCAGAGGCAGGAGGATCTCTGTGAGTTCGTGGACAGCCTGATCTACAAAGCGAGTTCCAGGACAGCCAGAGCTGTCTCAAAAAAACAAACAGAAAAGCCAAAACTATTGGGTGACTTTAAACCTGACCTTTTGTGAAAAGAGGGGGAGGGTGTTCACCATGCCTGTGGGGCAGCTGTATCCATGGGGCATGTCAGAGTTCTGATTTGTTAACTACAGTAACCATGACATCATTCTCACAGTGACGGTGCTCCGTGCAGGCTCTCAACTGTGAATTTTAGACACCCCTCACCTATCATCAAACTCCTTCGGTTCGGGAAACTGAGGCTCAGCACCATTAGGAAAAATCTGCATGGCCAGAGAGTAGCTTCCCTAGCCCCTCAACTCCCTGTCATGGGCAAGAGTTACTTGGGGGCAGGAGAAGAGGCTGGTCCTGGTCCAGCAGAACAGAACCAGGATGAAAACCAACTGGGGGGTGACCAAGGCTGGGGCACAGGGAGATGGTAGTGGGAAAAAGGATGCCCAGACTCAGACTCAAGAGGGAAGGGACTGGCCGGGCGGTGGTGGCGCACGCCTTTAATCCCAGCACTTGGGAGGCAGAGGCAGGCGGATCTCTGTGAGTTCGAGACCAGCCTGGTCTACAGAGCTAGTCCCAGGACAGGCTCCAAAACCACAGAGAAACCCTGTCTCGAAAAACCAAAAAAAAAAAAAAAAAAAAAAAAAAAAAAAAAAAAAAAAAAAAAAAAAGAGGGAAGGGACTGAGCTGGGCCTCTGCAGGCAGGAAAGGGAAGGAACTAGGGAAGAAGGCAGGAGGCATCGCTGAGGTAGGAGACAGAAATCCAGGAAGAACAGAAAGTGTTGGATCAGAGGAGCAGACTCCACTGACCACAATTCAACACAGAGGAACACCGAAGGCCAGGAAGTCAACGACAGGTTTTTAAAAGGCAGCTGCTGGGCAGAGTAACTATCTTGTGAGTGGTTTGCTAGCAGATGCAGGAAGACTGTCAGATTAGGAGGCATGGAATCGTGTGTGAGGTAACGTTTCTGTAGTGTGGGGCTGTGTGAGGCAGACCGTGTATACTGTGTACTTGTGCCGAGAACCACATGGGTGGTATGCATGTGTGTGAATGTGTACATATATTTGTGAGTGAACAAGACTTCTAAGAAGGGTCCCAAGGCTGTGAACAAAGAGCTTAACCCCTATGTAATGAAAATTTGAAAACTAAAGTATCAGGACCGTCACTGGTGCCCCTGCCCCCAGACGGCCTAGCTCTGTGGTGGTTTGACTGCATGCACGTCCTGAGAAACCAGAAAGACCCTGCCCGGTGCTTCCTGTCCTCTCTCCATCCTTGCTTCAGTGAACACACACCTCATCTTTTCCCACTTGACTCCTCATGGGACAAACTTCAGGAATGGTCCTCACCCCAAATGTCAGATTCAAGCTGTCCTCAGGACCCACATGGTGCCAAGCGACACTCTGGATCTTCTGAGAAGCAACAGAGGTTATGGTAGCCAGGCTACTGAGTGGGGTCCTAGAGTGTGGGCAGCATTCTCAGGCACAGTTTCCTGCTGCACTGTTCCTTTAGTGAGTGAGTGAGCCAGCAACAACGTGACTCACACCCCTGAGGCACTTGTGCTCTGTAAAATGAGCCCATTTAGGCTGCTTTCCAGCACGTTCTCAGTGGGAGGGTGTCCCGCAAGTTAGCTGTTGTTTTATTATTTTGAAAAATCAGTGATCTAAGTCCCTTTTCAAGGTTCACAATGCCCCTTTGAATCAAGAAGATTCTAGAGTTCTGTTGTGAAGGTATCTATTTAAAATGGCCCATGCCAAGGATTCCCAGCCTCCTTTAGCCCTTTATCTCCTGTTCAGAGAACACCTGTGATTGCATTTCCCCAAATCAGAGCTCAGAGATGCAGCTAAGCAGGTGGTTTCTGAGGGGCCCTTTCTGGTTCTGACCTGTTCTTGTGGACACATGACCAAGGTAGGTCTGGGCTGTGCTTCCTGGCTGAGTAGAACAGAGCCTCAGAGAGAGCCAGGAGTCCCAGAGGAGCAGGCTCCACCTAAGCTCTAGAAGTCAATTGTAATTTTTATTCTTAGTTTCCTTCTGGAAATCAGGAAGCAGCCAAGACTTAATCTAGTATGCCTATATACAATACTGTGTGTGTGTGTGTGTGTATGTGTGTGTACAGATAAGAGGTGTGGGTGGGGATTAGTACAGTTTCCAGAAAAATATTACCAGTAACAGTACATGATAAAAAAAAAGATTTGAAGACCACTGACCTAGTCAATTTGCTTCACAGGCTCAAGGCCCTGCAAATAAACTAACACAGACCCAATCTGTTTCTATCCAAAGCACACACACATTCTCAGAACACCTGGAGGGACGGGTGCAAACCATTTCACACAGGTGTTCATGTCTTCTTCATGCCGACAGCCCTTAGGCCTCAGCTTGGGGGATCAAGTTCGGGACATCGTCCAAATCAGATTTACCAGAATGGAGACTATTTTGAACACAACAGTTTTCAGTACAACTTCTGGGCCTAGTAGTAATTCTTGGGAATGTCTGCAGCAGCATTCCGTGTTGTTGAGCATGTATTTGGTGCGTGTGGGGAGAGGCGGAGAGAGCAGGCGCTCTCTTTTTCCTTCCGGCCCCCTTCCTTCCCTCTCTGCCAAGAACTGGGGTAGACCAGTAGTCTCTCCCCTGGCCCCGGTTCCTGTGTGATGGGTTGATCAGAAGTCATACTGGACTTGCTTACTTTTTTCTGTTTCTTGGACGTGGATTAGCCAGATGTCCTGGCTCAACTCTTTTTTTTTTAAATATTGCTGACAACCTATCATACACTTCTTCTAGAATTCAAAACTGTAACTCAAAGCCCATTAATCTGATCAAGTTCTCCCCTGATAATTAAAGAAGACCACCCCAGTTACCTTTTGTCTATTTCTGTCATGCTAGGGCTCCAGCTCCGGGCCTCATATCTCTGCAAGCACGGAGCAATCCTTCAGCATTGTGTGTTTTGTTAAGAATTCACATTAAGTCCTTACACCGTTTCCCTTCAATACTTGGCTGAAGTCCTCTGGCCAAGCTCTATGTTCCCTGCAGGATCTAGCCTGACAGAAGCAAGCAGCAAAATCAGGGAATGGAGAGGGAGTTTTACCCACCAAGTCTGAGCCGTCTACCAAAGGCTCTTGATGCCTATGCCTTGATGTCCAAATCTCGGCTCACTATAGCACAGTGCTCAGCACTGTGGCCAGTGTCAGCACTTTGGAGAGCTGGAGGCCCCTCTAGCTGGGTCATTCTACTAGGACATTGAAAGAGGTACCCGCAACTCCTTCTGGGGAAAGCTACTGAGAATAACACCCACCCACACACACACACCCAACCCGGCAAGTTTACCTTTGCTTGGGCATTTCCAGCTGCCCTGTCCATCTCTTCCTCCTAGGCTTTCTGCTCTCCACAAGAGCCATCAGGCAAAACAAGAAGAAAACAAGTCTCATAAAATAAGGCATTCTGCAAATATCTACGATGCAACAGGCAGCTGTGCAGGGACCTTCAACAGGGCAGGCGCCCCCTGGCTTGACCATGGATCCTGTCTCAGCAGTGCTTCCCGGAGAGGCTGCGCGGGCATGGTTGGCAAGGCTGTTTCCCAACCTCCTAATGACACTGATGCCTGTCCAGCCCCCAACCCCCTACACACACCCGGCCATGACACAAACATCAGGCTTAGTCCTCCCCTCTGCTTAGAGATTGGCCATTAGTCAGGGAGTCTGTCCACCTGGGAAACTGGGATTCCTCTGAACCCTAGAACAGCTTTGGCTAAGACGGTTATATAAAAAATATTTTAAATCTCTTGAACATGCCAGCTTTTTGCTGAGGTCATTAATCCCTCTCTCTGGCTGCGTAAACCCAGTCTGTCACACCCAGCAGTGGGTCAGCTTTGATTCTGCGTGGATTTGCATGTGTTTGGAGAAAGCTAAGAAAAAACACTGACAGATCCAGAGGGCTCTTTGATCTAAGAGAATATGCTTTGCCTATGGCTGATGATAATCGCTTTTACCTCAAATGTAATGTCTTTTCAGAAAAGACATCAAAGATATGCATTTTGATTTTGAAGGATAGCGTGAAGCAAATAAAAGTCATGATTATGTAATGTAACCTCTTTTCTCACTGTGAGCACAAAATTGTCTTTGCTCTTTGACCCTGAAATGTGTAAAGTCAAACATCATCAATTAGGCTGGATTTCTAGCCTTTGGAATGAAATTGTGCACATTAGAAGTATAGAGATCTATGAGATTATGTTTAACCCGCTAAGCAATACAATATGTTTTAAAATTAATTAAAGCTTAGTTGCTGTGTACTGGCAATGGGTTTAGTGTGATAGAAACAGATCTGGGGATGGAGATTAGATGGAAAGAGACAAAACTGGACTTTGATTATATAGGGAAGAAAGAATCAAAAGCAGGAACGAAGAATGATATGATAAATCTTATTTTGTAAGGATCCCTAATTTGAGCCAGTTGTTTTGGGAATCAAAATAACCAAAGAGGATGATGAAAGAGTGTGCTAATCCCAAAGATGTAAGGAGAAAGACCACCGACCCAAATCTTCATGGCCAAATTAATTAAACCAAGATTTTATTTCATTGGTGTACACAGGAGGTCTCCCACTAAGGCAGAGTTCAAGAGGTCAGCAACAGATATGAGCAAAATAAGGGGTAGGTGGCTTCCGAACTGGGGGTTTGGCAGGCAAACAGGCAGGGTTACAGAAGCAGAACATAACAAGTTGGTTGTGACCAGGCAATCATAGCAACCTTCAGGAACAAAGTTGCGCAAGGTGATCCTAACATTTTGAAACAAAGGTTTCCATTTCCGGCAACAGGCGGTAGGGGACCATTTGTAGCTAAGGTTACAGGAGGGGCACAGCCCAATCCTTGAGAAACAGGTTTAATCATCAACAGGAATGAGCCTAGTTTGTCTTTACTATAAGACGGCTTTCACGCCTAACATGGAGGCCAGCTGATTCATTAAATGCAGAATTAGAATCCACACCACACTGCTGCCTGGGCCACAGAACCTGCAGTGCCCTTTCCCCGTCTCCCTGATACCAACAAGCACCTGCTGGGGAGGCTAGCAAGGCACCCAGAGTGTCAGGCAGAAGACCACACAGTCCCGAGTGTGTCGGCAAGGCGAGGAGGTCAACTTCTGCAGGAAGAAGACAGCACAGCTGTGACAACTGAGCAAGCAAGCAGCAAGTCCAGTGGGCTTGTATTCCTAATCTGAGGATCCTGCGTCTCACCTGGTGAGTCAGAGCCCCGCCCTGAGCCATCAGCGAGCTCACAGAGAGAGTTTCTAGGAAAAATGAAACCTCTAATTCTTTTTATTTCAGGAGTTGCCCACTAAGGAGGGACTTTTGCCGAATGGTGTCTTCTCAAACGAGAGTTCTCCCTTTCTTATTTAACCCCCAGATAAAAAAGACAGTAATATATCTCATTCACAGTGTATCTTCTCACAAGACCATGGTATGCAACTCTAGCTAACACATTCCCAGGTGCCAGGGTTTCTCATCATGGGGAGTGAGTTTACATCAAAGTTGTATTGGTGGCCATTCTGCTCCCATCGACTTCCCTGTCTCCTGTGGAGGAGTTAGGGATACTGGCTTCAGGCTCTTGTTGTGAACCCCCACCCCTACAGATACCACACACCTTTCCTCGAGATCCAAGGCTCTGACTCACGGGCCCTGCCTGGTTCCTCTCTTCTGGGTCCCTGCCATACTGCCTCTGGCGCCAGGACCTGGACTCTCTCTGGAGCTGCTCCTGGGCTGTTCGCCGACTGTCCACGGCATTCCTAACTCTTCTTATAAACTGCATAAAGTCCAGCAATCCGCCTCGGTGTCCTGGAACCCAAACCTAAGACCTTTCTGATGGTGTCTCCTCAAGAGAAGAAGGAAGACGGGAATGAGACAGTCAGGATGGGCAGGCAGTGAGAATTTGATGCCTCCTCGGAGGATGGAAAGACAGGGAGATAATGGAGATGTGGACAGGAGCGTGAGAACAGCCTGCCTTGCCCGTCTGCTGATGGAGCGAGAGAAGCTCTGAGACACTTACAAAGCTCAAGTTGAGACAACACATCTCACCAAGGACAGTGAACACACTGCAGAGGCAGGGCTGACTTTGTGTAACCTTGAGTTTCTAGAAACAGGCAAGCTTCTCAACTAGACAACTCCAGAAATCCGCCTTGTGACTGTGTTTATGGGAGGAAGGTCTCTGCCTTTAGCCCTGCACTCCTCACTCACTAAGTCATGCTTTGAAAGGAGAGGCGAGCTCACTGCAGCCTTTACAGATAAAACTCGAAAGCCAGCACAATCCTAAGAGTCCCATTTGAAAGACACCCAAGTGTGAATCTCTCAGGAGCCCATACCCAGTGTTTGAGTATGTCTTATTCTTTCCCTGGCATTGCCCCCTCCACTCTCTAATAATCTCTGTGCTAAAGATTTATGTTACATTTTATTTTAATAAATCTTCAGTTCTTCTGGAATTCTCTCCTCCTCTTCCTACTTCTCTTCTTCTTCTTCCTCTTGCCTGAATGGAGGTCCCTAAGGGAAGATGGAACTCTTCAGGTTCTTGCAGGATGTATTGGAGCACTGCCTCTGTTTTCCAAAGTAAAAAAATAAAGAAGCAACAGAATTCTACTGTGATGTTTAGTCGGATGGTTTAGAAGGCACACTGCTGTTTTTCCTGTCAGCTAAGTAGCTGCACGACTCTACCGATATTTTAATTATCGTCTACCGCCCCATGGCCCCTCAAGTCAGTGCCCTGGGGGCCACTCAGGCTGTGACCTGGTGGGGCTTCTGGTCCCATGGCCCTGACTGTGACTGCATATGTAGATTTAAATTAAGACTCTATCATTCTACTTATCAATAAGACCTCAGAAGCGAAGGCTGGGGTGAAAACCTGCTAGCTCAAAGAGGCTGGGTAGCAACTAGCTGATCTTGCTTTTTGACCAGAGACACCACAAGAAACACGTCTCTTCACTGGTCCCAGAACCAAGAGAACTCACACTCTAGTCCTCACCCTTTCTTTCCTGTGTGTCTTCTTTATCCAAATTGCTGGCTTCTCCATGACCAATTCCTGTTAGCTACTCACTGCCTCCACCCCAATTCAAGGTATAACTTTATTGGGCAGTCTTGGGAGTGTCAGAGTGTGATTAAAATATCCCACAGCAGTACACCACTAACCCACACTCCAAGTAGGCAAGTGTAGTGGAGAGAGGAGATAAACTTTCACCCCTAGAATTTGTGTGAGTATTGGACCAACAGGCAGCTAGGGTAACCACCTAGATACGAGAAACCTCTTTTTTTCTATCAAGGTGGCTACCCCACCTAGGGCTAGGAGACCCCCCAGATGGGAATCCCCCAAGAATTTCATGCTGGGAGAAGAGAAGGAGCCATCCAAGAGGGAAAAAGCTCGAGAAGAGATGTACAACTTGTCAGCCAGCCTTACAGAATGAGACTGAGCCCTGACAATGTGTTAATGGTGGGCGAGCCCACAGCGTGACCCAGATGCTTAAATGTGCGTGTTCTCTTTGTCCCTTTTCCCAATGTGGCAACACTGAATAAATCTCTTTTTTTCTGGTTTTTTTTTTTTTTTTGTGTGTGTGTGTGTGTGTGTTTTAACGAGTGATTTGACTAGTTTAACTGGATTCTTGATCATTAGTTGCTGAACTTGGCTTCTCGGGTTAAGACTGTGAACCCCAAGTTTGGTAACAGTGACATCTGTACAATTAAGGGGTGACTGGGGCAGCCAGAGCAGAAGCATGGAAAGACCAGCCGAGAAGCTGACTGGGACAGGTAAAGAAGGGTGTCAGGGAGGGAGGGGTCAGCAGTGGAGGCCCAGCATGGTGCAGACAGAACGCAGGTATTGGATCTAGGAAGCAGAACACGGTTTCTGACTCAGCTGGCCATTCCGGTTGTGAATCATTTGGAGAAACCTAATTACAATGACCTAAATGGGTCCCTGGGGGCTGTGAGATGGGTCAGCAGGTAAAGGGACTTGCTGCCAATCCTGACAGAATTTCACACCTGTCAGCCACAAACGCTCTCTGTCAGGGTCTGTCTGCTCTGGACACTTAATGTAAATAAAATCCCACAATGCATAGCCTTCCCTCAGCACAATGTGTCAAGGTTCATCTATGTTATAGCATATATCAGCATAAAATGTTCAAGGTTCTTCTATGTTATAGCATGTATCAGCATAAAGTGTTCAAGGTTCATCTATGTTATAGCATGTATCAGCATAAAATGTTCAAAGTTCATCTATGTTATGGCATGTATCAGCATAACATGTTCAAAGTTCATCTATGTTATAGCATGTATCAGCATAACATGTTCAAGGTTCATCTATGTTATAGCATGTGTCAGCATAACGTGTTCAAAGTTCATCTATGTTGCAGCATGTTTGCTCACCTATCCCTTTTATGGGCAAAGACTGTTCTATCACACAGCTGGAAGTCATGCTGTTTGGCTGTTCATCAGCCTGTTTCCACCTTTTAACAACAATGCTATGAATGTCTGTATAGACATTTTTGGTGTGACACAGCACATGTGTTGAGGTCAGGGGACAACTGGCAGAAATCAGTCCTCTGCTCCCAACGAATGTAGGACCCTGGTATCAAACTCAGGCTGTCAGGCTTAGCAGCAAGTACCTTAACCACTGATCCCACGTTTTCCTTTGGGATCAAAAATGGACTAGGATTCCTAGGTCATACAGTAACTTCATGTTTCACTTTTTAAGGGACTGTAATTTTTGAAAGTGGCAGCACCATTTTCCATTCTCACCAGAAATAAAGGATTCCAATTTCTTCACAAAATCATCTGTGTGCGTGTGTGTGTGTGCGCGCGCGCACGTGTGTGGAAGATTTATGTGCGCAAGTGTTCTGCCTGCATTTATGTATGCACACTGTGTGCTTTGTACCCGAGGGACTCAGAAGAGGGCATCAGATACCGTGTGGTGGTTTGAAAGAAAATGGTCCCCAAAAGGAGTGGCACTTTTAGGAGGTGTGGCCTTGTTGGAGGAGGTATATCACTGTAGAGGCTGGCTCTGAGGTCTCACACACACTCAAGCCCAGTGAGATGAGCACTTCCTGTTGCCCGCACAAGATGTAGGACACTCAGCTCCTTCTCCAGTACCACGTCTGCCAGCACGCCACCACGTCCCATGCGATGATAAGGGACTAAAGCTCCGAAGTGTGAGCCACCCCAGTTAAATGTTTTCCTTTTGCTGTGATTACGGTGTCTTCACAGAAACCCTAATACACCCTAGAACTGGCCTTAGAGATGGCTTTAAACTGTCACCTGAATGCTGAGAGCCACACCCCATCTCTGCAAGGGCAGCGAGTGCTCATTCCCCAAACCCCCTCCCCACTTTTAAGATTGGGTTTTACTATGTAGCCCACACTGGCCTCAACTTCCCTAGTGCTAGGACCATAGGCTGCACCACAACTTATCGGGAGTTCGTAGTCTATAGTGTGAGCATCCTAGCCATACTTGTGGAGTGGCATCTTGGTGTGGTTTGATGTGCAGCTTCCCAACAGCTAATGATGCAGAGCTTCTCTTTATATGCACATGCCAGCCATATTCCTTTGCAGAAACGTTTATTCAAATGCCAGCTTTTTGCTTTATTGTATGTTTTGTAGTTTTGTTTTTTTAAAAAAAGGTCTCATGTAGCTCAGGCTAGCTTTAAACTATGTAGCCAAGGACTTGAAACTGATCCTCCTGCCTCTACTTCACACATCCTGGGATTATGGGTATGTGCCACCATGCCTAGCTTCTAATCTGTTGTCATTTTTAAATCAAGTTATCTAGGTTAGCAATGAATTGTATTTATTTATTTGAGGTTGTTTTGGTTTTTTTTGTTTTGTTTTGTTTTGTTTTTTGGAAACAGGGTCTCATTACATAGCCCGGCTAGCCTGAACGCACAATCCACCTGCCTCCTGAGTCAAGGAGTACACACACATGCGCCACCAAGCCCAACTGTTACTTTCTTGATAGAGGGTCTTTGAAATACAAAAATAAGTTTCTTTCAATGAATTACAGCATCCCTTTCTTTGGTTCCTTGTGCTTTTGAACATGTAGCTGAGAAGTTACTCCTAGCCCAGGGTGACAAAGGCAGTTTCTTCTAAGGTTTTATAGTTGTAGCTGCTCAGTTTTGACATGGGTCTGGCTATGTAGCTCAATGGCCTTGAACTCCAATATCCCCCTGCTCCTGCCTATCCAGTGCTGGCACCACAGGTGTTTGCCACTGGCTGTAGTTCTTACACTGAGGTCTACGATTCCCTTTGACTTCATTTTTGTCTTTGGCATAGGCTATGAATAGTCTAGCTTGGAACGCTGGCTCATTTGAAGGCATGGGCTAGAGCTCAGAGACGTTAGCTGAAGCAGGACTCCGGTCATGCCAGCAGGATGGCTTGGGCAATGGGAGAAGCAGAAGCAGGAGTTCTGAATGAAGCCTGGCTGTTTATAAAGAATGGCATGAGACTGGAACATCCAGAGGCAACTGCACAGGCTAGAAAGTGGCTATGAAAACAGCGACAAAAAGCGCAAGGAAAGTGTAAAGAACCAGACACGGCACTCAAAGGAATACAGACAAGAGGTAAGATTAGAACACCACCTTTGTTCAAAAACAGCTGTGGGTATAGTACCTGGTTTTACTAGGTAGGCCACACAGCTCTGAAAACACCCATTCAAAAAGTATTTGAACAGCCTCCTGCCAGTCTCAATGGTTCCGGTACATCCTCACTACCTACTCTTGGTTGGTCGGTGTAGTTTAGCTATTTCCCTCCAACTGAAGTGCTCTCCTTTGAAAAAATAAGGGGGAGCTTATAAGACTCAGGAATATAGGAAACCTGCAAGGCTTACGAAGCTCCTGAAACAAGATTCACAAATCCCATCCCGAGGTCACAGAAGCAGCAACTGCTTGGGGAAGACTCCAATCCTGCCTGTCATCATGCAAGGTCCTCCAGGGATGCTGTTTCCTGGGTCCTCACCCAAGCTGAGGTGGCCTTTTTCTCAATGTCACTGCCTTTAATTCCCTCGTGCTCCTGTAAGTAACCCCATTAAACTCACTAGCGCACTAGCATCATCTTGGGTGAACTGTTCTTTGGTCTGGAGGTAGAGCCCTGTTTGAGGTAAAGACATGTTTGTTCTCATTGTTCTCATTGCCCCCAGGTTCACTCACTACCTACTTATCTGCAGGTAACAGAACAATGCAGACTTTTCAGTACGTCACCCTAGGTAGGTCCCTGTAAGAACAGGTCTGCGAGGCTTTAGATGCTGAGCTATAAAATGGGCCCTCTCAAGATACCACAATGTTTCTTCACAAACCAAAGCTGAATAAACAAGAGTTCTTATTCTCCTGAAATATGAGGGAAATTTGTCATTTTCATAGCAAACTCAATAAGTTTTTATTTAATTCATTGAGAAGCTTGATGAAATCATTTATTTCAGTAGAATAAAACAATCAGCAGCATGGAAGAGTAAAGTGCTACATAAACTCCAAACATACAGAAGATCTGGAAGGCTCATGGGCTCACACCTCTACAAGCGAAACAGGCAATTTTCAAGCATGCTATTTTAACTACCATGATGTGCAGTCATATGCTATGCTGGTCAGTGAAGCCATGAGTTTTGAAATCTGAGAACTAGAGAAACAGGAATCCTAAGACTGTACCTAGCAGCATCTACATGGTTTGGGCCATATGCTGGGACTAAGGGCTAAACTGAGGCTTTAACAATGGAGGCTCTTCAGTGATTCCAAGGTGAGGGTGGGAAGACAATTTTTAGATAGCATTATGGGTGGGAAGTAAACTGTACCGCTTTGATGTGTGTATCAGGTGCTAAAAAATGCCAACACGCATTCGGAGGTAGCCAGTTAGCAACAGTGAGGGGAGAATGGATAAGATCACAAAGCAACCTCAGTGCTTAGCAGAGGCGCCCACGGAAGATGCAGCAGGATCACAGAGCTTCCAAAGCTGCCAGTCTGGCTGGGAGGAAGACTGCTCTAGCGGTGAGCCATCTCAGCACAGGGTGATGGTGTGGGGTTTCTCTCCTAAGTGGGAAGGCCACCCAGGCTTCCACTGGGTTACTGGCTTCTTTCTAGACCACTGACTCAATCAATGTTTTTCATATTTGGTATTATAAACTAAGACCTCAAAATATACTTTTCACAGCAAGAAAATTTTAAAAAATGGTAACCTATAGTCTTCCTGTCATGAGGTTGTCATAATATTCTTGGCTTTTTAGACTTTACCAATTTCATAAACAATCTGAATAACTATAAAATGCTAATCTATTAAACTTTAATAATTTAACTTATTACAGCATAAGAACCTTTTTAAATTTTAGGTGTTGACACAACGAAAACTGACTACCAAATAGAAATGGAAATTATGTTAACAGACCCAAAAATCACATAATAGAAGTAAAAATTAAGCTCACCTCTAAAATGATTTTGTGTGCTGTTTCTATCTTGCTCATAATTGTATTTAGTAAAACCACATAAAGACTTTACAACTACACCCTGACACATACTTTTTTTTTTTTTTTTTTTTTTGGTTTTTCGAGACAGGGTTTCTCTGTGGCTTTGGAGCCTGTCCTGGCACTAGCTCTTGTAGACCAGGCTGGCCTCAAACACACAGAGATCCACCTGCCTCTGCCTCCTGAGTGCTGGGATTAAAGGCGTGCGCCACCACTGCTTGGCCCTGACACATACTTAAAATATGTATGAGCTACTAACTTTTGTAGACTGACCTAGAACCCAGATAACTATATTGTCTTTAAAAAAACAAAAGAAAGCTTATAAATGGGCATGATATATTTAAAAGCCCGGGACTACCTATATTTTCCAGTTAAATCAGCAATACAGGAACCTTAAGAGCTCCCTCAAGGTTGCTGAAGGAACATGCCCAAGGCAATCCTGCCTTAAGTGGTCTCACTAGGCACTGATTACAAATTCGATGTCAGCATCTGGGGAACTGACTGGCACTAAGTGACAGACCAACTTTTCCATTGAAATCTTTCTTGGGCTTTGATTAGTGAACAATTCTAAATAAAAGTTGAATTGTTTTTAATCCCTCTACTACTGTTACTTGGGCCCTGAGTTCTTCTATTAATATTTGAATATTATGTATATTCCTGGAATAATTTAAAGCTATAGTGACTACAGAGCTGGGCATATAACTCACATCAGGTACAAATGAAAGCAGAGCAGAGTCAAACTTTATGATCTCCTCACCTAACGTGAAAGAAGATTCGAACTATTTCCTGGCATGGACCCTTTATAAAGGCCTGTCCTCATCTGTGTGCATCCTGGAGGTGCTGACAGCATGTCAAAGTGACTACAAAGCCTTTCCTCTTCAAGTAACATCCAAAAACAAAAATATAACGAAGATCTTCATTAATGTCCGAAATAAAATTATTCTCACTGAACAAAGTTTCAAATACAAAGATCACAGAATGGGCGATCCCAGTCTGTCCTACTATGATGCTTTTCAAGAAGCTAGTGAGCAATGTGCCCTCCCCCTGCCATTCTCCATCCCCTCTTCTACACAACTAGAGAGGGTACTCAGTAAGTGATACTGAGTAACCAGTAATACTCGGGATGTGAAAACACCACCTTTTATCTGAAAACTCCCAAAGACTACATAGAAAAGCATTGCAAATCCATGGGAAAGCAGCTTGGGTGTGAGCAATCACAAAAAGTTATTTGTTTGTGAAGTAGATTAAATAGACAAGGAACTATGGCTTCCAGTCCCTTAATCTAAGCAGGACAAATTGTTGGGACACGGCCTGAATGTCTACCTATAGCACAAAGAATTTATAACAATAAAAAAGTAATGAAGGGTAAATACAAAATAATATTTTGTAAACAATCCTTAGGTTATACCCAATGCAGAATGTTTAATGAAGCAACTGAGTCTCAGCTCTTAAGTCACAAACCAGCATTATAACTCAAAGTCAAATATATACTCATTGGCCAGATATATCCGTCGGAATATAAGAGCTGCCAGTGCCAAAGTCAGGATGACGATGAGCATGGCAGACCCGCCGTGCTCAGTATGGTTGGCTCTTGGCGGCTGGCCTTGGGTCACGTCGGGGGAAGTAGACCTTCTCTGACTCTGCTGCTGGGCCCGGCGCTGTCGAGGGCTCATGGAGGTATTCTTAGGAGCTGGTTGGGTAGGTTGTGGCAAGGGTGCTACAGATGGATTCTGGGTTCCATACTAGAAAACGATAAGAAAATCTGTTTAAAACTGGCAAAAAAACAAAACAAAACAAAAAAACAACATTTGTACATGCACTCATTAACAGTTTAAGGATATGTGGTGTATGATGAAGGTAAATCTACAAAGACCACGAAAATGCTAAGACTAGGCACCAACACTGATGAATAAGCCAGAAACACGAGTTATCTTGAGCCCTCACGAGGGGGAGGAGCCTGTTTATCAGCACACAGACGCTGCTCTGTCTCTCCAGATGGTAGACACAACAGCAGTTTCTGCCAGGCATCTGGATACTGCTCCTCTTTCAGAAGGGTCAAGGAGAGAAGCAATCTTTTCCACTTTCAACTTGAGAGTTACCCATTAGAAAGAGTAGAAAGAATGGAACTCCAAGTCATTTACCTTTGATAAACCTGACTTCTTCAGTATTACCTTACCATGTCGACATCCATCAACCATAGTAAGAAAATAAGCCACACACTTTCATACTGCTATTGTAGAAATGTGCTTGCTTTCAAACTCAGCATATCCTTTCCCATAGTCCCAGACAAGGAGCTAAACACAAGTCTAAAAGCCTCTTTAACACAGTGCTGGATATTGTACGTTGTCAAGAGTGCCCTGAGTACGTGAGTTCCTCAGTGTATGCTGCTCTGTACCTGATGTTCCCCCAAAGCCCTGCTCAGCCAGGGACAATTATAATGTGACACAAGGGTTTCAAAATCTTGAGTTTGCCTCAGAGATGACACAACTGCAATACCACATTCAGAGAAGCCACACAATGTATGGACTGTACTCACTCCTTGACCTCCTCGACTACATTAATGGCTTTTAATGCATACACTGAGAGTAGCTGTTACCACTAGAACTAATTTTTTCAGACAAGAAATAAGAATGAATGTTTTACTCAGAATAAAATGAATTAAATACAAGGTATTTCAAACACTTTCCAACAGGGAAAACGTAAACGCTTAAAAGAATCAAATAATATAACCCCAATTCTTCTATTAATCATTAAGAGCATAAGCTTTGTGCTGGCAACAACTCTAACAGGAAGGAAAACTGCTGGTCTGAGTTATTTGCAGGATTTCCATTTGAAAGCTGACATCCACTTCCACATTATGACGTGCTAGCTGAGTGTGACAGCTCCCGCCTGTAAAAGCAGCACTGAGTATGAAGACAGAAGATGGTGAACTCAAGGCCAGCTTGGGCTACCTCCAAATACAAAGGTGTGGGGATGCCCCATTGCGGCAGAGCACTTTCCAAGCATCCACAAAAACCTGGGTTTGATCCCTAGGATACGAAAAAAGCTTAGATAATCTGAGTTTCTTAAAATTATTCTTTGTAGTTTCTTAAATGTTCTTAAAATTCTTTGAAGTTTCTTAAATGTTCTTAGTTAACCCATAGTACAAAGTTATAGAGAAACTACTGGTGAGTTTGAGCTTAAAGTAGCTCCAATGCTGAATTAAGAGCTGCATAAACTTGGACTTGTACATAGGGCTCCAAGGGACAACCTGCCCACGGAAGAGTGCAGACACAAAAGTCTATGTTGTATGGTGATATGTCATCACAAACGCATACAGTACGTGAACCAATATTCAATGAGTGAACTGAGTTACAGCAGCCAACAGAGAAGAATTACAGTCTAACTTCTGCATCCTTCTGACGCTCAGCTAAGAGCATAAATGTATTCAGTAGATCTGAGAACTGAGGCTTAAAGAGAACAAACAGCTGGTGACCCAGCTAGCCCTGAATACATGATCCTCTTGCCTCAGCCTCCCCCAGCGCAAAGAGTGTAGGTATGCACCACCATACCCAGCAACGAATAGGTTTTTTTCGGAGACAGTTTCTCCGTGTCGCCCTGGCTATCCTAGAATTCACTCTGTAGACCAAGATAGCCTTGAACTCAGAGATCTGCCTGCCTCTGTCTCCCAAGTGCTGGGATTAATGGCATAAGGAACAGGTTCTTAAGGAAAAAAGACAATGACAATATCACTATAGCCTAAGAGACTGACTCATACTAAAGTTTTTACTGACTTATTTTTTCCTTAGTTTGAAGGGAGAATATCTTGCCCATAAAATTAACAAAATAAATTATAATGGTTATATAACAATTATAAGCATTTATTTCTAGTCTGGCTTTGTCTAGTAGATATGTGTTCCTAAGCCAGTGTCTCAGCTCCCTCATCTGTACAATAACGATAATGTCCAATTCAGCAGTTGTGAGGATTAAATGGATTAACAATATAAAGTGCTTAAACACAATTACTTACTAAGTGTTAATCACTATTAATATACTATTAACATATCCTTTTGGAGGCATCTGGATTTCAGTTTAAAAATTAAATTGTAAATTTATTTAGGATAGTTTGTAGCCTCCTTATTAGTATGATTAATATATTTATAAAACAATTATTAAAACATGATTGTATTCTGAGCACTTGAAGGTTAAGGCAGAAGGATTGGTAAATTCCAGGCTAACTTGGACTACATAGCAAGACATGTCTCTTAAAGAAAAACAAAAACACCTTAAAAGGTTCATTGCACACAAGACTCTAGGCTTGATCCCTGGTATTACAAAATTAATCAATTGATGCCAAATACTTTAGTACATGTGCTTCAGCAAAAATGCTTATATAATGTTTTATTTAGGTTTCTATATTTCAGATACCTTTTGGGCAGTGACCATTGGCTAAATACTGATGAAATGCTAAAATTTTTCCTATCTAAGTAATTATAGTCATATAGTCAGTAACTTTTGTTTGCTTTTTATATTAAATAGAATGCTTTACTATGGTGTGCATGCACATGATACATGTGGGTGCAGGCTCCACGGTACACTGTGGAGGTCAGAGGACTACTTAGTGAAGTCTGTCCTGTCTACCTTGACGTGGCTCCAGGGACTGATCTCAGGTTGCCAGACTTGTGTGGCAAATGTCTTTACCCACCGGACCATCCCACCAGTCCTGGAATGCTTTTTAATATAAAATAGAAAGACTTACTCAAACTTTAGTCCCTGGGATCGCAGAACTGATAGACTGAGGAACATAAGCTGCTATCAGGTATTTTTCCTAGACCACTTACTATATCAAAGCAGTAAGTCACAGACACAGTAACTAAAATAAGTGTAACTGGAATATGTTACAAGACACCTGACAATGGATTTAAAGCATACTGATATGCCATCTTCCTCCCTGAAAGAAAACCACTCAAAACTATTTCATTCTTTGTTTTCAATTTTTCTGACCTTTGAGTCCTTTAGGATTAGTGAGCTGACTTAGTGCATAAAGGTGCTGCTGCCAAGCATAGTGACCTAAGTTCAGTGCCAGGTGCACATGGTAGAAGAGAACTAATTCCCACAAGTTGTCCTCTGCCCTCTACACATACATAATAGCATATGCACACCTTCCTCAATAAATCAATAAATGTCTTCTATAAGCCACATGGGGAAATAAGATGCGGTTACCTAGTCAAATAATCTTTAACAAAACTGATTCCAAGAGTGGTAAGTTCATCGTGTATACATCTTAAGTCACTTTCCCCTCATAATCCTCATTATTTAGCACCAATCCAGTAATATTTTTAATCAGTAATACTCTGATCACCTGTTTAAAGCAATGGGTCAGAGTAGCGCTAGCTCTCTCGTAAGACACTCAATCTTCCATCTAACAATTCCTGCCACTAACTCCACACAAGGCAGTGTTCAACAGGGCTGCGTGAGTGGAGTTTAAGTTCTGCATCTATGCTTCTAAACAGAGCTGCCAACCGCCTGCTGTGGCTGCGGCGTGCCTAGGACTAGGACATGCTAGTGTGCCGGAGGCCAACACTGATGACTTCACTGAACCTTCTGAATTTAAACTTAGATAGCCACGTGCGACCAGAGGACAGGGAGAACTACCCCAAGGCAAGGCAGCACCTCCCATCTGTAAGATGCATGCTAACATGCATGTTTTATGTAGGCTAGCATTATGTGAAAGAAGCATCCTGAATGACAACAGGACTTTCTCTCATCCAACACCACTTAACAAAAAAACTAAAGTCCAGAAAGATGTATTCAGAACAACATAATTATTGGGGCAGTTGGGCTATAACTACTAAGAAAAAAATTTCAGTATTTGATCTAGAAGGATCTTACCTTACTCCAAACAAGTGTGTGTTTGTACGCATGTAGGGTGTGTGTATGTTTGTGTGTGTGGTGTGTGTGGTGTGTGTATGTGTGGTGTGTGTGGTGTGTGTAGGTGGTGTGTGTAGGTGGTGTGTGTAGGTGGTGTGTGTAGGTGGTGTGTGTAGGTGGTGTGTGTAGGTGGTGTGTGTGTGTGTAGGTGGTGTGTGTGTAGGTGGTGTGTGTGTAGGTGGTGTGTGTGTAGGTGGTGTGTGTGTAGGTGGTGTGTGTGTAGGTGGTGTGTGTGTAGGTGGTGTGTGTGTAGGTGGTGTGTGTGTAGGTGGTGTGTGTGTAGGTGGTGTGTGTGTAGGTGGTGTGTGTGTAGGTGGTGTGTGTGTAGGTGGTGTGTGTGTAGGTGGTGTGTGTGTAGGTGGTGTGTGTGTAGGTGGTGTGTGTGTAGGTGGTGTGTGTGTAGGTGGTGTGTGTGTAGGTGGTGTGTGTGTAGGTGGTGTGTGTGTAGGTGGTGTGTGTGTAGGTGGTGTGTGTGTAGGTGGTGTGTGTGTAGGTGGTGTGTGTGTAGGTGGTGTGTGTGTAGGTGGTGTGTGTGTAGGTGGTGTGTGTGTATGTGGTGTGTGTGTATGTGGTGTGTGTGTATGTGGTGTGTGTGTATGTGGTGTGTGTGTATGTGGTGTGTGTGTATGTGGTGTGTGTGTATGTGGTGTTTGTGTATTAAAGGACAAGAGCCATACCGATGTGCCAGCTGTAGCACCCTGGAATGTTGTAGGTAAATCGTCTTGTGAACCATTTAGTGAAAAAGAGTGGTTTAAGTCTGATTCAGCGATAGTCTTTCCAGATGAATTGACTTCTGCCTATAAATAAGATACACCCAAGAGCAGTGTTAGAAGAAGAAATGTATCAGCAATCAACTACTCCCTCTGCTGGGTCACCCTCCTCGCTCCTTTCTTACGAGCTACATCACCAGTCAGCTAGCTTTGGTCTGTCTGCATCTGCTATATGCCATGTCTGACAGAAGGGCACAAGACAGCCTGCATTCTCAACAGCTGCTACCTGCTGAGAACAATGCTACGGCTCCCAGCCTCAATTCCAAGAATCCTTGCAAACTAAAGCTTTGGGGTGACTTTTAGATAAAAGTCTGACGTAACTATGTGAGGCTAGCTTGGGCTTTCTGCAACAATAATAGTCCCAGGTTAACCTAATTACTGTAACTACTCAATTAAGCTGTATGTATTTCCTCAATCTGAAAAATCACAATATTCAAAACAAGAAAGATTTTAGGTGTAGAAGAAATCCAGGGAAGATCTTTATACTTCCTCTTTCAGGAACTATGATAAAACTGAAGAAAAAACCCAAGAACTGAGCGCAGGAGCACAGAGGGCAGAAAGGCAGGTCAGAGGGAGAAGGCAGCATATGTTTAATATGGGTTAATTAAGTTCCAGAAACACAGTGTGTTTACTCAAAGTATTAAAATATTATATAAATTTTATATTTGGGTAAAAAGGTAGAAAATTAGAAACATGCTGAAATATTAACAGCAGTTAATCTCAGAGGTGAGGTTACCCACTTTGTTCAAAAAGAACGAGAAATGGGATAGATTTTTGCAGGTGAACTGAGGGCAGGGTAGTGGTGAAGGACAGAGTACTGGGGGAGACAAATGGAACTGGGGCATTTCAGGAGCGATGTAGAAACGTAATGCAGTGGGAACTTCTTGGAATTTATAAGGGTGATTCTAGCAAGTGCTCCCAGTAATGGGGGGTACTAAGCCTGAACTGGCCATCTTCTATAACCAGGACTGAGACATCAAGCCAGACACAAAACCTTCCACCTCCAATTTGTTCTGCCTGCAAGGTGTGCTGGGCTAATGGTGGTGCAGTACTAGTAGGATGGCCAACCAATGACTGGTCCAACTTGAGGCCCACAAAAGGGACCACACCCCTGACTCTGCCTGGATAGCCAGGAAGCAGAGGCTGGATAGCCCAGAGATCTAGGATAGAACCAAACAGGACTAACATAAATGGACAGACAGAAGGATAGAAGGATGGACGGATAAATGAATACATGATTTCTAATGATTTTCTGCTACACTTATAGACTGGTGCCTAGTCCAACTGTCATCAGAAAAGCTTCAAGCAACTGATGGGAGCAGATGCTGAGAGCCACAGCCAAACATTAGGCAGAGCTCAGGGAACTCAGAAGAGGGAAGGACTGTAGGAGTGGTGAGTACACAAGAACATGGCCCACAGGATCTACTGAGCAGGACTTACAGGGGCGCACAGAGACTGAAGCAACAATCTCAGAGTCTGCACGGTGCTGACCTAGGCCCTCTGCATATATGTTATGGCTGTGTAGCTTGGTGCTCCTGTGGGACTCCCAACAGTGGGAATGGGGAATGCCTGCTCTTGGGACCCTCCTACTACCGGGTTGCATGCCCAGACCTGGTAGGAGGGTTTATGCCTAGTCTTATTGTATCTTGAACTGACATGTTCAGTTGATATCCCTGGGAGGCTTTCTCTTTTCTGAAGAGAAATGGAGGAGGAGTGGATCTGGGGGAGAGCAAGGTTGGGGAAGGACTGGGAGGAGTGGAGGTAAGGAAAACTGTGATCAGGATGTAATGTATGGAAGAAGAGTAAGAGAAAGAAAGGAACAGAGAGAGGGAGGGAGAGAAGAGAAAGGGAAGACAAGGACTAGGGTTTATGGAGCACTGTGTGGTTGCGTGCTGATTGACATACCCTGACAAAGTCCGAGGAAGGCACCACTATTATTTACGGGGCACACGATGGTGAAGCACTGCGTCTGGGGTGTCAGCAGTAAACAGCAAAGCTCATCTGAATGCAGCCTTTACCAGTCTAGCTATAACTATGCCCCAAAGTCTGCATGAGTGTAGCTTATATGTTTTGTATTAAGAAAACACTCTTTATAAAAATCTCATGTCAATAGAACTACATTACTTCCCTTTTTATCTAGAATTCAACAGTAAACAAAAAGGTTACACAAACAGATCTGTTTAGGAGTTTATAATACCTTAAAACTAATTTGTCTCGCCAGTTCTTTGGCTTCTTGGTCAGCCTGGCTGGAATCACTTCCAGATTTTAAAGGCAATAGGACATCCTTCATGGCAGAGCCACAGCCTTCACAGCAGAAATCTTGTGATCTGGTAGGAGACAATGTTGTTCAATGAGCATAAATCAAACAGCTGAGAACTAACTCCCCTTTACAAGATACTCAAATGGCGGCTAGAGTGCTCTCCCAGAGGACCAGGGTTCCATTCTCAGCACCCATATGGCAGCTCACACCGTCTGTAACTACAGTCCTAGGGGACCCAATGCCCTCTTTGGCCTGCACAGATGCTGCACATCCATGATGCACAGATGTACATGCACGAAGGAAGACATCCATAAACATAAATCAAAGAAACCAAATCTTTAAATACATTTTAAAGACACTCAAATATGGAATAACTAAAAGAAAAGGGCACTTAACAACTTCATAGCACAGTCACCCACAGGCCATGAGTCAAGGGAGCAACTGTGTTCTGAGGAAAGTAAATGGTTCATTAAAAAACAGCTTAGGTTTCATTTTTAAAAAATAAGTTATCTAAAGAAAGCTTCAGATCTACAGTGGCAACATATTTCTGTAAACTGTCTATTATACTCTGTGATACCATCCTGAAGAACACAGACCATGAGCCTAGTCAAGTCTGTGAAAAGGTCTAATATAAAACTCCAATTATATCTTAGAAAAAACATACAACTGGAAAGAAGTCAATTAAAAATAGAATTTATGAGCTAGGCAGTGGTGGCCCGAGTCTTTAATTCCAGCACTTGAGAAGCAGAGGCAGGCAAATTTCTATGAGTTCGCAGCTAGACTGGTCTAAGAGTTCCAAGACAGCCAAGGCTACACAAAGAAACCCTGTCTTGAACAACCAAAAGAAAAAAATAACAGTAATAATAATAATAATTTATGCTGGGCTTGGAGGCATACACCTTTCATTCCAGAAATCTGAGTTTGAGGCCAGTCTGGTCTATATAGTGAGTTCCAGAACAGCCAGAAAGGAAATGGTACTTTGAGTTGAATGAGTTTTTATGACTATATAGAAAAACAAAACTAAGAGAGGGCAATATCACCATCATATCACTACCTAATAAAAATTTCCTTTATTTTATCCCAGATCACTTTTTGAATATCTATTACATAAGCTGAAGCTATGCGAGCTGCTAAAGAGCCCAAAGATTGAGTGGGCTCCTTCACAGCCCCAGAGAGCTGATCTTACAGTCAGCTGTATGTAAACAATGGCTATGGCTCCTCCCACTTGTGACGCCAACTGAAATGGGACAAAGGGCCAGCAATGCTTTCTAGGAAATTCTGTTTCACTGGAGTAAACCAAATCTTAGTAGAATGTTTCCAACTACTTTATTTTCTAGTTATTATTTTATGAGTACTGGTGTTTTGCCTGCTTGCATGTCTGAGCACCACATGTGTTCCTGTGCCCACAGAGAAGAGAAGACGGAGGAAACTGGATCCTGCGGGGCTGGAGTTACAGACCATTAGGAGTCATAATATGGGTCCTCTGGAAGAGCAGCTTAGTGCGGACCACTGAAACCTCTCCAGCCCATCAACTACTTTTAAATGAATGAAATAGTTAGGCTGGCAATACAACTTAGTGGAAGAGTACCTGCCTGACATGGAATGAAATCCCGGGACTGATCCAAAATACTACAAAAAAAATATCATGGATCAATTTTTTTTATATTCTGATCACTCCAAGGGAATTTGCAGAGCTGGATTTCCACAATGCTAAGACTGGATCCTTAACCACTAATACCACTCGGCCCTAACAAGGGACTTACTTTTTGGCAAGTGCTCTTCTCTCCTCGGGTGTGTAATCTAGAGAACCTATGGCTCCCTCTCCTTTAGTTGGCATAAAACCAATGATGGCCAGCAATGCTGTCCTTACTGAAACAGAAAATGAACATCAATTCAGTGAAAGGAGCTGGGGCAGGAGCTGGGCTGGGGTAGAAGCTGGGTAAGGGTAGATGCTATAGTAGTAGCTGGGTTCGGGTAGGAGCTGGGTTGGGGAAGAAGCTAGGGTAGGAGCTGGGCTGGGCTAAAAGCTGGGCTGGGGTAGGAGCTGGGGTAGGAGCTGGGGTAGGAGCTGAGCTGGGATAGGAGCTGGGTGCGGGTAGATGCTGGGTTGGGGAAGAAGCTAGGGTAGGAGCTGGGCTGGGGTAGGAGCTGGGTAGGAGCCAGCTCAGCAGCGCAAGCACAGGGACCCATGCTCCCTGTATGCTTGCTGTAAGAAAGAAAAAAGAGCAGTGCATGCTCTACCCATTCTGGGGAAGCAGACAGGAGGCTCCCAGGACCTTGCCTGGCCAGCAAGCCTAACAAATATGCAAGCTCCAGGTTCAGTGAGAGACCTTGCCTCAAAAAATGGGGTAGAAGAGAATTAAGGAAGACACCCCTCAACTACTGTTGGCTTCCATACACATCTGCACACAAACATAATAAGCATGCGCAGGTACACACACACACAAATACAAAATAAAAATTTTAAAGGGAACTAGGTTTACTTTGGAAAAAAAAATCTGAAGGTTTTCAGGAGATGTGAGAGGTTATTAAAGTTCTATACAAACTTAGACATGGAAAAATATTTGTTAATTTCCAAGGGTACTACATATTAGCCAAAACATCTTTGCTCTCAAGTGTATTATAAGCAGCTTCTATTCACTAATACTCACTGCTCCATGAAGGCTGCCAGGTTTCAGGATGATGCCCTGAGATGCTTAGGCAGATCTTCTTGCCTACTTCAAATCGCCCATTAGCCTTAGAAATAAAGAACGTATTTTAAAAACTGCAAAAATCTATTTAATGCCTTCTGCTTTCCAAGAACCAATACACATCATATTTACATATAAATAATAATTTTAAAGATAATATTTAAAGGAATTTAACTCTAATAAAGGAGCGGTTTTTTGTCCTTGTATAGGTATTCAAAAACATTTGTTAAAGGCTGAATAAATAATAAAGTTTTTTTTTTTCTTTTTTTGAAGGTGCACTGGCACTTCTCTGAGACTGAGCAGCACAGCTGGAACTGATGCTATGCCTTGTGCCTACTACAATCCAGGTTTGCATAAAGAGAAGACACATAGAGGCCAAGTCACCTGACATGCTGGAAGAGGCTTTAAGACAGGAGCAGTTTTTCAGAAGGTTAATGCCATTTGATTAGATAGAACGTGGTAAAGGAAGAGCGGAGACCATGACTTTGATTTGGACACAGAACTGATGGTTTATAGGAAAGTTACCAATGACATCGAGCAGGCAGGCAGAAATAGAAGCATGCTGATGTCAGTAAAAGACGGAGACTCTTGACACCTTTTTCAGAGGTGAGCACTGCAGTCCTGAGCAGGTGAACAGCCACACGGCTGAAGGAGGTGAGGAAAAAAGGCAGAAGCACCGCTGGGGGGAGGCTGACTCAGTCCCGCCGCATCATGGGTCATGTTCAGTAAATATTTGCTCAATCAAAATTGAAAGTGACTTTTTTAAGAAAGAAAGTGAACAAGAAGGCAATACTGACTACTGACTAGGACAGGGCTCCTTTTCAGTGTGATAAATCCAACTGATCCACTGGCTAACTACTGGTAAAAAGCTGTTATCTATTGCCCAACACACATACACTCATATACACCAGCCCCTTTCTACAAGCTATAGTCAGTCTCTCTCTCTCTCTGTCTCTCTGTCTCTCTCTCAGACACACACACACACACCTCTCCACCTCTCACATACACCAGCCCCTTTCTCCAGGCTGCAGTGATATTTCATTTGTATTTTAATAAGTAAAGCTTGCCTGAAGATCAGAAGGCAAAACAGCCACATTGGTCAGCCATACAGGCCAGGCACTGGTGGCGCACACCTTTAACAAAAGTAGCCACACTAGTTAGTCACAGAGGCCAGGCAGTGGTGGTACATGCCTTGAGTCCCTGCACTAGTGAGGAATATAAGGCAGGATGAGACAGGAGCTTGCTCTCTGTCAGTCTGGAGATTTCAGAGATAAGAGCTCTCTAGTGGCTTGCTGCTTTGCTTCTCTGATCTTCAGGTTGAATCCCAGTATCTGTCTCAGGGTTTTTATTATTCATGCTACAGCAGACCTCTTGTTTCTCCCAGTTAACTGAAATAAGTCCTGACACGGGAGCCTAAAGGGCTGCCCCAGCCTTCATATCAACATCAACAGTTAGCAGTAACAGCCAATGCTTGCTGAGCAGCTTCTAGATGCCTGGAACTTTAGGATGTGGCTGTACTTGCCACAAACAACATTCCATCAGACAGAAACAAAGATAATATACAACCTCCAGGCGGGGAATGGAAAGAGCACTGCTCAGGGCCCTGGCCAGCTGACCCTAAAACAAGCACCTTCTGCACTCTCCAGAGCGCAGCTGGAGCTAACAGCTGTGTCAGAGGAGACTCGATGACCAGGATGAGGACTGAAGCTGTAGCAGCTCTCGGGTGAGTTTCACCAGACAACATTTGTGAGACGACTGCAGCAGTCTACACACGAGTAAGATCGTCAAAGAGAAAACAAGGCGACAGAAAGGTCTGTGCACGTATGGATGGATGGATGTGTGCTGCATTTTTCACGGTTAGGAAAGAATTAAACCTAAGTGGGAATGGGACAGTTTAGCAATCCAGAGAGTTAATATACCAATGTTCTTCTTTCACAAGAAAAGACAGAAAGGCAGAAGTCTGAGATACAAACAGAAATAAAACAGCATTTATTAAGGTTTCTAAGAGCTATCACAGGTCCTGATCTTTTCTTTCCGTGTCAGCCATCACAGCTCACTGCAAATGGGAGGAAACTCGTGAAAACGGGGAGAGACGGACGGGAAACCGGAGCTGGCGCGAGCTGCACTCAGCATCACCACGTCCAGGCGGCACGCTACGGAGTCCTAACAACTGTGCTATGACATTATGATTCGCCAGTATCACCAGTGCTTCACAGATACAACAGCTTCCTCGGGATTAATCCGAGGAGAAATTATTGCACTCCTATGGCCTAGGTGCTGATGGCAAAATTAGAATATTCTACTTCATTTCTTATAAATATGCTGACTACATTTGCAGATAACTGGAGAAGTTACCCACAAGCACTGTAAAATGCCAAGAACTCTTACCGTTAGCAGAATAATGCTTGGTGGTTTCATGGGGTACTCTGGTGGCAGAACTATGCGTCCATGATAAACTCCTCCATCAAAATCAGAATCTGGGGGCCCTCTAACTGTGAAGTGCCATTCAAAAAGGTTATCCTAAGCAAAAACAAGAATCCACAGGATCAAGAACATTTAAAAATTTTATCATTTTTATTAATAGTAACATTAAAAATGCCAAGTGAGGGAAATCAAATGTTTCCTAATAGTGCTATTAGCCTCTAATGCTCAAGATGCCTCAAAAGTCATAAGCAAAAAGGTGTTATTTAACATAAATTTTATGTTTCATAAAAGATGAAATCTCTTTTAACCAAATATTTAATTTGGTTTAAAATTTAAATTTAAAAATTATATATTCATAAATAAGATCCATTTAAACTGGAAACTAATGCCTCAAAAAATCAATTAGTGGAAATAGTCAAATCATTAGTATATATGTGAGTTGTCTTAAGAAAGCTTTAAAAAGTATTCTTCATTATGTATAACTGGCCAGTAATATTAACAGACTAGCTACATGTCACTGTACATTACTAAGTTCTTACACATACTATCTTTTCACTATTATCATGAAAACCCGACTATGTACGGTCAGCACCCTCCTTTCAGAAAGAGCAAAAGAGATGCTTGCGTCGGTAGCTGCAGAGACCCCACAACGGTCTGAGTCTTCCTGAAAGTGCAGTGTGTGGGGTTTTTACTGACCCTCCCTCCCTCCATACTGAACACCAAGTTAACATCACTCACAGACAGAATCCCTAAGTTGTATTGCCAAACGAGCCAGACAAAAGGCTAATAAAACACTCATGAAACAGAATAAAGTAGATCAATAAGAACCTCAAAAACACATCAACAGTCAAAGCAACGGACAGTGAAGCCCTGCAGTCCTCAGGAGAGACAGAAACCAACCTCCAGAGGCTGAGCGTGGTAATGATCGGTTGGGTCTTTCAATTCGGCCGCTTCTTTCATCAGTCGTTTAACAGCTAAAAGAAAATGGAGATATTTAAAACATACTTGTCCAAGTGATTGGCACAGGCTGATAAAAACCTTCCTAGCCAGGTGTGGGGGCGCACGCCTTTAATCCCAGTTCTCAGGTGGTGGAGGCGGAGGCAGGTGAATCTTTGTGAGTTCAAGGACACCCCGATCTACGGAAAGCAGACAGAAAAAAACAGGTCCTACCTACCTACTTTCCCTTGAAAGAAAACCAGGTAGTTGAAAAACAAAAAGCAGGTAGCTCTCCAGACGGGTAGGAAAGGCAGAGAAGATAAAGTGAACCATATAAAGGGTAGGTTAGAGTGTGGGAGACACAGGCTAATGGGGAAGCAACTCCCACACACAAAACCAGATCAATCTGGTGTCGCCTGAGTCTAGGTTTTTTTTGATCTAGGCTTTAAAAAGTTCCTAGCCAGGACTGAGGGCACACAGGTGTAACCCCTGAACGCAGGAGGTCAAGACAGGAAGATTTCAAGTTTGAGGCCAGCCTGGGCCACACAGCAAGACTGTTTCAAACAACTTAAACTAAGTTTACTTCATAACTGTTAATATTCTTTTCCATCTACTACTCTAAAGCGAGTTCATCCACTTTATCAAATACTTCAAGTACTTACTAGGCGCTAGAAGTGGCAACTACAATTGTAACATTCTAGGGCATCAGAGGGACTAGAGATTCTCATCTGGGCAAATGAACGTGTCTGAAATAGGACAGAGACTAGGACTCCTCTTCCAATGATCCTAATGGCCAGTCATGTTGGAACCAGCTTGAGTCTCTTGCTATGTGATGTCATGACACTGTACCTACAGTACCTGTTTAGCCCTTGTCTTTCCTGCTAAGTAGTGGAAGGCTCTACTTCACTATGGCCTCTTCAGAGCTTAGAACAGAAAGTATAAAAATACAACAAATGAATGGTAAAGTCTTCCATCATTTCTCGTCCAAGAATCTGCAACTGTGACTGGCAACATTTTTTAAATGAACTTGACATTAAAAACTTTTTATTCAACACTGATAAAAAACAAAAACAAAAACCAATCCCTCTATGTTTTGGTTGAAAAGGTCAGTGTGGAAGGTCAGGGCCTCCCATCTAGAGGCCCGTGGAGGGAGACTGAAGGCTGTTAGGATGGCTCAGCAGATCTTGTTCAAACCCCAGGACTCTGGGCGGTGGTGGCGCACGCCTTTAATCCCAGCACTCAGGAGGCAGAGGCAGGCGGACCTCTGTGAGTTCGAGACCAGCCTGGTCTACAAGAGCTAGTTCCAGGACAGGCTCCAAAACCACAGAGAAACCCTGTCTCAAAAAACCAAAAAAAAAAAAAAAAAAATACAAACCCCAGGACTCAGAGGCATGCAAGTTTGTAAAGCCAGCACTACTGTAAGACAAGGTGGAGAGACAAGAAAAGTACCTGCAGGCCAACTAGAGCACACAGCAGAAACAGCAAGAGTCTTCATCAACAAGGTGAAAGCAAGAACTGAGGCAGGAAGGCTGTCCTCTGACCTCCACACATTCACCTTGGCACACGCACACCTGCACACACAATCATAATACTAACAATGATGCTAACAGTGATGTCTTAGGGTCTGTATTGCTGCAACAAAACACCATAACTAAAAAGCAAGTTGGGGAGGCAAGGGTTTATTCAGCTTACACTTCCACATTGCTGTCATCACCAAAGGAAGTCAGGAAAAGAACTCAAGGAGGGCCGATTCTGGAGGAGAGCTGCTTACTGGCCTGCTCAGCCTGCTTTCTTATAGAACCCAGGACCATCAGCCCAAGGATGGCACCACCCACAATGAGCTGGGCACTCCCCCAATTGATCACTAGTTAAGAAAATGCCTTACGGCTGAGTCTTACAAAGGCATTTTCTCAACTGAGGCTCCTTCCTCTCTGATGACTCTAGTTTGTATCAAGTTGACATAAAACCAGCCAGTACAAATATAATAAAAGTCCTCTTCTATTACTTCCCCTACTGACAAAAGCACTTTAAAGAAGGGTCTATCCTCGCTCCCAAGGTAGTTAGTTCATGGTAGGGAGATCATGTGGCAGCTGGCTGGTTACACTACATCCACAGTCAGGAAACACAGAGACAAGTGCCAGAACTCAGCTCATGTTGTCTATCAGTCCAGAACCCTAGACCATGGGATGGTGCCCCCCACAGTTAAGGTTAGCCTAATCTATATAATCCAGTCCCTCACGGGAAATGCTCAGAGGCTCATCCACTGTCAGGTTGACAACCCAATGTTATAATGGTTAATTTCAACTGTCAATTTGATGAGACATAAAATCACCTGGGACATAAGCCTCTAGTTATGACCATAGGAGATTATCTTGATCTGATTATTGAAGTGGAAAGACCCACCCACTGTGGATGGCACAATTTCCTAAGCTAGGATCCTGGACTCTGTGCAAGTATACACATATATACCTATACATATAATTGTGTGTGTGTGTGTGTGTGTGTGTGTGTGAGAGAGAGAGAGAGAGAGAGAGAGAGAGAGGACTTTCTGCACTTTGACTTTAGATACCAAGCTCCTGCGGCCACAACTTCCCCACTACAATGAACTGTGAGCCAAGAATAAACACAATCACCCTGCAGCTGCTTCTGTCAAGAGTATTTTATCACAGCAACAGCAAAGGAATCCAGATAGAAACTAGCCATCACATTCTGTTTTAAAGCCACTTAAAAATACCGATTCCTAAGGAGAAGGGCCTCTATGGAATGTCAAGGTGCAAAGAGCTGCCAGGCTAGAGTGGCGCCTTCCTCCTGACAGCCCATCTCTTGCTCCAGCCCCTGCTCCTCTCTCCTTGCAAGATTATTTCCTAGAGCTCTCTGACTGTGGGAGACAACATCAATTAAAGAAGGGACTGACAGCTGCATTCCTACTCCTAAGCCGTTTATGGAGGCCATCTGGTCTCTCTGGATCAAGACTTTAGGCTCCATGGCCCCAGCATCTGCTCTCCTCTTTCGCCCAGCTAGTTCACTGCTTACACTACATTTAGGACCAGAAACATACAAATAAAGAGATCGTTTACAGGCCATGTCTTCCAATCATCAGTTCCCTTGGGAAGTCCCTATCTTACTGTAGCCAATTCCCAAGACATGGTGAATTTCAGGAGGCAGGCGCATTAAAAACCTGAGTCCTAAATGATGCTCCCAATTGCCTCTTCCTGTTCCCAAGAATGAAGGCATGTCAGCAAAAGTTTAAGAATTAATGTTTTTACTTACAAAGACACTGTGAATGTGTTTACTTTTTTAAATAAAATTGAAAATGTGCCAGAGAGTTGCTCAGTAGGTAAAGACACTTGCCACCAAGCCTGACAACATGAGTTTGACTTCTGAGTCCCACCTGATGGAAGGAAAGCACTGAGTCCTCTTATCTTCATCTGAGTGCCGTGGCGCTTACACACACAAACACAAACACGCACACTAAATACATAAACACTAAAACACAGAGGGCTGGAGATAATCCAACACCAGCAGACAGGAAATGAGATGTTTACTTCCTTTCACGGAGCCATTAATCTGAGACTAAAACAAAGCAAGCATTACCACCAAGCTTCTTAGTATTTCAACAAGTTTCATGGCTCATCTAATTCACCTTCTCGATGAAATCAAAATCGTCTACACCAACAGGAAAAATTTTTTAAAACTTTCCTTTTAGAATACCATAATCTTTGAGGAAACTAAAAACAGGATGGAATTTATAAAAAGATACAAAAGTCAATCAAAACTCAACATACTTTGGAAATTTATTAACTCACTATGTAGACCAGACTGGACCTCACATAGATCTGCCTACCTCTGCCTCCCAAATGCTGGAATTAAAGGCACATCCTACCATACCCAGCTATCAATGTATTAATTTCTAAAGTTGCTTAAATTTTATCATAATCTCGAGTACGATAACCTATCAAGATTGAGCAATTTGGGGCTGGAGAGATGGCTCAGAAGTTAAGAGCACTAGTTGCTTTTCCAGATAATTCCCTGGTTCAATTCCCAGCACCCACATGGCAGTTCACAAACTGTCTGTTACTCCAGTCCCAGGGGATCTGACACCCTCCCTCACACAGATATACATACAAGCAAAACAATTCAAATTTTTAAAAAAATCAATAAATTAAAATAAATCATTAAAAAAAAAGATTGAGCAATTTCCTGACAACATTTCACGAGGCATTATTCTCTGACATTCACCCAAGTACGTCTGCTGATCTAGAGCAACCGTGTGACTAACAAAGTACACACGACTTAGCACAGTTCTACTTTTTTTTTAATTAATTGATTTTATTTTTACGTGCATTGGTGTTTTGTCTGCATGTATGCCTGTGTTGGGTGTCAGACCTTGGAGTTACAGACACTTGTTAGCTGCCATATGGATGCTGGGAATTGAACCCAGGTCCTCTGGAAGAGCAGTCAATACTCTTAACCACTGAGCCACCTCCCCAGCCCCACAGTTCTAGTTTTAAACTCCAACTAATTCAATCATTCTGGCATCAAATTGGTAACATTCAAGCATTTCTACTTTCTCTGTCTCTTTTTAATTCTTTAGGTTGTAAGTGATAGGCTGAAGACAGAGGATGTGATCCCTTTAAAATTCAGCTGTGTAGCCGGCCAGTGGTGGCACACACCCTTAAATCCCAGCACTCGGGAGGCAAAGGCAGGTGGATTTCTGTGAGTTCGAGGCCAGCCTGATCTTCAAAGTGAGTTCTAGGATAGCCAGACTGTTACATAGAGAAACCCTGTCTTGGGGAAAAAAAGAAAAAACAGCTGTGCAAATATCATTCTTGCACAGGCATGGCCAATTTTAAATAAATCTCCTAAAGTATGACGGATTCTACAACCGGGCACTGAAGGACACTTGCTTGTCAGTATTCAAGCTGACAACATTCTGTCCAGTCAATATCCTCGGGCTTTTCATTTCTATAGTCTGAACTTTTTTAAATCAAAGATTCACAATATCCCATATGGATGTTAGACTTTAAAGTCCAAACTAGGAAACGGTGTGGGAAAGAAAACACAAAAACAGCAGCAAGGGTACTAGTTCAAGAATCAATACCCTGAGCTTTTCATTCAGAGCTAACGGGGTTTCTTCTCCTGACAAATTTATCAGGGTACATTTAGAATAAATACCATTTACAGAATCCAGTAACACATATCACACCAGCCTTAATATTAGAGAACTGATCATGGTTTGGGGGGTTCGTTTTTGGTTGGGTGGAGAGGACGTTTTTGTTTTTTGCACTGTTTTTAATGCACCAGAAAAAAAAAACAACAACAACAACTGGAGGCCGGGATTGTTTAAATGAAGGAAATAAATTCTCCGCGTGAATTGAGACAAATTAGCAGTCCACCCCCATCAAATCATGATTAATTCTCAAGTACACAGCTCAACTAGTTCAGTTACGGGACATGTTTTTCAATGTCTATAATTCTGTTCTTCTCCGAACACTGAAATGGGATATTTCAACGACAGATCCCCCAAAATGCGAGTCAAACACCTAACAAAGTTGCTCGGCAGCGACAGAGAGGGTCCTGAGGATGCGAGTACAGCCGGGAGGGCTACGGTCAGTACTTCCCGCTGACGTCGCCTGTACACCTGCCCTTGGCAGGACCGTCGCCAGCTCCACTCGGCAGGGACTGGGAAGGGGAGGTCAAGAGCCAAGGGGCGACAGCCAGCCTGAGGCTCCGCAGCGGCCGCCCCGCCCTGCGGCCTGCACCCCGGGACCCGCAGCGGCCTCGCGTAAAGCGCGAACCCGGAATAGCCGCGAGAACCGGGGGTACGCGAGCCGGCCGAGGCGCCGCTCCGAGCCTCCAGGGCTCCCGCCCGGCCGCCCAGCCGCCCCAGCTCCGCTCACCCGGGCTCTTCAGGTTGTAGCGGGTCTCCATGGCGGGGCTCCCGCTACCGCTCCCGTCGGCGCCGCGGCTGCCCGGGTGTCGCGCGGCGGACGCGCCTGCCGAGGGCCTCCGCTGACACCGCCCAGTCCGGCCCGACCGCGGGCGAGGCGCGAGGCGAGGCCGGGCCGCGGGGTCCGCCTCCCTGAGGGCCGGCCGGGCGCCGGGGCGTCGCCGAGCCGGGAGCCGGGCTGCGGACGGCCTGCGGGGATGACGTCAGAGCCAACGCGCCGCTGTGTCACCGCCCGCGCCGGCTCTGTGAGGTCGCCTGACGTGGCGGGACCGGTGGAGACCGGCGGCTTCCTCGTTGTTCCCCGGAGCTCGCGGGATGTTCGGAGGAATTAGTTCCCATGTCTCACATGACAGGGAATGGCTCCTCTTTCCCAGAGGAGAATCTGAGATCTGGATTCACATCCTCAATGTCTCGAGCAATAGGCAAATAGCAACTGCCCTGCCCTTAATGTCTCCCACTCTAGCATTTGAGTGTGTGGCGAATGGGGTAAACCTTGTACCTGCCGTCGACTGGTATGGGACCGGCACGCTAGTTCTGGTGGTCATGCCCTTTACCTTGGCTTCCACTTCCCGTCCTATTAATATTGGCCACAATATTTCCAATAGGGCTCCCCAGAACTGGGGTCTGTCACAAACTTTTACTAGCTCTGCTTCATCTAAAAATAGGAAGTGATTTCTTAAGTGAGTTATGCCTGACTAGCCCTCCGATACGCTTGGCCCTTGTAACTCTTGTAAACGATAAGTTAAAAAAGGCCAGTGATTCCTGATTCCATAGCTGGTTTGATCGGAATCCATGCTAACATCTTACAGGCCCCTTGGATCCTTGCATCGTCATCGTGGGTGTAATGACTGGGCCCTGCTTAATTAACTGATTAATTAATCCTTGCTCCTTCATAAAAGTCAAGTATTTGAAAAGTAAAAGAAATGCAGAATGAGGTGACTAAGATAACATCATTTTGTCTCGATCTTACCCTGACTCCATTTGTGTCTGGTTGGGCACTTTTTCAGTCCCTACCTGATCTGACCAGTTACGTCCGCCTTGGCAGCACATTGGGACTTTCCATGGCTCAGATGCATAACCAAAATATCTGCTGAAAAGTCAAAACAAATGCCACCAGGTTGCCCTGACCTACACCTGACAAGGTCACTGTGGTTTCTCTTTAGAAACGCTGTACCCTGGGCTTTGGTGCTGAGAGTTTCTTTGGGGCCTGAGTCTGCTCTTAGTCGCTGGCTTAAATAAAGGGCTGTGATTTGACCTCGTATGTGTGGTGGTCTGTTACTTTACACCTGGACTATAACGGTAATAATATAGGATAATAACTTGGAATGTACCTGAATAAAAACGAAAACTTAAATGAATTGCTTGATTTCTTTTCTTTTTTTAGCCATGGTTCTCCTGTGCTTAATTTCTTTAAGACTTCAATTGACTTCACCCATAAAAAAAAAATCTGTTATTTTTAACACTCTGAGGAATATGAAGAATAATTTATGAAGAATCAATGAATTGATCAAGCATCCAACACACAGACCTTGTTCCAGGTTGTGAATGTTGAGGGCAGGGGACCCACATTCAAAGGGGTTCGGTTGATTTCTAGGGGAAAAAAAAAGGGAACATATAGGGATTATAATTCAGAACTGTCAGCCAGGGATACACAGAGAAACTTGTCTTGGAAAAATAAAACAAAAAGAGTGAAGTGTTTTGAACTTCATCTTCTGTCATTTGTGGCAGCTCCCGAGACAGCTTTAAGTGGGGGGGGGGGAGTTCTCTTTAGGATCATTGCCAAGACTAAGGTGAAAAGTATTCCAAATTAGTCCTGGGTTGAACCTTTTGTCTCCTATACATTGTAACTTTCTTCTAGGAAGAAGTTGTTTTCTGATAAAATAAAGCATTCTTTTGACAGACCTAAACTTTTTAGAAAATTCCCTTCCCATTCAGTTAGCAGTCAAAAATTTCGTAACCTTTAAGTATATTACTTCCTTTTTATCAACATATTTTCCCCTCTGTACATGTTTTAATTTAGAGAAAATTGGAGTTGATTTTTCTCCTGCAGCAATTATGATTAAGTTTTGACATAATTTGATGCCAGATTTGCTGCTGCTGGTTTTTTTTTTTTTTTTTTCAGCTAAGGAAGGAGAGGCCGTACTTCCTACTGAGCTGACTTTATACAGAGAAGAGCCCCCAAAGGGCCTGATGGTGATGGCATTGAGAATAAAAAAAAAGGGAAGTACCCTTATTGCTCTTGTTTGGAAGGGGAACTCCAGGGGCGAGAGCACCCAGAGACTGGTGGTGGGACCCGAATGACCGCAGGCCCCTGCCGGCCTGGTTATGAGGTCCATTGCTGAGCAACGACAGGGAAGGTGTTATGTTGGAAGCGAGAACACACAAAGAATGAAGGATCAGTGGAGAAGCACACTGGAGTTCGATTTTGTTTACTTCTCTCTTCACCAAGTTATCAGTTGACTGTGATGGAGTTCATGTCCCACCCAAGGGAAAGGGCACTACTTGACCCTGGGGATGTTGGCCATGCAAGTGTATTGTAAATTTAACTCAATCACTTGTTTTTAAAAACTAGGAATTTTTTGTTTTGTTTTGTTTTTTAATGGTTTTTGTATTTTATATATATAGTGTTTATCTGTGTAGCCCTGGCTGTCCTGGAACTCGTTCTGTGTAGACCAGGCTGACCTCAAACTCAGATATTTGCCTGCCTCTGCCTCCAGAGTGCTCTGATTAAAGACGGGCATCCCACCAAAAATCAGGTTTCTTCATATTATTTCGCATTGAGCAAACTTTAAGTTTACTTTAGTTGTTTTGAGTTACTTGAGGCTTAACTTGAACAACATACACAGAAGACTATACAAGGGGTTCCAGCTATAGACTGTACTCTCCCTCCAAGCATGTCTCTGTAAATGAATTTCATTTGTGCTTGGCATGACTGCATACAGAATCATGCTTAGGGCTGAGGTAAGCAGGCTAGATCCCATCTCCTGACCCAGGTTCTAGTGAACTAAAACAATATAAAAATTTCAAAACTTATTATTCATACCTAAGAAACATTTATCTGTAACTGAGAAGCAGAAACAAAAACAAGAGTCTCTGGACTCAGTCAGGCAGAAACAAAGGCAAACCATTGACACAGGGCAAAGGAGTTCCCAAAATAAAAGGGCCATGTCAGAGGAAGCAGACTTGGAGACACCACAGACCTAGCATAGCTTCTGGCTTCAGTTTCCTGCCCAAGCAGAGCAGCTAGAGGGACCCAGCCACACAAAAAACTGGCACCCATATTCACTCTGAGGTGGAGTCCTGGACCATGGGCTGCCAGGATGCCAGGCTGCCTGGGATCTTTGTGGAGAAGAAGAGGAGCTGCTCTGCTCCCACCCACATCACAGTCTGGCTCTGGGGACACCCACTGCTACCACACACCCTGTGCCACAGGCCATCCTGCCCCAGCTGGGACCTTATCACATAGAACTTGCCCCCTGTGGGCTCAGGGAGGAGGCCGGGTTAACTAGGTTCTGGCTCTTTGGGAGGCCATGCATGGGAGCGAGCAATGAGGGTAAGAAGGGTTGAGATCAGACTCTGAGGGGCAGAGATTTTGGAAGAAAGAGGAGGGCAAGCTGGGCAGGAGGGACCAGGTGAGGAGAGTGAGGGACATGGAACTTGGGAGGGAAGAGAGAAGCAGATGGGGAGTCCCCAGACAAAAGACAAAATGAAAGACAGAGTCTACTGGGAACACCAATATAATGCCATTTACAGCATCACTTTTTCCTGTGTCTTTTTAATTTGTATTTTCTTTAAGATTCACTTTGCTAATATAGTTGTGAGCCATGTGGTATCCCCCAGTACTGCAGAATCAGGGATGAGGGAAGGACCCTACCCGGACTTGCGCTTTTGTTTTTATTTAGACTGTGGTTTTTGTATTTTGTTTTGTTTCTTTTACACTTTGAAGCTTTGGGTTTTTTTTTTCTTGTTTGTTTTTTAATTAGTAATGGGCTAAGCTGGCTCAGCAGTTAAAAGCACTTGCAGAGGAATGGGATTCAGCTGGCAGCTCACAGCCATCAGCAACTCCAGTTCCAAGGGATCCCATGCACTCTTCTGATGTCCATGAGCGCCGGACACACACACACGCAGACAAGATACTCACTCACAGAAAACAAGTAAAGCTAAAAAGGTTTCTGTCTTAAATTAGTAACGAAGATTACAACCTGTATCCTCCTTTCTCTCGGTTCTTATGAACCAATGGACGGGTTTGGCTAGAGGGCTCTCATCGTCTAAATTCGGCTCTAGAGGAAACACCTGCAGCTGAGATCGAACTGTGGCAGGGGTGGGAGGCATCCGATGTGTTTGCAGACAGCTGGGCACTGCCCTCTGACGCATCTCAAGAGCTCTTCATGCAGGGTCCCTTGGCCACTCTGCCTGTGCCCTTTTCCCCCTTGTCCCGACCCTGCCACTCCAGTCTATCACTCCCCCCCTCTTCCTAGTTAGCCAGTTGCTGATTGGTGAATTTTCGAAGTCTTCATACCAACCTGCATACCAATGCGTCAGTTTCTACTCGCTACGAAGCAATCTCGGTAAATGGCTGAATTCAATACTTTTTAAGCAGATTGTGTTTTATTTTTCACTGTAATAGCCACAAACTTAAAAAAAAGTAGTGCACAAATACATGTTGCGTTCTTCATACGGCAGACACAGGTCCATGCATACAGGAATCACAGAACTTCTGAGAGCATTTCTGGGGCCCCTGGCATTCTGGGCAATAGTTACTGGTTTCCTTAGCTCACTCGTGGTAACACTATACTGCTTTCCCTCAAAACTCAATGTGCGCTGGGCCGTGTTGGCACATGCCTTTAATCCCAGCACTCAGGAGGCAGAGGCAGGCGGATCTCTGTGAGTTCAAGGCCAGCCTGGTCTACAAGAGCTAGTTTCCAGGACAGGAACCAAAGCTACAGAAAAACCCTGTCTTGAAAAACAAAACTAAAACTCAACATGCAGTATGGACTTCCGCACAGCTCACTCTCGGCACTCAGCACCCAAAAGGCCCACAATATGCCTGTCCCATGAGAAACCATTGGCACTGATTTTACTTCCCCAGAGACCTGAAGCAGAGCTGAGGTGCAGATACTTGTAGACAGTAATATCTGACAGAGGTGGCAGAGTAGGAAGTAGAATTTTTGGACTTTCCATCCATTGGTTTCGACTAAAATACTGTTCAGGAAGATGCCTTTTAACATCCTGAGCGGTAGCCATTTTCCCTTATAAAAGTTACCCACCTTGGGCTGGGCAGTGGTGGCGCATCCCTTTAATCCCAGCACTTGGGAGACAGAGGCAGGCGGATCGCTGGGAGTTTGAGGCCAGCATGGTCTACAAGAGCTAGTTCCAGGACAGGCTCCAAAACCACAGAGAAACCCTGTCTCGAAAAAACAAAAAAAACCAAACAAACAAAAAAAAGTTATCCACCTCGAATGGGAGAGACAAAGCCATGTCAATCATTGCTGAGGTGGTGAGCTTGGGGACACGCAATGACAGTCGTCGTTATTAAAAAGCTACTGAGGGGGCTGGAGAGATGGCTCAGCAGTTAAGAGCACTGCCTGCTCTTCCAAAGGTCCTGAGTTCAATTCCCAGCAACCACATGGTGCTCACAACCATCTGTAATGAGGTCTGGTGCCCTCTTCTGGCCTTCAGGCATACACACAGACAGAATACTGTATAAATAATAAATAAACACTTTACAAAAAAAAAGAAAGAAAGAAAGAAAGGAAAGAAAGAAAGAAAGAAAGAAAGAAAGAAAGAAAGAAAGAAAGAAAGAAAGAAAGAAAGCTATTGAGGGATCATCCAGGAAAGAAATAGTAGCTGGGTGGTGGCGCACGCCTTTAATCCCAGCACTCGGGAGGCAGGGGCAGGTGGATCTCTGTGAGTTCAAGGCCAACCTGGTCTACGAAGTGAATTCCAGAGTTCCAGGATGATCAGGGCTGATACACAGACAAATCCTGTCTCAAGAGATCAAAAAAAGAAAAAAGAGAGAAAGGAAGGGAAGGAGGGAGAGAAGAAGAATGAAAAGAAAAAAGAAAAGAAAGGAAGAAAATAGAAGCACTTATTTGTGGCCATTACTAGTTTGCAGAGCAAAACAGCCCTCTGGCCCGAGGGTGCCTTAATGACAGAGCACTCACCGGTGCAGCAGCGCCTGGTGTAGATCCCAGCACTAGGAAAAACCAAAAGAAATTACAGATCGTACAGAGCTGTAATCCCAGCTCTCTGGGAGGCTGAGGGGGAAGACCGCAGGCTCCAGAATACCTGTCTTAAACAAGCAAATTGGTCTGCAATCCAGTAAAGCCTCCACTGAGAGTAACGCACTAAACTTGAGGTGTGTACGGTCTGAAACACCAAGAAGGCTGTTAGGTCATCCAGTACGTCCTGATGATGGGGAAGGAATGAGAAGGAGCGGTGAAGAGCTGAACAGAATTGTGGGAGGAAGACAGTTCATCTAACCAATATTTTATATAATTTGTGATATAAATGCAAAGATTTAAATATACAGATAATTTAAATGGACTGTATATCACTCACATGTATAGCACTGTACATTAAATAGTGCTTTAAATCATATAGTTTTTTAATTTCTGCACACAGATACATGCACCATGTGCATGCAGTGTTTACGGAAGCCAAAGAGAGCATCAGATTCCTTAGAATGTGAGTTAAATCATCTTTTTTTTTTTTTTTGTTCTTATTTTTTCGAGACAGGGTTTCTCTGTGTAGCTTTGGAGCCTGTCCTGGAACTCCCTCTGTAGACCAGGCTGGCCTACAGCGGTAGACCAGGCTGGCCTACAGCGGTTACAAATGACATACTATCGACAGTAAAACAGTTGTGCTTGATTACAAACGACACCCAGTCTGTCTGTTGAGTGCATACTGAACTTTAATCGGACAACAGCGCCATTGTTTTTATGAATTCCATTTCAGACAGTTGGCATATAACCCACGCATAATAGTATTGCTGTGATTTTTAGTCGTTTCTTATTTAAGGATCCAAAATATATAATGTTCACAAAATAACACTTGGCAAATGTCAATCAGCTTTTATTTCTACTCCTTTGAAAGCACTCTATCCTGGTCACTCACACTGATCTCCACGACTAAAAGTTAGCTAAGACGGAGGCGAGTCAGTCCGACCATAACCCAGAAGTACTTGACTCAAAAATCAAAAGCCTGTCCTGCTCTACAAATCTTCCCGTTCACAACTCCTAAAACCAAACAAAAGTGTCCTAGTGCGGCCGCAGTAGCCAGGAGTTTGCCCTCTCTGGGTATAGTTGCACTTGAGCATCAACACAGATCTACACAGTGCCTTAGGCTAACTCCCAAATCTAAGATAAAATACGAAACGAATGTGAAGATCTGTAGTAATCCCAGTCCCAGACTTGAAAACCACACCACTCAGCCGTAACTCCTGCATCTTTAGAAGTCATTGTCACACGAGGCCAGAGGCAGTAATCGATCCGTATCAGCATGAGTAACGAGAGTGCGTTTGTGATCAGGAACGTGGGCCCTATGCCGCAGGATCGATCACACGGCCCGTGAAGTGATGGGCTTTTAAGGCACATTTCAACAAAAACCCACCAATAGCCAGCTTCAAAACGGAAGCTCCACTTCTACATGGCAATTTCATGTGGTTTACCAGACAGGCAGATGTCTTACCTAAAAAATAAAGTCTTATTAAAAATGCAATTCTCTGTTCAATGAGAAATACTTTGTAAAAACTATTAAGAAAAGGAACCGGGATACGAGCTTAATAGAGAACCTGCCCAACATGCCCAGAATCCTGGGCTCAATCCTCAGCACTGTTCAAGACAAGCATGTTGTTGTACTACTATGATCCCAGGACTAGGGGGCAGTGAAGGCAGAGGGATCAGAAGTGGGAGATAGCCCTGGGCTACATAGCAAGTTTGAGACCAGCCTGGGTCATCTCAAACCCTGTCTCAAAAAAGCAAACAAATAGCATCCTCTCTCTCTCTCCAGTGTGTGTGTGTGTGTGTGTGTGTGTGTGTGTGTGTGTGTGTGTGTGTTGGGGGCGGATTAGACTCTTCAGGGTAGCCAACCTCCATCCAACCTGTTGGCCAAGGCCCATCAGGGAACAGCTCTGAAAATTAAGGGAACGGAAAATTCTCTGGGGTCCCAGGCCCTAACAATTCCTTTGTGGTCTCTGCACAGGGATCGTAAGGAAGGAGCCACAATGCTGTAAGGACTGCTAGAAGCCCCTTAGAACTGCACAGACTATTGGAGGCTCAGCTCGCAACATCAGACATCATCATCGTTAGCAGCTTCGGAAGACCTCTCCCACAAGGTGGTGCACACCTTTGATCTCAGCACTCAGGAAGCAGAGGTCACGTGGATCTGAAACTTCAAGATTAGCCTGGTCTACATAGTGAGTTCCAGGACAGCCAAACCACACACAAACAATAAACAATCAAGAAACCAAGTATAAGACTTAGGGAAGGAAAAGCAATTAGATAAAAAGGGATAAGTTGCTTTAAACACTTCATATATTTTTGCAAGAGTAGCTCTGATGTCCCTAGGAATCTTTTCTAGGGTCATACATGCCTGACAGTGCTAACCTTTGGAATGGCTTGGTATAGGCCTAGATTTAGGACTTCAATTCCCTGCTCATCTAGAAAAACGAACCTATGGCTAACTTAGACCTCTTGAGGCGGACCTTTTCCCAGAGGCCACAAGCTTTCTTGTGTCAGAATTCTCTCACAGAGCAAGTTGGTAGCAAGCTGAACTTGGTAGGCACGGGGGAGAGGAGGGGAGGGGAGGGGGACCGACACACAAGGCAGACTATCACAGATGGACCAGTGATTCGGGTACCAAATGAAGCCACCAAGGACTAAACGCCATAGTGAAGACCTGCTCCACACCTGTGGCCATGGAGCACTGAAAACTGGTCCTGAACAAAGACATAGCACAACAAGAGGCCATTCACAGACATACACTGGTACACAAGTGTATCTAGTCTGAGAGGCCATCTGCCACTGGGACTCTCTGGGAACCCTCTTGGCCTCTGTTATTTTACCTCCTGTGGCAGGTACGGAAGTACCTCTAGAACATTCCCAACAAATCCATACTATCCCCCGTCTCCTCAAACAATATTCATATATCTTTATACTAACTGGCATCGTTTTAGAAATCTGGTCCCTAAGGTTCCTTAGAATAACGCAGCAGAAAGAAGTCACCCACTTGAACACACTGACTACAAAGACGTGTGCCGAGGGAGAGAGTTTCACAAAAACTAGGTGGGTAGGGAGGCATCGCCACAGGGATACAGACTTGGATGGAAGCCTGGTCCTGATATTCTTCTAGAAAATTCCCATTCACACTCATTACAAACACAAGTTCTTACTGTTCTTGCCTGGAGCTCCCAGCCCGGACCTACCCCTGCTCCACTGAAAAATGATTTACCCCTTAACAATTGGTAGTAAAGGTTCCCCAATTTACAAAAAGTCTTTACCGATGTATTACTTTGGATGAATTGCTGATGGCCATATGGACCATAGTATGCACGCCCTTGACATCAAGTACAGAAAAAGTTTAGAAAAGTCCTTATCAAAGTTCATCTCCAGAGAAAAAATGTGAAAAAGTGCAAAATATGTACAGTTCCTGGCAGTTCTCACAGGGGGTCTTCTGATTATCAACACGGACGTTCACATTTATGCAGCGAAAGTAGAGTGGGCTCACTTTGTTACTGTACAGGTTTTTGCTTCGAAGCGCTCATTCTATTTTAAAAAGAGAGTACTTTCTTTGTCCTGAACAAATCTCCGTCCGTGTCGCAGGCTCCTCCTTCCCAAGGTGCAGTGCGGCTCAGCACCCCCATCACACGCGTGGGTTCAGGCTCCTGACAGCCCCTCTACAGCAGCATGCGAGGGGTCCCGTTAGGAGCAGCTCCTTTCTTCTTCCGTAAGCGACTCTGGGCTTTTCGAGATTTCACCATCTTCATTCTCACCTCGAATACCTCATGGATGGCCTTCCGGAAGCAGTGAAAGTTATAGTCAATAAGGCCTGCAGGAGAAGACAAAATGACACTTTAAATGGGTGACACGAGACACAACCTGTCACTCGTGGCATCCGCCGCCAGCAGGGGGCAGCAGAGGCACAATCACCGAACAGGTCCAGCATGGCAGGTGGTCAGGAGAGGTGGGTGTTTCCTGAAGACTATTCCAGGACCTTCTCAGAGTTTTCCACACATTTCCAAAGGTGTCCGTGCCCTCAAAGATGTGAGAAACCACTGAACTGCACTAACTTCTTTTAATCATTCAGATTAAAGACTAATTGTAATTAAGATAAATCAAGACTGTCAAGATGACTCAGCAGGTGTGTTTGCTGTGCAAGCCTGCCGGACCTAACTAAATTCCACCCCCAAACACAAATGAAGGTGGAAGGGGAGAACCAACTCCACACACACAGTAATAGCAACAAACATTTTTTTTCTTACTTTCAGAAAGGGCTGGCTTCACAAGCCAGCCTAAATTCCCCAGAACCTGTCTATGAGTTCAAGGCCAGCCAGGGCTACATAGTGAAACCCTGTCTCAAAAATAACTAAATAATTAGGTAGGGATTAGTTATTTTTTGAGACAAACAATATGGAAAGACACCATCTAACACACGCATACACACAACACATACACATTAAATATGAGCTGAGGGCCGGGTATTGGTGGTGTACGCCTTTAATCCCAGCACGCTGAAGGCAGACACAGGTGGATCTATTACATCAAGCGTTTGAGTTCCAGGACAGCCAGGGCTACACAGAGAAATCCTGTCTGGGGGAAAACAAAACAAAACAACAATTAAAAAAAAAAAGATGATGAAGTTTTAAATGTGCCCATTTCCCTACATTCCTTAGTTATAGCACTAAATTAAACTCAACAACTAGGCCGGGCGGTGGTGGCACACGCCTTTAATCCCAGCACTCGGGAGGCAGAGGCAGGCGGATCTCTGTGAGTTCGAGACCAGCCTGGTCTACAGAGCTAGTTCCAGGACAGGCTCCAAAACCACAGAGAAACCCTGTCTCGAAAAACCAAAAAAAAAACAAAAAAAACAAAAAAAAAACTCAACAACTAGGTTTCTAGTTAGTTTACTATATCCTACAAAACCTGCCTGTCATCAGAGATTGTGGCTTCGTAATAATTCACCAAAGATCTATACGATCATTTTCTACTTAAACTTAGTTTCACACATCAGATATTAAAAGTAACGGTGAAGGCTGAAGGAGCAACTGTATTTGTGCAGCATGAAGCATTTACCTTTAGAAACTTTGTAGTGGGGACCCTGACATGACTTTAGTAGAGGCTCCCAGGGAGTAGACAGACAAGAGCAACATCTGAGCGGGAAGGGCATGGCGGCATGTCTGCATGGGACTCTCGTCCGTGTGCACAAGTTCATCCCAACTAGAAATTGGCAATTCCCAGGTCAAATGTTGTCAAAGGGGGCCAGATGAGGACCTGAAGATTATTTACCATTTTTGCAACTTTTTGGTTAATTATAAGATTAGTTCACAATAAATGAGTTCTCCACCCCAGCTCAAATGTTCCTAGGCTTAAGAACCCGCTGCCAGCTGAAGTTATACATCGATATGGGTCTTGTTTTCCTCAGCTTCCAAAAATGCACAGGAAAGAACAACCAATGATAAATGTGGGACGAGATTTAGAATGTGAAGGTCTGTGTGCACGCACACACCTAGCTCTACACCTCCAAGAGCGTAGCTCACCATCTTTTTCTTAGATTACAGTTTAGTTGTAATTTCTCCCTTCCCTTTCCTTCCTCCTTGCTCTCCTTAAATTCATGGCCACTTTTCCCATGTTACTCCATGCATACATGTATACACGTATATGTTCCCAAACACAGCCTGCTCTGCCCAATCCCTAGACTGCCACCCGGATGCTTGTTTTCCGGGCTGATCATTTGGCACTGGACAACCAATTGGTGGGCTCGTCCTTGGAGAGGACCACCGCTCCTGCTCCCTAACTAGCCATCTTTAGCCGACACAAGCTTGCAACAAAGACACTTATAGTTTCTGTCTGAGTAAAATCATCTATGTAGCAAATGAGAAGAACAAAGCACAGCCCTGTCTGTCTTCACTTGTTGACAGGGGATGCTCAGTACTAGGATGAAACCTATAGCATCACGCAGGAGATGCAAGCTTCTACCACCGTGTACTGGCCCAATCCCGCTGCCCATATTCCCAAAGGAAGCCCATAATCTAACGGATAATCTATTATTTCTTCTAGCAGACGGAGATGAGGAACAAAAAATGAACACTCTCAACTTTTGAGGACAAATGATACAAAAGTCAGTTTGGTTAGTCATTGGGAGACGAACAGCCTCAGAGCTGGAAATATAAATTTAAATGAAAACCAACTTCCTAAAATAGTAAAATTCAAAATTGATAAGAACAGTTGATGAAACTGGGCACATTAAGCAGAGAGTCTGAAAGATATTTTGTTAATATTCACTGGAAGCCACCCTTTTGAGCTGAGGCACTCCACCAGTGCTGCTGGTGGAGGGGGCGCTGGGAGCAAGTGCTCACAGGACACCCCCTAGGCATGCTGGTCAGCCAGTCTAACCAAAAATGGTAAGCTCCAGTTTCAGTGAGGAACTCTGTCTCAAGAAAGTAAAGCAGAGGACAGAGGAAAACACTTGGTCTCTGTCTGCTTTTATGTATCCACATATATGTATGTACATAAAGATACCACATACTACACATGTGCACATAACACCTAACACATGCAAATACCACATACAACATACTAATACAACACATGATTATACCACATGTAACATATGAATATACTACATACAGCACCCATATATATTTTATATACAAACATTATATGTATATACTTCAGAATATATATTATATAGTATATACATATATACATACACACATAACATATGAATACACCACATGCAATGCACACACTAATACACAACAAACAACACAGGCATATACTACATATACCACACACATACATCACATACAATGCACGCATATACCAGAGACACAGAGGGAGAGAGAATACAAACTGGCTTTATTACAATAAAACTAAATATGGGAAAAGTGGGATTAAAAACCAACCAACAAAACCTCTATGAAACCATACCAACCATGCAGCCAGTTTTGTTGAGAACGAAGGGATAAAGTAAAGAGTCAGAAAGAGGACAAGAAAAAAAACTCTCAGAAATGGACACGACTTAGCTCAGATGCGAAGCCTCACTTTGTTCTTTATGAGTTCCTTATTTTAGACCAAGCTGATCATGAGCATTCACTGGTCACCAGACAGTAGAAGCTGCTACCGCGGTTATGACTGCTGCACCTCGCTGGCTCGCCTTGCTTAGCTTAGCTTTGCTCTCTGTAGCACAGGGGATCAAGTCCATGTCTCTGAGCAGACGGACAAGCTCTGAGCCACCCGCAGCATTGTTCATAGTAGTAAACTATGCCCTAGCTACCAATAAACGGCCCTAACCACACTGGCATCATTTAAAAAATAAAGGCTAGGTGGTGGTGGCACAGGCCTTTAATACCAACACTCAGGAAGGCAGAGGCAGGTGGATCTCTGTGAGTTCGAGGCGAGCCTAGTCTACAGAAGCTAGTTCCAGGACAGGCTCCAAAGCTACAGAGAAACTCTGTTTTGAAAAAACAAACAACAACAACAAAAGGTCATATTCAGTTGTTGGTAATGGGTATGTGTGTATGTTTGAAGTAAAAGCAATTAACTGATTTTTTTTTCTTTTTTCTTGCTCTGAATTTGGCCCTTAAAGACATTTTTATAGTATCAGTTATTCCTTCACTGTGTGGATCATGACTTCACCCCTGCTATTTGAAGAGAATGCATGAATGCTAAGTAGAAGACAAATGCCAGCTACCCTAGGGCCTCTGTAATCGGGAGAGCAATGGTTACAGGGGTCACCAAACACCTACACGGTGGCCCAGGGACAGGCCCCCACCTGCTACACAGGCTAAGAAATCCTTTCCTGGTGTTAGAGCCTGGCAAAGTGAAAGCCAAGGCCCCGTGGAGGATTCTGGTTTCCCTTCCACGTCATCCCAGCCATGGCTGCACACCGGGGCCAGGCAGGTCCAGATTAGCCTCACGCCTGCTAACCCAGGGCCCAGTGAGCAGAGTCTAGAGGCTCAGCAGACATGCCGTGTCTACGCACATTCAACAGGCAACAGAGGCAGCGCGGACTGAGGCAGTTCTTTCAAATCACACCAAAAATTACCTTTTCTTTCAAAGCTTTCCTCTCTGACAAAGCAAACGAGCGCCAAGAACTTTGTGACCTCTTTTAAATAAAGAACCGTTGTGTTATTCAGCTTTATAATGGCTGTGGACTCCTTGTCATACGGGGCTCCTGCTCCGTCTTCTTTGAGACTAAATGGAGACAGAAACCAGAATGCATTTGACCTTCAAGAAAGAACCACAAACTGCAACCCAGCAAGAGACCCCCACCTCAGCACACAGAAAACTGTCACCCTAACAGACCATTTATACGTGGAGTGCGTTTGGGGAAAGGATCACAGTAGCACAGGCCCTGGAGGTGTGGCCGCCCTGATAGTCACCCTTTTACCAGCACAGTGAGTGGGTGCTGTGGGAGCTGGCAACTCTCAAGGTGCCTGAGGAGCGTGAGTGGAAGTGGGGGCGAGCCCTCATGCCTCCATGGCCAAAGGCATCTTGTTTTTATACAAAGAAACAGCTAGGTTGCCAAAAGTAAGGTTTCCAAAGAGAGTTCACACAGACCGGACCAACAAACACTTGGGCTTGACTTGAGCCAGAGGAAAGACCGCTAGAAAACTGAATTAAGAGGCTGTGGATAAGCAGGGTGGTGGTGGCGCAGGCCTTTAATCCCAGCACTTGGGAGGCAGAAGCAAGAGGATCTCGGTGAGTTCGAAGTCAACCTGATCTATATAGTGAGTTCTGAGGTAGTCAGGGCTACACAGGAAACCCTGTCTTGAAAAGAAAAAAACAAGAGGCTGGGGATGTAGGTCAGTGGTAGCAGCCTTGTCTAGCAAGGTGAGGCCCTAGGGTCCATCCCCCAGCTCCACAACTCCACAGAACAAAAGACAGTGCCAGGGGATGACTGGCAAAATCTGACTACACAGTAGATAGCAGAGTAGTAGGCTAGACACGCTCAATTTCAATGTCCTGCAACAAGGTGTCCTTATTCTCTGGAAATACAAGGAATCAATAGATCCACAATCAATTTCCCAACAGTCCAGCTAAAACACAAATGCTAGCTATGCATCAGGAAAATAAGAGCAAATGGGTCAACGCGGTTAAAACTGGTAAATCCCCACAAAGGACATACAGTCTATGGTGCAGTCACCAGTTCCAAAGGACCCAACACGCTCTTCTAAACTCTGAGGGTACCGGGCATGCATACAAAGCATAAAGGTTTCGGGCTGGAGAGATGGCTCTGAGGTTAAGAGACCAACTGATCTTCCAATGGACCCAGCAATTCCCAGCAGCTCACATGGCAGCTCACAACTGTCTGTAACTCCAATTTCAGGATACCCGACACCCTCACACAAACATACAAGCGGGGCCGGGCGGTGGTGGTACACGCCTTTAATCCCAGCACTTGGGAGGCAGAGGCAGGCGGATCTCTGGGAGTTCGAGGCCAGCAAGGTCTACAAGAGCTAGTTCCAGGACAGGAACCAAAAGCTACGGAGAAACCCTGTCTCGAAAAATCAAAAAAAAAAAAAAAAAAAAAAAACCATACACACGGGCAAAACACTAAATGTTCATAAAATTAAATTTAACACAATGTTTCTAAACTTGCGAACAGTGACTGTCTCTAGACAGTGAGGTTATGACTTCTTGGCTTTTGCTTTTAGTTAGGATCTAAAGCAGGCTTCCGCAGGCCAGGCAAGGGCCCTATCACTGAGCTCAAATCCCTGATCCCAAGCTAGCTTACTTTTCATGCTTGTCATAAGGAGGTATTGCCTTTACAACCACAAAAAGTAACACAGCAGACAAAATAGAAGAGCCAAAAAAAATTACAAGAAGAAATTTGTTAAGTTTTGCAACTGAAATTGTTCACTTTTCCATCTATGAGCAAGGAAAACACGTGAAGGTGGAATACGTGTGTGTGTGTGTGTGTGTATACATCCATGTAAGTGTGTGTGTCTGTGTGTGTTTATGTGTGTGTCGAGCTGCTAACTGCGCAGAGCCTCGGCTGAGAGTCCTTCGGAAACAAATCACCTGGTCTCCAGTAGGCAGCAGAGAAAGAGCAGGAAGACTTCCTGTCACAGACCCCCTGCTTACTGGGCTGCCTGCTAGGGCCCTAGTCTCCACCCACATTCCTGCTCCCACCATGCTGGCTACTGAGCAGGCTCACAGCTGCTCCGGTGGCTGTGACCGTGACCATGACCCAACAGCTTGGGGAGGAAAGGGTTTATGCTGCTTGAACTTCCGAATCATTGATCATTAGTGAAAGAAGTCAGGACTAGAACTCAAAAGGGCAGGAACCTGGAGGCAGGAGCTGATGCAGAGGCCATGGAGGGGAGCCGCTTACTGGCTTGCTCAGCCTGCTTTCTTCGAACCCAGGACCACCAGCCCAAGGTGGCCACACCCACAATGAGCTGAGCCCTCCCACATCAATTACTAATTAAGAAAATTCAGCCCTTCAGGCACGCCTACAGCCCATCTCACGGGCCATTTTCTAAACTGAGGCTCCGTCCCCCCTGCTGACTCCAGTTTGAATCAAGCTGAAGTAAAACTAGCGAGCACCCTGAGGAAACTCTGGAGCCCACAAACCACTGCGCTCCAAACCCGTGCTTATGGAATCCGTGGGTTCTCAGAACCCCAGCGCTCCACTCCAGAAAAGTCATCTCTGAGGAAGCCCACCTGCCTCGCCTCATGTTTGCTTCAGCTGGTGCAAGCACCTCTGATCAGCATCATTTACCCAAACAACTAACCACTTCTAATTGCCACACGGCACAATAATAAACATGCATAGCATTAACTATGGGGCCAGAGAGTTGTGCTGTTCACTGTACCGGATTACCATGGCAACTGAGGCTGTAACCAGCCTCACTCAGCTTCCACTTACATCTTAGAAATAACAGACTATCACAGGGTCACAATCACGAGAAGGGCTACCGGTAAAGCCATTATGTCCACGTCTGATGACAATAATAAATTATGACAAGTACAACTTATCTAGGCCCCATCAAGGCAGGAACATTATGAGCCTATTTACAGTGTTTTCGTTCTTACCACAGCCTCAGGAGTAAGTATGTTATGTGCACACACGTGTTTGCATGAATGTAACAGAGTTAACAGAAAATCTCACAGGGTGGGCAAAGAATTTTCAGATAATGGAAGACAGAAGCAGCTAAACTTGAAACTTCCAGAAGCTGACGGAGCAGGCTGAATGTCACGGGGTGTGAGGCAGAGAGAGCGCGGATGAAAATGCATGGTCTAAGAGACCGGCCAGCCACGTGTGACATCAGATAACGCCTCGTTCACACTCCAACTGTGCAAACTTGCTCAGCGTACTGTCGAGCATGGAGACTGCTTCTATCTCCAGTTATACCAACTTTCCAACCGAAAAAAGCGGGGGCTGAGTGGTGGCACATGCCTCAGCACTCAGGAGGCAGGTGGATCTCTGTGAGTTTGAGGCCAGCCTGGTCTACAGAGTGAGTTCCAGGACAGCCAGGACTGTTTCATAAAGAAACCTTGTCTTGAAAAACAAAAACAAAAAATACAACTTCCTCCACTCTCTAATGTTATTTTAGGAAGTTTTGGTTTCTATGAATTGTTAAGGTCATAATAAAAATTAGCAGATGTCATTTGCCTGGTATTATAAGTCTCTGCTACCCAGACAATTAAAATCAAATTTAAAAAAGTACTGAGCAGGTATTTTCTGTACCAAACAGGGTAATGGAAATGGTATGCATGCTTGTGGGTCTATTTTTATCCCATGGGGCGTACTGTGTGTGCAGATTTCTCAGCTTCTGACCATGATCCTTTAGACCAGGTTCAAAGTCTAGTCTTTCTTGCTGACAGAAAGAATGGCTACTGGAAAAGCCACCATTCTAAAGTCCGTTTCTGCGTCTGTAAACCAAGTATAGTAATTGTAATGGATTAAGTAAAATGCTGCAGATCCCCGAGTGGCTGCAGTGGCAGAAACGCTGCAGGTCCTCAAGCAGCAGCAGTGGGCAGCGGTCCAGAGAGCAGCCAGCCCAAGGCAGTGGGCCGCGAGTCCCGGGCAGGGAGCCGTGTGGTGGGTGAGAGACCTCCATGGGGTAGCCAGTCCCACAAGGAGAGACAGACAGATGGGCAAGCCATGAGACCATGCAGCAAGTCTCTGAAGGCTGCTGGTCCCAGGCAGGGAGCCATGAAGTAGGTGAGAGGCAGAGACATGGATAGGCACGCCATGCAGAGGGATGTTGGATATTTATTTCATGGGTTATGGAAGAGAAGGGGAGACAGAGAGAAGAGCAAAGAGGGAGGGGAGAGAGGGAGGGAGGGAGGGAGGGAGGGAGGGAGGGAGGGAGGGAGAGAAACAGAAAAGGGGAAGGGGAGAAGTGGGGAGAGACAGAAGCTGCCTCTTTGAGAGGAAGACAGAAAAAGAAAGAACTCAGGCTGGAAGCTGAAGAGCGGCTGGTCTCTTAAAGGGACAGGACAGATCATTACAGTAATCCCTAACTCATGGAACAACTAAATTAGATGATTGTAGCATGAATAATAAAAACCCAGAGACAGATATTAGGGTTCAACCTGAAGATCAGAAAAGCAAAGCAGCCAGCCACTGGCTCTTCTACCTCAGACCAAAAATGGGCGAGATCCTGTCTCTACAAATCCTGAAGACTCCACAGCCCACACTTACCTCTCCACTGAGTTCCTGTCCTTATATTCCTCTCTCCACCCAGCCATATCGCTCCTGTCTCCACCTCCCTAGTGCTGGGATTTTAAAGGCGTGCGATCCCAAGTGCTGGGATCACCTTTGTGTGAGTTCCGTCTCTCTTTTAGACTGATTCAATCTTGTGTAGCCCAGGGTGGCCTTGAATTCACAGAGATCCGTCTGCCTCTGTTTCCCAAATCTTGGGATTAAAGGTGTGTGCCATCACTCCCTGGTCTGTATGGCTGACAAGTGTGACTACCTTGCCCTCTGATCTTCAGGCAAGCTCCATTTATTAAAACACAAATAACAGACCACTATAGATGATACATGCAACAAAGTTTCAATCACAATAGGCAGGTGCTCAACAATTACCTGCTATTACTGGCATGTTAAATGATCTATTTATAGATCCCAGTCATTTAAAATGAAAGTACCAAAGTCAAGTGAACAAATGCAAAGATGCCCAGAAGCTATGAAAAGGCAGGCAGGTGGGCAGGCAGTCCTCCATCCCCTCCCCCACATGCCCCGCCCTCCCCCACTTCTCCTCCCTGTTTGTACCACGCTGAGGACTGATCTCAGGACTTGCTTCATAACTAAGCCACACCTCCAGCCCTGGGAAGGACAGCACAGTTATGGCCTTTAAGAATGTTTTATTTGGGAAAGGGGAAAGCATAATCAGAATACACTGTCTAGGGGGGACAGGAGACTTGCTCTAATTACAATAGAAAATAATGCTTTGCTTACCCATAAATACAAGAGATGTCGATCACCACGTCGATCATATCACAGCAGAGCTCGTAAGTCTGCATGTCCACGGGAGTGCTGTCAGTTGCAATATAAATCTTACTGACCACATCAAACAGAAACGCCTTTTCAATTCCGGAATTCTGACAGGGCGGGGGAAAGACACGCCTTAAAGAAACAGCAAGTTCCGACCACTTCGTGGTTATATAAAAAATGATATTCCACCACACTAATTAGGGAAGGGGACACGGAGGGGAAGGAACAGCAGCATGGAGGGTGGGTGCGTTAAACAACAACGTAAGCCTCCGTGAAAATGTCACAGTGAAGCCTTCTACTGTGTACAGTCAACAGACAACAATTTTAGAATAAAGTGATTTCTTTCAAGATTTAAAAAATTATATGGCATCACCAATGCAATATATAAATAAGTCAAAATTATCAGGAACTCCTATTGTAGCATTTTATTGCAATTTTAACTCCACTGTCATGGGTTTGAAAGGACACATGAAAGGCTGAATTAGTCCAAGTTATTTATCTTTGGTGAACCATTTGAGCAGTGTTTCCTAACTCTTGGCCTGGCCTTTTGTAGGACTCATCAGGTTCAGCACTCAGACAATGTTGAATTTCCTTACATTCATGTATTTTTGTTTCAAGGATGGTTAGGACTTGCAACAGCACAAACGTGGAGGTCAGAGGACAACTTTTGGGAAGGAATTAGTTCTCTCCTTGTATCGTGTGGTCTGGACTGGATGCTGGTGGTAAGGCTTTGGCAAACCTGCTGGCCCCAAAAGCAGGCTTTCTGCTCCATATCCAAGATAAGACTCTGTTAATACTAATGATTGCCTCCCGCTTGAATAAGCAACCCAAGCACCAGGGAAACACACACTGCCAGAGTTTAAAGGCTCTAAAACAAAACGTAGGAATAACCTTCAAGAGTGATGCTGAAGTGTCTGAAATGCAGGCAGGCATTACAACTTTTCACTCTTGCCGCGTTGCTCTCGGATTCTGCAAACGACCTGGTCAGGAGCAAACCATCTACTTACTGAGATAAAGATATTCAGCAGATTCTCCAGCGTCGGGAGCTGTGGGATCAGTTTCTGAACCACTTTACTGAAGGCTTCAAATATTGAATGGTCATAAATGCTTGTCAGATAAAAGCTGAAAGAGAAGGCGGTTTCATCAGGTTCTCTCTGATTGAGCGGTTGTTTTGAGCTCTGTCACTAATGCCAGTGATCTTATGTACAATTTTAACATACAAGCACCAGCCCCCTTCAGAATTCATAATGAATTGGTCAAAACCAAGTATGTCCTAGCAGGCAGCCTCTATCCCTCCCTAGTGCTAGAGCCAGGCTGTCTGCACTGACTGGTAAGCTTGGGAATTTGGCCGTCCTGTGTGAGCATCCTGACACTATACAGGGACTCTGCCCTCATCCTCACGTCCTGTGTGAGCATCCTTACACTACACAGACTCTGCCCTCATCCCCACACACGCCTGTTGCCTCATTAGTAACTTTTACATTACTAATACTGAAGCATGCAAACATTTTCATCTCCCAATTTACAAAGTCAATGATTATGTACTATCCTACCCCATAAAGTAGATGGGAGAAATTTTCCTCTGAATTCCTATTCTAAAGATTTTCAGCCTTACCTGTTTGAGGTTATAAATACCATGCTATTAGCAGTAACTATTATTGAGTATCAGTTAGCATCCTGGGTTAATGTCATGGGTTTGGTGTGTTTTTCATATGAGATGAGAAGTTTAGTTTTGACAACTTGTTGAATACAACAAGAAAACAAAACACTATTTTTGCCAAAGGCTAGCATTTAGCAAGTACACAACATTCTTGATTTCAGGTAAACAAGTAAATCCACGCCATCCATGCCTAGCCAGTCCCCACCCAGCCAGCGGTGGTGACCGAAACCCAAGTCCACTTGCTCCAGCCTTTCTTAGGACCCAGACCCTAAGGGTGTTGGCTCTTACCTCAGGTGAATTTTTTCTAAGCCAGCATCTGCAAGGTCATCGTTGGCCCTCTGGTGAATGTCTCTTTGGGTTTCAATTTTGTGATCATCCGACAGACCATCCACTTTATGAATAAATACCTCGAAGTTAATGTCAGTGTTCACTTTGTAGGCTCTGGTCACTGTGAGGTGGAGCCTGGCCAACGCTTCCATATAGTCATCCTGGAACAAAGGTCACGCCTTCAGCTTTGTTTCCAGAACCTTCTAGACACTCATCGCTGGAAACACATAGTTACGACCTCCAAAAATATTTTGCCAAACTCACAACAACCACAAAATTCCGGCATCAGGAACTTTAAAAATACAAACCTAAGTTTGCTAACACAGAGATGAGAAAATACAGCTTAAAAAAAAAAAATCCAGCTGATCTGCGTAGGCACGGTGTAGGTTGTTGGTTGATAGCCATAAGATAGGAGCTGCAATTCTAGGAATAGAATCTGGACCAATACCTAGGTCCTCCAGGGAACAGGATGCCTCCCAGCTTCCCAAGGCTCTCAAGGATGTGATGGAGACTACAGATGGAGCATGAGAAGGCTGGGTAGGAGGAGGGGTAGGAGTTCAATACTAATCCAGAGACTGCAGCTCTCCCGCTGGCTTTTGTAAGAAAAGGGAAGTCAGCTGAGCCATACTTGCCTGTCTCTATGATCTCCAGAACTGCTCGGTGCCACAGTGCAGAGGTGTGGAGTCTTCCTCAGAGACTCCCAAAGACAGTGCCATCACCAGAGCCTCCACCTCCAGCCCTGTACAGAGTTTGAGACTTCTGGTCTAGAGCAATTGTTTCAGATACCACAATGCCATGTTCTTCTCCTTCTTATGGCTAATAATAAAATAATAAACACCTGCACATCTGTCTTTCTGTTTAGTAGTCAAACTATGAGTGTATGGAATGGTGGTTCATCCCTTTAATCCTAGCAGTGGGGAGGCTGAGGCAGGAGGATTGCTATGAATTACAGGCCAGTCTAGGATATTCTTTGAGATTCTGTCTCAAAACAAATAAAAAAAATAGAGATGGAGATACAGCTCAATGGCAGATCCCCTCCTCGCCTAGTATTCATGAGCACTCTGGCATCTGAGTCCGGATGCCAAAACAAATAAATAAACAAATCTTTTAAATAAGAAAAATATGCCAGGCAGTGGTGTCGCACACTTTTAACTCCAGCACTCAGGAGGCAGAGGCAGGCAGGTTTCTGAGTTGGAGGACAACCTGGTCTACAGAGTGAGTTTCAGGACAGCCAATGCTACACAGAGAAATCTTCCCTTAGGAGAGGAGGTGGTGGGAGAAGAGACAAACTGAAGGATCCCTATCAAAGCCCCATCTGTCCCCGTCCTCACAGTCCAGCGTCTGTACCACGGCCTCCGAAGTCACTTCTACTGGAGCAAATCAACCCCACCTATCTTTACACTACAGTCACACACAGTGGAAGCAAAGATGAACGTCTCTGAGATGATCGGTGCTAGGCTCCAACTTGTCCTGCAGAGAAGAAAGCACCTGCTGGGGTACAGCAGGCTCTGAAGACGACCAGGCAGGGCAGAGCGACCCTGGCGGTCCTTGCTAACAATGGCCCTGGTTCAAGAAAGTCTGGAATAGAATACCGTGCCGTGTTGGCCAAAGCCAATGTTCCACTCGACGGTCGCAATACTATTGAATCAGACACACCATGAGGAAAATCCTACAGAGCATGCACGCCGGCAATGGTCGGCCCCAGGGGATCCTGATACCATGAGAAGCCAGAGGAGACCAGGGAAAAGTAGATCAGAAAGGTTTTTTTCTTCTATAAAAACTTTCCAAAGCTTGTTTTTAAAAACAAAAATTCAAGTTGTGGGCTAGCAAGATGGCAGAGTGGCAATCCAAACAAGCCTGAAGCCCTAAGTTCAACTTCCAGGATCCATATGGTAGGAGAGGAATGGCTCCCTCCAGCTGACTTCTGACCTCCACAGAAATATCATGGCACATGCTCAGAATAAATAAATGTAAAAACAAAACCAAAATGAAACAAGTTGTACATGTGTCTAATAAAGGGAGGCTTCGACAAATCTGCCTAGCCTCCTTCCTCTTAATCAGTCTATGTCTTTCAGGTGGTGCTTCTCCGTGACCCTGGAATAACTGACCAGCCAGGCGGGTTACAAACCCTAGACAGAGTAACCCGTCAAGGCGGTCTACAAACTACCGCACCAGGTATATGACCTTATTTATGGGTTAGGTAAGTGTGGGCTATGACTGACAGGGAGCCTTTTCTGCAGAATCTGAGGGCTCTGGGAAATCCTTGTTTGACAGAAGGGCCTATCGGAGATTTAAAAACCTAAACCACTGGGCCAGCAGGATGATTCAGCAAGTAAAGGTCCTTGGCTCAGGTCTGACAAGAGTTTGATCCCCTGAGCCCAAAAGGTGCAGGAAAGGAGACTGGAGGAGCCTCTGACCCCACATACATGTGGGCTATGGTGAACGCAAGTTTGCACACACATTTGTATGTGCATCACACACACACACAGACATACATGCACAATTTTACAAAAACCACTGCAAACGAATGTGGGTGAATGTGGGGAGGTAGGTGTCGCCCGTGGACAGTCTGTACCTGGGAGTCGATGACAAAGATCAGTGCTCCTGTTCCCCGGAAGATCATCTCGTAGTCAAAGGTCGGGTCAAAAAAGTCAATCTGCCCTGGGAAGTCCCAGATCTGAAAGTTGACAAAGGAGCTGTTGGAGACGTCTTCCCTGCAGATCTTGTTGGTGCTTTCCAGGAACAGGGTCTCACTCGGGGACATCTTGTGAAAGACAACTTTCTGTATGGACGACTTGCCGCTCCTTCTGAGACCCATAAGCAGGATCCTGGGCTTCACCTCAGTGCTGAAGGGGTCGCTCAAGTCCAGAACTGGAGAAACCACAGAACAGGACAGGGTGAGTCGTTCTAACGCAGGGTTTCACCTCCATGTCAGATGGTCTGTGACTCAGATGCTACTCTTCCAAACGGTGTCCCTTCTACCACCCACTCATGAGAGGGACGGACATCTGGGGACCTAAGGCACTGAAAACTGCCCTAACACCCTCACATATCCCTAAGCAATACAAAGACAGCTGGGAGAGGAGTCTGCAGGCCTGGAAAACCGTGGTGCAGTGATTCTTACTGCAGTGCATGGGACCTAAAAGTGTCTGAGGCAGGAGCTGCCGTCTTCCTTCCAGACACTCCCTCAAGGATTAGCGTGTAAGAGACACTGATTAAAATGTGAATCACAGGGGAGGACGTAGGTTCGATAAACAGAGAAGAAGCGGGTTCACTAAAGAATCAGAACAAACTCTTCTAGATTCAATACGACAATTGAATCTAGAGAAAAAAATGATCACCTTGGAGCACAAGCAATCCAAGAAAGGGCCATGGGGGTTCTAGAAACAAAAATATTCTGAGGACAAGGCAGACAGGATGAAAGGGGGACTCCACACCCACAAGGAGGGGAAGAAGAAGGAGAGGGAGAGGAGGGGAAGGAGAAAGGAAGAAGGAGGAGGAGGAGGAGGAGGAGGAAGGAGGAGAAGGAGGAAAAAAAGCTCATTTCTACTACTATCCCTACTTTATTCATAATACTCCAAAACCAAGAACAACTCAAATGTCTATCAACAGGTAAATGGATAAGCAACTTGTAGCACATCCTAGCCATACAAGGAACTAAGCAGGGGCTGGGTGCTTGCCTAGTATGCACCAACGTCCAACCTGAATCAGCAGCACAGGAAGAAAGGGAGGGAGGGAGGAAGTTGTTGGCGCTCACAGATGAACTGCAGAAAAGGATCCAGTTCTATTTTTTTTTTTTCAGAAAGATTTGAAACACTATAAACTAATGTACAATGGCACACAATGCCTCAGTGGCTGCCTGGGGACAGGAGTAAGGGTAGAAGGGACTCCAAGGGGGTAAGGTAACTCTGCAGTGGATAAGGTGCATAAATGCTTCATCTGTGGTATCATATCAAATGTGTACTTATTTTTGCAAATCGTATTCTAATGCAAGTTATTTTAAAACTGCAATCCCAAGGAAAAGAAATTGGATGAGCTCCAGTTGCTTTTACTACTACCTCCTAAACAGTGTTCAATGGGAGCAATGCCCTGGGGCCAGCCTGGGGAGTGGAAGTGCTGGGTATCTAAGGCAGATCATCAGACCTGGCAGCAAGCACCTTCATCTGCCAAGCCTTCTCACTGGCCCCATCTACTGATCTTTCTGAATACAACTTCCAACAAATAAACAAAACACAAGCATTACAATGTCCACAAATTGTAAGTCTTTCTGCACACTTTTTATGAAAAGGACAAAAGATACTGAAAGAATACCGAAAGGAGGCGGGAACAAGAAAGAGGTGGTTTAGGAAGCAAAGCTGTCCTGTACCGCTGCGGGGTTGGGGAGGGCTGCGGGGCTGGGGAGGGCTAATCTAAATAAAGTGCCGCCTAGGACAGGAATCTTTCCACGATCCTCTTTCCAACGCAGAGCCCGTCGCTTATCTAGAACTCGCTTATGTTCCCATTATACCACCCTATGTCTGTTCTAATAATAAAACGGGAGAGGCGGCTAATAAAAGGGCAGGTGTATCAGGCCTTGAACTGGTCATCCTGCTTCCCACTCTTCGGAGTGCTGAGATTGCAGACGCACATCGCCACGCCCGGTTATTAACAGCTAGTAGGAGGGACTTGCTGTATTCAGCACCTGTAGACCCTTCAGGGAGTATCACCAGCTTACCCTACAGCGACTCCAGTGACAAGCGAAACCATCGCTTCCTCAGACTCCAAGGGGCACAGGCCACCGTGAAAACAGTCCAGATTCAGGCAGACTGGGGCGAGCAGCTATCTTCACCAAGTTTGCCTTACAAATTGGGGACTTTAGGGGAAACTTTACTTTCTGATTCAACGACAGGACGGCAGATAACAATGGGGGTATCTTTTGTTCTCGCTCCTTGCCACTTTTTAAAGCACGGTAATTTACTTTAGCAAATGTAAAGTCAGGTGTCAAAAATTAATCATTATTTATGGTAAAATTATGAATTTATATGGGGTGCTGAGGATTGAAACCAGGAGCCAGGATACCCCTGGCTTTATGGTAATTGGTTTTGGGGGGATATGGTAATGTGTGTGTATGTGTTGGTACTTTATGCAAGTATGTGGATGCCAGGTGGACTTTGTGTGCCTTCCCCATTCTATCCGCCTTATTTTGGAGAAGCGTCTGAAGCTGGAACTTGCCAACTTACCTAGGCTGTTTGTAAGCTGCAGGGCTCTCTTGTCTTCCCTCCCCAGGGCTGAGATGACAGACACCTACCCCCCTCCACCTTGCCGGGAATCTGAATTCTGGTCCTCACGCCTGCACAGCAAGCATACTGCCCACTGTTTCAGCTCTGGTCCCTGTTTAATTGTTTTTAATGGTTTAATCATTGTCCCGTTTCTGGAGTTTGATTTGGGGCAGCGTATGAAGATGAGACTTGCCTTACTGTGATTAGCATCAATGAAAGAAGGATTAAGCAGTGCCTCAGTCCATCCTCAGCGGAACTAAGCTGCTTGAAAACGCTCCTGCTGTTCATGAGTAACTATGGAGTGGGAGCCAAGGGAGATGCACATTTGAGTCCCAGCTCAGCTGCGCCACATTTTCGAGTTTACCACACATGGTAAAACTCCCAAGGGACTCAGGTTAAAGGTGAGATAGGGGCTCCACACGTCACGTAGACTAGGGGCAGTGGGAGCTTTCCATCTTCAGCCTACATTCTCTTACACATCTCCTGACAAATGGCCTCAACTAGCAATGCTAGTCCATCCAACATCCTACTCCCAGGCTCCCAGAGATGACAGACCGTGATGGGGGAAACTCCCAGACCACCGTTAGATGTAGGCACTAAACTTCCTGTTAGGTCACTAGTGCATTGTTCACACCATAGCCATCTTTTGCCAAATAAGTCCCTGATTTTCACTTTCTCCTAAGTTTGAGAATAGATAAATGCAGACTTCACCAATCTAAATGGGGGGTGTGTGCTACAGAAATGGATGGTTCAACAGACAGCTAAAGCACCTATGCTGGGTGGCTCACAACCTCCTGTAACTCCAGCTTCAGATCTGATACTCTCCTCTGGGCACCTACATCATGCAGCACGCGCACACACGTATGCACACGCGCGCGCGCACACACACACACACCAGACAAAACCTTAAAAACAAAACCTGCCAGCCTTCAGAAGGACAAGGAGCAGGACGTCTAAATTCTTGGCTGCCCCTCTCCCAGTTCCAGCTCCCTTGCAGGAAGTGCTGGCCGGGGAAGGCAAATGTTCTAACAGAGATTGTGCTTCGGGGCCTAACCTCCAGACTTTAACTAGGAAAGAACAGAGGCCAAAGATAAGGGAAAGTGTTTAAACGATAAAGAATCGAAGAAAGAAGCAGACCACCAGTGTACAGCAGACAGCGGAGCAAAGCCAAGCTTCTGCAGTGTTTGCCAGAGCAGAAATGAACGTGCCTGCTTCTCACCACGTGAATGTGCTGTAGCCTTTTATAGCAAGATTCCAGGATTCCGCCTGATCCGGGAACTCCCAGTGGGGGCTTATTACTGAAGTCATCAAAACAAAGCTGCAGGCAGGGTTGCCTTTAGATTAACAACACTGGGGGCCTCCCATTCCGGGCTCTGGAAAAGTCTTTTGTTTCAGGAATTCTTCCCCTTGGGCAGGGCTTTACTTTCACTTCAAATTTTGCCAAATCAAACTTCAAAAGTGCCCCCAAGCATCCCAATAAAAACGGCAGAGGAGGAAAAAAAAAAAAAAAAAAGAACGGGTTCTATTCCCTCCTGGCAAACGCGGGCCCCCGGGACTGTATCAAATTACCGGCTTTTCCTCTGGACTAGGGTCTCCTCTTAAAACTCCCACACAAGCTCCCTATTGTGCACCTACATCTTCAAATACCTCGCAAATGCATCCCGTTCAGCCTTTTTATGGGAGGATCTAACTGCTAGATTCTGACAAATGCTAATTAATAATAACGCGACTGAACAAATTAGTTTTTAAAAACATGGCTAAGTGATCCACTGTGGGACCAATTAAAGGGCCCGCAGAAAGGGAAGCATGCTTGCGTACAGGTGCACACACCAATTTAAACAATGGAGAACCAGTACCAGTCCTCTCTGGAGAAAAGCAGCCAGGGAAGGGAAGGGGTAACTCGGGAAGCTGTTCCTCATCCGCCGGGCTCAAGGCTTAGTTAACTTTATTCCTTTCTGATTCGCCGAAGTAGTCCCTGCCAAATGCACAATCAAAGCTGGCTTTCGAGAAAGGCTTTGTAGAGAGCTTCAAGTTCAGTTCAGTAGATTCTCCATAAAAGTTCTTAAAACTCCAGCCACGAGGACTTTTATTCCTCAGTTTCTTCAGTGTGGGGCATTAAAGAGATTAGACCTTTCCCTGAGATGTTTACAACCTACACGGAGAATGTTAACAGCCCCATTCAACTGACCTTTTCAAGTAACCTTCCGCTGGGGGGGGGGGCGGTGAGAGGGTAAAAAAAGAAAAACAATCAAAAATCCTAAACTCAACTTCTTTGTGTCCCTGGAATGAAACGCAGGCGGCCCCCATCTGAAAGGCTAACTCGAGCTCCTTCGGGAAGAAACAGTTGGCTTCAGTGGCCAAAGATCGCTCGCCCCGCGCCCACTCCGGGGGATGACACGAGGTACATCCAAAGTATCTTAAGACCGGGATCCCCCGAGGTCTCCCGGAGACTCGGGTACCACCTGCAGCGCGGGCCCCGCCCCAGAGCTCTGGTCCCACGCCGCGGACCTTCTCGCGACTATAGCGGGGAAGAATGACACGCGCAGCTGTGGGCAACCCAGCAGGCACGCTGCCGCCAGCTGCCTCTTTTAGCTCGACATCCGACCCGGCTCCCCGCCGCCGTCTGCAGCCCGGCCTCGCCCCTCCCCCCAACCACGGCGCCCAGGACCCGCGCTCCCCGCATCGCTCCGCACAGCGCCCCCGGGATGGCGAGCGCGCAAGGCAGGCCGGCTCACCTCCCTCCTCCGGCCCGCTGTCCAGCTCGGCGTCCGAGGACCCGGGCCCGTCCTCGTAGCCCGCCAGTCCCACCAGCTCATCCTCCTCCTCGTCGTCGCCGCCGTCCTCACCCTGTAGCTGAGGCTTGCCCAGCACCTGGCTCATCACGCCCACGCTCGGCTCCAGGGTCCCGCGTGGGCCGAACCGCCCGCGCCTCCCCGGGCGAGCCTGGTGTTCCGGGGGCTGCAGCGGCGCCCAGCCCCCTCTCCCGCCGCCGCCGCTGCCAGAGGAGCCAGCCGGAGCGCGGCAGTTCTCCCCGGGAGCGCGAGGGAGCGACTGCGTGACCCGAGTCACCTGACGCTTGTCACACACACGCACCGCCGGGCGCGCGCTCGCCGGCTGCAGCCACCGCTTGCTTGCTTGGCGGGGCGCCGGCCAGGGCCACACACGTTCTCCGCCCCCCTCCCCTACGGAGCGCGGGTGTCCAGACGCACCCCCGCCCCCTCCGATGCTGCACGCGGTCTCTGCACGCGTCGCCAAGAGACCACCTTGCCGAGGACCACCCCGACCCTGCCGCCTGCCCTCTGCAGCGCCTCTGCCTTGCACGAAGGTCTTCGAGCTTTTCTACGCTCCCAAGCTGCCCCCCAATACTGCGTCACCCAAGCCCCCACTCCACAGCCATATGCCATAGACTCCAGGGGCTCGGAGTTTCCATAGCAGTTTCCTCTTAAGGTGCCTCTTAGTTCGAAGGACTTCCCACCAAGAATACTCTCAAATGTACTCTATAGTTACGTTTCCGAAGAAATCATATGTCTCGTGATTTATATCTAAACATACTATACTAAGTAATTCCTCTGCAACCTTCGGGAAAGCCTCAGGTGTATAACGCACTCGGGGCTTTTTATGGCCAACTGCTAGTGTCTTGGTGGTGTAGCCCCACATAAATGTTCCACGCCTTTTGTGGGAGGTGAGGGGTAGCTCTCAGATTGGAACAGCAGCGGTGTGGGCTGAGGAGGTGCTTTCCTCCTTGCAAGCTTCTCGCCGCAGGACACAATGGACCTACCCCTCCTAAAAGAGAAAAGAATAAGTCATGTGCATGAACTTCCTGCGATTAATCACATAAGAAAAAAAAAAAACCCAGCGGGCCAGCAAGGTGATCTGGATCCCGCCGGTGCCAGCAACTCCGCAGGTGGTGAGGCGGAAGAGGAGAAAGGCAGCTCGGGCTGGGGACTTGTGGCCAGGGACAGGGCTCACTAGGGGTCCTCGGAGAAGCCTGGCTAGGAATAGGGTTACTAAGCCGTGACTCACGTCTTGGGTTTCTTCTAGGTAGGTGACTGCTTTTAGCAGGAAAGGCCCTAACCTCTCCAGTTAGAGGCGGTAGAATTCCACGCGGCTGCATGGTCAAGGTCGTTCCCTTAACACAAAGATGTTAACTGAAAGTCTCTTCAGTGAAGAAACATTTTGCAGAGAATTTAGGGAGTCAAGACAAGGATTATCCAGTGGGAAACTCACACCACCTCCTAATTTAGCGGGAGGGAGCGAAGGGAGCCAGAGATCAGGCGGCAGCTGCTGTCGGAGCCACCCTGACCAAGCCGATAAGAGAGGGAGTACCCTGGCCTCTCTCCTCCTCCCCTATCTTAGAGGACTCTCCGGAAATGCCTGCCATTGGTCCAACACAGCCAGAAACCCGTGAGCAAAGGAAGACTGAAACCTAGCAGAGGTCAAAGGGTGAATGGGGAGAGCAGAGCCCAGGCTCCTTCACTCTCCACACAGGAAGCCGCCTTCTCTGAACCTCACCAGAACGCCACTGCCACAGAGTTAGTAGAAATATTAAATGAGAAACAGAACTCGTTTCTCATGGGCGATTTTCCTTTCTGTAGAGAAGAGAGTGGGCTGTGTGGCTCAGTAGGGCGGTTGTCTAGCATGGGGTCCTGGGTTCAATCTTCAGCACCTTGTCAGACAGCGTGGTGGGCAGCAGGAACTCAGTGAGACTGTGGCCAGCTTGAAATCCCTCAATCTCTTTTCAGAAAAGGAAGTGTGGGGGCCACCCATGATAATCTAAGTCTGGGCAGGTCACCCAAAGGAAGTTCTTTACTTCCAACCGTTATCTCCTGGGACTCTGGCCATCGATAAATTTAAATAAGAGGCCTGAGTCTCAGTAGTTTACCCTGAAGCAATACCTGGTAGCAGAAAAACACAAACTGAGATTTCCGGACCCCCACCCAAGAGCAGACCATTCAAAGGAAATGCCTGGCATTCCAACCGCTGTAGATAGGATCACCTGCCAGCATACCTCACTGGGACACCCCTAGACAAATGTCAGCCAATCAGAGGTCCTGAACTTCAGAGACACCCCCCCACACACCTTTACTACTATAAAAACCCAATTCTAATTGAGCTCAGGGCTCTCCTGTTATTCCAATACATTGGACATGCACAGAGACCGAGTTTGCAAACTTGATTAAAATAAAGGCTCTTTGCTTTTATTTTACATATGAAACTCGGTCTCCATTGTTGACTTTTGTGGGGACCCGGCGGATTTGGGCATATGGGGAGGATAGAGGATATTTCCCCAGAGCTAGCTTACCAGTTGGGGTGGGGGCTCAGGACTAGCCCTGAGGTCCTGAGACACCGTTCAGATTCAGACCAACCAGTCACTCTGACCTGGTTACTGAGTATGGTCATCCGGTGAACCCGGGGTCTCTAGGGAAGACAGCTCTCAACAGCCCCACACACAGAAAAGGTGGGAATGTGTGATGATTCTTTGACTGCCTAAGAAAGAGAGCTCTTGTTTTTGTGGTTATGTGTGGTTTTCTTACCAATGTGTGTGTCTGTACCACCTGAATGCAGTTCCTACACAGACCAGAAGAGGGTGACAGATCCTCTGAAACTGGAGTTACAGATTGTAAGCCACCACCTTTTAGGTGCTGGGAACTGAACTCGGATCCTCTGAAAGAGCAGCCGTTCCTCACTGCCTTGCCATCTCTCTAGCATCAAGAAGAGAACTTCCATGGGGAACACTAGCAACGTATCAGAACACACTCCAAGGTGTCTGAGAATTGGATCATTCTTGAGACTAAAATGGACCAACGGCCCTGTCATCTGTTAGTCCTCCTCTAGTCTTCTCCTCAGCTCAGGCCAAACCAGGATCATCGTTTGAAAGCAGAAAAGAATTTCAGGACTAGCCAATATGAAGGAGAGTTGGTTATTGTGGGAGCCCATGGATATGGATTTGTTCCTCCTTGACCAAAGATCAGAGTTTAGCCTATTCTTGCTTCTTCAAGGTTACGGACAGGACATTTGACCCAGGGTGTGGCTACTAACAGAAGGTTTTGACCTAGGGTGTAGTTACTTGATGCTTTGGGTATTACTTTGTTCCTTGCGTCTTGGTAAAGAAGTCTTTTGTCTTCCCACTCCTCTTTGGATTGAGGTATATAAAAGCTATGAGAAATAAACACAGGCCAGATTATATGGGCTGCCCACGGGTGATGGTGATGATGATGATGATGATGATGATGATGATAATGATTCACTGGGTTGCCCTCCCGACTCTATTCTATGTCTCTGTCTACTTCTTTCGTGTCTCTGCTTTTTCTGCCTAACGTCTCTGACCCACACGCCCTACCCTGGGAAAGTACAAACCTGTCGAGGGTGGACCCTGACACGTTGTATTTCATGATATTCGGGAGGTTCCAGGACCAGAGTCTCACCATTACAGCCCTGACTTGCTATCTAGACCAGGCTAGACCAGGCTGGCCTCGAACTCACAGTGATCAGAGATCCACCAGGACTAAAGATGTGTGCCACAACCAGCCTTTATGTAGAGATTTTTTTTTTTTTTTTTTTTTTTTGGTTTTTCGAGACAGGGTTTCTCTGTGGTTTTGGAGCCTGTCCTGGAACTAGCTCTTGTAGACCAGGCTGGTCTCGAACTCACAGAGATCTGCCTACCTCTGCCTCCCAAGTGCTGGGATTAAAGGCGTGCGCCACCACCGCCCAGCTTATGTAGAGATTTTGTTTTGGTAACAGGGCCCCAGATCTTAGTAGGCCCCCTGGCCTTAGCACAACTGACTCCATGATAGAAATATCATTCAAGCTATGGAAGTCAGCATGTAAATAGTTCCACCTGCCAAAACAAAAGCAAAGGTCTAATCCGTCAGAGTCTATAGTTCTGGGGAAGTCTCTCCAAATGGACCTGTTAGGTCTCAAAACCAGACAGATGGCTAACTAAGGTGCCTATTAACATACCAAAGTGGACCCTGGCTGCCAGGTTTTCCCAGCATCCCTCAGTCCCTGGCTGTTACGGGGTCTGGCTGCTTTCATACCCTGCTTCCTACCCTAAAAGTCTCCACTCCAGGGTCGTGTTTACTCTGGATTCTCCCAGATAACTCTGCCGCTGCTCTCCCTCTTATCTGTAATAAACTTTCTCCCCCACCATACCTAGGAAAAGTCATGTCCTTCATTTTTTATCCCTTTTTCTCTAACCTTGCTTTTTGGTTTTTGTAATTCTGCTTCTGGCTAATTGCTCTTAACTGAAGTGTGTCAGCCTAGGACATGATTTTGTGCTTAAAAGCTCACCCTGAGAACGGCTCGGTGCTGCACTGGGGTCCCGAAAATCCACTGTCGTCGATGGCCGACTAATAAAGATTTTCTGTTGGCTTAAACCCCCACCTGAACAGCCTTCTTTGCTGGCTACCCCACATCAGTTGTTTGTTTGTTTGTTGTTGTTGTTGAGGTGTTTTGTTTGTTTTGAAACGGTCTCACTGTACAGTGCTGGCTGGCAAGGAACTCTATATAGACCAGGCTGGGGTACCTCTGCCTCCTGAGTACTGGAATTAAAGTCATATACTCCTCAATCCCAGTCTGAATATTAACTTTAAGCATAAAGATTAAGAGAAAATGAGCCGGGCAGTGGTGGCACAGGCCTTTAATCCCAACACTCGGGAGGCAGAGGTAGGTGGATCTCTGTGAGTTTGAGGCCAGCCTGGTCTACAGAGCTAGTTCCAGGACACTGTTACTCAGAGAAATCCTGCCTCAAAAAACAAAAACAAACAAACAAACAAACAAAAAAGATTAAGAGAAAATGAGAGGCTGGGCCTGGTGGTACAGGTCTTTAGTCCCAGTTCTTGAGAAGCAGGTGGGTCTCTGTGAGTTCAAGGCCAGCCTGGTCTACCCTAAAGAGTTCCAGGACAGCCAGAGTTACTCAGTGAGACCCTATCTCAAACAAACAAACAAAAAACACACACAGAGAGAGAGAGAGAGAGAGAGAGAGAGAGTCAGAAGGACGTACTTGAGAGCATAGTTGAGTATTCATAACATAGATTTTAGTGAGGTTTACCGCTATTATTTAGAATTAGTTGCTGAGGAACCTAAATGAGATCACCGGGCACTTAACAAGATTATAATTGATAAGCTCACAGAGACTCAAGAAGGTGGAATGTATTTACTCGAGAGTCAACTGTCTTATCTGGTGAAAAGGATGAGGCCCTCCCTCCCCAGCATCGTACACATCCACACCTTTGCTTGAGTCTTTGCTATTTTCATACAAAGGAATAGTATATGTCTTTGACAGCGACCTTCACAGAAAACATTAATTGTGTCGGAATTCTTGCTTCTCAGAAGGTGAGAGGCTCCAGCCAGACTCTGGGGCAAGGGTCCTCAGTTGCGTTGAACTAAGTGCAACAGTTGAATGAAGGCTTGAAGCGCTCTAGTTCAGCATCATCAGCGGTCATCTGACAAAGTCCGAACACCCAGGCTCTAACTGCTGTCGTCATCTCAATGCTGTCAGGTTTCAATCGGGATAAAAACACAAAGTATAAAAAATAAAATAAAAATAACACGGGGAGCCGGGCGGTGGTGGCGCACGCCTTTAATCCCAGCACTCGGGAGGCAGAGGCAGGCGGATCTCTGTGAGTTCGAGACCAGCCTGGTCTACAAGAGCTAGTTCCAGGACAGGCTCCAAAAACCACAGAGAAACCCTGTCTCGAAAAACCAAAAAAAAAAAAAAAAAAAAAAAATAACACGGGGATAAAAGTTCTAAAAACAACACCGATTTTCAAAGAAATTCTGTAAGTAAATTCTTTCAGGTTGAAACGTGAGTTGAGATACCTTAGAAGAACCCTGAAAGCTTTTAAGAAACTCTGCTGCGGCTCTGCCCAGTGAACTGGCTGCTGTGGTAACCTGCCTGTCTGTCTGTGGCCGTCTCCCGGGAGAGCGTGCTCAAGAATGTCAGCCTGCTTCTCTTGGCTCCTCATGATTTTCTCTGTTGTAAGAAACCATGGCAGGTTGATTGTCAGGAGCCGTGTCCCCCCAAAATTTACAGGAAGCACCACCGTGAGGAGTTTTTGCAGAGGGCTTCACTTTCCAATTGTATTGAGAATAGTCTTATTGACCAAGCCTATCCCACACCCAAATTAACTGTTAATTGAGAGCTATCTGTTAGCAGAACCTGCCTCACATTCCAAACTATCTAGACAACTAGGTGTGTCACCTTGTGACTTCCCGACCAAGGAATCGTGACCTGACCGATCGTAACCTCTTGGACTACGTGACGGACGTGGACCACGTGGCAAGGTCCCATGCCCCAGCCCCCCAAGGTCCCCATCCAGGGGCTATATAAGCTGTAACCATGACCCTAATAAAGGGAGGCTTCGACAAATCTGCCTAGCCTCCTTCCTGCTTATCAGCCTATGCCTTTCAGGTGGTGCCTCTCCGTGACCCTGGAATAACTGGCCAGCCAGGCGGGTTACAAACCCTAGACAGAGTAACCGGTCGAGGCGGCTACAGTTGATAGATGCTCAGTCAGTGCAGGGGAGTTGGGCGAGAGGCAGGGAGGGAGGGTGCAGAATGAGGAAGAAGAGAATATCTGGTGAGCTTTCTGCAGAGTCCTAGAAAACATATTTTTTTTACAGAAACTTCAAGAAAGTAATAAACACCAAGTTTTCTACACACCGTAAGACTTGGGAAATGCCAACGAGGTCAACTTGAGCTGCAAGAAGCCACTAGGAATGAGCTGACAAGCAAGGAAGGGTAAAGCACCGGCTGTGGGGGTTCATGGCTGTAATGCCCCACAAGGAGGGGTGATGCCCTGCGTATGAGGGCACATGGCTGTAATGCCCCACAAGGAGGGGTGATGCCCTGGGTATGAGGGCACATGGCTGTAATGCCCCACAAGGAGGGGTAATGCCCCGGGTATGAGGGCACACGGCTGTAATGCCCCACACTCTACAAATGAAGGCAGTAAGATTTGGAGTTCCAGACCAGCTGTGGCTACACATCATATGTTGTCTCAAACAAAATAGCCAGGGGCTGGAGAGATGGCTCAGCGGTTAAGAGCATTGCCTGCTCTTCCAAAGGTCCTGAGTTCAATTCCCAGCAACCACATGGTGGCTCACAACCATCTGTAATGAGGTCTGGTGCCCTCTTCTGGCCTTCAGGCATACATGCAGAAAGAATATTGTATACATAATAAATAAATAAATAATTTAAAAAAAATAGCCAACCAGGGACCTAGGCCGGTGGTAGGGCACTTACCTAGCAACCACAAGACCCTGGCTCTATTCTCCAATATTTTAGGGAAAGAAATAAAAAAATAACTTCTTGTAGACTCTTTCAGGACTTCCCATAGATTTTCAGGGATAAAATTGACTATTAAATTTTTATTTTAACTGACCCATCATTCTAGAAAAGTCTCCTAGCTTTCTAAGAGATATTTTGTGGTGTTAGGAAAGATGAGCACCATTTCCCGTCCAAATTTTGCATGAATAAAGACACTGTTCCACAATGATATGAACTTCGAAGTATCCAGCAAGTAATATTATTTCCTCCACTTTATAGGCAAGAGAACTGAGGTCAAACAGCTCATCTCAGGGACACAGGGAATGGGTGGTAGAACAGCACTGAAGCTCAAGAAAACCCTGTGTGAGATGAGTCCCTATTTAAGGGACACTGACAGTTAAGGCCCTGTGGCAGCCCCTCTACTAATAAAGGAGGAAAGATGAGAACCGGCTCCTGCTTAGGTACTGAAGGAACAGAACCCAGATAAGTTCTCAAAAATTAGTTAGTTTTCTCAGGTCATTTAATCTACAGGATTTGCTAATAGGAAGGGAGGAAAGCTGCAAACTTTCTTAGTTACTGTTCTGTTGCTGTGAGAAGACACAGTTGCGGGGTCCCTCTGTAGATCCCGCCAAAGAATTGAGCTTTGGCTGGCTTTGACTGGCTTTGGCTGAGGAGGGGAAGTGCGATGCTTGCCACCCAGCCCCCAGGTCCTAGAGAATATCAGATGCAGCCAGGAGTCAGTCGAGTCAAGCAGGAACTCGTTTATTTCCTTACAGCATGCAATTTATAAAGCAAAACCCCACAAATCCCAGAAGAAGCAGAAGGGGAATTAGCCAATCACATCAGCAGTCATGTCCACTCCACATGAGCCACAGCTCCTATAGCCCCCAATGGAGATCACGAGGGCATCAGGCATTTTATGTCATCTTACCCCACCTTTGACTTCAATTATCATCTTTTTGTAAACAAGTCAGGTCTCCTCCTCCCTTGCTCTCCTTCCGTGCCATCTTGGCTGGCAATATTTTTATGGGTTTTGTGATGTCATTGTTTTTTAATTTCGAACCCTCTTCTAGCTGTTATGTTTTTGGCATAGTTGTTACACTTTTGGCACAGTTGTTATGCCTTTGGCATAGCTGTCAAGATTTTGGCGCCAACTTGGCCACTCCAACCTCCTATGTGCTCAATTCAATCCACACTGCAACCAAGGCAAGTCTTACAAAAGAAACCATTTAATTAGGGGCTTGCTTACACTTTGAAAGGGTTAGTACATGATCATCAGGTATGGAGTTGGAACAATAGCTGAGAGGTTTACATGTGGATCCACAGGCAGTCAGCAAAGAAAGAGGCTCTAGGCTTGGAGTGAGCTTTTAAAACCCCAAAGCCCACTCCCAGTGACACACTTTCTCCAACAAGGTCACACCTCCTAATCCTTTTCAAGCAGTCCCACTAACTGGCAACCAATCATTCAAACACATGAACCTCATGGGGCCATTCTCATTCAAACCATCACACTAACCAACCAATGATAGAACACTTCCTGTTATATATAAAAATGTTGATTATTGCCGGGTGGTGGTGGCACACACCTTTAATCCCAGCACTCAAGAGGCAGAGGCCTGTACTCACTCCCCTCTAATAAACTCGTAAGTGGGTTTGTTGGTGTTCCGTGTCTCCTTCTCACTCGCGCCAGGTAATTTCAGGTAACAGCCCTGGCTGTACTAGAACTCACTCTGTAGGCCAGGCTGACCTCAACTCACAAAGATCCACCTGCCTCGGTGTCAGGGTCCAGTCTTAATAAAATTCAGATGTTCCAGAGTAGGAATGTGAGGATTAGAATTATTAAGCAAAAGAAAGAGATAGAAGAGAAATAAAAGAAATACAAAACAGCACCAGGAGGGCCATTCAGTGAATACTGAACTCCAAAAGGGGAGGAGGAAGCAACAACCTTCATTAATATGATATAAGGAAAAGATTTGGATTCTCCAACCTTTGGTCCAGGTGAAACAGATCCACCTCTATAGTCAAAATACTAATTAATCACATCCTAGGTCGGGATCTCTTGTTTGTAGCCACACCTGCTGTCAGCACCTTTGAAAAAGTAAAAATAAGTTCAAACTCTCTGACCTTTAGTCAAGGTGGAACAGGTTCACATCTGTGGGCCCCACACCTCTGCCTTCCAAGTGCTGGAATTAGAGATAGAGATATGCACCACCACTGTCTGGCTAACATTCTAAATTATAAAGGCCAGAATTTTTTTTTATTTTAGTAAATTTTTTCCTTACTTTTTTTTTTTTTTTAAACAATCAGACCTTATGTGTCAAAGAACATGAATGAGAGCTGGGGCCAGCACTTGCCACCAAGCCTGATGATGAGTTCCAGTCCCAGAAGCCACATAGTTGGAGGAGAGAATCAACTTTCCTAAGTTTTCCTTTGACTTCCATATTTGTGGTATAGCACACACATGCACACCTGCCCACACACAGAGTAAATCTATAGCAAGAATGGTGGATTTTAGAGCCGGGCGGTGGTGGCGCACACCTTTAATCCCAGCACTTGGGAGGCAGAGGCAGGCGAATCTCTGTGAGTTCGAGACCAGCCTGGTCTACAAGAGCTAGTTCCAGGACAGGCTCCAAAACCACAGAGAAACCCTGTCTTGAAAAACCAAAAAAAAAAAAAAAAAAAAAAAGAATGGTGGATTTTAAAAAAGAGAAATGAACATGAGTGCTGTTTGAAAGAAAACTACAAAAACTGGATGTGTTGATACCTATAGAGCCAGCAGAGGAGTAAGGGGTGGACAACCGGAAGCTAAGAGGGGCTGGAGAGATGATGGCTCAGTGGTTAAGAGCATTGCCTACTCTTCCAAAGGTCCTGAGTTCAATTCCCAGCAACCACATGGTGGCTCACAACCATCTATAATGAGGTCTGGCGCCCTTGTATACATAATAAATAAATAAGAAAATAATAATCATAGCCATGAACAGGACTGGGGGAGAAGGTAAGTCAAGATTCTTGCTTTCTACACTCTAGCTACTGCATGTTATTACAAGGCAACTCTCTTAATCTAGCTATAGTGACCATTTTGTTATTCAAGACAGGGTTTTCCAGTGTAGCCCTGACTGTCCTTGAACTCACTCTGTAGATCAGACTGGCTTCAAACTCACAGGGATCTGTCTACTTCTGCCTCCCGAGTGCTGGGATTAAAGGTGTGTGCCACCACACCCAGAAGTAACAAATTTTATTAAAAAGATATCTATCATGTTGTCTTTTATTTTATTTTTTTAAATAGTTTATTTTTATTTCGTGTGCATTGGTGTTTGGCCTGCATGTATATCTGTGTGAGGGGAGTCAGATCCACTGGTACTTAAGTCACAGACGGTTGTGAGCTGCCATGTGGATGCTGGGAATTGAACTAGGGTCCTCTGGAAGAACAACCAATTTTTAACCACTGAACCATCTCTTCAGCCCTATCTTTTTAATTTTTAAATTTTCATTTCTTTTTTAAGATAAGATACCATGTATCTCATGCTGGCCTCATACTCACTGTGTAGCTGAAGATGACTTTGAATTTCTGCCTCCCAAGGGTTAGGATCACAAGCATGTGCCACCACAATGGTTTATTCTGGGATCAACCCAGAGCCCCAGAGCTTCGTGCATGTTAGGCAAGAACTTTACCAACTGAGCTGTAGCTCCAGTCTCTCTTTTTATTTTTAAATCATGCATTCGTGTGTGTATGTGGTATATGTTATATGTTCAATTGTGTGTGTATGCGCACATGACATTGCATGTGTGGGTGTGGAGCTCTAGAAACCTACCTGTCTCTGTTCCCCGACACTTGGCCTCACAGCTTTCTACGAGGGTTCTGAGGATCTGAGCTCGGTCCTCACGCTTGTGTGGCAAGCGTTTTTCCAGCTGAGCCATCCTCCCAGTCTCGCTTTTCAGCTCTGAACATGGTTGCGTAGAAATATGGGCATTAGGCCGGGTGGTGGTGGCACACGCCTTTAATCCCAGCACTCGGGAGGCAGAGGCAGGTGGATCTCTGTGAGTTCGAGACCAGCCTGGTCTACAAGAGCTAGTTCCAGGACAGGCTCCAAAACCACAGAGAAACCCTGCCGAAAAACCAAAAAAAGAAAAAAAAGAAATATGGGCTTTAGAGGTGAGCAAGCTGTCTTATAACCATGAGGGAATAGGAATAACACTGACGTCCATGACAGAAGCGCAGGCTAAAGAGAGATGTTCTCTGGTGATTTACTGCACTGCTGACTCAAGCCCGGAAAAGGTCGACCCACCAACTTCTCTGTTGTTCTCTTCTTCCTTCTTTTCCAGATGAGATCTTGCCATGTGGCCCAAGCTGGCCTCAAACCAGTGATCCTCCTGCCTCCAGTCCAAAGTGCTATGGTTAGAGGTGTAAACCATGGTTGGTGTTTCCATCCAACAAGAACCTATATTTTTGTTTATTAATAAAAGAAACAGCACAATTTCAAACCATGCTGCAGTTCCTTTTGACATACCACAAAAGCACCTCATTACACTATTGCTTCCACAGAGGCATTGATGAGATTGTTTCTGGAGCCTGAGGGGTGGCTCAGCAGATAAGAGTGCTTTTATGATTTGAATGAGAGATGCCCGGCCTGGTACAGTCTTCAACATCGCCTAGGGGGTATAGCCTTGTTTCGCTCCTGCCCCCTGCCCCTCTTTCATTTTCTGTATGCAACTAAGATCTCTCAACTTCCTCCTCCTACTGCCATGCCTGGCTGTGGCCACACCGCTCCAGTGTTCTGAACTCTAGCCCTCTGGCACTATGAGCAAAAATAAACTCCTCTGTCTCCAGTTGCCTTTGGTCATGATATCTTGTCACAACAATAACTAATGCAGGCAGGCACGTGCCACTCTTCCAGAGGACCAGAGTTCAATTCCCAGCACACGCATTGGATGGCTCACAGCCATCTGTAGCAACAGCTCCAGGGAATCTGGTGCTTCTGGCCTTTGAAAACAACTTGCAAACAGGAGCAGATACATACAAACACTCCCAAATAAATTTTCAAAATTTTAAAAAGAGGGCCGGGCAGTGGTGGCGCATGCCTTTAATCCCAGCACTCGGGAGGCAGAGGCAGGTGGATCTCTGTGAGTTCGAGGCCAGCCTGGTCTACAAGAGCTAGTTCTAGGACAGGCACCAAAAACTTCAGAGAAACCCTGTCTTGAAAAATCCAAAAAAAAAAAAAAAATTTTAAAAAGAGGGGCTGACGAGATGGCTCAGCAGTTAAGAACATTGCTTGCTCTTCTGAAGGTCCTGAGTTCAATTCCCAGCAACCACATGGTGGCTCACAACCATCTGTAATGAGATCTGGTGCCCTCTTCTGGCCTGCAGGCATATATGCAGACAGAATATTGTATACTTAATAAATAAATAAATATTTTAAAAAATTTAACAAGATATTAAATCATCACTGTTGTTATTCAGGGTTCAGACTATCTTCCCTCTCAACTAACATGTTTGTTCATGACATAACCAGTTTGTTGTCGTTGTTCCTGCTGCTTTGTTTTTTGTTGTTTGTTTGTTTAGATATTGGACTCTTTATGTTACTCAGCCTGGCCTCTACCTTGAGGTCAGGAACCTTCCTGTCTCCGTCTCCCTTGTAACATAGTTCTCAGGATGTTCGCAGACTTTGGGTCCGTGATTGTAGCTTTCTATAAGCTGTGAAGGTTTTACTTGGACATACCTTCTCCAAATTCCTTTGACTCGAGAGCCTCTCCTTTCATGACATTCTTTATTGCTTTCAGCTGCTGCCAGGTGAACTTGTATGGTTGCCTGTGTGGAATCTTGTCCCTCGGGCTTTGCTACTGATTCATCACTGTGGGATTCTGCTCCAAACCTGACAGGGAATGCAAAAACAAATGGCGGCAGAAAATGTCTGAGCTTTTCCTTTCTTCCTCTTTTGGAATATTTGTTTATTTTTATTTTATGTATATGAGTATTTTGCCTACATACGTTTTTGTGCCCCATGTGTATGCCCAGTGTCTGCGGAGGACACTGGCTTTCCTAGAAGGAGAGTCACATCCAGTTGAGAGCCACCCTCTACGCGTTGTGAAAAGAACCCTAGATCTGCTGGCTGGTAAACAGAGCTCAGGGCTAGGGCCGAAGGAGGAAGGATTTGTAATTAGCATAAGGATAGATTCTATTAGTGGAAGCTGCAAAGAACGTGGGACCTCTTTCATAAGATGGATTCTATTCACTGAGAGACAGGGCTCAAGATCAGGACTAAACAATGGCCAGGATTTGGGACATCCAGGAAGACTGGTTCCATGGAATAGCAAAAAGATCACCGGGTCAGACAACATCCACTCCAGCCTTCTGGGTGACCAGGCATTAATCATATCGGTCTCTGAAGAAAATAAGTCACGCGTTTAACAAGCCTGGTTCCTCCAGGGGTGCTCCACACCCCTCCTCTTTCCCCTGACGAACACACACACAACCACATACATAAATAAACGTAATTCAAAAAATATATTTATAAATGATTATAGTAGTTTTGTTAATAGTCACAAAGCTATAAACTCCAAGGATTTTTAGTCGGTGAATAGCAGAACAACAAGCTGCAGCTTATCCATGTCATGAACTAAGGCTATGCCTGGGTCAACCTCAGAGCAACAATGGAGCTGTTGACTGGGGGCCTTCCTCAAACCCAGGAAGTCTGAGGAAGATTTAGGAGTTTCTTTTCATTCTCTAAACTGTGGCTCCTTGGAGATCAGATCTCCAAGCCAGCTCAGCCAATGCCTGGAATTCCCATTAATCAAAGTCGGGGAACAAACGCAGACTAGTCAGCTCCCCGAGCTCTCACATGCCTGGCGGGATGGCATGCGAGACTGCTCCCGCGGCCCATGAATATAGTTTAAACCCCATCTCACTGTGACTGACGCTAAAGCTTTAAATGCCTCTCAGGGAAGTGAGACGGCTGTGTCTTAGGGAGTTTATTCAGGGAACTGGTTAGGAAAACCTTTGCGCTTTAGTTTCTATTAGCATATGTTAATTATATTCAACAGTCGGTTTCATAGCCGCTTCCTACGCGTCAGTCAGAGTCACTCCCGTTATTCTCTAGTTCTCTTCTGGATTTGCTTTCAATGATCTATTTCTTTCTTCATCCATCCCCCGCTTCTACTTCCGTTCTTTTTTTTTAAATGACCCCAACCAGTGAATTTCATTAGGATTGTTTACAGGAGCATGATCCCCTCACCAGGGGCCACACCACTGAAGAAAATGCCAACCTCCAGCAGTTGTTAACTGCATATTAATCCCTAAGGAGGGAAGACAATTTCTCAGTGTGGCTAAGAGAAAAATCACTTAGAAATGTCACGTGTACCTGCTTTGCCTTGGTAATTCTAGAGCGTGATTGAGACCTGCTTGCAGATCAACCTGGAGCTATTAGTGGGTAGGGAAGGGAAATGTGTCTATCCTAACAATTTCGGGTAGGGAATGACATCAATTGGGGAAGAGAAAATTCACCCAGAGGGGAGTTTTCACATTCTGCTAAATAAAACAGCGGCTATGGCCGCGAAGATGGGGGCATTCCCAAATAGTTTTGAGGTATCATGTATTTACCCTTTCCTAGGGTGGGCGGGGATTTTGGAGTTCCTCCTGGTGGATAAGGAGGCAAGAGGGAAACAAATACTCTGAGAGGGGCCTTCGTGTTTGTCTTTCCTTGGAAACCAGCCATATTCCCGAGAGGATACGGGGGAAAAAATGAACTTCACCGTAAACTTAGCCCCAGCCTCGGGTAAGACTGAAGCTTCACTTTCTCAGTCTTGCCTGTTGATCCGTCCACTTCCGCTTTTGTGAGCAAAGGGGTCAATAAGATCCAGTCCTTCAAGATTGGGGATTAAATCGGCGCTGCGGATTTGAATTCAGGTTCTCACGTTTTAGCAGCAAGCACTTACCCACTGAGCTCCCAGCCTGCCCCATAAAGATTTGTCCTGAGCAGACCGACGTTCACATAATGAGGCAGGGACTGGCATTGATTATCTGTGCCTGGTCATTGGGGGTGCTATGAATTTGAATAAACACACACTTTGAAGTAACCTTTGGCTTACATTAGGCTGCGTTCCCCACTCCTGTAAATCTTAGTAGCACACCCTCCCCCTCTTTTTTTTTTCTCTCCTTTTTGAGGCAGAGTCTCACACAGGCCAGGAGTTGGTGACATTTGTGGAGTGGTTATTCTTAGTTTTTGCTGCCCAGGGAGCTCTTCTAGGTACTGAAAAAGGAGCTGTGAAAGAGCGAGAGAAAAATAGTCAAGACGCACTCGGAACGCGTGGGTGGGCACTGATGCCCTCGTCGGTGGCAGTGGGAGAGAGGGTTCTCCACGCTCTGCAGCTTCCTCGGTGTTGAGCTTCTATCGGCTCCAACTGGTCAGTTTGTACATGGCCACAGGTGGGAGCAGGAGGGTTCTCCGCTCAGTCCTCTCCTCGGAGGAGCCTGGTGCAGCTGCAGAAACAACCGTCAGCGGCAGTCCTGAAGCCCGAGGCGTGGGCGGCGCAGTGGCCGGTGGCCACCGCGGGGCGCTGCAGCCCTGCGGACAGCAGGATGGGGCGTGACCTGCGGGGCGTGGCCTGTGGGCGTGACAAATGGGCGTGGCCGCCGGGCCACTAAGGCAGCCAGACCTCGAGCGGCGGAGCACGGGGCGAGCGGCTGCTGGCAGGGAGTGCAGCGGCCCGCGAGCTCCGTGAGGAGCGGCCGGCCGGCGCTGGAGAGAAGGTACTGGGCTCTCACCTGCTCCTTCGGGTGCTGGTAATCCTCAGGGATCGCTCTGGGGGACGGGAGGGGACGTCGCTAGCAGGAGTGGCCCTCCTTTGCTGGCCTTCCCGCTCCAGGCGTTCTTGCTTGGCGTCGCGCGTGTGTGTGGGTGCATCCCCTGTAGACCCTCCGGCCTCTCGGGGCGATGCCAGTCTCCACGGTCGTTCGGAGCGCAGCCGGACCTGCGGGGCCTCAGGGCCTGTGAGCCGCCTCAGGCTCAGGCTCCTCTCACTTGCCTAGGGCATTGAAGTGTGGCGCTTCCTGTAGATTTGGGGAGCTGGAGGGAAGGGAAACAGTATTGTTGACCTAAAAATGGTTGCGCTTTGGAAAGCTGGCCACGAATGCAATGCGTCCCCAGAAGTGCACCGACAGGATTCATGTGGTTGTAAGGGGTGTGTGTGTGTATTTGCTTGCCACTTGGGTGGCACGAGACTGAGCCGTGAGCGAGCGACCAGTTAAGCGTGTGACCAGAAAACTCACACCTTTAAGTCTTAAATGTTTAGAACTGTGAACTGAAAGCGTCATACATAACCCTCAAAGTTGGCATCGAGTTTTCCCATGCCGTGCATCCTTCCTGTGAGCCCCTTGGCTGATGGTAGCAGGTATGTTAAGCCGATAGAGATCAAATGTAGTGAAAAGATCTTGGGCAATGACCAGTCACACCCAAGTGCAAGGTTGTCTCATGTTGACATCGAGTAACGATTGTTCATCCTTAAAATAGTTGTTCCGTGAGTAGCTGCCATAATGAAGTTCCTGGGTAATTCCTACTGTGTGTTTAGAGCATATGATGAATGAGGTGTTTTGGTTTTTTTCTCTGTATACGAACAACACGGTGGCCAGAAGATGGCTTAGTTGGCAAGGACTCTTGCCACCAGACAATTTTAATTAATTAATTTATTTATCTATTTATTTATTAAAGATTTCTGCCTCCTCCCCGCCACCGCCTCCCATTTCCCTCCCCTCCCGCAATCAACTCCCCCTCCTGACAATTTGAATTTGATTCCCAGAAGGTTTGACAAGGTGGAGCCAACTCTTAACAAGTTGTGACCCCTGACCTCTTCATGGACTGTGGTTCATCCACCCACAGCATATGTAAATTGGTACCTAAAAATAAACTAGGAAATTTTATATTACAGTTGGAAGGGTTTTCTGCCATTCAGTATGCGGAGGGGGCAGGCAGAGGGAAAAAAATGAAGGAAAATTAGAGACCAGAAAGCAATTATGGTACGGTATTATAAAGTATAACCGAAGATGATTTTTACAAAGAACTAAAACCATCACAATAAAAATGCTAGGTTTAGGGGGCTGGAGAGATGGCTCAGCAGTTCAGAGCACTGGCTGCTCTTCCAGAGGACCACGGTTCAATTCCTAGCACCCACACGGTGGCTCTCAACTTCACAACTATCTGCAACTCCAGTTCCAGGGGATCCAGCGCCTTTACATAGACATACATGTGAACAAAACAACCAATGCACATCAATAAAAATAGATAAATAAGAAAAATGCTAGGTTTGGTGGTGCGTACCTGTAACCCCAGTCCTCTGGAGCCTGAGGCAGCAGCATCAGGTTGAGGCCAGCCTGGATAAATAGCAAATTCTGTCTTAAAAACAAAACAACTGTTACTCCTTGTTTGTCTGTGGTGGCAGTGAGCATTAGTTTAGCCTCCCCTTCAGTCCCTACATGTTTCCAAAGCCTGTCTTCTATATAAAAGCCAACTGCTTATGCTATAACTCAGCTTAGCAACAGGGCACACTTCTGGTTCCCAACGTCCTCTGTCTTGTCCTCTGGTGTCTTCTCGGAATCAGATGCTCAGAGACACCGTAAGACAAGAGTAACTAGCAGGCACAAGTACCCAGCTGCAGAGCCAGAGCAGTAACCACCCCCCATCAAATCACTGTTCTGGATTTTGTTTTAATTCCCCCTTTGCTTAATGAAAAACCCCAGGGAAGGGAAATGTCCAAACAAGCGTTTCCGAAGTAATTTAGCGCATTCTCAAGTTAAAAGCAGAATGCAAGAGTAAAGCAGAAAGACGCACGAAGGCTTGCTGTCTGAGCGCTCCCGACCGCAGTGGACTCAGGGTGTGTTCAGTCTGTGCAGAGACCCTGTCTCTTCCAGCACACTTGGAGACTCTAATTTAAAAAGCTTGCTTGAGTCCCGGAGAATCTGGAAAACAGTTATTTGTGTCTTTGTATCACAGTTATTTGCGTCTTTGTATCTCAGGGTAAATTTTATAAAAATTACAACTATCCAGGGAGCATTGTTTCGGCTGGGAAGGGTTAAGCTGACTGAGAGTGAGCTTTGGAAATGGCTTTTTCCCAAACTCTTCTTCCTCCTTCTTTGTGTGTTTGTGCAGTGTTGTTGTTATTTTTTTAAGATCACACATAAATCTCTTCAGTGGTCTTCTCCTTCTCCTCCCCCCTCCTCCTCTTTGAGTCGGGCTCTGCACATCCCTGGCTGTCCTGGAACTCAGTATGTAGAACAGGCTGGTCTCCAACCTACAGAGATCCTCCTGCCTCTGCCTCAGAGTGCTTTAAGTGGCTGTCTTAGCTCTGAAATCTCAGTTGAAGGAAAGACTCCTGCAGGGGCCTTGCAGTTCTTAGTGTGTAAGGACGTTCTTCATGGCATCCTTAGGTGGCAATAGTTAGGAGTGGATAGTGTGAAAGCAACAAGGTATGTAGATGCCACTTGAAAAAAGTGACGCATGTAAAATTGTATTTATTTATTTAATTAAAAATATTTTTGAGATTTTTGGTTTATGGATATGGATGTTTTGCCTGCGTGTAAGTCTGTCCACCACATGTGTACAGTGCTCTTGGAGATCAGAAGAGGGGCCTTGGAGAGTGTTGGGAATTGAACCTAAGTCCTTTGGAAGAGGAGCGAATGCATTTAGCTACCGAGCCATCTTTCCAGCCCTAGATTTATTTATTTAGAGGCAGGCATTGCTATATAGCTGTGCTGGCCTCAAGTCCATGACAATCCTCCCTCCTTAGTTTCCTGGGTGCCTGGAAGACAGATGGACCGCAGCATGTCTGTCTTCTGTTGTTTGATTTTTAAGTAGCAGTCACTAGCAGGATGTCAGTGCCTGTCCCGTGTCTTGTCGGGACACCACCACCTCATTTCCTGTTCCATGTTAATCTTTCCATAGCACTTTATCCCAACCAGCTCTGGAAATCCACCTTTTCCAAGGCATGTCGTTGTGGGCAGGGAGTCGGTGTCCAAGCTGGGTTCGGCACTCAGGGAGCATGTCCTGGACACTATGTTGCCACTCAGATTGTTAAATGCACTAGGTCACTCCTGTGACTTACAGTGGCAGGCTACCCAGCCAATAGTACAAAATGCTACTCCAACCCAGAAGACATTGTGGGGAGTGACAGGTGCAGACTCTATGGTTTTACTTATGAGACACCTCACCTAGTGTAGTCAAATTTATAGGGACAGAAAAATCAATTTTGGTTAACAGCCGGGGGGTAGGAGGGAGAGAACATGACAGGAAGTTGTGTACTCTGCGAACTTAATAGTATTTTTTAAATTATTTATTATTTTTTGAGATTGTAATATAATCTTATTGTTCTCCCCCAATAATATTTTAAAATAAAATTTAAGGGTAGACATTTCTGTTCATGATGCCCCAGTACCAGACTGTATCTGCACTGAGTGCAGGGATAGTTTAGGGTGCTTAGAGAACCTGGGGTGGCATCACCTGTCAGTCCCATCACATCTTCACGTCTCCACAGAGGGAAGAGATACATAGTTGCGTTCTTTGCAGAAGGCAAGTGTCTGTGTTCTTTTCTAAGGAGCTCCAGTATAAAGAGGAAAGTCTAGGAACCCTGTACTGGGGACTGCACCTAGGGCCTCCCAGTATGCGGGCAAGTGCTCCTCCACCCAGCTGTAGAGCTGGCCTCTGAAAGGAAGTAAGGTTTGCCCCAAGGAGGTAAACTTTAAGGCTGGCTTTTGGTTTATTCTTTGTTCCAAATGTATTTGTACGGTGTATTCTGTCTTGTTTAGTATCTAGTGGTTAAGGGAGCATTTGCATCTTGTTAGAAGGTGAGACACCAGTTAGAATTTGCCTAACACAGCTGTTCCTGTTGCTGAGATTTTTTTTTAATTTATCTAAGATGGTAAAATTGTAACTTGCAGGCTTTTCTTACATATAAGAATCTTTCTAGGCCGGGCGGTGGTGGCGCACGCCTTTAATCCCAGCACTTGGGAGGCAGAGGCAGGCGGATCTCTGTGAGTTCGAGAACAGCCTGGTTACAAGAGCTAGTTCCAGGACAGGCTCCAAAACCACAGAGAAACCCTGTCTCGAAAAACCAAAAAAAAAAAAAAAAAAAAAAAGATTCTTTCTAGCCGAGTGGTGGTGGCACACGCCTTTAATCCCAGCCCTCGGGAGGCAGAGGCAGGAGGATCTCTGGGAGTTCGAGGCCAGCCTGGTCTACAAGAGCTAGTTCTGGGATGGGCACCAAAGCTACAGAGAAACCCTGTCTCGAAAAACCAAAAAAAAAAAGAATCTTTCTATTTGCTTTTACTTAAAAACCTTTTAATAAATTGTACTTCCACTCTTCCGCCCAGATGTATATTCTTTTTTTTTTTTTTTTTTTTTTTTTTTTTTTTTTAGTTTTTCGAGACAGGGTTTCTCTGTGGCTTTGGAGCCTGTCCTGGAACTAGCTCTTGTAGACCAGGCTGGCCTCGAACTCACAGAGATCCGCCTGCCTCTGCCTCCCAAGTGCTGGGATTAAAGGCGTGCGCCACCACCGCCCGGCCCAGATGTATATTCTGTTGAGGTATGCTGTGCACGGAAACAAAGAGTTCTAACACTAAGTGGCTTAGTCCAAGGAGAGTATTTATCTAGTAAAGTTGGTAGTTTGCACAAAACCAAGTTGGTTATTTCAGGCTGGGCAGCTCTCCTGGGCAATTCTCTTTCATGACAGTCAGGGGTCAGAGTCCCTCCTTCTTTATGATGTCACCATAGTGAACTTGTGGTCTCTAGTCACTCAAGACAGAAGGAGCATAAAGGCGTACCCTACTGATTCCCTCCACCAGCCCGGGGAGCATCCCCCTGCTTATATAAAGTTGACCAGAGCCAGCCACATGGCTCTACCTGAATTTAAGGAGTACCAGTCTGGGCAGCTATTGCAATGGATGGAGAGCCATCTTTTATAAATACAGGTTAGACTTCACTTTGGCGGCTGAAGCAGGAGGATTGAGAGTTCAAGGCAATGAATAGAATAAGACCCTGTCTCAAAAAATATCCAAAAGAGCCGGGCGGTGGTGGCGCACGCCTTTAATCCCAGCACTTGGGAGGCAGAGGCAGGCGGATCTCTGTGAGTTTGAGACCAGCCTGGTCTACAAGAGCTAGTTCCAGGACAGGCTCCAAAACCACAGAGAAACCCTGTCTCGAAAAACCAAAAAAAAAAAAAAAAAAAAACCAAAACAACAACAAAAAAATATCCAAAAGAACAAAAAGCCCAAATAGGCCAGTCTTACTGGCCAATTAATTGTAACTGCATTCATATATGTACCTTGTTTTCCAAAGACACACACACAGAGAGCTTTCATAGTGCATGTGTGGATGACGTCATATACATAGGACATAATAAGATGGGGTTGAACTATTTAAGTTCAGGTATTAATTAGTGACTGAAGAACATCGACTTTTTTCAGTCTTGTGATCATAGAGGATCGTACATTTTAGAAGGAAGGAGTGAAAATGGAGATTAGCCCAGGACAAGAATGTGCATGTCTTGGTGGCTTCTTAACTTTCTCCTAACAGTTTAAACGACTGAAGACTGCCAACAGAAGGGGAGTGTGGGACTTGTTTCACATCAAAACAAAGTCTTTAGCGTGGAATGTGTTACATAATCACAAAATGTACGTGTTCTTTTTACTTATTTGTGTCTATGGGAATCTAAAGTTATATAATTTGGTTCTTAATTGCTTAAAGTAACTAAGTAATTAAGTAATGCACCAGGGAACCCCATTTAGCTCTATCTAGTGTCTGCTGGTTAAATGTGGGACGTAGTAAGGGACTAAAATAAGGAAATAAGGTCGTGGGGAAGATCCTGGTAGCCAGTTAGCCAAAGAGAAGCCTTATGATGGGCACCATGCAGAGCAGTGCTCCAATTATCCATGCCTAGCTGGGGTGGTGCTGTTCTACCGAAGGAATAATCAAACACTTAAAACCTTTTTCAGATGCAGTATTTCCTTTTTATTTATTTATTTATTGAGACAGGGTTTCCTCTATGTTGTCTGGCTGTCATCTAACTCAGAGATCCACCTGCCTCTGCCTCCCAAGTGCTGGGACTAAAGGTGTGTGCCATCACCGCCTGGCCAAGATGGGATGTTTCTGATCGGTGGGCTCAAGCCTCAGCAGCCTGAGTGGCTGGTTAGACAAGTACTCGATCAACAGAGCCACTTCCGTGTATAGATACGGAATTTTTTTTATGGTGCCTATATGTATGTGTAGGGGCAGAAAAGATAATTTTGTTTTTGTCTTCTGTGAGCTCTCAGCTAGGAACTCTGTGACAAAAGACATAAGAGAAAAACTTAATTGCCTGCTTTTTTTTCTTCCCCCTTTGGTGACAGGGACTCTCTCTTGTGTATCTCTGGCTGTCCTGGAACTCACTCTGTAGATCAGCCTGGCATCAAACTCACAGAGATGTACTTGCTTCTGCATCCTGAGTGCTGGGATTAAAGACATGCACCACCACAGCTGGCCAGCATGCCTGCCTGCTTTCTAGCTGTGTGGGAGGAAACTCAGGGCAGCCGAGGATGCAAAGACCACCTGCAGCAGAGAGCAGCTCCTTACCAGAGAGGAGGCCATACAAAGGAAAAGGACCTTCATTTCTAGGGCCTGTAACTGTTGGCGGGCTAAAGGCTTAGCATAGCTTTTCAGGGTTGATTCAGCTGATGTCATCTTGAAACTTTTATAAGAAGCTAAAGTTCAATGCTTTTCCCAGTGAAAAGGGCAGGAGAGACACACTGTAAATTCTTGTTCTGGTTTTATAGGGAGGGCAGAGAACTCTGCTTGCTTGGCTTCTTAGCTTCCTCCCGTTGAAAACAGTTTCTGTGCCAAGACGGCGTGTGTTGCGGTGGCAGCTTCTGTTAATGTCACTGCGATTAACGATACGCTGGATCTGGGGTGGGGTGTTGTGAGGGGTTTGTAAGCCCCTGGATGGGGATGGGAGGGGCACACTAGATCGTAGAGTCGGTAATGATACCTGTTGGGCAAATCTAGCTCCCTGCTTGTTTTATTTTTTAAATTTATCGCCCTAAACATAGTTGTTATAGCAGGTCCGGATTGGCTTCTGGCTTCCAGCAGCACTACCGTCTACTTACTGGATGGGAGACCGTGGAACAAAGACGGCCATACCCAGTGGCAATAATTTGCAGTCTTTTGAACACAACAGTGGGTTTGCCCATCACTGCCTGAGCTCACCTGTACAAGCCTCTAGCGCATAGCTTAGTCAGTAAGGAAGCCGGTAAGATACTGAGGCTTCAGAGAATGTGCGTGGCTTATGTTGGCGCTCAGGATACCTCGCGATGCTAAAAGTGAGCAAGTTGAAGTAAAAATTAGCACTGTGGCCTGGGCTAGCTGGTTCTTTTAACCAGGTCAGCTGGCTCCCGCTCAGCACTGCAAGGAGGGGGTACAAGGATCTGAAGTTCCTGCTTATCCTCATCCGCACAGGCATTGGAGAGAAAGCTGTGACACACGAGATTTCCTGTCTCATAAAATATCCTGTCTCCAGAAGTTAAACTTGAAAGTAAGAATCAAGGGGAAAGTTAATAGCAGGAGTTGAGTGTGAGGAAGTATTTAAATGGGAGCTTTGTAGGCCAAGGATGCTTGTTGAACCGTTTGCGGTGCTTTTAATCCCTGGGTACGTGACACCAAATACATGGCTTTCTCATGCTACCTTCGTTTCCTTCTTGGTGCCATTTAAACACTGGAAGAGCTATAAAGCCAGTACTAGATAATAGGAACCTTCCCTTTATCTGTTGGGTTTTTATACAATAAGGGAGCAGGGGGGAGTGGAACCTAAGAAGCACCCTGTGCCTGATAGTTTTTATGTCAACTTGACACAAGCTAGGGGCATCTGGGAAAAAAAAAAAAAAAAACGCTTTCATAGGATTGGAAAGACTGGGGTGTTTTCTTTTTTTCTTTTTTTTTTTTTTTTTGGATTTTTCGAGACAGGGTTTCTCTGTGGCTTTTTGGGGTGTTTTCTTGATTGCTGTGGGATTGATGTGGGAAGGCTCAAGTCACTGTGAGCCCTCTTCTCCTTGAAAGCTGTGTTTGTTCCCCTAGATACTGGGATTTCTTTGCTATCCGCGAATGAATCCTGCAGACGCTCTTGGGAAAAAACCATATTCCTCTCTTTAAAAAGAATGTTCATTATTTTGATATGCTGGATGTTCTATGCAACACTTTTTAAATCCTAAATTGACAAGTTTTATTCTTTCTTTGGTGAAGAGCGCTAGACTGACAGGTTGCTGGCTGTTTTAAGAGTCACCATGTTTTTGTGTGTTTGACGGTAAACTATAAAATCGTGCCCGTTTTTACTGCTTCTAATTACCCTTAATTACCTTGTCATCCCCCACCCTTTGGAATCTGCTTAATACAGGGGCATTTACTCTAAGAGTAAAGGAGTAAAGCTTAAGACACGTTTAGCATGTGCTATGAATTTCCTAGCCAGCTAACTTGGTAGAAGTGAATGTCCCCGTTTTATAAGGCATGTTTCTGATTAGCATTGACGAAGGGTTGCAGAGTGTCCCCCAAACCTAAGCAGACGAAAGCCACATTGTACCTGATGGTGTATCGAAAAAACCCTATCAGAGACTACGGGTGGACAATGTTGTCCTGTAGCTCTGAGGCAGGAGGGAAGTCCAAGAATTGATTATAACTGCTCTGAGATCATTAACCTATGAAGGCTGGACTCTCATTTAGGGCTGAATGGCTGTCCTGCCTGAACAGGGAGGCAGACTCTAGCCGCCCTCTGCAAACCTGGTCTCTCTATCCAAAAGCAAGCAGACTTTTTTTTTTTTTTGGTACCTGTTTTTGGCCTTATTTCCCCCCTTATAGTTAGCATTTAGTAATGCATCTGAGAACCCAGGCCCCACATTCAGATCCGGCTGAATTGCCTCTCTTGAGAATGGATAATAACAATGCCCTTTACAGGGAATCTGCTCCATGAGAGCTGGCTGACTTGAAGAGAGGAGAGCAGAGCACCAGCAAGGCCTGGGTCTGATTTCATGTCTGAGGGCAGCCTTTGTGCCCTCTGCCAACTGCTGCCCCTGCCACCCTGGCTGTGCTTTTCTTCTGGTCGCTGGCCTCGATGTTTTAGACGGATCCTCATTGACTGCTCCCTCGCTCCCACGGACCTGAGTCACAGCGACATTGTTCTTGCTTAACAAACCAACCCCTCCCTGGGTCTGCCTCCAGTGGGAGCTACTGTCTCACCCCACCTCTCCCCCGTTAAGTAGTACGCAAACCATATTAACAGTCAGCAGGGGAGCCGCTCTTGCTCTTAAGGGACTCCACATTTTTCTGACAGAACCTTAAACATCCCTTTATTGTGTGGAAGTGGAGAAGCAGCGAGACCCTGTGCAGCATCATTTAAAAAATCAGCAACACTAAGGACTACATTGTTTGACTTTCTGAGAAGAAGGGCTTGAACAGCAGAGAACGGTGCACACACATTTTTGATATGCCCTGATGGATTTTCAAGTTCTGTCTGAAGTTTGCATCAGCCTCCAACATGTTCCTGCTTAGCATGTTCAGTGTTGTGAAGTGCCCCCCACAATTCCTCCAATGGGAAGGTTTTGTTATCCACCCTCCTTCCGTCCCTCCCTCCCTCCCTCCGTCCCTTCCTTCCTTCCACATGTCTGCCTCTCTCCCTCCTTCCTCCCCTTTCTCGTGCCTCCCTCCCTCTCTCCTTTGTGCCTCCTTCCCTCCATCATGCCTCCTCCATTCCTTTCTTATTCCTCTCCCCTCCCTCCCTCCCTCCCTCCCTCCCTCCCTCCCTCCCTCCCTCCCTCCCTCCCTCTCTCTCCCTTTCTCCCTCCTTTCTGTTTCTTTCTTCCCTTCCTTCTCTCCTTCTTCTCCCTTCTTTTTCTCTCTCTGCTCCCTTCCTTTTATCCCCTCCCATCCCTGCCTCCTTGTCTCTTTCTTGATTTGGGACAGAATTTCACTGTGAAAACCGAGCTGACCTCAAATGTGTGACAGTTCTTTTGCCACTGCTTCTTGAGTGCTAGGATTACAGTCCCAGCTTGCAGTAATTTCTTTTTTTTTCCTTTCCATTGTGTATGCTTGTGTGCATGTGCATGTGGAGGTCTGGTGTTGATGTCAGGAATCATCCTGGTTCATTCTTCCAACTTATTCCTCTTCCAACTTAGTCACTGAGACAGTCAAGGTCTCTCAGTCAAACTCAGAGCTTGCTGATAAGGCTTAGTCTTCCCCAACCTCCAACCCCTACCTAACCCGCTCTTCTCTCTCTCTCTCTCTCTCTCTCTCTCTCTCTCTCTCTCTCTCTCTCTCTCTCTCTCTCTCACACACACACACACATGCGCACGCGCGCTGCGCGCGCACACACTTAAAAATCTAAAACACTCTCGATTGCTTTTCTCATGTATGTTGATAAGTTCTCTTTGCTTATGTGTTCTGGGTGAACATCTAGAACAAGCCTTACAGTGGCAACATTCCCATACTCGGATACTTCTTTCTTTTTTTTTACATTTATTTACTTTGTGTGTGGTTGAGTATGGTATGCCCTAGCAAGCAGACAGATGTCAGGGGACAGCTTAGAGGAGTCAGTTCTCTCTTACCTGTGGGTCCTGGGGATCACACTAAGGTTGTGGGCTTGGCAGCAGAGGCTTCTGGCCACTGAGCTGTCACCAGCCCTCAGCTTCACGTGCCTAACTGTACACACCCTCTTCAGTTTTCACAGTCAAAATGGCCTCTTTTTTGTAAACTGCACTTTCAGTAAAACAAGCAGGTGGCTGCCATCTGTTGGACAGGAGAACAGACTAAGAGTGAACAGCTAGGTCCCTCCCCTCACCGACTGCAGCGCAGTAGAGCTGGCCCTGGTGGTCTGGGTGAGGGACAGCTGGCTATGGTGGCCTGGGTGAGGGAGACCCGGCCCTGGTGGTGCAGGTGCAGGAGAGTGGGCAGCCTGACCAACTCAGCTACCACCCAGGCCTGGGTCTAGGGCTTTGAGTTGGCCCACCCCAACATCCAACCCTTCCATGAATTGCTGGAACGCATGAAGGGGCTTGTAGTGATGAGCGGCGGGGCTGCGTCCCCGCCACCCAGCTCCTGCACGGCTAGCTTTACCCGGAATAATTACACGGAAACTGTATTCTTTCAAACACTGCTTGGCCCATTAGTTTTAACCTCTTATTGGCTAGCTCTTACATATTGATCTAACCCATTTCTAATATTCTGTGTAGCACCATGAGCTGGCTTACCAGGAAAGATCTTAACCTGCATCTGTGTCAAGTGGGAGAATCATGGCGACTCACTGACTCGGGTTCTTTCTCCCAGCATTCTGTTCTGTTTACTCCGCCTATCTTAATTCTACCCTATCAGAGGCCAAGCAGTTTTCTTTATTAATTAACCAATGAAAGCAACAGATAAATACAAGACCCACCTCCATCAGGGGCTGGTTCTGCAGACTCAAAGCTGGACCATCTTCCTGACACAGGGCAACCCAGAGGAGTGCCGTGGGAATCCAGTATTGATAGTGTAGCAGAAGCTAGAGGCCTTGAACCAGACCAGTGACTCATTGCCATGAGCATTTGCTGGTAAAGCTGTTTGGGCAAAAGGGTAGTGACTCACTGCGGGATACTGGAGCTTCCACAAAGAGATTTTTCTCCCCTTTTTTGGGGGGCGGGTTTGCAAGGGTGGAGGGCAGATATAGAGGGATGAGGAGATGAAAGGGATTGAGGTGCATGATGTGCAATTCACAAAGAATCAATGAAAAGTTTTTTTTTTTTTGAGTGAATAACAGTGATGGTGCACACCTTTAATCCCAGTACTCAGGAGGCAGAGGCAGGGAGATCTCTATGAGTTCAAGACCAGCCTAGTCTACAGAGTGAGTTTCAGGATAGCCAGGGCTGCTACACAGAGAAACCCTGTCTCAAAAAACCAAACCGAAAGAAGAAGAAGAAGAAGAAGAAGAAGAAGAAGAAGAAGAAGAAGAAGAAGAAGAAGAAGAAGAAGAAGAAGAAGAAGAAGAAGAAGAAGAAGTAGAAGAAGAAGAAGAAGAAGAAGAAGAAGAAGAAGAAGAAGAAGAAGAAGAAGAAGAAGAAGAAGAAGAAGAAGAAGAAGAAGAAGAAAAAGAGTGGACAGCTACAGCTACAGCGAGCTTTGAAAGGCTTGTAATTTGTCACTGATTACAGTGGGAGTGTATTGATTAAGGTGTGACCTGTGATCTGAAGAACTTTCTCAAGACCAATACAGTGTAGTGAGTGAGCCCTGAGTCATTATCCCATTGCTGGGGATTCTAGTCAGGGCCTCTTGTGTGCTAAGTATCACACAGCTGTACTCTCAGCCCTGTCTGCACGAGTCTATAGTAATCACCTCTATAGTAATCACTTCCTCTGTTTTTTTAATCCTGTTAAGTGTGCATCTTTAGACCCTACTATTTAATATCATCTTGTAACATGTTTTCGGTATATTTTCTATGTATTTTCTGTTTTTAATCCATGGGCTTACTCTCTGTCTAGGTGAAATTTATTTATTTAGTCAACTTGACACAAGCCATGGTCGTTGGAGAACAGGGAACTTCAGTTGAGAAAATGCTGACATTAGATTGGCCCATAGGCAAGTCTGTGTGGCATTTTCTTGATTAATGACCAACATTAATGATGCACCTTGGGTGGTCCATCCCTGGGCTGGTGGTTCTGGCGTCTGTAAGAAAGCAGACTGAGGAAGCACAGGGACCAAGCTAGGAAGCATCCTCCTCCATGGTCTTCCCTTCAGTTTCTGCCTCCTGGTTTCTGCTATGCCTTCCCGTCATGATGAACTGTAGGCAGTAAGCTGAAATAAGGCCTTTTCTCCCAAGCTGCTTGCTTTTGGTCATGTGTTTATCAGAGAGTAGAAACCTAACTAGGACACTCTCCTTGTTAGTTTGCTAGCCTCAGAGTGGGTGGCAGAGTTAGCAGGAACTTACTTTCTCACAGTGCGGGTTCAAGTCTGAGATCAAGGTGTCATAGGCTTGGTTTCCACTGAGGCCTCTCCTTGCCTGGAAGATGGCTGTCCTGTCATCTATACTGGCACGGTTTTCCTTGCATAGCTTGTGTCTGTGTACCCCAATATTGTACTTCATTCTGCTGAAGTACTGGGAGTCAGGGTTTCAACGAAGAGTGTGCACATGTCATGCTCAGGGGATGTTTTACCTTGAAATACTCCCCCATTTCCCCATGCCCTTCCTCTCTTCCCTTCCTTTTCTTTCCCTCCCCTTTCGTGACTCTCTTCTCTCCCTTCCCCTTCCTAGGTTTCCTAGGCTGTGCCTAAGCGGTGCTGATTCGGAGCACGAGGAAGAGCTATGTCAGTGTATGCTAAGTCACTTTTGTCTGTGGCAGAGCTGGTGCTCATAATTTAGGATTAACACATGTGTTTTGGGGCTGGTGAGGTGGCTCAGCGGTAAGCTGCTCTTCCAGAGGATCTGGGTTCAATTCCCAGCACCCACATGGTAGCTCACAGCTGTCTGTACTGTTCCAGGGGATCTGACACCTTGTACAGACATACATGCAGGCAAAACACCAATGCACATAGAATAAGAATAAATAAATCACTAAAAATTATTTGGCACTGGTCATCAAGCCCAGGGCCTTGCACACAGTGCAACAGGCTCTCTGCCACTGAGCCTTCAATACAGGCTTTAGGTTTATTTCATCAGCCATCCGTCACTCAGCAACTCAGTGTCCTTCACTAAGTAAAGATGCCGTGGTTCCTTCATAAAGGAGTTTGGGTTAATAAGGCATCCCAAGAGTGCAGGCGCTGAGATTTATTATAGCTTGCTTGAACTCCTGGGACTGCAGTAATTATTAGAACATTCATTCAGTCCAGACTCTGTGACTTGGGTATTAGAAACAATGTTATTCAATCTTTAGTTGTTGTTTTGAGACAGGATCCTATGTAACCCAGACTGGCCTTGAACTACTGATCCTTCTACCTCCCGAGAGATGTTTTAATTTTTACATCTTGCAAGTTTGTCTAATAAAGTGAATAGTTGTCAGACCAATTTTTATGCAGTTCCTACTGTAAAAATATAAGTGACAATGAATATATATACATACATATATAATGATAAACAGAGATATATATATGTATATATGTAATGATAAACAAACACACACACACACATATATATATATATAGCCTCATTCCATAGGCTCATTAGAGGTGTTCACTGTTGCTTTTAAAGACAAAGCGAAGGGAATTTCCGTATTTGCTCTTTGGTGGAATTACAGTCACTGACTTTATCTGTGGTAAAGATGATTGGATTCAAACAAGCATTCCTCCCAAGCTGGCTACCCAGTTCCTCCTTGGCCTCCAGAATGCCCTAGAAGTGGAGACCTGCAGTGAAGTGATGTCAGTCTGGAAAACGAGTCAGATAGGCCTGACAGAAGCAGGCCCAGGATCCTTGTGGCTTAGAGACTGCTCATGAAGTCAGTGTCGTCTTAGACCATGGTCCTCATGGGTTCCTCTTGTTTGTGTTGTTTATCATATAGGATCTTTTTTTAAAATTTATTTATTATGTATACAATATTCTGTCTGTGTGTATGTCTGCAGGTCAGAAGAGGGCACCAGACCTCATTACAGATGGTTGTGAGCCACCATGTGGTTGCTGGGAATTGAACTCAGAACCTTTGGAAGAGCAGGCAATGCTCTTAACCACTGAGCCATCTCTCCAGCCCCCTCTCTTTCTGGAACAGATTTTTTTTTTTAATATTGGAACTATTTATTTATAGAGACATTTAAAAAATAAAGCCATGTGGATGTGTCTCTATATGATCCACCAAAATAAGTTTTTTAGTTTTTAATATTGTCCTGATGGAGACTTTATTCTGTTTAATAAGAAGGTCTGTGAACATGTGGGATGTCCCATGGTTGTAAGATATATATTCTCAAACCCATTCCAAAGTGAGGGAGAAGGAAAAAAAAAGACTGTTTTTATTAAGAAAAATAGTCTTAGTATTTTTTAAGCTTTATTTTATGTGTATGGGTGTCTTGCATGCGTGTCTGTGCGCCATATGTGCGCCTGCTGCTTCCAGAGGCCAGAAGAGTTCACTGGATCCCCAGGAACTGGAGTTACCTGTGGTTGTGAACCAGCATGTGGGTGCTGAGAATCAAACTTGGGTCCACTGGAGAGCGGTAGTGCTGTTAACTCTTGAACCACCTCCGAAGCCCCTAAAAGTTGTTCTTGTTTCTCTCTCTCCCTCCCTCCGTCCCTCCCTCCCTCCCTTCCTTCCTTCTCTCTTTCTTTGGAGACAGGATCTCTCTCTACATAGCCCTAGCTATCCTGGAACTCACTATGTAGATCAGGCTGGCATTGAACACATGAAGATCTGCCTGCCTCTGTCTCCTGAGTGTGGGAATTAAAAAAGGCATGGGTCATGATTCCAGGCTAAAAGTAGTTTTTCTTTTTTCTTGAGGTGGTGGCACACACCTCTAACCCCAGCACTTGGGAGGCACAGGCAGACAAATCTCTTGAGTTTGAGACCAGCCTGGTTTACAGAGTGAGTTCCAAGACAGCCAAGGCTACAGAGAACCCTGTCTCAAAAAGCAATCTCCTCCCCCACATAAAAGTGGTCTTTTTCTCTCCATCTAAAACTTTGATCATTCAAAGATGTCAGTTATTTGGTAAAGCTGGTTTTTGGTCCTTTCTGTATAGCTCTTTCCTGTTGTGCAATCAGCTTTCTGTTTCATTGTTTCGAGACAGACTACTTGGAGAAAGGACTTAAGTAGGGCGTGTTTATTTACGCTTATGATTTCAGCCATGGTTGTGGTTTGGTCCCTTTTGGGCTTTGGTGACTTGGTACATTATGTTGGGAGCACAGTAGAGGAAGCTTGCTTGCTTCTAGACAGCTAGGAAGGTGAGCATGCTTCGTCCCAGTATGCCATCCAAGGGCACACACCCAGTCACCTCTGTGCCTTAAAGGTCTCACTATTGCCACCGAGTGATGCATGCTGGAGACTCTGGGGACACTACAGAAGTCTAAACGTTAAACCATGATTCATACCGATAATCCCAGCATGTGAGAGGCTGAGGATTACCAAGACTGAGAAGCCATCCTGGGCTACATAATGAGTTTGAGGCCAGCCTGGGTAACAGTTTGAGACTAAACAAACAAAGAAACCAACAGACTGGGGAGATATCTCAGTGGATAAAGCTTGTTGGATAAAGTGGATTTGCTCAACAGTGCAAATGTGAGGACCTAAGTGCACATGCCCAGAATGCCTGCAATGCTGGGAATGGTAGTGAGTGCCTGAATCTTAGGGAGATAGAGCCAGAGATAGGAGAAACTGGAGCCTTGCTGACTGAGTAGTGAACAAGAGAACCTTTGTTGAACAAAGTAGAAGGTGAGGGTACACACACTCATATACACACACCCCACACCTAAAACCTCCCCTCCACCCCTGATCCAAGCTGTAGTAGCTAGGGTTTTTTGTTGTTGTTGTTGTTGGTTTGTTTGTTTTTAACTCCCAAATAAACGGACTTATTCTTATTTATGAATGTTTGACCTTAGCCTCGCTTGTTTCTAGCCAGCTTTTTTTTTTCTTAAAAAAAAAAAAAGACTTATTTATTTATTTATTTATTTATTTATTTATTTATTTATTTATTTATTTATTTATTATGTATACATACATGCCAGAAGAGGGCACCAAATCTCATTATAGATGGTTGTGAGCCACCATGTGGTTGCTGGGAATTGAACTCAGCAGGACCTTTGGAACAGCAGGCAATGCTCTTAACCTCTGAGCCATCTCTCCAGCTCCCCTTTTCACCTTTCTTTATTCTATCTGTCTTTCTTTCCTTCTTACTCCATGGCTGGCTGGGTAGCTGGCTTTTGGTGTCCTTCTCTCCTCTTTTTTTTTTTTTTTTTTGGTTTTTCGAGACAGGGTTTCTTTCTCTGTGGTTTTGGAGCCTGTCCTGGAACTAGCTCTTGTAGACCAGGCTGGTCTCGAACTCACAGAGATCCGCCTGCCTCTGCCTCCCAAGTGCTGGGATTAAAGGCGTGCACCACCATCGCCCAGCTCCTTCTCTCCTCTTTTTCTTACTCCTCTTCTTGGCTTTTTCGAGCATGTTTCTCCTATTTATTCTTTCTACCTGGCAGCCCCACCTATCTCTTTTCTGCCTGGCTATTGACTGTTCAGCTCTTTATTAGACCAATCATGTGTTCTAGACAGGCAAAATAACACAACTTCACAGTTAAACAAATGCAACAAAAAAGAATGCAACACACCTTTGCATCATTGAACAAATGTTCCACAGCATAAACAAATGTCACACATCTTTAACTAATATTCCACAACAGTAGGTAGCATATGTCCTCTGCTTCTGGGATATTTTCCGCTGCCATTGTTTGGATCATTCCTGTTCTGTTTTCTCTTCTTAAAATATTTGGTGCTCAGACTTTTGTTTCTGAGACAGGGTTTCTCTGTGCAGCCCTGGCTATCCTGGAACTCATCCTGTAGACCAGGCTGGCCTCCCACTCGAGAGATCCGCCTACCTCTGCCTCCGGTGCTGGGATTACAGTGTGCCACCACCCTTGCTTTGGTCTCTTTCTTGCTTAACTTGACTGCCTCTGTTTTGTGATTCTGCTTCCTGGGAGATGTTTTTAATAGAAGTTTTCTATTAAAAAATTGTCAGTCACAATTTTATTATTTTAATCATGTCACCTTCCTGCAAGCTTTGCTCACCACAGTCTTACTTTGGAAACTCGTGACTTTGCTTTTCCATTCACTGGTGAGAGGTAACTGTAGTCTATGAGTATTGTAAGGCATTTTATTTCCCAGCCCCCATCTGAAGATACACACTTATTAATGAATATATATTTAATATAGAGGCAATTTTATAACTTCTTCCCCCTGTTTTTCTGAACATTTTCCATACCATTACATTTTTCAAAAAACATAAAATTTTAGCAACTGCAAACTATATTTATGAACTGAGTGGTGGTGGCACGCGCCTTTAATCCCAGAACTTGGGAAGCAGAAGCAGGTGGATCCCTGAGCTCCAGGACAGCAGAGATGTTACACAGAAAAACCCCCTGGAAAACCAATAAATAAATAAATAAAAATTTAAAAAGTGGATTCACTATAATTAAACTGGTTTCTTCTTGGACATTTAGAAAGGTTATATCTGTAATGTTATTTTAAAAACACCATTGAAGGGGCTGGAGAGATGGCTCAGAGGTTAAGAGCATTGTCTACTCTTCCAGAGGTCCTGAGTTCAATTCCCAGCAACCACATGGTGGCTCACAACCATCTGTAATGGGGTCTGGTGCCCTCTTCTGGCCTGCAGGCAGACACACAGACAGAATATCGTATATATAATAAATAAATAAATATAAAAAAAATAAAAACACCATTGAAACCGTATGTACATAAATATTTTATATTCTATTAACATTCCTTAAAGTGGATTGCCAGAAGTCAAATTATTAGGTAAAAGGAATGAATATTTTAAATATTTGTACCATAACATGGTATTTAATTAATTGAAAGTCTTATGACTTTTTCAAAAACAAATAGAAGCCATCATTTATTCAGATAATAATCTTATTTAAGGCCAGTGAACAATCAAAAAACCCTGAACTCATATTTATACCTGCCTTTCTTTGAGGACAGTCTTTCATTAGGTTCTAATTGTGTGTGTGTGCATGTGTGTGTGTGTGTGTGTTTGTGTTTCGGGCAGAGGGAATGGGATGTGTATTAGGGATGAACCCAGGACATCCGTGCCAAGGGAGGGCTTCACCACTGAGCTATATTTCCACCCCTTTTGGTTCACTTTTGCAAGCAAAAAATATTTGCATCTGGAAATAAAGTCAGCCTGGCCAGTTTATCAGGTAAGTGTAAAACCACAACCGTTCAGTAGTAGGGCTGAGCCTTCCGTGCGGTCTGACATAACAGAACAGTCTATGAATTGTACCCGGGAGAGTTATTAGTCTCTGAAGTTCAAAAGCTACCATTGTTCCCCACGACGACAGTCTCATCACTGGAGGGGCTATTTTATCTACGTGTGAACTCCTACTTCACTGGCAGGAGCTCCACTTCCTTTTGGCCCCATCGAGTGTCCGGTGTCAGAATAACAGACTCTGGAACTTGCTCCTCAGATCAGCAGTGTTTTTCTGTAAAATAGAGCACCTCTTTCGTCGCTTGCGACTTGATCATACATGCCTCCTTACGGAAATCTGAACCGTGCCGGAGTGTTATCTACAAGCACTTACATCTGTCTGCCTTTTGTCTGGAAGCCAGAGCAGAAATGTCACATGATACACCGGAAAAGATCCTGTGATCTTGTGTATTCCTTTGTAGCTTCCCTTGGTTTGCCAAGAGTCTTTTGTGCCTTAATAACACCTTTCCTAAAACTTGCATTGCTTTGGTCTAAACTACTTTGTAACTTTCGTTTGGGGTTTTAATTCTCCGTTTTGATTCAGTTTTATTCTTCCAGATTTCAGAGGGGTTGCTGGCAGGACACACCTGGACTTTAGAGGCAGAACAGAAATCAAGGGTTTGTGGGGACTGAGAAGGCAGCCAGGGAATGCTGCCATACCCCATGGGGTTTCAACAGGGCACTCGTGGGTGTGTCAAGGAGGAGTAGATAATTTTCAGAGAGAGTGAAATCTAAAACAAGACAGCCTGCTAAGAGAAAAGGGACTTCCATCTTCCCAGCTACCTCTGCGTGCTCTGGCCACACAGATCTTTTAGAGTGTGTTTGACAGTCAGGTGTGGTAATAAACTTTTAGTCTTTGCACTCTTTTTGTTTGTTTGTTTGTTTTAGTTAATTTTCTTTTTTGCTGGGAATGGGGGAAGGTTCCTGTTTGTTCTTTCTTTATAGCTCTGGCTGTCCTGCTGGAACTCTGTAAACCAGGCTGGCCTGGAACTCAGAGATCCCCCTGCCTCTGCCTCCTGAGTGCTAGGAGTAAAGGCCCTCTTAATCCCAGCACTCAGGAGGCAGAGGCAGATGGAGCTCTGTAAATTCCAGGCTAGCCTGGGCTACAGTGTGAGTTCCAGAACAGCAAGGGCTACATAGAGAGGTCTGTCTAAAAACAAAACAAAAAAATCAAAGAGGGGGAGGAAGAAATGAAGGAAGAAAGAAAGCCTGAATAGTTTGAATCTTTAGCACACGCCTTTAATCCCAGCACTCGGGAGGCAGAGGCAGGCGGGTCTCTGTGAGTTTGAGGCTGTCATGGTCTACACAGTGAATTCCCTTTCTCGGAAAGATGGGTCTCAGCGTGAGGCCCAGGCTGGCTTCAAACTTGCTATATCCTTGGCTGCCTATTCGTTCCTGCATCTCCGTGTCTCCACTGACCATGTGCTGATAATACAGCTGTGTACAACCATACCCAGCTTCATAAATTTTTAATCGTTACGCTTCTTTTGCTACTAATAGTGTGCAGGTGGTCTGAGGACATTTACATGTTTGTAAAGTATCAATTTGTAAGAGATTTGTGTATAGAGGAGAGTGATTGACTTTGCAATGATTCTTTTCAAGGAAGAGAATTTTAACACTTTTGTTGAGTTCAGGTTGGTCAATTAAACTTCACCCATGAGCTCTGTAGCAGAAAAACTGCAGCTTAGGTAATACCTTATCAAATTACAGATGTATTGTCTCTAAATACAACAGAAACTTCTTCTTGAACATAGCATTTGTTAGTGAGACAATTCATTTTTGGTGTTGGCCTTATTTACAGAATACAGTCATTCTCTGTCATCAGGAATCATGAATTTCCTTTGGTAGAAAGCCTGTTATCATGACATATCAACTATGTGTTGGACATTTTCTCTGTATTTAGACTCTAACAGCCAGTTAGTTGAATGCTATGTTTACAGTACATGTTAACAATAACCTGTGTTGACATACTATCAGAAGTCACAATAGAAGGCCCATAGAATGTAGTGACTCCGAGTTAAGTTCAGAACGCTTACTCGCGTAATGCTGGTGGTGACTCAGAAGCAGGGTTTTAGAGAGATCGGAACACTTGCCAAAGGTTCCCGTTCACTGACTGTCTCTGCAGGGCAGGTGTTGCTGCTCAGCATGAAGACAGCTTGCAGCATCCTCTGCCGCACGCATACAGAAGCGTGTGAGCCCAAGTGCAGTTTGAAGCTTTTCCCTTGCTTTTAAACATGTCTTTAGGGGCTGGAGAGATGGCTCAGAGGTTAAGAGCATTGCCTGCTCTTCCAAAGGTCCTGAGTTCAATTCCCAGCAACCACATGGTGGCTCACAACCATCTGTAAAGAGGTCTGGCGCCCTCTTCTGGCCTTCAGGCATACACACAGAATATTGTATACATAATAAATAAAATTTAAAAAAAAAAGAAAAAGTCAATGGAGACTGGAAGGAGTTTGCCAGCTTAAAAAAAAAAAAAAAAACATGTCTTTAAATGAACGGCTGCAAGACCGCCCTGTCCACCCACTGCTGGTGGCTCTCCGTGCAGCCGTGGGGCTCTCAGTCCCTTTGCATTACTTTCTCAGTTTCCCTCAGTGGGGAGAGTTCTTCTAGGAGTCTAAGTAGACGTCGCTGAGGAGCAGAGAGGCTTCCAAACACCAGAGATGCACCGTGGCCGTCATGCGAGACTTTTTCTCTGTTTGCTGGGACAAGCCTAGGGCCTTGTGCGTACCAGCTAACACTCGGCCACTGAGCTCCGCTCAGCCTCAAGTGATGTTTTATACTTTAGCCCCCAACCCAACGGAGATCGCAAAAGTTGTAGCGAGAAAGTCCAATCTCATTCAAAATTTTTTTTTTTTTTTTTTTTTTTTTGGTTTTTTTTTTTTTCGAGACAGGGTTTCTCTGTGGTTTTGGAGCCTGTCCTGGAACTAGCTCTTGTAGACCAGGCTGGTCTCGAACTCACAGAGATCCGCCTGCCTCTGCCTCCCGAGTGCTGGGATTAAAGGCGTGCGCCACCACCGCCCGGCCTCATTCAAAATTTTAAACTGCATTTAAGTTCATTTGTTTGTATGTGTGTGAGTGGGTGTGTGGGCACACGTGTGCCAAAGTGCACATGTGGAGGTCAAGGGACAACTTGCAGAAGTCAATGTCTCTTGTTCCATCGTGTGGGTTCTGTGAAGCTGTACTCAGGTTATTAGACTTGGTGGTGGCAAATACGTTTACCCACCGAGCCATTTTTAAAATTCTCATTTTTAAAAATAGGTGATAGTAAAAGTTATTATCTTACCTGTCTGGATTTAGATTTTTTACTTTTATATTTACACATTTTCTGTGTGTATAGTGTATTTTATCATATTTACTCCTCCGTCATTCTCTCTTGTCCCCACCCACTCCTGCTGATTCCTGTCCTCTTTCTAACTGGTCCCCCATCTATGTTAGTGTGTGCGTGTGTGTGGTGGTGACCCACTGAGCGTCAGTAAGGCTACTTATAAGAGCATGGTTGAGGGGTTACTTTTAGGACTGAGCATACCTAATAAGTGGCTACCCAACTGGTCTCTCAGCAACTATTACCAGCCTGTAGGTCCTCAGAGAAGGGTGGGGACTGTGAACTGCTCACTCCCCTATCACATGAGTCTTTGCAAAACTACCAGCCACTTCAGAAGGAGCTTCTTTGACCAAAGCAAACAGCAACACTAACCCCATGACTATAAACCCAACTATTTAGAAGGCAGCTTAATGGGCGCAGCATGTCCATGCAGAAAAACCCACAGTAGCTTCCCTCTTACTGTCAATAGTCATACCTTCCCAGCCAGGGGCTTCGGACCAGGCTTACAGAACCAGACCTGAATTCTCCCCTTCGGAGCAGGCCTCAAATTCAATCAGAAAGTGGTTGGCTGCCCTCATAACAGATTACCATGGTTGCATTAGTGGGTACATCTTGCTTGACAGGTTGGTAGTATAGCATGCAGGGGCCACAGCCGGGTAAGACAATTAATGTCTTGTCTTCCCTTCAGGTATTATGAAAGCTAGCCATCTGGCAGAAGCTTCCAGCTCAGTTCCAGCTTGGTTTCTCTGTTTGTTGAGACCAGAACATGTACTTTCTCCAGCCATAGGGTCTTACCATCTAGTTTAACAGCAGCGGCGATTGCCTTTCTTGTTTCGGAGGCTTCAAATCTGGATAAGTTTATTTAGTTTAGTTAAATAGTCTATATTACTTGTAATCTTTCCTATAAAAGTGATCAGAAACTATAGAGGAATGTACAAAATATTTGTCAATATGCATGGCAAAAATTAAGTCTCCATTAGTATTCTTCATAAACACTTAAGACTCCCTTGTGCACAGTTAAGGTGTTGTCTTTTGAACTTGGAATTTTACTTTAATATTTGTTTGTTTGTTTGTTTGTTTATATGAATGGCTGTAGCTTTTCCAGGTTCTTTAGTATTCCTCTGGCCCATTTACATTTTTATCATATTTTTACATGTCTGATAGCTTCCTAAGGTATAGCATATAATTTTGTAAAAGCTTTCTTTGGAACCTTTCTTCCTGATTGTGCGCTCTCAGCACCTCCCTTACCCATCTCACCCTTACTCTTTTGACCCCTCGTTAAACGTTTATTTATTTTCACATCAAGAAATATGGCTGTTGTCTGGGACTTTTCTTCTATAATGAGGCTCTGGAGCTGCCTCTTGGGCTTTGTATTTTCTTTAGAACCCATCATTAACCTCGGCACGCCTATGCTCAGCCCAGAAGTCAATTGCAGGGGAGAAGAGGATGTGCAGGAAACATCCGCTTCTAATGTGTGGTGTGTGAGTCAGGTTCTTGATGCAAAAATAGCCCAGTCAGTATGAGGCAGTCAGGCTGACCTTGTCTTGGGGCACGTACACGGAGGCCGTAGCTGCCAGGTGTATCATGCCCTGTATTGATTCCAACAATTGTGCTTTTAGTGGCTATTCCAAAGTCTAAGGGTTTCTACTGCTGTGATAAAGCACCATGACTAAAAGTACCTTATGGAGGAAAGGGTTCATTTCACCTTACAGCTCTCAGGTCACACTCCATCACTGCGGGACGTCAGGGTAGGAACTCGAGACAGAAATCTAGAGGCAGGAACTGAAGCAGAGGTATGTTGCTTCCTGGCTTGCTCAGCTTGCTTTCTTACAGCACTCAGGCCCAGGGGTGGCACCACCCGCAGTGATCTGGGCACTCCCTCATTCATCACCAGTCAGGAAAAAGCACCACAGGCTTGCCTACAGACGAGTCTGCCGGGAGCATTTCCTCACTTGAGGTTCATTCTTCCGAAATGACTCTAGCTTGCGTCAAGTTGACATGACAGTAGTCAGCACACACTTATTTGCTGTTAGCATTTTAATTCACACTTGGGTCATGTTTTGTGAATAATTATCTTGTTATTATTTCTAGCTATTATAAATGTATGTATCTGCATGAGGGCATGTGCATGGGGGCAGGTGCTCACGGAGACTTAAGGCATCAGATCCCTGGAGCTGGAGCTACCGATGCTTGTGAGCCCCCTGATGTGGGTTCTAGGAACCAAACTCTGATCTTCTGGAAGAGCACCCAGTGCTCTTAACCACTGAACCATTTCTTCAGACCCCCAAATGTTTTTTTTTTTTTTAATTTTATATATATGGGTATTTGTATCATGCTTTTTGATTGGCCACCAGCTCACAAATAATGACGTGGAGACTTCTTTTTAATTATAAAAACTTGGCTGTTAGCTTAGGCTTGTTCCACTAACTCTTATAACTTAAATTAGTCCATTTATACTAATCTACATTCTGCCACGTGGTGTTACCTCTCTTCCATCTTGCATCTCCTGTTTCCTCTCTGTGTCTGGCTGGTGACTCCCCCTTTCTTCTTCCCAGAGTTCTCTCTATGCCCAGAAGTCCTACCTGCATCTCCTGCCTAGCTATTGGCTGTTCAGCTTTTTATTACATCAATCACAACAATACATCTTCACACAGTGTACGAATATCCCACATTTTCCCCTTTTTGTCCAAATAAGGAAGGTTTTAACTCTAATACAGTAAAACTATATACAATAAGATCGTTTATCAAGTAAAAAAAATTACATTACAATGTCCAGTCCCTTTGTATTTGGCAAATTCAGAGAAAATAGTCCAAGTCTATCTTATCTTGGTGAGTCTAAAGTTTTGTACCTAATTTACTTTCTATCTTAACTTGTATTACCAACCCAAAACTATCTTTTTAGACCTCAAAACATTTTCTTAAATAAGCAATTTAAATGTTATGTATCTCAATCTTATATATTTTACACCTTTTTTGTGTTTCTTTTCTGAATTTGGTAACAAGGAAAACTGTAACTGTATCTGTCTAGTTTTCAACCCCATCAGAGATCCAAGGAGGATCTAATGTTACCTGATTAAATAGGAAGCTCAGAGAAAATGACTTTCAAAACTATAGAAACACAGAGACATTTGGCTGCCTGGACAGCCACCCAAGGTTCCTCTGTGGCGTTGGGACATCCATCTTCAACCTACAGGTTTTAACCCCTGTTTAAAGGAGGAAGAGGTTGGCGAGAGGGTCATTAGTTGAGATCACTGACTGCTCTTTCAGAGAACCCAGATATAATTCCCATTACCTACAAGGTGGCTAGCTCAAGACTGTGACTCCACTTCCATGGAATCCAATGCCCTTGTCTAGTCTCTGTGGGTACCAGAGACACACACACAGTGCACAGACATTCATACAGGCAAAACATAAAATAAAATTTTAAATGTTAACTGGAACTATTAATACCTGCTGCTTGTTCCAAGTCCAGTTTGTGTTGCCCGCATGCTCACTGGAGAATAGTAAACTATGGCCAGCCCCTAAAAGAAAACTGAGTTTTTACATTTGGAATGACTTTTTAGACTAAAACTTTACTGTCTAGGAACAGCAAACATGAAGGAAGCAGGTCTGAGCTGAGAGGGCGCCCTGACTCAGTGGGAGAATGTTAGTCTTAGCTGGGAATGCACTGTTGGTTTCGTGTTCAGAGTGTGCATGCGTACGTTTCTTTGACACAATGAGTTACAAGCACTAAAGACCTAACTTACCCCAGTTTTGAATATTGCCTCTCTTGTAGAGCACCATGAGTTATTATATGTCTTAGTTAGGGTTTTTATTGCTGTGAAGAGGCACCATGACCATGGCAGCTCTTATAAAGGAACACATTTAATTGGGGTGACTGGCTTAGACTTTCAGAGGTTCAGTTTATTACCGTGGTGGGGAGAATGGTGGCATGCAGGCAGACGTGGTGTGTGCTGGAGCTGAGAGTCCTACATTTTGCAGACAACAGGAAGTCATTTGAGACACTGGGCAGTATCCTGAGCGTAGGAAACCTCAAAGCCCACCCCCACAGTGACACACTTCCTCCATTAAGAATATACCTACAAACATACCATAACAACAAAGCCACACCTCCTAATAGTGCCCACTCTCTTTGGGGGCCATTTTCTTTCAAACATCACATAACCCAATAGTTAATGTTAGTCAGTACAATTTTTGTTTATATTTTAGGTTTAGCCCCTATTTATTTTATTTAAAAATTGTGTGTATACCTGGGTCTCTCTGTGTGTATTTACATGTGAATGCTGGTGCCCAAGGAGACAAAAGACGGTGTGGATCCCTTGAAGCTGTGGTTAGTTACAGGCAGCTATGAGCTGTCCTGTGTGGGTGCTGGGAGCCCAACTCAGTCCTCTGCAGGAGCAGCAAGTGCTCTGAAGAAATGGTGTCTTACATCTCTGTGAGTGTTGTAGGGGCAGAGATACCTTTGGGGGCGTGGCTCGGGGATGGGCTCAGCAACTGTGAAGGTGGCTTTGGAGATTGCTTCTGCAGCTCCTGGGTTTGCTGTCACAGTGGGCGTTGAGGTGAGGCAGGTGGATCTCTGTGAGGCCAGATTGGTCGACAGACTGACTTACAAGATAGCTAGGACTACACAGTGAAACCCTGTCTCAGAAAAGAAATCAACCAAAGACTGATCAGTGCCCAGCCCTGCTGGAGGCTGCACAGGAGGCGAGGGCTCTCCCACAGAGAGCAGGTGAGGTTTGCTCTGTTTGGAGGGCAACTTATCAGTCTCCTCCAGGTTTTATATGGTCTCCTGTTAGCGGCTGCTTTATAGTGTCTGTAGGGATTATTTGGAGAGGAGGACACTGGTGTCGGCTCATGGTGGTTTTCTGAGCCCTCAACCTGTTCTCTGATGATTGATGGAGTCAATCGAAGCTAACTTTGTGCCCAGGACAGTTCCAGGGACAGTGTGGGCCCAGGCCAAGCTAGTTCTGAGTCTTTTGCAGCAGAGGCAGAGATAGTGCTTCCTGGGATGGCAGGGATCTTTCCGCTGCCTCTCCCAGGGTGGAAATAGTGGCCATGCAGGTCCCCGCACATTCAGAGGGCATTTGCTGGAAACTCCCTTCTTTTTTCTGCTTCCAAGGTCTAGACCAGCAGTGAGACCCCTGTGAAACATTCATGGAACCCACTTGACTACCAAACACTTTAGGTAAATGCTGTAAGTGACCCAAATTCAATCCACGGCCCTTGAGCAATGGGGCAAGAAAGGAGAAGGAATTTAAGGGACTCCCAGCCAGTGCCCCAACCTTGCTACTTTTTACCTACAATAAATGGGCCTGGGATCTGCACTTCTTAATTTCAGAAGTGACTGATACCTGTGCTGTTTCTGGCGTTGGCAGTGCAGCCTTATCTTAGTCTAAATCAGTCTGCATCTCAGACTGTGTGGCTTTGTAAGTCAATATTTTTATTCCACAGTTGATTTGGTTTGGGGCGTAAAGATGCAGAGAGTAGGGACTGGAGAGATGGCCCAGAGGTTATAGCACTGGCTGCTCTTCCAGAGGTCCTGAGTTCAATTCCCAACAACCACATGGTGGCTCACAACCATCTGTAATGAGATCTGGAGCCCTCCTCTGGCGTGTGGGCATACATGGAGGGAGAATGTTGTATACATAATAAATAAATAAATCTTTTTAAAAAAAACGCAGCGAGTTTGTTCCCAAGGTGGAGCTCTCACATCGCCTCCTACATCCAGTGGCCTCTGCCAGCAGTGCTCCCCATATGCAGTCTGCCCCCAGCCCTGCAGGAAAGTCCCTTGCCACCTCCTTGGCATTTCTGCTGCTTGTGCTGATGCTCTCTCCACACTCAAACAGCCTCGTCTTCCCAGTCTGCAGCCCCTGAATAAATCTGCCTTTGTATGCTTCATGGATCGAGGATGTGCTCGCCTCCCTATGAACTCAGACCATTTTCCCTCACAGAACGGGGCCCTTAGGATTCTCTCCCTTCTTGTTACACTCTTCTATGAGAACCGTGTATGGCCGCCTATTCTTTTCTGTCCCCACCCCCTTGTTCATGACACCCTTCTGACAGTGAACCTAAAATACGTTGATTATGCCTTAGCTTTTGGCACTGTACCACACTGATGTCTCATACTGACCTAGAAACAGGCTCCTGAGACATTGCTTTTGACTAATTGTGAGACCCAGGGTCCAGTCCTTGGAAATCGATTTTTCTTTGCCCCTCCCACCATGACTCTCTTGGAATCGAGTGTCCACCATCCTGATCTGTAAAGCAAGCATCTCTCCAGTGTGGCTTCAGCACAGTTGGGAAAGCCTGCTGGTTGGCTGCTGATGTATTCATTCAGGCTCAGCACTGTGAGGGGGATGGCAAATGTCTCAGCAGGAGTTTGCCAAATGCTTTTTGGCAGCCACAGACTCAAGGCTCCTTGGATAAGGGGGAACAAAACCAAGGGTCTGGAAGCCAGACGGAGTGGAGGAGCTGCGGGCGCTGGTTTGCGCATTGACATGTAAATGCCCGAGCCCCCAGCCTTCTTCTCCCCTGCGAGAACAGACAGGCTGCTGCTGCGGGTGCACACAAAGCAGGCTCCAGGGCCGGTGGCTCCTTTGTGCTCTGCTGCCCCTCGTCCCCACAGAGACCAGTGAAGTCCAGCCGGTGAGAATCCTCCATTGCGAAACTCAGCTGTGCTCTGGGCCTGGACGGAAGGCCCTCCAGCCTGACTGTGAGGACTGTGTCTTTCCTGGATGTGCACAGAGATCTTTGACTGAGTTGGAAGTGGAAATGAGAACCACTAGGTAATTGTTAATTTGGTTTGGTGCAGTGAAAGGAACACATTTGCATGTGTGTTCAGTGAATGAACAAGGGTGGATGCCAGGCTAAAGGTACTTTTCTGACATGACCTGAGATTTCTAAAGAATAATTGTATTTGGGGCGTTGTTGCTTTCTTTGCTGTTTTTTTTTTTTTTTTTTTTGGGTGGGGGGAAGTGGGTAGGGGGTGTTATTGGCCTGCGCTGTGTACTCTGCTGACTCTGCCTGCTCCTTCCCTCCTTCTGGGGACACCACCCTAGTGCTGTCTGCTGTCCTCCTCCTCTCCTCACAGGGCCTCACACTACAGCGCTAGAGGTCCTCCTGCCTCAGCCTGCTGTGTGCTGGGATGGCAGGCCTGTGTCACCACGCCCAGGGTGCAGCAGCAGGCTTTCTGCACTTGGCTGCTCTCCTGCCTGTCACCTTCTCACCCTGCTTTCCCGTATAATTCCCAGTGCTCTAGAGTGTGTGCACTGGTGGTAATTGTGAGCACACTGGTGATAATTGTTTGCATTGGTGGTAATTGTGTGCATTGGTGGTAATTGTGAGCACACTGGTGGTAATTGTGTGCACACTGGTGGTGAGTTGTACACACTGATAATTGTATGCACATTGGTGTTAATCGTGTGCACACTAGTGTTAATTGTGTGCACATTGGTGGTATCACACTGGTGATAAGTTTTGTGCACTGGTAGACTCCCTAAAAGAGTTAACATAGTGTCAGAAAGTCAGGGAAGTGAAGGAAAAACCATATACTGTATACAAAGTGTGACTAGGGTGTAACTAACTAAACAGTAGATGTGCTGGAAAAACTGTGTGTGCATGTGTTGATCTGTATGTGTGTGCACGTGCGTGTGTTTCTGCATGTGTTTGTATGTGTGTGCGCACACACATAGAGGTCAGAGGTTGAGGGCGGGTGTTTTCTTTTGTTATTCTCCGCCTTATTTTTAATTTAATTTAATTATTCGTGTATGGGTATACCATGTGTGTGTCTGGTGCCCTTGGAGGTCATCAGAGGTCATCGGAGCCCTTGAAACTTGAGTCACAGACAGTTATGAGCTGCCATGTAGTACTAAGAACTGACCAGGTCCTCTGGAAAAGTAGCAAGTATTCTTAGCTGCTGAGCCATCTCTCCAGCTCCTTTACCCCTAATGTTCTGAGAAGAGTCTCTCACTTACCTGGTGATCACCAGTTCAGCCAGATTAGCTGGTAGCAAGCCCAGGGATTCCCGTGTGTCCCCTTACCAGCACTAGGTTACAGGCACATGCCACTGTGCCCCATGTTTTACATACATGCTGAGAATCTGAACTCAGGTCCTCACGTATGGTAGGCGTTTTCCTGGGCTGTCTCCGCAGTCCCATGGAAATGCTGAAATTTTTAAAAAGACAATTCCCCTCTTCACCCTCAGTGGAAGAGTTACCACTGTAAAATATGTGGTCCTATCACCTCATGGGAACGGTCAGAGCCTGTGGGCTATTTGGGACTGATTGTGTCACATGACCTAAGATGTATTTATTTATTATGCATACAGTGTTCTGCAAGCATGTATCCCTATACACCAGATCTCATTATAGATGGTTGTGGGCCACCATGCCAGTGCCAGAAATTGAACTCAGCACCTCTGGAAGAACAGCCAGTGCTCTTAACCTCTGAGCCACCTCTCCAGCCTGGATTTTATAATTTATTAATTCTGTTGTGCTGAGGACCAAACCTCATGCCTGGTGCATGGCAGGCAGACCCTCTCATCACCAAGCTATACCTTCAGCCCAGTAGGATTTTGACTTAAAAGACAGTCTTGAACACTGTGTGGAGGTCTACAGACCAGCAGTCGGGAGACTGTGGCGGGGGTGGAACTTGAGGCTCACCTGGGCTAAATACATAGCAAGACCTGTCTCAGAGAAAAAAAGGAAAAACTTCAAAGTCAAAGCTTTTTGATAAAAGCTGTCTTACACGGAGCCATTGTTGGACTCATTATAGAATTGGTGTCTCTTTAAAAGAAAACATTTTGTTAAGAAAATGCCCCCCCCCCTTCCTCCCTCCTCCTATTCTGTGGGTACAGACCCAGTTCACAGGTAGCAATTCAGTGTGCAATGCATCTTTAATCCTTGACTATTCTGACACTATTTTGTACTTTTAGAATAATTACAGTAACATAGTTCTATGCTTCCATACCATAATACCCATGATGCTACCCATCATGAGACTGGGGAAAGGGTCAAGCCATAAAGTCTCTTATATTAAGTGTGGAGCCTGTTTTTAATTTTCAAGTACCTTTGGCTCTCGTGAGCATAATCTGGGGAATTTGGTGTGGGAGAAAGAGCGCTAAACTATTTTGAGATGTGGACTCTGTTGTTACCCAGGTGACCCTACACACATAACTCTAGGCTGTAGTGATAGACTGACCCAGTGGCTTTCAACCAGGACCTCAGTAAAAACACTGAGGTGACATCGTAGGTCGTGACAGTATGCAGGGCCCTAATGCATGCAGGGGGATCCTAGATGCTAGGCAGGGTGTCCTGCTCAGCCTATGTTAGCGCCATTTCTCTGCAGTTCATTAGTGATACATGGCAAGTATCCAAAACCACAGAGGCCACTGAGAATGGCACCTGCACTATCCAAAACCACAGAAGCCCTGAGCGTGGCATCTGCACCGTCCACAACCACAGAAACCCTGAGTGTGGCATCTGCACCGTCCACAACCACAGAAGCCCTGAGCGTGGCATCTGCACCGTCCTCAACCACAGAAGCCCTGAGCGTGGCATCTGCACTGTCCACAACCATTGATGCCCTGAGCATGGCATCTGCACCGTCCACAACCATTGATGCCCTGAGCGTGGCATTTGCACCGTCCTCAACCATAGAAGCCCTGAACGTGGCATCTGCACCTTCCACAACCATTGATGCCCTGAGCGTGGCATCTGCACCATTCACAACCATAGAAGCCCTGAGCGTGGCATCTGCACCGTCCTCAACCATAGAAGCCCTGAACGTGGCATCTGTGTCCTGCACGTTGCATCCATCACCAGGCTGTTTAGAGTGGAGTCACGTAGATGATGCTAAGCCAGGGCCCTGGGTCACAGCAACTCCGTTTGGATGGCTTTAGATTTTCCTTCACGGTCTCATGGCCTGAAAGGGAAGGAGTGGATTAGTTGTGACGGTGGTCTGCCTGAGGGCCTGGACTTAATACTGTAGACAGTGGGCAGCTGCATCTTCAGCTCCCATCCATCTTCGCTGTATGACGTTGTCACACCTTTCAGGAGAGGGTCACTATGGAGGCTCTGTGCTGTTCTGTAACTCCACCAGCTTGTTACCACAGGTCTGGCTGGAGGGGACATGCAGGCGGTCCTGGCAAGCAGAAGACTTGGGTTGGAACCAAGATTCTAGGGGTATTCGGATTCTTAGATCGTGGCTTTATCACACTACTTTTTACTTGATGGTTGTAGTGGTTTGCGGACTGTCAGCTTGGCGGGATTTAGGAATCGTGAGACAAGCCTTTGGGTATGCCTGTGAGGGGTTCTTTAGAGTAGGTTGAGATAGGAAGATCCACTTTAATTGTAACCAGCACCATTCTATGGACTGGACCGGATGAAAAGGCGAAAGCCGTTTGAACATGAACATTCACTGTTTACTGTTTCCCAACCGTGGACACAATATGACCGCCCACCTCATGCTCCTGCTCCTGTGGGTCCATGCCATGACAGATTGTAGCCTCAAACTGTGACCCTTCCTTCCCTAGGCCATGCTTGTCAGGCGTGAGATAAGAACTAATACAGCAGTCAAATGCTCGGCAGAAACTCTCTGCGGTTCTCTTGTTCTATGTCTATGTGGTAGATACGAGTCATGCATGCCACTCTTCTTCTTATAGTGTGGTACACCAGGACCACATTTTTTAATTGATGTAATTCAGTCACAAAGATGATTTAATTAAAGAACAGTTAAATGACTGAGAAAAATTGCTGTTAATTAAGAACATTTCCATACAGATCTCATCCGTCTTCTAAGTTGTCCTAAGGCCAGCTGACTGCATATGCCATTTCGTAATACGCTTCTCCCATGCAAACATGTTTCCCTGACATAGACATTACATGACTCTGTGTGCTCTCTGTCTTAGTTCAGGCAGCCATGACAGAATCTCATGGGGGAGGTGGCTTAAATAACCAGACATTTATTTCTCCTAGTTCTGGAGTCCAGGAGGTCTGAGATGCGGATGCCAACACTGGCAGAGGCCTCTTGCTGGCATGCAGGTGACCACTTCCTTGATGAATCTTCACAGTCAGAGGGCAGAGACAGGGAACGAGTTCTCTCTTGTCTGTCTGTAGGAGGAAGCTAATCTCATGAAGGCTCACTCCACCTTCACAACTAATTGTCTCCCCAAAGCCCCATCTTCAAGTACCATTCCTCAGAGGACTAGGGTTTCAGTATATGAATTTGAGGGACACAGATGATTGGTCATCCCTCGAGGGCCTAGAGCTAGACTCTGAGTTCATACGTCAGCTCTGCCTCTCACTAACTGGGCGTATAACTTAATGCTTTATTCTCCTGTAAGTGGAGTGGAATGCTAGCACCAATCGCATCAGTGTTTTTGTAAAAAAAAAAAAAAAAATCTGTATGGTGTGTGTGTGTGTAGTGTGTGAGTGTACAGCATTCACGTGGAAGTCAGAAGACAACTTTGTGGAGGCGGTTCTCTCCTTCCAGCTTTATGTGGGTTCTGGGCATTAGACATAGGTTGTCAAGTTTGTATTGTCCGGTGCCTCTGCCAGCTGAGCTCTCTTACTGGTCCCCATATAGTGTGTTTGAGAAATAAATGAGGTCATAGATGTGGATGCCTTAACACAGGTGGCACTTGCTAGGTGTTGGGTGTCACCTTGTCTGCGTCAGCATGATGATGTGACTGTACAACCCCGTCAGCCCGCATAAATCCATTTAGTGTTTGAGTGAATGGATAAGTTACAAAACAAATCATCTAATTAACTATAAAGCACTTCTAGTTAAAAAGCAAAGGTGGCCCATATGCCAGTCATTCTATTGGCAGTGAGCCCCTTCCGTTGGTCGAGAGCTGGTCTCTATGTAAGGACCTGTTTACTGCCCGTACTTTTTCCCCCAACCCAACCCAAGTTAATATCTGTTTTTCTCTGTTCTCTCTCCTCTCTCTCTCTCTCTCTCTCTCTCTCTCTCTCTCTCTCTCTCTCTCTCTCTCTCTGAGACAGGGTATGTAGCTGTGTAGTCCAGGCTGTCCTGGAACTCTGTAGACCAGGCTGGCCTCAAACTCACAAAGATCCTTCTGCTTGTGCCTCCCAAGTGCAGAGATTAAAGGCGTGCACCACTGTTCCTGGCTCAGTTTAATTTCTAGACACATGAAAGGAAAGACGTTTCCTTCAGCAATGTGTGACAGGAAGATGACGTGAAATTAAATAAATTATAAACTGAGAAGGCAGCCCCTTTATTTTGTGCTGTGCAAAATGATACTTTTATTTACTTTTATGTTCGCTGTGGTGATTGCTCCAGGCGGGTGCACACAGAGGCAGGATCCACACCAGGCCTTAGGCTACTCGATTGCACTGCCTCCTGCCGCGTGCTGAGTGTGGAGTTCTCAGCCAGGACCTCTGCTGGGTGGCTGAGAACAGGCTGCACACTGGGCGTGACCCAGTGTCACCTGCAGCTGTCCAGCGCAGGGATGGCCCAGAAGCGTGCTTACGTTTTGTTCTCGGCGGCCCATGCATCTACAGTAAGTACGAATGCAGTCATGAACATTCACACCTTGTGAGTACAGATGAGAGACACAGGTAGACAACCACCAAGATGTTCAGTCTGTCAGGTTCCCATTGAAAGCAGTTTCCATGTCTTTGAAAATAATAGGGCTCCAGAGGCATACTTGGGAGAGACGGACTTGGTTTTCAGGCACTGTCTAAGGCCTTTGGATTGATCATTGATATTTTCTCCCCTGAAAAATATATGCTATATTCTTACTGTGTTTGATTGGAATACTTCAATCAATTTCTCTCAAGAACAGTGGCTTTCAAAGTTGCCCATGATCCACTGTGAGAAATAGCCTTTGCATGGTGTGAGTATTACATACACACACACACACACACACATACACACACACACACACACGTGTGGACACCTAGTGAGATGGGTGTTTCCCAGTGCAGAGCAATGCTGGTTTATTCGGTCTCACCATTCCATTCTTGAAAATGCTGTGTGTGACCCGTTAGCTTACCGTTAGCTTATTTCAGCGACTTACAAGTGAGCCACGAGCCGCAGCTTGGAAAGGGCTGGTGAGTTTGGGCTGAGCAGCAGAGAATCCTGGCAGGGACTCAGAGCCTTTTTCTTTTCACCATGGAGCACACTGCCTCCTTCCCAGTGCTGGATCCAGAACAGATGGTACATCCTCAGTGCCCCATCTCTAGAGTATTGTAGGACTGCAGAACTGAGCAGGCCGTGAGTGCTAAGTCCTGTGTGTTGTGCCTGGGTATTTGAACAACTTGATGTAGGGACCATTAGTCCTTCCCCAGGCTGGCTGTAGCGGCTGACAGCTCTGCCTGAGAGGAGGGTTTAAGCGAAGACAGTCATTCAGTCTGAGTGCCCTTGAACAATGTCTTTGTTGTTGCCCTCTACAGAGCAGGAGGAAGTGCCTTGTTGGTAGCAGGCCGGTTACTTATGACTAGCACTGCACTAGACAGAGCCAGTGAGTGGTATGTCTGTCTTTTCCAGTCTGTGAGTCCTGGAACATCCAGGGAGGTTTGCTTTAGAATGTCTACTGAATCACCTGTGCCTAAAATTTTATCATTAGATATTTGTTACCTTGAATCTTCTAGGAATTCAGTCTTCCAGAATTCTTGGTCAACATAAAATATATCTGGAGGAGGCTGGAGAGCTGTGTTTTAAGAGTACCCATTCATGTAGAGGATGGGGGTTCAGTTGTCAGCACACATGTGGCTCACAACTGTCTGTAAGTCCAGGGGATCTAATGCCCTCTTCTGACTTTCATGGGCACCAGGCACAAACATACATTAAGGCACAGGCATGTATTGTAGTGGCATTTCACTTGTACTGTAATGAATAAAACTTGCCTGAGGATCAGAAAAGTAAAACAGCCACACTGGCCAGCCCTATAGACCAGGCAGCAATAACACACACCTTTAATATGAGTAGCCACACTAGCTTGCCAAGGAAACCAGGCGGTAATGGTGCAGGCCTTTAATCCTAGAACTAGAGAGGATTATAAGACGGGAGGAGACAGCTCTCAGTCACAGTCTCATCTGAGATTCCTGGAGGCAGGATTGCCATTTTGGACTGAGGTCGAGGTAAGAGCCAGTGGCTGGCTGCTTTGCTTTTCGGATCTTCAGATTGAACCTCCATTTCTCTCTCTGAGTTTTTATTAATCGTGCTTCAGTATATTAAGGCAAATCACGCAAACATGTAAACAAACAAAGTATATCCCAGCAGCATACATAGTATGGTTCGTGGTGTGTGCCACAGACAGGCCTCCTTTTTTATCTAACATCCGTCATCGGAGCTTCTTGTTATTTATATGTGTTGTGCTGAGGTCCTGGGTTGTACAGAGGGATAAGAACAGACCCTGTTTTTACCATGCTCAGGTGACAGTGGAGGAGACAGTCACCAAAGGCCACTGTGATGACTGCTGGCTGCAAGGTCACAGGGTGCTAGCTGCAGGGTAGGGGCCAGCCTAGAGATACCCTAAAGAAGGACAAAGAAAGGCTGAGCTGTGTGGTGCACACCGTAATGTGTGGGCAGACAAAAAAAGCCAGCTGCTGGACTTCAGAGCACAAGGCCGGCGGGCTTCTGGGGCGTATTTCACTTGTGTGATAACCCCCTAAAGATATGTCTAAGAAGCAGCGTGTGACCACTCCTTTATTTATGATTAGGGTCTTTGTACATCTTATTCATGGGATCTGGAAATGAGGGTGAGATCAGATTGTGTAAACCCTAGATCCCATGATAAGTGTCCTCCAGAAAGAGTCAGGGGGAACTATGAAATGTGTTTTAGAAGAAGAAGTCATGTGACTAGGGATGCTGGGTTTCCAGCTGGAAGAATATTGCTGAGGGAAGTTGGGAGGGGTCAGGATGGACCACCCCAGAGCGTCGAGGCCTGCTGACACCTTGGTTTCAGAGTTACACTCATGGTTTTTGTTGTTGTTGGTGGTGTTTTTGTTTTTTGGTTTGGTTTTGGTGGTTGGTTTTTGTTTTTTGATTTTCAAGACAGGGTTTTTCAGTGTAGTTCTGGCTGTCCTGAAACTCACTCTGTAGACCAGGCTGGCCTTGAACTCACAGAGATCCACCTGCCTCTGCCTCCGGAGTGCTGGGCTTAAAGGTTTGTGCCAGGCCGGGCGGTGGTGGCGCACGCCTTTAATCCCAGCACTTGGGAGGCAGAGGTAGGCGGATCTCTGTGAGTTCGAGACCAGCCTGGTCTACAAGAGCTAGTTCCAGGACAGGCTCCAAAGCCACAGAGAAACCCTATCTCGAAAAACCAAAAAAAAAAAAAAAAAAGGTTTGTGCCACTAATACCCACCTTTTTAAACTCACCCTAAGAAGTAAATATGTATGCTTTTCTTAATCATCCTTTGTTGCTGATATCTCTGTCATGATCTTAGTGGGGGGGGTGTAAAAGCAAGATTTTTATTTTTAATCCTTACAGGGACATTTCTGGAGCGAACACAGAGCCCAGGAGATAAAGCCGTCACAGGGGAAGGTGGCATGAGCTGTCCAGTCTGAGCACAGATGCTGTGAGGAGTGGCGGAGACTGGCTGCCACAGAACTTACCGTGACTCCTGGCCTCGATGGTGGTTGTTTATAAAGGATCATTTGACAGTTCATTGTTACTGCTCTTAGGTAATGGCTCTGAGCATCAGGTCGCCAGGCAGAGAATAGGCACAAAGTGTGTTTACTTCCCACGCGGCTGAGTCCTTTTGTGTATGCAGACACGGTATAAATGTGTCCTGATTTTGATCCCTGAAGAGATCTTCCCTCCCTGCAGCATCACTGCCGTTAGTCACCAAACACAGTTCTGGGACGTGGATTCCCTGTTGCCTTCTCTGTGTATTTCTTTGGAAGGTTGCCATGTTTAGCCATCCCTGTGAGTGGAAGGAATTACCTCTAGCCCTATAGAAGAATATATATTCCTCAATAAGAAAGCAGCCATGCGCTTTCAGAGATTCATGAGATCAGATTCTAGAACAGTCCCCCTCCCCCAAAGAACCAGATCATTTGGTTGCTTTGTTTTCTTTAACGAACTGGAATGAGTGGGTTGTGCAACCTGATTTGATGGTATTTCTTGGGCTGAGAAGTGGTGCACAAAGGTACTGGCCCCTGTGGTCCTCACTGCACTGTGCCTTTTAGGTCCTGCTCACCATTGCCCTTCAGAGTTCACGAAGGCTTGTGTTTGATGACTTTTAATAGTTACTTTTCATTATGGACATCAAGTTATCAAAGTATAAAATGATAGGTTTGAATATATTACCCCTTAACACCTCAGTGGATTGTAAACCTCAGAGTTCTGGAGGCCAGAAAGTCATATCTAAGGCCTTGGCAGGCTCTGCCCTTGCAGGTGCTCTGGAGAGACTCTGATCCTGAGTTTCGAGTAGTCACATACATTTGTTGGCTTGAGGCCATGTCACTACAGTCTCAGCCTGTATTGGTACCTCTTTCTTGTATCTGTGTTCCCCGACTCTCATGGTCCCTTCCCCATTTCTTTTTCTTTATTTTTAAATTTTTATTTTGCTTTGTATGTATGGGGGCAGGGACTTTCCCTGTAAATCAGGCTAGCCTGGTGCTGTGTAGCCAGGCTGCTTGCAATCCTCCTGCCTCAACTTCCCCAGCACTAGGATTCTAGGTATGTCTTATCCTCTTGTAAAGACACACGATTACATTTAGAGGCCACAAGGCTAAACTCCTTTTCATAAAATTCTTAATGTAATCACATTTTTTTCCTATATAAAATGTGGTGGTTTAAATGAGAATGGATCCCAAGGACTCATGTTAGATACTTGGTCTTCAGTTGGGGGAACTGTTTGGGAAGGATTAGAAGTGTGATCTTTTTGAAGGAGGTGTGTCACTGGGGCCAGGCTTTGAGGTTTCAAAAGTCCTGTGAGATCCCTAGTTAGCTCTGTTTGTGTCTCATAGTTGTGGGTCAAGATGTGAGCTCTTAGATGTTCCTGCCCCCAAGCCTTTGCTCTGCCATCATGGACTCTAACCTTCTGAAACTGTAAGTCACTTTTTTTGTAAGTTGCTTTGGTCATGGTGTTTTATCAAAGAGATATAAAAGTAACCAAGACATAAAGTGATAGTCATTGTTCTACTGTGGAAAAGTTTTAAGCATTAGAATGTTCATATAACTTTGAGGGGGCACTGTACAACTCACTACCATTGTTTACAAATTTTATTATTCTAATGCTTGCTAGAATAAATAGTATGGGAGATTTTATTCAAGAGTATAAATGTGCAGGCTCTCAGGATAAGGGAGAGAAGTGTGGTGAGGGTACGATAATGATGGGGGTCAAGAAGCAGGCCAGTGCACTGGAAAATTGCTAAGAGCAGATAACATAGGTGGGGGAGTTCCAGTGGCAGTTATCCTTTCTTTCCATGTCATCCTTGACCCATGGGTCAGGCTAGTCACTCTGTCTTCCAGCTCTACCTGCCTCTGCTCAAATGTTCTTGTCTGGACTTATAGGTGTGGTGGTTTGAATCAGGATGGCCCCCATAGGCTCATATATTTGAATGCTTAATCACCAGGGAGTGGAACTTCATTGAAAGGATTAGAAGGATCAGAAAGTGTGGCCTTGTTGGAGGAAGTGTGTCACTGGGCGGTGGCCCAGTCTTGCCCTTCTTGCTTCCTGTGGATCTCCCAGCTGCCTCTCCTGCATCATGTCTGCCTGCGTGCTGCCATGCTCCCTGCCATGAACTAAACCTCTGAAACTATAAGCCAGCCCCAATTAAATGATTTCTTTTATAGGAATAGCTTTGGTCATGGTGTCTCTTCACAGCAGCAGAACAGTGACTAAGACACTAGGCAAGAAAAATACAATATCCAGGAGGGCTGATGTTCGGAATCTCCTTACATCATTGGAGGAAATATTAGATAATTCACTAAGTAGGAATGAGAAATTGATTGCTGGTTTGGGACCTTCACTAGGGGAAGCCAGCTGGTCATAGTAAAGACCTGATTAGACATAAACGGGTACAAATTAAAGACTGAGGTGGGTAGGAGGGAAACAGTATGCCTTTCATCTTCATATTGATCTCATCTACTGTAGCTCTGGTTCTTCTGTTGCTAGATTGCTTCTGAGAGGCAGACACAGGTCTACATTTTACCTAGGACTCGTGGGTAAATGGAGTGACTTTACATCTCTGTGTTCCTTCCACTGGTGCGCCTGTGACAGATAGGGAAGTCCTGCTCTCATGGTGTTTTCCAATGGGCTCATTTTTCTACCACAGGACAGAGAAGTGTTTCCGGAAATAGTGGTTTTTAGCACGGGACTTTACAGGAATTCAATGCTATAATTTACTGCAGTCACTAAGCTGCATTAGTGAACAACAGCCTTATGCTGTTCTCTTTATTTAACCTTGACAACCACCTGCAAGTTACAGGCATCAGTCCCATCTCTTTAGGTGAGGGAGCAGGTTCAGAATGCTACCGACTTCCTAGGTTTTCCTGTCTAGCAATTCTTGAGCTGGGGTTAGAACTGGTGCCAACTCTGGCCCAGTGTGTGTGCTTGTGTGAATCTCCATAGGCTCTCAGCAAGGATGGGAAGGGTGTTGGGAGCCAAAAGCGGCCACTAGGTCTTTAGGACATCTTACTAAACCCCTTTCCTAGGTATAAAATGAAGTGTACAGTTGCATTTCTCCCAGCCTTAGGATCACTAAAGAGATAGATTCCCTCCCTCCCTCCCTCCCTCCCTCCCTCCCTCCCTCCCTGTCTCTGTCTCTGTCTCTCTCTCCCCCTTCCACCCTCCTGTCCATACTAAGCAGTTTCATTTAGGATAGCTGAATGAATGGCAGTCCTTTTTGCAGGAAGGCTCATGGAGGAATCTGGGCAGTTGCTCTCTGCCCAGTGTTGTCAGGAGGTGAATCAGGTAGGCCCTGTGGATAGCCAGTCTGTAGGAAACTCTCTGACCAGGGTGGGGCAGGATGGATGGCACTGTGCCCCTGCTTCCTTTTTCTGGAACATGCCTTAGGGAGTTTGAAATTCTGTTGTTGGTCAGTAAACAAACCTGTATTAAGTTTCAATTTTGGAAAATGTATGATAAACGCAAGTAAGACATTTTATCCCAGCGAACACTGGTGTGTGTTGTTTGGTAACGTGTTCACATATGAAGAACATCCTGCTTCTCCCCGTCACACCTCCTGCATCAGATGGGTTTGCAGCTTCCTGTATTCCTGTTTGGAATAAATCCTGATGGAACATCCTTCCCTTTAGGGGGAAAATAAGATCTCAGGTAGGCTTCTCTCTCCCATTACTAACTGAGAAATCTTAAACTCAGTGATTAGTAGAATGTTTAAAAAAACAAAAAATTACTTTTAATTTAGATTATTTGTTGCTTTTTGTTGTGAGATAAAACACCATGACCAAGGCAACTTAGAGAAAGAAGAGTTTATTTGGGCCTACAGGTCGAGAGGGGGCGTCCATAACTGTGGGGAGTATAGGAAACAGACAATTGGAACAGGAGTCCGAGGGTGACATCTTTCATTAACTGGGGACAAGGCATTTAAACATACAAGTCTATGGGGGCGTTTTCATCTAAGCTACTGCACACTTTAGGTCACAGAAAGCTGCAGGACGTTCTTTACTACTCCCGGAACAACAGTGCTGCTTTTAGGGCCTCTGGATGTCAACAGTAGACAGGCTAGAGCTGCAGGGCTGAGCATCATATTTTCGGGTTTCTGATGACTTATATTCTATTTTGAATTGTTGCACCCAACTTATTATTTCAGGCCCCCATAAATCATCAAGGTAATCAGGGTGTACTTAGCAGAGGCTGGACTGTTCCCAGCTTAGTTGGGTTTTTCTAGCACAGAGAAACCACAGCATGTGCTGTGTTGAAGAGATTCTGTATCAGGCCCTGGCTTGCAGAGAGGCCGGTTCTTAGGGGGGTGACTTTGCCGCTTTTACCTGTGGAACACAGGGTAACTGGGTTACTTCCTGTACATGGAATAGACTAGAAAAACAGGACCTGTGCTTGTGTGGTTGTTTTCCTTTATGGATAACACTTGTGGATTTTCCTGTTTTTGAGGAGCGCCTGTCAACAAGAGCACAGGCTCGTCTCCGGCATTTCCTCCCACAGAATGGAGGCCACCGCCAGTGAGCCGAATGCTGACCCACACTGGCATGGAAGGCCATACCTTCCTGGCGAGTGTCGCACCAGACCAGGCAGTGTCGGATTCCTTGGGACTCACAGGCTTACTGAAGCATTCCTTCTGCATGCTTCGACACTGCACCAACCCGAAAGGCCTCCTAGGAAGGAAGCAAAACATAACGAAACGCCCGCTGACTGTTTCGCAGTTTCTTTGCATTAAAGAAAGTGACATTTCGGAAACTTAAAGGGCATTATCTTTGGGGATGGCGCCATTTGAGGATGCTTGAAAACAGTCCAGCTCTGCGTGCACCTGGTGGGATGTGTGGGACTGTAATTACACTTTATGCCCTCTTTCTGTTTGTCTCATTTCAAAGGTGCCTTGTGTTGAGTTTGATATGAGAGAACAGATCTTTACAAAAGGCTGTGGTTGAGTGGTAGAGATGACTTGGCCCCGACTCTCTCCCTTAGCCATGTGCCAGAATTCCAGGTGTGGCACTCCTGTGTTCTTGCTGTCGCCGTAAATTATACTTTCCTTTACAGTTTTTTTTTTTTTTTTTTTTTTTTGGGTTTTTCGAGACAGGGTTTCTCTGTGGTTTTGGAGCCTGTCCTGGAACTAGCTCTTGTAGACCAGGCTGGTCTCGAACTCACAGAGATCCGCCTGCCTCTGCCTCCCAAGTGCTGGGATTAAAGGCATGCGCCACCACCGCCCGGTTGGCCACCACATTCTTGAAGAAAGAATGAGTATTAGAACAGTAGTCATTTGGTGTGAACTCTGCCTGTTTGCTTAAAAACGTTTCCCCCCTCTACTTCAAGTAGTTTTAACAATAACATTGTCCACAAAAGTCAAGTCCAAGTAGGTTAAAGACCTCAGTATAAATCCAGTTACACTGAACCTGATAGAAGAGAAAGTGGAAACTAGCCTTGAACACATTGGCAGAGGAGACAACTTCTTGAATAGAACACCAGTAGCACAGACACTGAGACTGACAATAATAAATGGGACCTCATGAGACTGGAAAGCATCTGTAAGGCAAAGGACACGGCCAATAAGACAAAACAGCAGCCTACAGAATGGGAAAAGATTTTCATGAATTCCACATCTAATAGAGGGTTGATCTCCAAAATATATAAAGAACTCATGAAACAAGACATCAAAAAAAATCTAATTAAAAAATGGGGTACAGACCTAAACCTAAACAATAGAAGAATTTCAAATGGCTGAGAAACACTTAAGGAAATGTTCAACATCCTTAGCCATCAGGGAAATGCAAATCCAAATGATTCTGAAATTTCATCTTACACCTGTCAGAATGGCTAAGATCCAAAACACAAATGACAGCTTATGCTGGAGAGGATGTGGAGCAAAGGGAACACTCTTCTGAACTGGTGGAAGTTCAAGCTTGTACAACCACGTTGGAAATCAATATGGCAATTTCTCAGAAAATTGGAACTCAATCTATTTCAAGACCCAGCTATACCCGTCTTGGATATTCACAAAGGATGCTCAGTCATTCCACAAGGACCCTTGCTCAACTGTGTTCATAGCTATGTTATTTGTAATAGTTAGAACCTGGAAACAACCTAGATGCCCCTCAACCAAAGAATGGATAAAGAAAATACGGTACATTTACATAGTGGAGTATTACTCAGCTGTTAAAAACAATGACATCACAAAATTTAAATGCAAATGGATGAAACTAGAAAAATATTCTTCCTGTGTGAGGTATCCCAGACCCAGAAAGACAAACATGGTATGTATTCACTCATTAGCTGTAAAGAAAGGATAACCATGCTACAATCTACAGACCCAGAGAGTCTAGCTAACAAGGAGAGCCCGTGGATTTCCCTGGGAAGGGGAAATAGAAGAGATCTCCTGGGTAGACAAGGAGTGGATGAGGATGATAAATTGAGGGTTCAGGTTGGGCAGTGGATGGAGGGGAAGAGAACTGAAAGAGATGAGCAGATGGGGGGCATTTGGGGGTCAGGTAGAAACCTAATGCAAGAGAAACTCCCAGGAATCTGCAAGGATGACCCCAGCTAAGACTCCTAGCAATAGCGGATATATAACCTGAACTGGCCATCGCCTGTGACTACCCCAATTGTCACCAGAGAACCTTCATCCAGTAACTGATGGGAACAGATGCTGAGACCCACAGCCAAATATTAGGTTGAGCTCAGGGAATCCTGCTGATGAGAGGGAGGAAGGAGCTAGAGGGATCAAGAGCATCACCAGAAAACCTACAGAGTCAACCAACCTGGGCGCATAGAGTCTGAACCAACAACCAGAGAGCCTGCGTAGGACCACAAAGGCTCTCTACATATATGTGACAGCTTTGTAATTTGTGGGACTCCTAACAGTGGGAGCAGGGGCTGTCACTTATACTTTGGCTGGCTCTTGGGAACCTATTCCTGATACTGGGTTGCCTTTGCTCAGCATGAATACAAGGGGAGGTGCTTAGTCTTATGTTTTGTTGTGCCATGCTTTGTTGATACCCATGGGAGGACTGCCCCTTTCTGAACAGAAACAGAGGAGGAGTGGATTGGAGGGCAGGGGGGAGGTGGGGTGACAGAATGAGAGGAGAGGAGGGAGAGGAAACTGCAGTCAGGATGTAAAATAAATAAATTAAATTTAAAAAAATAAATAAAACAACTTACCATTAAAAAAAGAAAGAAAGAAAAATAACATTGCCCTGGGTGTGGTGGCGCAGGCCTTTAACCCCAGTACTCTGGAAGCAGAGGGAAGTGGATCTCAGTGAGTTCAAAGCCAGCCTTGTGTATACCACGTTCTGAGTCAGCTGGGGCTACACAGTGAGACCCTGTCTCAACAAAGAAACAATTAAAAAAAAACAGTACCCTAATTAAATAACCATTGTAAAAATAGTCTAACTGTAATTATCTCCTGCAGAACAACCATTTCAGCATCCCAGTAGAGGTATAAGCAGAAATAAATCCAAATACCTGTATGCTAGTGACGTTCAGCCTTGTCCCTAGGTTTTTCAGAACAGTCCTGGCTGATACATTTTTTTTTTTTGGGGGGGAGGTCCATTTATTTTAGATTTACTTTATGTGTATAAGTGTTTTGCCTGCAGGTTTGTTTGTGTAAGCCTGGTGCCCTTGAAGGTCAGAAGAGAGTGTCAGATCTTTTGGAACCTGAATTGTGGATGGTTGTGAGCTTCCCTGGGGTGCTGGGAATCAAGCCCAGGTCCTCTGAAAGAGCAAGTTCTCTAAACCACTGAACCATCTCTGCAGCCCAGCTGATAAATGCTTTTGAAAAGCCAGTTGTTAACCAGATTCGGATTTGATCCTTGTGGAACTAAAGCAACAGCTCAGAGGTTAGGAGGCCTGGCTGGACTCAGGTTTGACTCCCAGCAACCACATGACGGCTCATGGCCGCTTATGACCCAAGTTCCAGAGCTGATCCTTGTATTCCTTATAAGACAGGATCCTTTCTGGGCTTTTGGCTAGTTCTAAGGAAATATAGAGATTAAATCTAATTATAATAATTATAATTATTGCGTGCCAAAACACAGTGCAGTGGTGGTGAGTATTGTAGTATTATATTAACTCAGTCAAAAGCAATTCTAGAGCTCTCCACATAGGCCATCTAAGGATGCTTTACCCTCTCACCCCTCCCCCGCCATGGGGCTGGCTGCTTCCCACAAGGTTTCACTTTTCCTTTGCTGTTTTTTGGGTTTTGCTTGTTTGTTTGTTTGTTTGTTTGTTTTTGTTTTTGTTTTCGTTTTTTGAGACTGGGTTTCTTTGTGTAACAGCCCTGGCTGTCTTGGAACTCACTCTGTAGACCAGGCTGGCTTCCAACTCCCCGAGATCCACCTGCCTCTGCTTCCCAAACTCTGGGATTAAAGGCGTGACCACCACCGCCCAGTTGCTGTTGTTATTTTAGATGGTGATGGATCTGCTGGTGCCCCCCAGGAGGGTTGGAAGAGGACAGCAGAATCCTTCTCAATGGGCCCACGGTTTACCCGGTCCCCTGACGTTTCATTCAGTTCAACAGCTATTGATTGCCTGCTGTGTGGCAGACAAGCTTGAACAAAATAACCCCTACTCTCAGAGCAGGTGACAGACAAGCAGGCATCGCATGGGGTGGCCCCTGATGGTCTCACTGAGAACCGACCTTGTAGGAGCAAAGGGAGGAGGCTGTGCCTTCTGAAAGAAGCGCCCTCTGCAGAATCCTGAGGCCTGCTGTGCTTGCTGTGCTGGGGACCAGTGCGGGTGACCAAGAGATCCTGAGTCCGGTAGGTGACGTGGGCAGATGCCCTGAAGCTCTCGGAAGACCACTGTGTAGATCTGAGTTTTATTATGAATAAAATGGGAAGCCAAATGGCAGGGAGAATGGAATTTTGAGTGGAAGAGTAAAATGACCTGACTTTGAACGTAGAGGGCCATATTGGCAATCGTGGTGAGCAATATGTAGGAAAGGCAAAGCAGGAAGAAGCCATGCAAGGGGCTGTGCAGCATCCAGGGGAGAAACGATGGAGGTTTTGACTACTGTGGGGTGCCTGAGGAGGAGCAGTGGTCCTTTGATCTGCTGAGTAATGTTCTCCTAATGGGTGTGGTCAAACTGACTGGCATACAGCCTGCAGGCTGTGGTAGGGCATCGTGAAAGGTAGCCCCATCTCACCTCCAAGGGGTTTGTAGGACACCTGTGCCATGTACACGGGAAAGAGATGGAAATCTGCAGCAGCAGCAGTATTGGAAAATACAAGTGATGAGTTGCTGGCTTTAAACCCACATGCCTTCTCCCTTTCCCTTTCACAGAAAATTAAAATCACCGTGAAATCATAGCCCCAAGTGCTCAAATAAATTGCATGAAAGCGAAAGAGCTGTGTTCTCCCAACACTCTGGCCTTGCCTTAATTAGACCTTGTTGACTTTAAAGTAGCTGCACATTTTGTGGCCAGTTGGCCTATTTAGCCTTCGTGTTTTCAGTTTTCCCGGTGCCCTTTCCTCTCATCTCCGCACCACGGCAGGCAGAGGTGGTGCAGCTCTGGTTCTCTGTCTCGTCTGTCTCGGCTACTGAGCCAGATGGGCTTCCTGTGCGGCGTGCTGAGAGCAGACGCACTGGCAAGGGAAACGTGGAAGGGGAGATTCCATTGGCCTCAGGGTGTCCGAGATTCATGATTTCTGTTGTGACTAAGGGTACAGTGTGGAGAATGGGCAACCGTCTAGGCATTTTGTGCAGGACTAGGCAGTAGACTGATGTGTGCAGAGCCCCTGGGGATAGTGGAGGAGTTGGCTGAGGGCCAGACCCTCATATTTCCCTCCCCCCACCAGCACAGTGAAGAATTATTGATCTTCCGTGACTGCTGACCCCAAGGACATTAACGGTAGTGTGGATTCATGAACCCACTTTCTACCTGACCTTCAGAGATCAGAAAGCTGGAGTAGAGGCGTGTGCCCCATAATGCCTCTTAGCTTTTAGGGGAGTGGCCCTCTGTGCATATGGAAAAACTCCCATTCGATGTAGCCATTGGAGAGGACGAAAGTTTCTCACAATAGCTAAAACAGGACTTCTATGAGACCCAGAAACCCCACTTCTGGGCGTATGTCTGTCTCAAAGGGAGTGAAGTCATCTTTCAAAGGAGAACTGGACCTCCCTCTCTGGGCTCACTGCATGTGAACAGACTGTTGTTTGCTTTGGAACAGTCTGGCTATATGTAGACTAAGGAGGCCTTGAACTTGCAGCTATCTTTTTGCCTCTGCCTCCTGAATTCTGGGATTACAGATCTATGCTGCCATAGTCAGCTTCAATAAAGGAGAAATGGGTACATGTTAACATAATAGGCAATGAGATTCAGCCTCACAGAGGGAGATCCTGTCATCTGCAGCCACAAAGATGATGTGGCCTCGATGCTCAGAGAAATGAGCCAGACAGAGAGGCAAAGACAATATGATCTCACTGGCATGTTAAATCTTAAAAAGCTAACTACTAGAGAACGTGGTTACCGGCGGCCAGGACCTGGAGGAAATGGGGAAATGTTGGTGGGAACAATATACACTTTGAGCTAAAACGGTGGTGTAGGTTCTGGAAAGACATGCATGCACATCGTGGCAACTGCAGCCCATGATGATGTCTGAAATTGCTGAAAGGATGGAGCGTGTCCTTAGCACACAGGGAGGTGACTCCAGGGACCGTATTCAGTAGCTTATCTTATGATGATCCTTTCATACTTTGTCCATATAACAAATTATCAAACTGTACATTTAATATGTATTGTTTAACTTGTCAGCCACACATTGAAATAAAGTCACGTTTCCACCCCCTGCCTCGCACACACCTCTATATGGAGAAAGCCTCTGTTTCCCTTGCAGCTTCTGTTTTGTACAGCCTCTAGCTAGTCAGACTTTCTGTCCCCTGCATCTAGGAAGTAGGAGACCAGCTGTTGTAGATGGAGGTTTCTGTCCCACCCAGTCCCACAGCCATTCAGTCCCAAATAAACATACAGATGCTTATATTAACTATAAAACGTTTGACCTGTTGCTCAGGCTTATTACTACCTAACTCTTACAACTTAAATTAATCCATAATTCTTATATTTAGCCACATGGCTTGGTACCTTTTCTCAGTAAGGCATCCTCATCTTGCTTCCTCTGCATCTGGCTGGTGACTGCATCTCTGCCGTTCCTCTTCCCAGAATTCTCCTACTCTTATAACCCCCACCTGTACTTCTGCCTGGCTAATGACCAATCAGCATTTTATTAAACCAATACGAATGACAAATTTTATAGTGTACAAAGGCATTATCCCATAGCAAGCTCCTCCTGCTCACCTGTGGTGAATACCATGCATCTATGGTGAGGTGTTAGCCAGTATTGGGCAGATCCCATGTGTGCACAAGCTTCTGTATAAGTCCAACCATGAGTGTTTCCTGAGCTTGTCTTTAGCACATCCTGTGTACTTGGCAGTAGCTAGTTTTCATTGTCAGGTTACTCTCTCTGAATATATATATATATATATATATATATATATATATATATATATGATAAAGCCAGAGAGCCCCAAATCATGGACAGGCAGATTTTATTTTTATACTTGAAGAAAATAATGGCTCTATACATAAAAGGTTGGGCTGATTATGTGACCTAGAAACACACTTCTTGTGTTGGTGTGAACGGCAATTCTAATGCACTGTTCCCAGCATAACATATGCAAAGATAGGTTTCAATAAAAGACTGCAGTTGGCAGGGCAGCATCTCCTTGGAAATTGGTGGTTTGGATAAACTAAGCAAGGGAGCACATTATGCATCAGATACTATTTTACATAAATGTGCACCTTAGCGTGTAAATGTTTGTAGTAAATAAAGGCATCTGCTTCTGTAACTACAGACTGTCTTCCTTGGTCGGGTAGCAAGGAACTTCTTTGTTTTGTTTTGTTTTGGCTTTAGAGAATGACCCCAGGGCTTCAAATACTCTGATTTCTACCCCTGAACCACACCCTAGTCCTTTGATAGCCCTTCTGTATTATTCTGCTGCACCAGAGATTTCCTTGCAACTCATGGACTAACCCAGCTGACAGTTTTATGTTACACAGCCTGAGATTGCCTGTAATGTCTGATTATGAAAACCCCATCCCTCAATAGGATTTTAGTATATCCCTGCTGGCCTGGGACTTATGGAGGCCAGACTAGCCTTGGACTCAGAGATCAGTTTGACTTTGCTCCCTGAATACTGGGATTAAAGAAAGGCATGTTCCACCATGCTCAGCTGGAAGCCGGAAGGGTTTTGCGGTAAATTCCTGCATGTGTTCTGCTAAAGGTGTTCCATCATAACCCGTATGTGGATAAGCAACCACTGCGTGAGATGGCTCAGGAAACAACTACATGGAAGTTTCTGTGAGTCAGAAGTCCAGAAGTGGCACAGCTGAATGGCTCTGGCTTAGCACTAGATTGGAGCTGTAGAGACCATTTCTATAGAAGCTGACTCTTGCGCCTGGTGACTTTAACAGGGTGCTGTGGATGGCCAGCGACTTAGAGATGGTGAGAGGCAGCTTGCCAGAGCCCATGCGCGTGGGTCCGGCCTCACAGGCAGGAGACGGTAACTTGGGCTTGGAGAGATGTTCATGTGGAGCATAACACAGAACGAGAACATTGCTCAGACATACCTGGAGAGGCAGAAAGGGCTGCCCGTGACAGTTGGCATTGGTGGAGGTGCCTGCGACTTGGCTAATAAAACTGATATTGCTGACTTGACTGTTAACATTGAAAAACAGCAGCACTGAGAAATTTCCTTTCCCAGACAATTCTTTTTTTTTTTTTTTTGGTTTTTCGAGACAGGGTTTCTCTGTGGTTTTGGAGCCTGTCCTGGAACTAGCTCTTGTAGACCAGGCTGGTCTCGAACTCACAGAAATCCGCCTGCCTCTGCCTCCCAAGTGCTGGGATTAAAGGCGTGCACCACCACCGCCCGGTCCAGTGTCATATTTTATGATTACATATAATTTTTGGTTTTGCTGAATTTAAGTGTTTTTGTTGTTGAGTCATGGTATCATGTAGCCTAAGCTGACCTCAGACTTTTCATATAGCCAAGAATGGCCTTGAAATTTATTTTATTTTTTTTATATTTATTTATTTATTTATTTATTTATTTATTTATTTATTATGTATACAATATTCTGTCTCTGTGTATGCCTGCAGGCCAGAAGAGGGCACCAAACCCCATTACAGATGGTTGTGAGCCACCATGTGGTTGCTGGGAATTGAACTCAGGACCTTTGGAAGAGCAGGCAATGCTCTTAAACTCTGAGCCATCTCTCCAGACCCCCAGACAATTTTTTATTATACCTTATTATAATTAATATGTTAAGCTGAGGTTGAAATATTTGGAGACGCTTCTAAATTTTCAAGCTCTTTTCTACTAAGACTTAAAAATCTTGAAGCATATCCTCCTGGCTTTTAAATGGGTATTTCTGTTTCTGACCCCAGCCTGGATAACACAAAGGTCTGTAGGAATGTCTGGCCCTTCCTACGCCGGGAGGGTGACAGCTACTGTCCCTTAAACGTGCAGCTCAGCCGTCCCCACCAGTGTCCCAGATGAAGATGGCCGTGAGAGGTAGCGGGAGCACTTTGGAGGGCTAGAGGAAGAAGCTCCCACCTGTCTGGTGTGGGCCACTGCCTGTCCCCTTCTGCCTTGCCTTGGGAGACATGTGCTCCCACTCAAGCAAATGAAGGGCCTGCAGACCAGGAGAGTTAAAGCCTGCCTAGGGGTGGAAGGAATGCGAATGTGTGCGCTTGCTCCCCAAACAGCTCTTGGTGCAAATGAATGAGCAAATCATCCAATAATAGTTAAAGGACACAAAAGCAAAATAGGACACTAGTGAAGCTAGTGATGGCGTGGAAATCCCAGCTGTCAGTGCTCGAGAGCCCTGCCCTGCACAATGCTCCCACCCCCCAAAATAAGGACACTACAAGTTGAGGAGCTAGCCCACTGCTTTAGGCGCTGGAGACTGGCCACAGGAGTCTTACTTCTTGGATGACAAAGGCTATTGTTTACCTTGTGCCTACTTTGTATGTGTTAGAGTCAGTCGCAACGGTTTAGACCGTGCCCACTTGTCAATTACATTGCAAAGACAAACCGTCGTAATACTTTTTCTCCAAATAGTAAGTTATGTAATACTTAGGACACTAGCATGTCCACGCACTGTTCTGTATTCCTTACAGTTAGAAATACACTCGGAGTCTGAGAGATGATGAGTGCTGTTCCTCCACTGTGTGCGTGAGGAGGCATCTCAGTGATGCGGTGCAGCCTGACTAACGCTGAGATCGGGAGCCTTGCACCCATGCCAAATCACCATCCCTGCTCCTGACCACTCTCAGCCCAAGCTCCTTGTGTAACATTGGTGCTGTTTATCGACTACCTAAAACCTTCCAGACCTTTATCCTTCCTCGCTTTCTTGTTTTGGTGAGATCATGTGATTACTTTTGACCAACTAGTAATTAGAAGGGTCTTGTGTCACTTCTGGGCAGGATGTGTGTGACCCTCCAGGGCACTTTCTCTGTCTATTGGTCCTGGCAAAGCTCCAGATGGTGGATGCTCTGTCAGCCTGAGTGAGTCACGGGGAAGCAACTCCTGCCAACCCCAGAAAGATGTATTATTTGAGTGTTTTTACCACAGCTTAATTTAGCACCAGATGGATGTGTTGAATGCTTTCAGCGCTATATCCCCAAACAAGTTGCTACTTAAAGGTCCTTCCAAACAGTTACATTAAAAAGCCTGGTTTACCAGAGAGCTCAGCCTGGTACTATATAATAACCTGGAACTGATTTCAGAGTTCTGATAGTTTGTTATTAAGTGTGGTAGGTTTTTTTGTTTGTTTGTTTGTTTGTTTGGTTGGTTGGTTGGTTTTGGTTTTTGCCTGTTTTGTTTTGTTATGAGACAGGGTCTCTTCTGGAACTCAGAGAGTTGCCTGTCTCCTGAGTGCTGGAATTAAAGGTGTGCGCCACCACACCTGGCAAGTCTTAAGTTATTACTAACACAACAGATATCAAAGGAGATCAAATCACATATCATAAAATACACTGCCTGCCTTTCATTGTGCTTAGAGTTGCAAAGCCATCATCATAATAGGACATTTTCATTATTCCCCAATGAAGTCCAGCATATAATATTAGCCATCATTTACACTGCCCTATCCAACTAAAAAGTAGAGTCTCTGTGTTTGCCTTTTCTAGACATATATGTAAACAAAGTATGTAAATAAAGTGTTTATATGCAAATAAAATTATTATAGACTAAGCTCCTTGGAGGCCAAGAGATTTGCTTCACTCTGCTGTTTTTGCACATAGTAGGTGCTCGGTTCTCTGTGGGGTGAACAGTGTGGAAGGCAGGAACTGTCTGGGGTGGGTATAGCTGGGAGTTGCTCAGATTGCCCTAGATGAAAAATAGAGGGAGTCAGTAACCAGCCACCCTCTGTCCCCTGCTCATCTAGGTTCTAGAAATTTCTGTCTTAGATCCAGCAAGAGCAACCACCCTCCATGTGGACTACTGTCATGGTCATGAGTGCACCCACCATAGCCCCACATCTTCCAAAGCCACACTTTCCTCAGGCCCTCCCCATATCCCTTCCTTGGTGTGAAGGCCCTATGTCCCTGGCTTCCTGTCCAGCGACAGGCTCTAAAGCACTCAGAAGCACACACGGAAGCATCAGGAGGGCCTGCTGCCCTGAGTAGTGCTGCAGCCGCTGACCTGTGCATCTCCCTTTCCCATCTGCACACCCAGGCCTGCGTCACCTGGTGCCTGTTCTTCAGTACTCAACCTGGCATTTTCAAGGCCACAGTGAGGCAGAGACGTGGCTAAAAGCTGAGACCAAGGCTGAGGCAGGCTCGACCACGTGCTAGCTGCGAAGTTGTGGGAATATCTCAACCGTTCATTTTCTGTCTGTAAAATAAGCCTGTGAATAAGTTAACCACGTGAGTAGACTTTGGCGGGTTATATAGAATAATGCTTGTGAAATTCTGAAAGCACAGCTTGACTTACTAAAATTTTCTTGGCTATTTTTAATATATTGGTAATTTGATCATATTGCTGATGTCACTGCTCCCTAGGGAAGAAGAAAACTGCATTCATATTTTGTCTAAGTGGTTTTTGTGAGAAGTAATTGGATTTCTTTGTTCTTATCATCTGAAAGGAGGTATGGTAGATGCGGAAGAGAAAACGGTCTCCCAACCTGGTCTGAAGTGTGGTAAGAAAGAAGGGCTATCATGGCTGGGCTTGGAGCTCTGAAGAAATCAAGTTGAAATCAGTTACAAAGTTACTTAATAAGCCTTAAGTGTCAATGTATAGATGTTATAGAAGGGGTGACAAATACCTTACACTTTTTAACATTTTTTTTACTCCATTCTCATGCTATTTTTAAAACGCCAGTAAATTTCATACTTGTTAAATTTTAAGCTCATCCCACGGAGTGTGGTCAGGTCTCAGGATCACCAAAGCAATGAGGTAAAGTGCTACGCACCGCGCCCCCGTGTCTGCGCTCTGTGCGCTGGCACCCAGTTCGCGAGCTTTAGGCAAGGGGGCTGGAGGTTAAAATACACAGACACACACAGACAGAGAGACAGCGACACGGGTCATCCTTGAATTCCCCAAGAATGCCCCCTTTATTGTGTTTAGGGGCAGAGTCTATAGAGATAGCCACGCCCCAGCCAAACCCACCAGAAACCACTCTCCTGCCATCAGGAACTCCTGAAGGTCTCGTGCTCAGAGCAGCTGTAGGCACTCAGATCAGGGGAAAACAAGTTGTTTACAAGAAATTCAGGCTCTGGGGTCTCAATGCTCCCAACAGTAAAGGTCTCTTCCATGTATCGATTAGTCTTTGTAATGTTCCTGCTCCGCACATAAACTACTATCAGGTAAATTTCAACCACGCGTGCAGTTTGTGAAGCAAGATCAACTAGAATGTCACATTTCAATTATGTAAGTAACCAAACAGTTAATGCCACCCACATAAAACCCTCCCAGGAACTGGTCACAGTTTGTGGAAATAGGTCATATGACTTTTGTGCCTAAATAGGTTGTTAATAATTTATTTTACAGTTTTCGTCGTTCAGATTAATGCTGGAACATCATTGCTCATATGTCCTTTGGTGTATGTGTTAGTATTTTTTTTCCTAGATGTTTTTCCCAGAACTGGAATTGTTCATTGCAGAAAGTCTGTGTTTGGTACTCCCAGGTAGTTTTCTGAGGTCGTCTGTTATACCAACTCATATTCCAAGAGTCTTCGTCATTCCAGAAGCGTGCCACCTTTGGTATTTTTAGACTTTTAAAATTCTAGCCACACTTAAGAGTGTAGTTGTCCTCTTTTCTTTTTCCTTGACTTGTGAGCACTTTTGTGTGGCTTACGGCTGTCTGCCTAGTTGTCTTGTGAAGCGGCTGGTTTACAGCTTTCGGTTACCTTGCTATTGGCTGTTATATCTTCTGAAGACACGCGACATGGTTTGGTTTGTTCTTATTGTTCTAATTCCTTGGGATGCACTGGTAGATTATTCTTTTGAGATCTTTTAAGATTAGTTTTTACTTTTCTATGTATGTGTGTGTTTATGTATGTAGACGCATGTTGTGTGTTTATGTAGGCACGTGTCGTGTATGTATGTATGTAGACACATGTTGTGTGTTTATGTATGTAGGCACATGTATAGAGGTCAGAACATAACTTACAGGAGTCAGTTCTCTCCTACCATGTGAATTCTAGAGACAGACGGCCATCAGACTTGGTGGCAATCACCTTTACCATCTCACTGGCCCAAGATTGTTTGCTTTTGGATGCGGGTATTGAATGTTGTAAATGTCTCTCTTAGGACTGCTTTTGCTATATTCGATAGCTTTTAGTATTGTGAGAGTGATAAGGGCTAATAGCTAATGTGCCCAACACAAACAAAAGGAATGTTTAATGGACTGAGACTTGAAGCTCATCAAGAATGCTTTCCCAGATTAGAGAAGGAGCAGTCTGTCCTATGCCTTTGGCTTTCCTGGGGTGTGTGGATATATTTGGGTCACATACACATTATTACATTTTCCACATTAGGTCTCAATTAATCCCCAGTTATATCTGCTTTCATTACAAGGAGCTGCTGTCCCACTGTGTGTTGTTAGTCATGTGACATAAAATCCTGTCTGCCTCATAAGCTGTAACCCATAGCTGAACTCATTGGGTCTCCAGGTAGTTAGATCAGTAACCCCCAAAACAGAAGGGCTAGTTGTCATAAACAGGTGCTGGAGGATGTGGCCAAACCACTGGGCAAGGAGTATCGATCCAGTTGACCTCTTCCCTGACCAATCTTGCCTGCATTAGCACAATTACCCAGAATAAAGCCTCTGCATTATTTTCCAAACTCGGCCTCTGTGTTCCCTCCTCTGCCATTTGCATCAGCCTTTTTATCGGAAGCTGTGTTGGTGGCAGTGTCTTTCTTGTCGCCATACAGGAGCACCCCCCCCTCCTCATAGGCTTCAGCTCTTCTGGTTCCTCTGTGGGCTCCTCTCAGCCTCCTTGTACCTGGAGCCAGGCTCATCACTGGATGTACAGACTTTTATGTCTCAGAGTTACTCGCACGTGGCCATTGTGTGCCCATGGAGAACACAAGCATGTCCTCATCCCCACATTAGGAAAGGTGACGGACCAAGCGGTTTCCACAACTTAATACTTTCCATAGCACCTTCGAGTTTACTCTGTCCTTTGATGACCAGTGCTTTTCTTTCTCTCTTTTCTTTTCTTTTTTTCAAGACAGGGTTTCTCCGTAGCTTTGGAGCCTGTCCTGGAACTAGCTCTTGTAGACCAGACTGACCTCAAACTCACAGAGGTCCGCCTGCCTTTGCCTCCCGAGTGCTGGGATTAAAGGCGTGCGCCACCACCGCCCTGCTTGTAAGATTCTTTTTTTTTTTTTTTTTTTTTTTTTTTTTGTTTTGTTTTGTTTTGTTTGTTTTTCGAGACAGGGTTTCTCCGTAGCTTTGGAGCCTGTCCTGGAACTAGCTCTTGTAGACCAGACTGACCTCAAACTCACAGAGATCGCCTGCCTCTGCCTCCCGAGTGCTGGGATTAAAGGCGTGCGCCACCACCGCTCTGCTTGTAAGGTTCTTAAATATTAGAGTAAATAAGGTCTGATTTAAAGAATTGATAGGGTGTACACAGGAGTACTGTCTGTCTTGAGGTGCTGTGGACAGCTTATAATGGCAAACATATCAAGCTATACATAGTGTGACCTATAGCCTCCCTTCGTGAGCAGAGGCATAAACAGAATGGGTGTCAACAGAAACGCTTCTACTTTCCCGAAGAAGGAGACTCGAGGAGCGTGCATCTGTCAGAGGGACTTGGGATGTGATCCTCTGGGGCTAATGTCATCACACATGGCAGGCTGAGAAGAAACTAAGCGGCTGCATTGCTTTACTATTTGCCTCCTTTCGTCTCCAGAAAAGACAGAGTCCTTGGGTAAAGAGGAGGCGTTTTGATGGAACGAAGAATAACTGTAACGAGCTTGTATTCAGGCAGCCTGCACAGCAGCAGAGAAGCGATTGGGGACACTGAGGCAAAGGCATCCGCTCCTGCAGTGCCTCCAAAGAGTGATCTGGGCTCACATGAGACTGAATAGGACCAACATAGCAAGAACTCTGGCGGTGGTGCAAGAGTTCCCATGTCCTTGCATCAGGTGTGGTAGCTTGAATGTAATTGGCCCCCATAAGCTCCCAGGGAGTGGCACTATTAGGAGGTGTGGCTTTATTGGAGTACCTGCGGCCTTTTGGAGGAAGTGTGTCACTGTGGGGGTGGGCTTTGAGTTCTTCTATGCTCAAGCTGTTTCTAGTGTCACAATAAACTTCCTGTTGCCTTCTGATGATGTAGCCAGCATCATGTCTGCCTGCATGCCAGCATGCTCCCCGCCGTGATGATAACGAACTGCACCTCTGAACTGTAAGCCACCACCTCAATGAAAAGTTTTCGCTTATGAGAGTTGCCGTGGTCATGGTGTCTCTTCACAGCAATAGAAACCCTAACTAAGACAGATGGTATAACTCTTATATCTAAGCTATATTTAAAAACTCTTGTGTCCAACAGAAAATGGTTCACAATACAGGCTTTCTTTATGGCACACAAGCAGGGACAGGCTATTGGAGAAAGATGCTGCAAATGTCTCAAACAACAGTTGGAAAAAGTCTCTCCCTGTACCAGTTCTTTAAACAAGGCCTTATTTAGACTTCTTAAAAACTATCCTAGGCCAGCACTCGGGAGGCAGAGGCAGGCAGATCTCTGTGAGTTCGAGACCAGCCTGGTCTACAAGAGCTAGTTCCAGGACAGGCTCCAAAACCACAGAGAAACCCTGTCTCGAAACCCCCCCCCCAAAAAAAAACTATCCTAGGGGTTAGTACTATCGGGTGGTAGAACTGAGGTCAAGTCTCCCACTCCTGAAAGAGCCCGACAGTGCACTTTGGTGGCTGAAGGTCATAGGTTCCCTGTTGGTTCAGGGGGACGCACAGGGGAGTAGCTCCTACTGTTTGATAGTGTTGGGGAGTGGTGCTAGCTCCTACGGTGTGGTGGGGCTTGGAGGAACACATTGGCAGTGTCCCCAACCTCTCAGAGGTTGCCTATGAAGCTCTGCTTATGAACCGTGTTCTTCAGCTCAGTGGATTTCTGGCATCTTGGGCATAACCCTGGCACCACTGGGGAGACCATCCATGAGCTACAAAGTCCCGCATATTTTTTAATTTGAAATTCTTGTGGTGACATTATGAGCAAAACTTCCCGTTTTCCCATGTGAATAACAACAGGCTACCAAGCTGCTTCCAAGGGGCAAACGGCTTCCTTAAGGGGAGTTGTGAGAGCCGTGCCCTGTAGGTGCTGGGCCACAGAGTCTGGATACAACTCTTCTGGGTCCTGCTGGATCTCAGTCATCAACAAAGTTCTTTCTCCTTTGGTGGGTCACTGTCCCCATGACCTCAAGGTGGCAATGCTAATTGTTGATAGGATTGTAAAGGATACTGTAATTGATTATCAACCCCTTCATAATGCCTTGTACCCATGAACATGTCTGCAATTATAACAATGTCATGGGCTAAATTAAATTACATGGAGCCCGGTCCTCATGTAATTCTATAAGTTCAGTTTTGAAAGATAGGTAATCCTCAGGTTTGAGTCATGATTTTGCCATGCTTGTCCAATGAGAAGAAGGCCAGGCAGTGCTGCTGAGGATACTCTAAATGAGTCCTTGGCTGTGCAGACTGGTAGACCCATTCAGATAGCACAGTATTTGCTCCAGGTCATTTGGCTCAGGCTGCTCACATATAGGGGCACAGTTAGTGTCTTCTGCCTAAACAAGGCCTGCTGGAAACGTGGGGAGCAATCTCACCCTGGGTTGTGTGGCCTGTTCTCCACCCTCACTCTCCTCAGTGTCAGCATCCGAGGCATCAGACAGGTCAGAACAAGCCTGACTCATGAATGGAACTTTTCTGTATCCCCTCAGGTCCTGGGGATGCTGTGGAAGCTGCAGCTATGTGTGTGCTGTGCCTCCCCTTCCCCTATGTGTGGCTGTTTCTATGGGACAAGGGGTTGAGCCTTCATGATCTGAGGGACAAGACCTAGATCTGCCCGAAGTCTGCCCTCCTGTTAGCTAGTGGCGTTGGATACACGGAATCACAACTAAAACTCTATAATCCAAAAGTGCAAATGTTCTTCATCCCTGTCTATCCCCCAGCTCTTCTATTCTTTCTCACATGGCCATTCCTAGTGTCCCTTCTTCTGGACACTAGGGCCATGTCTCCCAAACATAATCTAGGAACTGAAGGAACTGCAATGTTTTCACCCTGCTTCCAGGGTGTCTCAAAATCTCCCTCAAAGTACTGACACATACTTGGCTATCTCTGGAGGCTACTTCGCCTGTATGCGTTATATCTGATGCTTAGAATTGCACTCCTTCACCATCTATGGGTTCCTTTATTCTTTCTCTACTTGTTTCTTTCCCTTTCTTTCTTCCCCTCCTCTCCTTTCTTCCACCTGTATAAGCACATATCTCCCGGGAGCATTCCCTCATCTGACTGATGAGAGTTCCCTATAGCCAGTGTGCGTGTTCCCGTCCCTGGCTGGCACCGCTTGCAGCAGCATCCAAGACAGCTCCAAATGTGTCATTAGCCTAGTTGTGTCTGCTGCAGAACCCACAGCAGCAGCAGGGAGTTCCTCCACAGATGCTAGAACAGGCTGTGCTGCATATGGTTTGTTTCTCAAGACAGGATTTTCCGGTGTAGCCCTGGTTGTCCTGGAACTCACTCTGTAGACCAGACTGGCCTCCAACTCAGATCCACCTGCCTCTGCCCCCCAAGTTCTGGCCTCCAGGCTCTCAACAAGTATCTGTTACAGAGTCACCCTGGCGGACATGCCCTGTCCCCTACGCTAAACCTCTCCAGCCAAGAGGTTTCACATCCCTTCTTCTACCTTCTCTTTAAACCTGCCATTTCAGCCACATGTTCTCTTCTCTCCACTCTTGGCTCTTGGTCCCCTGTCCTTTGCTCTCCCTCCTGCTCTTCCCAGCTCTCTTCTCCCATGGATTCTTCCAGATGCCTTTGGCTGTACTCTCCGTCACATCTACAGTAAAAACCATCTCCTCAGTCACACCTTGGAGCAATCAGGACCTCATTTCATTTACGTCTTAGCATCAGCAGGAGGGGCCTGGCATGCCCGACTCTCGGGGTATCAAAGGACAGATACTTTGCCCCCAGAGACTGTCACAGAAATGTCAAATGGAAAAGCATTTCAAAAGGCCTTCTCTGATCTTGGACCAGTTCATTGCTGGAGACCCTGCAGGGACTTTGAGGGGTAGTGCTGTGCACACATAGGTACAGAGTAAAAAAATGGCAGCACCTCAGAGAAGCTCCCCCGTAGTGGGCAGCAGTCAATGAAGAGCCATAACTAGTCAGAGTACTGAGAATGGAGACGGGAATGTGTTAGAGTCACCATGCTGGCATTTCCAGCACCAATAAATCTTTATGGCTGAGCTGGTAACCTGATCTCCTAAAATAATCGTAGAATAATTCACTGTCTCTGGTGCCTGATAATGGTGTGGTTCATTTGTCTGTCAAGCATATCTTTCAATAAAATGAGCGTGTGTGGGATTGGTTAGCCGGCAAACGAAGTCAGTTTGTATGGTTTTTACCCAAAGCAAGTGAAGTCAGGTTTGTACACCCTCCCCAGAAGGGCAGGTCAGTTCCCTCAGCTCGGCTTTGTACCCATAGGCCGCCTTCCTTCAGAGTCCCTGCTCCGGCTGCCTGCCTAGAAAAGGCTTGCCCTGGCCTTCCTCCCTCTCCGTTGCTCGGTCTTCCTCCAGCCTGCTCTCCGATGCTTGGCCCCAGGTTGCTGTTCTGTGTACCTTAAGTTCTCCCTGCAGCTCTTTCTTACGGTCACAGCTGCTGCTTTGCTTCTGAGCAGTTTGTGTGTGTGTTCTGGCTGCCATGGGTTCAGTTTTTCATTGTCCTGCGTGGTTTGAATTGCCCGTCCCACCCAACTTTCCCCCACTGCCCTGTTTCTGACATTTAGAACCGCGATGATCATACATCCATGGAACAGAAATAGGAGCTTGAGTCTCCCATTATTGTATAACCGTGCTCCAACCTTTTGTAATCTGTAACCTCCCCCCCCCCCGCAAGGAAGAGGGGGTGACAGGAGTTGCCAGCCCTCAGCAGTCCTGTTTGCAAGATCTGAAGTGTGCTTTGTCACGCTGCAACCGTGGCTACTACTGAAGAGAAGATGGGGCGGGAACTCTCAATGCTCTGTTGACCGTTTCCCAAGTGGGGTGTGGAGTTAGAACTCCCGAACCATTTAGTAGTCAGGTTCCCCAGGGAAGCAAAATCCCTAGGAGTTGCATGCTTGTATAGCCCTAGGAGACTCGGAAGGTAACGGCTGACATGTCTATACAGACTGAGAAGGGGAACAATCTACCACAGCAGGCCTGAGAACAGACCAAGGACAGCCTGAGAGCTCATCTGGAAAGGCTAGCTTAAGTCTGATGGCCTGGGAAGCAAGAAAATGTAAAGCAGAGATGGTAATTCCCAGTATGGTAGGACAGAGCCTTCAACCTTCCCCTGTCTTCCTGTCCAGTTGGAGCTCAGGGTGGGGGATTGTGGGGTTGGGTGATGCCCACCTAAATAGAGGAGGGTCTTCCGCTGTACTCGGGGCAAAAACTCAAAGGCTAATGTCTTCTGGAACCACAAATAATGTCACATCCATTCACTGGATACCCCTTAGCTTAGTCAGGTTGACACACAAAATTAACCATCCCAAGGATCTTGGTTTTCAAATTTCTAAATTATTTTTAATTGTTGCATCTCTGTGTGGTTTATACACGTGTGTTACAGATGCCCATGGGAACCAGAGGTGGCAGATCCCCCAGGGGCTAGAGTTACAGGCAGTTGTGAACCACTTGATGTGGGTGCTGAGAACTGAACTCCAGCCCTTAGCCACTGACCCATCTCTCCAGCCCCCTCAAGTATTTTAATATCACAAAGGAAAGGGAAAGGGAATAGTTGTTTGGGATCCCTTTAGGTTTGGCCTGATTCTGTGGTGACCTTACTGAAGTGAAATGCTCTCTTCTCACAGCAGGGAGTCCAGAGCCTGGTTTACTTTCAGAGGCACAGCGTCTGGGTGTAGAAGGAGCTCCACTTTCCCAGCACCCGTCACTGGCTGGCAGAGCTCCAACCTAGAGTCAGTGAGGGCTAGCAGGAGGGAGCCAGGTCGGAGGACTACAGGAAGGGATGTCTGACCCAGAGGGCTTGCTTGCGTTGAGACGATTCGAGAGAAACTGATACAAAAGTCTTAGCGTGTGAGGTAGGAAGGTTCTGGTAGCAGCCGCATTGTAGGAAAATCTGAGCTGCATCTAGAAAATCTGCTGCTCACATTTCTGCATCTGAGTGTTAACATCACATTGTTGAGGGACCGAAGAGATGGCTCAGCAATTAATAATATATGCTGTTCTGGGCTGGAGAGATGGCTCAGTGGTTAAGAGCATTGCCTGCTCTTCCAAAGATCATGAGTTCAATTCCCGGCAACCACATGGCTCACAACCATCTGTAACAAGGTCTGCTGCCCTCTTCTGGTCAGCGAACACACACAGACAGAATATTGTATACATAATAAAGAAATTAATTAATTAATTAAAAAAATACATGCTATTCTTACAGAAGACCTGAGTTCAGTTCCTAGCACCCACATGGGGCAGCTCACAGCTGCCTGCAATTCCAGCTCCAGAGTCTTAGCACCTTTTGCCTCCTTCTGCACCTCCACTCATGTGCCCCACACAGACACACACACACACATGCAATCACACACACATATGCAATCATGTGCGCATGCACAGAATTAAAAATATTTTGTAAAAAGAAATTTTTTTTTTACCACTCATACACAGAATAGAGTATTAGGCTTCCACGGGAGGCATTGTCATCCTCAATTTGCCTTAGGAATTCTAAATGAAGGATTCAGGACAAACCTTTGCTGTCGCACATCCTAGACAGAACTGTGGCTGTGGGAGGCAAGAACTGCTCCTTGGCCTGAGAGATGCACCTGTCTTCTGGAGCGGGAGGATTGGTTGCCTCCTGTCTGGGACACTAGCCAGCGTACTGGGTCTGTTCCTTTTCTTAGCTTCTGCTTTCACAGTTACGCCACAGTCAGGCTGAGGAAAGGAGGTGCCAGAATCAACAGAGTGGAAGACAGGGGCAAATGAATATGTGCTGGTTGGAAGAACGGCTAAGCCTTTTGCCATCTGGCGTTCTAGCCACCCTGCATCTCGTCAGGCAGGAGGACAGGCCTTGTTGATCCTGGGTAACTTTAATGAGACTCTTTGGACTCCAGCATGCTAAGTGGGGCATGCAGCTTCTTTAGGGAAAAGAGACTAAGACATTCACAGTCTTAAACAATTAAACAAGAGTACGGTTCCCCAAACACTACCTTAATAAAGTTCATTAAAACAGAATGTATATTTAAAACTTCCTAATGATTGACTTCATTGCAGTGTAAGTATTGAGAGCTACATTTCCTCCTGAGGCCCGAGGCATCCTGATTTAAGAAGTGGGATGGATTGTAATCCTTTGACTTTCATTAGGTGTTTGTAAGTCATAAGCCCCAAATGTCTACAGCATAAAACCAGATAAAATATCCAAGACTGGGGCTGGAGAGGTGACTTAGCTGTTAAGAACACTTACTGCCCCTGCGGAGGTCCCAGATTTGTTTTTCAGCACCTACGTCTGGCCACTAACAACTTCTGAAGATTCCACTTCCAGGGGATGTGATGCCCTCTGTTCTCCCCATGGTCACCTACATGCACCAGTGTGCACTTAAACTCATGCAGACACACATACATAACTCATGCAGACACACACACACATAACTTATGCAGACACACACACATAACTCATGCAGACACACACACACATAACTCATGCAGACACACACACATAACTCATGCAGACACACATACATAACTCATGCAGACACATACATAACTCATGCAGACACACACACATAACTCATGCAGACACACATAACTCATGCAGACACACACACATAACTCATGCAGACACACATATGCAGGTTTTTTGGACAAGGGCAGAAAGCAGCCACCTTTTTCACCAATATATTACAAGAATTGTCTGTAGGCTACAGATTAATGTTCTTCTCCTCTGAAACTTCTTGGGTCAGACCCCCACAGTTCAAATCTCCCTCGACTCTACTGTCTTCCATGTGCCTACTAGCATGGCCCATTAAGCCCCACTTAAAGCATGGTTTTTAAAATTTTTTTTTAAAAAATTCTTTTTTAATCCAAAGTCCACATTCTGCCAACAAGCAGCATGGTCAGGTCTGTCACAGAAAAAAACCCACTCCTGATACCAAGTTCTGTTTTAATTAGGGTTTCTATTGTTGTGAAGAGACACCATGATTGTGACAAATTTTAGAAAGGAAAATATTTAGTTGAGGCTGGCTTATAGTTCAGAGATTTCGTCCATTATTGTCATGGTAGGAAGCATAGTGTCAGGCATTCAGACAAGGTGCTTGCTGAAGAGGTAGTTAAGATTGGATTGATAGGTATCAGGAAAAGAGACGCCAGGCTGGCTGAGTTATCAAAACCCCAAAGCCAACCTCCACTGTTGCACTTCCTCCAATAAGGTCACACCTCCTAGTACTTGTAAAGTAGCACCACTTCCTAATGACCAAGCATCCAGATACATGAGCCTACGAGAGTCACTCCTATTCAGACCACCACAGATGTCATGACCATAGCAACTCGTTAAAGGAAAGCATGTATTTGAGGCTGGATTATAGTTTCAGAGGTTTAATCCACTATCATCTTGGCAGGGAGCAGGTTGCATGCAGACAGACATGGTGCTGGAGAAATTGAGAGTTCTGTGTGGATCTGCAGGCAGCGGGAAGAGAAAGAGCCACTGGCTCTGCCTTGGGTCCTTAACACCTCAAAGCCCCACACCCAGTGACACACTTCTCCAACAAGGCCTCACCTACTCCAACAGATATGCCCCTCCGTAAGCATTCAAATACATGAGCCTATGGGGGACATTCTTATTCAAACTACCACAGTACATGACTTTTATCATTTTTTTTCTGTTTTTAATTAGCTATATCTATTGGAATATGTTCCACATATTTTATAAGTTTTGAATCTGTGAATGGAAATTTGAAACTTGCATTGTTTTGTATTTTTAGACAGGGTTTCTCTGTAGCTTTGGAGCCTGTCCTGGAACTCACTTTGTAGACCAGGCTGGCCTCGAACTCACAGAGATCCACCTGTCTCTGCCTACCAAGTGCTGGGATTAAAGGCATGTACCACCATCACCCAACTTTTTTTTATATTTCTAGTTCCATGTTTTACAAATACTTTATTTTTTTAAAATATTTATTTATTTATTATGTATACAATATTCTGTCTGTGTGTATGCCTTCAGGCCAGAAGAGGGCACCAGACCCCATTACAGATGGTTGTGAGCCACCATGTGATTGCTGGGAATTGAACTCAGGACCTTTGGAAGAGCAGGCACTGCTCTTAACCACTGAGCCATCTCTCCAGCCCCTACAAATACTTTAAAATGTAACAGATTAAATATGACGGTGATGATAAGGCAAGGCAGGAATAGACAGCCTCCAGGAGCTATGTGTTTTGTCTCAGTGGATTTGTACACATAATAGAAATTGACTTTGTCCAGCATGCTGGCTTGAGATGTGTACAATCTCCCCCTGGGGTGGCAAGCATCGGCAGTGAACCTGCTTCCAGTAGGAGGCGAACGGAATCCAGGTGCTGCTGTTGCTGGGTTTTCTTCCTCTGCCTCCTCCCACTTCCTCCTCCTGTGTGTGAAGGTCAAAGGACAGCTTTCAGCAGCTGGTTCTCTTCTTGTAGGATCACCTGCTGATGACCATTGCAAAGGTCTCTTAGTGTACTGCGTGGTTTTGTGTTGAGGAAACGCCTCCTTGAGATCCAGCTGTAAAGCGTTTTCTCATTCAGTGGTCGATGGGGGAGGCCCAGCCCATGCCCTCCGCATCAGCTCCTGCCTCCGGGTTTCTGCCCACATTCATCTCCATGCTTCTTGACTGGGAAACACCGCTGGAAAGACAAACTTGACCACTCAGTGTTTGATCCCATGAGTTGAGGAGGCGATGGTACAGGACACCAGTCCTTCTGCCATCCCCGGAGATCTTTGCCTGTACTTTTCTAGAGGCTCTGGCAACAGCTTGAGTGTCTACAAAGTACAACAGCAAAAGATTTTTCAACCTCGAAAATGTAATTGTTACTGTTTGGGTAAGCTCCGAAAACCCAAAATGATTTCAGATCTCCAGGAAAAGTAATTCAGAGAAGTCATTCCTCAGCCCCGCCAACGTTATCTCAGATGTACTCCTGATGAGGCTTTAGAACTTTAGTTTCATAGAGGGGCAGCACTTCCTGCTTCAGACGTGTTTCATGGACTTCCATTTCTGGACGTTAAAAACGACGTAGCTTTACAGGAAGAGTGGGATATTTATTTCCCCATCCTGAGTAACTCGTAATGGCTCCGTTTCAAATTGCCAGATGTTTATTTGTTCCTGGGATGTTTGGTGTTTTATATTAAGCCTGCTTGATATTGGACAGATTTCAAATCACTAAGCAACAGAAGTGCCAAGCCCGGCGAAGGTGGGGTGCTGGGTGTTGATTACTACCGCTTCATATAGAAAAGCAGACACTTGGGGATAAGTTGCCCAGTTGATGAGTGCCAGTTATCCTCCCAGAATAAGGAAAACGTCTGCAGCCCTTTCTCTTCTGTGCAGTGTCTTTGCTCTTTTTCATCGACTGAACCACTGCAAGGTTCTGCTTAGGCTCCATTTCTAGTATGTTTGTCTGAATCAGAGCCTTGAGGCCTAGGGAGCAGCCGAAAGGTGCTTCTGTTGACTACCGGATCTACAGTGAATCAGCCGTGGCTACTGCTGTATTGGTTGCCTAGACTCTGCAAAGCCACTCCAGTACTGGAGAGCCATATTTAGGTCCTATGGTCTCAGAGTCAGCCAAGACCCGTATTTAACAGTCTTTGAAAGATCTGGCATTCTGGTATGTGTGGTTCCTGTAGGTGTTGGCCCCTTTCTAGAAAGATCAGTGAAATGTTTGTCATATGAACTATATGGGAGGCATATATATCACAGGTTCCTTCCTCAGACTGTGGAGAAAATATATTAAGTATAACACTGTTTGATCTACTAGCTCAGACTTCTTATTAACTAACTCTTACATCTTAAATTAACCCATTTTTATTAATCTATGTCTCACCATGAGGTTGTGGCCTACCGGTAAGGTTCTGACATCCTGTCCTTCTTCAGCAACTAAATGACATCTCCCTGACTCTGCCTACTCTCTCTTTATCTCTGTTCAGATTTCCCTCCTGGCATTATTCTGCTCTGCCATAGGCGAAGCCGCTTCTTTGTTAGCCAATGGTAATACAGGCATACAGAGGGCATTTCCATGTCAGGTGAGGCTCCATTCTGGGCACAAGGCTTCACGGTTCTGCTAGTCAGTAGCTGTAGCAGCGGTAGCTAAAAGGAACAAGGCAAAATGCAGGAAGTTCCTGTAACTAGGAGTGACTCACTGTGCTTGGCAGCCCAACAGGCTGAAGAGGAACATACCTGCAGGCCGGTTTCCTCTTGTCCTTGGCAGTTGCAAGATGGAAGTCTGAACTACTGCTTTTAAGAAAACTTCTAGAGAGGTCATTACAAGGGTCATTTGGGGTTTACATATAATGTGTTCCCACCACAAGCTGAGGTAAGTGCTGGGCACAGAGCTTGGTCTACAGGAGTCAAGCCCTGCCAGTAGGGAACCCCACACCGCTCTCCTGCTAGATGCTGGATGGAGTCAAGGTGTGGTGGATGTGACTCTTCTCTGACCTGCAACCCTGGTGTCACCTGCTTTTGAGCAGCCGGAGGAGTGTGGGAAGCCACAAACACAATGTCTTGTTCCCAGGTATCTAGGTGACATGTCCTGGGAGCTTAGCCTTGGGGCTGTGGGAGCACCCTGGCTGTCTTCTCAGTAATGGCTGGCATTGCATTGCTTGTGGATGTCTTTTTCTCAACTGCAGCATTTTCCTTGTTTGATAGCAAGCCTGCCCAGCTTAACTCTTTATAGAATATTCTAGTGTGTGTGTGTGTGTGTGTGTGTGTGTGTGTGTGTGTGTGTATATATATATATATATATATATATATATATATATATATATATATATAGAGAGAGAGAGAGAGAGAGAGAGAGAGAGAAAGAGAGAGCGCCTGGTATAAAGAGTGAGTCCCAAGACAGGCTCCAAAGTTACACAGAGAAACCGTCTCAAAAAACCAAGAAAATAAAAGAAAATCATTTGTTTATTGAGTCTGGTAGAATTCATGGAGACTATCCCAGGAAGGCTGGAAGGTGCACTGGCCGAGAGCCAGTCCCTATTGTTTCTCTCATGTGGATTTTGTTGGGAACTTTTCTGTATGTCACCTTTGTGACAAACATTTTACTTTCTTATTTGATCTCACAGTACCTGTACAGATAATTGTTATCATCCCTGTTCTGCAGAGGAGGAGACGAGGCAAAGACGGTTTAAATGTCTTGCCTACAGCATTCAACATGCACTAGGTTAGCCATAAACTCCGGTCTGCTTGTTTGTAGCATTGCAGATCTGAACTCCTCTGTTAAAACTGAGGTCATTTCACAGCCATAACTCACCCTTGGTTTTCAGCATAGTTACAAAGGTGAGTCATCACCACTAAGTCTAGAACATCCTCATTTCCCCCCCAAAAAAGCCCTCACCTAGCTGTTCCCATTTCCTCCCTTCCTCCCCTGGAAGCCACTACTGTCTTTGGGTTTTCTATCCTGGGAGTTAGTGAGAATGGGGTACGCCATATGTGATTTTATGTCTGGGTGTTTCCGCTTAGTTTGCCGTCAGAATGTGAACTGTGAGTCTTGTGTCTTCTGTGACTGAGTAATATGCATGGTACTGCTGTACCCTCTTCACTTTGGTTGTTATGAACGACGCTACCGAGAATGCGTATGTACAACTTTTGTATAATTGCATGAATCCAGCTCAGTTAGATAAATACCTATTTTGCCTTGAAAACTCTCAAGTGTTCTCAGATTATAAAAATGAAACGCATAGTTGGAGAGATGGCTGGGAGGTTGAGAGCATTCGCTGCTCTACCAGAGGACACCAGTTTAGTTCCCAGCACCCATGTTGGCATGTTGTGATTGCCGGTAACCCTGGCTCCAGGGGATTGGACATCTTTTTCTGGCTTCTGTAGATGTCTGCACAAACACACACACACACACATTTTAAAAAATACTAAATATTAAAAAATTAAAATAAATAGAGTGGTTTCTGAGGTCGTGTTTTCGAACCGTCCTGTCATAGATTGGAAGATTCAACTGTGAGAAAAGCGATTTCCCTCTGAAACACCATCACTTGGGTTTTAAAATCCAGGGGCAGTTAGAGTTATGTGTAAGAGCCTCACAGAGGCTTTGGCTGGGCCAGAAAGCATAAGATTTAAGGTTGTAATTTTCCTGCTTCCGTCATCCTCCCCCATCCCTGGAATAGAGCCGAGTCTTATTTAAGCCTGATTTGATGGCGTCACCAACTGCAGGCATTGCTCTTAGTGCCTCCCCTGTCCAGCTGCTGGACACCTGATGCCTGAGGGGCAGCCTGTGCGGCCCTTCCGGTCACAGGGTACTGGGAGACCTATGAGAAAAGACTTCCAGACTCTGAGAGCATCTAGGAGGTGAGGCTGAGAGAGGAAGCTCAGTCTCCCACCAAGGTGAACCCAGATTTTCTTATTGAGAAAAATATCAAAGAACGAAGGTTCAAGGTTAGTCTGCCACCCTACCAAGAACATCTGAAGCTTTGTCGTCTCTCAGGTTGACCTGAAATTTGTGATTTCCTTGGGTTGTCTCCTGAAGACTCTCAAAGCTGAACTAATTAAATGTATTTTCCTTGTAGAAGTAATTTGACTGTGGTAATAATTAGACTATGCTGACAGAAGTGACTATTTTAAGTTGTTTAAAACTCTTGGGAATGGATGTCTCTGGGATTAATTTTGGTCATATAATAAGAATTTAAGTTTAGTGTCATTTCTGTTAAAACTGGTCGCAGTGGGTCACATTAAGAATCTGTCCTTGCAAAGATGTCGCAGAATCTTTTTTTTACAGACTTGTTTCTTTTTTTTTAGTTAACATTTGTATTTATGTTTATGGGTGTTTTGTCTGCATGCATGTCTGCACACCAGAAGAGGGAGTCAGAGCCCATGGGACTACAGACAGTTAGTAGTAGGTGTTGAGCCGCCATGTGGGTGCTGGGAATTGAACTCAGGACCTCTGGAAGAGCAGCCAGTGCTCGTAACTACTGAGTCATCCCTCCAATCCGATGTGGCACAATTTTAATTTTGAATAATTCATAGTAATTGGTGTGGTCATTTGGTATTTTTCATGTTTTATTATTGTCTATTGTTCATCTATGTCCGGAACTTAAAGCCTGAGCAATATGTAATTTAGAAGACATCCCTAGCTAGGAGATACCCATGAATAACCTGAGCTAGGACGATTCTGCATCAGGCAGGGAATTCTGGGAACCTGTTCTCTACCTAACTCCACCTTACCTCAGAGAGCATCTTCCCGAATGCCTGATGGTCAGTGTATGATGCCATGACAGTGAGAAAGAACCCCAGAGCCTCCCTGATGGCCAGCCGCACTCATCACCCACATCTCCACGAGGACTCCTGATCCCACCAGCTCTGCACTGAAGCCGAGCACCGCTGTGCTATGTGCTGTGACGTGCTGACTGTCCAGCGCATGCCCAGGGCGGCCCTTTGGGCTCGTCACCTGCAGTTGGTAGATTAGGGACCCAGGCAGGATCACATGCTGGGAAAGACTTGGGAGTTAACGGGAGACTTTGGTTCAGATGTGCACTCGTCATGTTCAAGGGGTGCCTTCTCATAGCTGTGTGCTGTTGCCCACTGTGTGGGTTGTGCCGGATCCCCTATAAAGTCACTAGCTACTGATGCCAACTCTGTTTAATATCCAAGGGCATTAAGGCTTGGGCAGGAAGCCAGCTATGTAACCTGGTCAGATTTGAAGAACAGTTTGTGGGTACACTACTTAAAAGCACCCCCTTTCTCCTTTTGTTTCCATCCTACCTCAGCCAACCTTGGCAGAGAAACTGGGTCTATCAGCCCTCTGCTAATGCGGTGTGGATAGTCTACACAGTTTAGGTCTCGGCATCTGCCTTTGCAGGAGATAGATGGTGTTAGCATGACGTCACACCCCACTGTGTCAATGCTACTTTAACTTGATTTTCTGTTTTTGTGTGTGTGTGTGTCTGTTTGTGTGTGTGTGTGTCTGTGTGTGTGTGCGTGTGGTTTTTCAAGACAGGGTTTCTCTGTGTAACAGTCGTGGCTTGTGCTAGAATTCACTCTATAGACGAGACTAACCTCCAACTCACAGAGATTCACCTGCATTTACCTCCCAAGTTCTGGGATTGAAGGGTGCACCACCATCCATTTTAACTTGAACGGTATTTCCTCTACTGCATTCCGGGGGTGGGGGGCAGATGCCTGCTCAAGGCCTGAGGGGGCCACAAACCAGGGAACCCAGAAACCTCAGGGCTACCACTCAGCACCTCCCAACCATATACTGACTTCTGCTTTTCCGTATTTAATGTGTATTTTCCCAGAAATGGTTGCCTCTTGCTCTCTAGGCTTCTATTCCTTTCTAGAAGTCCCCTGCATATGCCTTCTTTCAACCTCTATGTGACAAGAGACGCCCCCCCCATACACACACACACACACACACACACACACACACACACACACCGTTCTTCCTGCACCACCTCCTGTAGTAACTCCATGAAAAGCTGTGTCTGTCAGCATGCATGCCCTTTTGCCTACCCCCATCCTTGCTCATCACCTATATTGCTCTTTCTTGGTCTCCTTTCTTTAGACTTTATCGACACTCATGCCTGTTTGCATATATATACATACATGCATCATAGGCTAACATTGCATTGAGGGAAAACATGTGATTCTCATCTTCTTGAGATTCACTGGGTAGAGGTGATGGTGGTACTCACCTTTAATCCCAGCACTCAGAAGACAGAGGCAGGTAGATCTCTGAGTTTGATGCCAGCCTGGTCTACAGAGCAAGTTCCGGGACAGCCAGGGCTACCCAGAGAAACCCTGTCTCAAAAAAATGGGCGGGTGAGGGAGATTGGATGACCTCACTCATTATTATACTCTCCAGATCCATCCATTTTCCTGCAAATTTCATGATATACCACCTCTGGGCATACAACCAAAGGACTACATATTCTACCACAGAGGCACATGAACATCTGTGTTTGTTGCTTCTGTATTCATGATGGCAAGGAGGTGGACCAGTCTAGACGTCCATCAACAGATGAATGGATTAAAAAGTGGGCATAGTTTTTGAGGGGTCACTGCAATGTTATTTATTATTTGGGCATATGGAAAAAGAAGAGCGGGCACTTGCTCTCTGGGAGGCTGTGATCCACCCAGGTAAACAGAGCGCTCATCCGCTCTGAGCACATCTGCTCCTGCACTAGGTGCAAGCTGCACTCTTGTGATGACGTCACAGAGGAAACTGCACTGTGACGTGCACTGTGTATGCAAAGTCAGAGATCGAGAGGAGAGATACTGTGAACAGGAGGAATGCTAAAGGATTGCCTGTGTCTGTAGGGAAACAGTCAAGGAGCAGAGTCTAAAACCCACTAGTATAATGACAGCTATCATTATAATAATAATTATAACAAATATAACCATAATAATTATTACTATTATTACTTGTGCTCGGGATCAGACTCAGGGTCTCAGTATACTAGACAAATGTTCTACCAGTAGGTTGTATCATTCATCATTAATATTTTTAATCATTTAAAATTTTTAGTATCTATTTTTATATGTCTGGGTGTTTTGCCTGCATATATCGTCTTGTGCATCATGTGCATTCAGTGCCCTCAGAGGTCAGAAGAAGACACTGGATCCCCTGGGACTGGAGTTACAGATGACTGTGAGCCACTGTGTGGGTGCTCTGAACCTGGGTCCTCTGCAAGAGCAGCCTTTCATAAAACAGCCTTCTCAGCACCCTCTTGTGAGGAGCCACCCCTGCATACTCCATTACAAGATGGCGCCTGCATTCGGCAGCACCAACTGAAATTTCCATCCCTTGTTCTCTGCCTCTCCCGTGGCGTCATATGGGCTGACGAGCTGCAACCAGTCAGAGCGTGACACGTCGGAGGCGAGGACTATTAACCTATAAAAGGATTGGGCTTTGGTCCTCTGGGGTCTCCGCTCTGTAAGCTTATGCTCTCCCTCTCAAGACGCATTAAAGCTTTCTGCAGAAGGATCCTGTGTGTGCCGCGTCGTTCTTGCTGGCGAGACGGTTGCGCGGGACAACTGGTGCCGAAACCCGGGAACCTCAACATCGTCAGCACCATCGGAGATCCCTTGGATTCAAGGAGGATTCAGAACTGCAGGTGGATACGCTCAGAGAGGTATGTCCTTTCTGGATTTTGGCTTGGACCTCTCGCTGCCTTAGGAAGATAGTGTTGAAGCCATAGTGATTGTCCTGGGAGTGCTACTATGCTCTGCTTTCACCGTTATGATTGTTAGGTGCGTTAAGTCCGACGTAGATAAGCGGCAGCACTCTGTTGCGTGCCTCAGTCTCTTGTAGATAAAAGAGCTGTACGCGGAGTTTACTTTCATTTTCTTCACACTTGTAAGACGGACGTAGATAAGCCGCGGGTGTCTGCTTGTTATCATGGGCTCCTCTCAGTCTATCGTTACAGCGCTAGAAACGGTGTTAAAGCAACGAGACATAAAAGTTGCCAATCGGACACTTAAAAATTTTGTCAAAGAAATTGATCGGGTGGCTCCCTGGTATGTTTGCTCCGGGTCCTTGACTCTTGCCTCATGGAATAAATTAGGTAAAGATCTTGATAAAAAACTGGCAGAAGGGGAATTGAGACAGGGGACAAGGGCCATTTGGAAACTTATTAAGAACTGTTTAGAGGATGAAGCCTGTCGGGCTGTTGTAGCAGAGGGACGAAATGTCCTTGAAGAAGTCCAGGATAGCATGTCAGAAACTGAGCGTAGTGAGAGGTTGGGCGCGCGCAAGAAAAAACCAGTCCCAATTAAGGAAAATGGCCCCCCCGGTGCGTCTAATGACAAGGGGGTGTATGCATCGGACCCTAGAGGTCCCTTGCCTGTTGTAAGAAAGAAAGGAAGTACTAGTCTATACCCTTTACAAGAGCTTGAAGCTTTAATTGCCGATAGCTCCGATGATTCTAAAAGTTCAGAAGAAGAAGACTTAGACCCTGAGGAAGAAGCTGAACTAGAGGAGGAAGAAGCCAGATATGAGGAGGAGAGGTATCATCCTGATGATCACTTGCGGAGTAAGAGAGAGCCCCGAAAGCGGCAGCCTTATGCAGCCTCCCCGCAGGTAGTCCCTTCAGCGCCCCCTCCTTATGAAATGCGCCGGAAGTCCTTCTCCTTCCTCCCGGAGAAAGTAAAAAGAAAACTACACCTTGCTTATCCTGTTTTTGAAGGCGCAGAGGGAGGACGGGTGCATGCACCCATAGAGTATAATCAACTTAAAGAATTGGCAGAGTCGGTCAGAAAATATGGAGTAACAGCCAACTTTACTCTAGCACAATTGGACAGGCTGGCCATGGCCGCCATGACCCCAGCTGACTGGCAGACGGTGGCGAAAGCATCGCTTGTCAGCATGGGCCAATATTTGGAATGGAAAGCTCTCTGGCATGAAGCTGCACAGGAGCAAGCCAGGGCCAATGCTATGGCTCTGACTCCGGAACAGCAACAATGGACGTTCGACCTCCTGACAGGTCAAGGGCGTTTTGCAGCTAATCAAACAGATTATCACTGGGGTGCATATCGGCAAATCGCTGATATGGCCATTAGGGCCTGGAAGGCACTCTCCAAAAAGGGGGAAGTGAATAATCAGCTCACTAAGATTATTCAAGGGACCCAGGAGCCTTTTTCAGATTTTGTGGCGCGAATGACAGAGGCAGCAGGGCGCATCTTTGGTGATCCTGAAACAGCCGCGCCTCTTACTGAACAGCTTATCTTTGAGAACGCCACTCAGGAATGTCGCGCGGCCATAGCCCCAAGAAAGAATAAAGGGTTACAAGATTGGCTCAGGATTTGTAGAGAACTTGGTGGTCCCCTTACTAATGTAGGATTGGCTGCTGCCATTTTACAGTCTCAAAAGCGCCCCCTTAAAGGGCCTGACAAAAGAGTTTGCTTTAAATGTGGAAAGCCGGGGCATTTTAAAAAGGACTGTAGAGCATCAGAAAGAGAAAGGGCTCCACCTACCCTCTGTACCCGCTGTGGTAAGGGCTACCACAAAGCTGAGCTATGTCGCTCAGTAAGGGATATAAAGGGCAGAGTTCTCCCTCCTATGGAGACATTTGTGAATAAGAATCCAAAAAACGGGGCAGTGGGCCCTCGATCCCAGGGCCCACAAAAATATGGGAACAGGTTTATCAAGGCAACAGACGAGGCTCCCCCGGAAACGGAACAAGAGTGGACTTGTGCGCCTCCTCCGACTTCTTACTAATGCCCCAGATGGGGGTGCAGCCTGTCCCTGTTCAGATGCCTACACCATTGCCACAAGGGAGCGTAGGTCTCCTTTTAGGCCGAGGATCGCTCACCCTGCAGGGACTAATTGTCCATCCTGGTATAATTGATAATCAACATGTCCCTGAGATTCAAGTATTATGTTCCAGTCCTAATGGGGTTTTTTCTATTAGTAAAGGAGATAGAATAGCTCAGCTGCTGCTCCTCCCAGGTGATGCTCATCAGAAAACAGAAGACAGACAGATGGGATCCTCAGGCCAGGATTCAGCTTACTTAGTTGTTAGCCTCCAGGATAGGCCAAAGTTGTCCCTCTGGGTTAATGGTAAGCGTTTTGAAGGCATTTTGGACACCGGAGCGGACAAAAGCATAATTTCCTCCCATTGGTGGCCCAAATCTTGGCCAACTACTGAAGCGTCACATTCTTTACAAGGACTGGGATATAATGCTCACCCAACTATCAGCTCCTCGGTCCTTATTTGGAGGACCATGGAAGGACAGGAGGGACGGTTCACCCCGTATGTACTAGCCTTGCCTGTTAACTTATGGGGACGGGATGTTATGCAAGCCATGGGACTTACTTTATCTAATGAATATTCACCACAAGCAATCAATATTATGAGAAAGATAGGGTACGAGGTGGGAAAAGGACTAGGGCGCCTAGGACAAGGGCGGACAGAACCTGTGGCGCCTGACCCCAACCAAGGAAGACAGGGCCTGGGTTTTTCCTAGGCGCCACTGGGGCAGCACGACCCATACCATGGAAAACAGAGACCCCGGTGTGGGTTCCCCAGTGGCCACTGACCTCTGAAAAATTGAAGGCGGTAACCAGCCTTATTTCTGAACAGCTAGCCTTGGGACACATTGAACCATCAACCTCCCCTTGGAATACCCCGATTTTTGTCATCAAAAAGAAGTCAGGAAAATGGCGCTTGCTACATGATCTAAGAGCCATTAATGAACAAATGCACCCCCTAGGGGCTGTGCAGCGGGGGCTCCCGGTGCTTTCCACCTTGCCCAAAGATTGGAACTTAATTATATTAGACATCAAAGATTGTTTTTTCTCCATCCCTTTGTATCCTCCTGATAGACCACGTTTTGCATTTACTGTCCCCTCCATTAATCATATGGAACCTGATAAGAGATTCCAATGGAAGGTATTGCCCCAGGGCATGGCAAATAGTCCGACTATGTGTCAATTGTATGTACAAGAGGCCCTAAGGCCAATAAGAGAACAATTTCCAATGCTAATAGTTATTCACTATATGGATGATGTGCTTATATGTCATAAAGATCAAAAACTTCTTCAAGAAGCCTATCCTTTATTACTTAAGACCTTACAGTTTTGGGGCCTCCAAATTGCTACCGAAAAGGTCCAAGTTGCTAATTCTGGGCATTTTTTAGGTTCCTTAATTTTTCCAGATAAGATTCTTCCACAAAAACTTAAAATTTACAGAAATGATTTATGTACTTTAAATGATTTTCAAAGGCTGTTAGGAGATATTAATTGGCTTCGCCCATTTTTAAAGATTCCCTCTGCTGACCTAAAGCCCTTATTTGATATTTTAGAGGGAGATGCCCACATTACCTCCCCCAGATCTTTAACCCCTGCAGCCGAAGCTGCCCTCCTTTTAGTGGAAAGGGCCATTGAAGGGGCACAATTATGCCGTATAGATTCATCCCAACCCTTTTCCCTATGCGTGTTCAAAACAAGGAAGTTGCCCACTGCAGTGCTTTGGCAAAATGGGCCGCTTTTATGGGTCCATCCACATGCTTCCCCTCATAAAATAATTGATTGGTACCCTGCAGCCATAGCTCAAATTGCCCTTAAAGGCTTGAAGGCAGCTGTTGGCCATTTTGGCAAGCACCCCATTTCCATTATAGTTCCTTATAACTCCCACCAAGTACAAACATTGGCTGCCACTTCTGATGATTGGGCCATTTTGGTCACCACCTTTTTAGGAAAGATTGATAATCATTATCCTAAACATCCTTTGATACGATTTGCTGCGGAACACCCTATAGTTTTTCCCCGAGTGACTTCACCCACCCCATTGAAGGATGGGCTGGTGGTGTATACAGATGGTTCAAAGGGCGGTCTTGGAGCCTACGTTGTAGGCTCCAGGGTGTTTTCACGATCCTATACAGAGACCTCCCCTCAAATAGTGGAGTGCCTGGTGGTGTTGGAAGTTTTTCAAAAATTTTTGGGCCCTCTCAATATTGTTTCTGATTCCTTTTATGTAGTCAATGCTGTTAACTTGCTTGAAACTGCCGGGATTATAAAATCCACAAGCAAAGTGGCACTTCTTTTTCAAAAATTACAGGATTGTCTACTGCATAGGAAAGCTCCTTTTTTTATCACTCACATTAGGGCCCATTCGGGCCTCCCTGGACCAATGAGCCTTGGCAATGATTTGGCAGACAAAGCCACGCGACTGGCTGCAGCCGCATTTGCTTCACCCTTACAAGCTGCCAAGGCTTTTCATAATAACTTCCACGTCACCTCTGAGACTTTACGCAGGCGCTTCTCTTTAACCAGAAAAGAAGCCCGTGATATTGTTACCCAATGTCACAATTGCTGTCAGTTTCTTCCTATTCGTCATACAGGTATCAACCCCAGAGGAATTTTACCGCTACAGGTGTGGCAAATGGATGTTACTCATGTCCCCTCATTTGGAAAGTTACAATACGTTCATGTGTCAATAGACACCTGTTCTGGTGTTCTCCATGCAACGCCACTTACAGGGGAAAAAACTTGCCATGTTATTCAACATTGCCTCGAGGCATGGAGTGCCTGGGGAAAGCCCAGATGCCTCAAGACTGATAATGGACCTGCTTATACTTCTCAAAAATTTAAACAATTTTGTGCACAGATGCAAGTCACACATGTTACAGGCTTGCCTTACAACCCTCAGGGACAAGGTATTATTGAGCGCGCACATCGTACGCTTAAATCTTATCTCATAAAACAAAAAGGGGGAATTGTACAGGACTTACCCCCAGTACCGAGGGTTGCTATTGCTGTAGCACTTTTTACTGTGAATTTTTTAAATTCGGATGAAAATGATCAAACCGCAGCACAGAGACATTGCTCGGACCCACAGCGGCCTAAGGAATTAGTAAAATGGAAAGATGTGCTGACTAATGAATGGAAAGGCCCGGATCCTATTTTAATAAGATCCAGGGGAGCTGTTTGTGTTTTTCCACAGGATGAAGAAAATCCCTTTTGGGTCCCTGAGAGACTCACCAGAACTGTCTTGGAGCAGGAAAATGAAACCGACCAGCAACATAAAGAAAAAGAACAGGGTGCTTCTTGTGATGCTGTTGATGATTAAGATTCTGGTAATTCCAGGGGAGCCACGTTGGGGAATAATGTCGACATTCCCATTGCCAATGCCGGTAATGTATAATGCACAAGTTTTCCCCCGATTTTTTGACACTAATAAAGAACTGGGACTTGCCTTTCTGCCCAAAGATGAACAAATTCAAGAACTTAAAGAAAACAGGACTATCTCCCTTAAAGGGAGCCTTTGCTTCCTGGTGAAAGAACAAAATAATAGTGATTCCTGTAACCAATCCTCAGCCTGGCTAAAAGAGGCTAGATGGGAATCTAACAGTAATATTGTAATCAATGCTACAGTCATCTATGGCAGATGGCACAATTGGGCTACGAACAAAAGCTCCCTGGCCTATGTGTTACTTCCATTCAGTATGAAAATTTTACCAGAGCAGCTAATTTGTCTATAAGTCTTTTGCAGTTCATTTTGCAGAACTGGACCGTTGAATTTGAACAGACGCTTCGCGAGTTGAGAGCCGCCATTGTCTAAATCAACTCTACCCGCCTTGATCTGTCCTTCATGGAGGGGCTGTCTTCCTAGATTTCCTCGACTGTTTCTTATTTCAAAGGATGGGTGGGGGTGGGGTTGTTTGGTGTGATTGTTTGCTGCAGAATGGTGTTCTCCTCTGGCTGGTTTGCAGGCTCAGAACCCAAAACAAAAGAGACAAGGTGGTGATTGCACAGGCTCTTGTTGCCCTAGAACAGGGGGCTCCCACTGACATCTGGCTAACTATGCTCAAGCAATAGGCTATTCGCTGGACAGCTCTTGCACACCCGGAACTTAGGTTCATTGCACAGGGTAGAGTGTCTGGCCTTTCATCCCAAGAGGGGTGTTGAGCGAAGCGCATCGCACAGAGAGTTGCTGCTATAACACCCTCTCTGAGAGACATGTTGTACTGCATAAGGGTTGCCTGCCTTAATCTCCCTTTCCCAGAAAAACGGCAGAGGACAGGTCGAGAGCATCTCGGGTCTCGATAAACCTAGGGATGACTTTCGTACAAGTCCTGTATGTTTGCTTGTGGGAAGTATGACCACTGTCTCTACCCTCAATAATCTGGGAAGCCTATTTGCCTTAATATATTAGAAAGGGGGAGATGTGAGGAGCCACCCCTGCATACTCCATTACAAGATGGCGCCTGCATTCGGCAGCACCAACTGAAATTTCCATCCCTTGTTCTCTGCCTCTCCCGTGGCGTCATATGGGCTGACGAGCTGCAACCAGTCAGAGCGTGACACGTCGGAGGCGAGGACTATTAACCTATAAAAGGATTGGGCTTTGGTCCTCTGGGGTCTCCGCTCTGTAAGCTTATGCTCTCCCTCTCAAGACGCATTAAAGCTTTCTGCAGAAGGATCCTGTGTGTGCCGCGTCGTTCTTGCTGGCGAGACGGTTGCGCGGGACACCCTCTAATTCTGCATCTCACACCCCAGAACCTTCTCTGACAAGGGCAGTCTCCTTCGAGGAGAGACAGAAGGAGAAGACTCTTGAATCAAAAGGTAGAAAGAGAGGCTAGCAATAGTGACCCAAGTTGGTAAGTGCTAGCTAGCTACAGCAAAGTTTAAAATGCACATGGCTAGCCAGATGTTGGGGTGCACACCTGTAATCCCCATTGTGTGGGTAGCAGAGGAGGAGAATCAGAAGATCAGGGCAACCCTTGGCTGGATAGTGGAAGCAGGGTTAGTGTGCTATATGGGATCCTGAGAGGGAGGGAGGGAGGGAGGGAGGGAGGGAGGGAGACTGACTTGGTTGATTCAAAATAAATGGCAGTGCTGCGATTGCTACCTAGTCTGAATTGGGCCATGGAAACCTGCAGAGCAGAGGAGGATCAGGGAGTCTTCTGAGAGGAAGCCACCCTTGAATCAGAAATGGGGGAGAAGGGGAATTTGGGGGTGGTCTACAGGGGATTAGAAGCAAAAATGGCACAAGCATTCTTTCAGATACTCTAAATACCACTGCAGCCAAGCTGGGGAAGAGACTACGTGGCCAGGACTAGAGGGTGGGGCCAGGTCATAAGAGGTTTGTACGTCCCTGGACTTTGGAGGGCTGTGCACCTGGGGGCTACTGACTAAGGAGCCACATGACCCCGTGTATTCTGTGAAAAGAGACACTAGTGGGCGGAGGAGTGGGCGGGACTGAGACAGGGAGCCCAGCAAGGTGAGTGATCGGATGTCCTGTACCTAGCCGAGCCTCTGCCTTTATGTGAATGCTGTCCCATAACATTCTTTGACGAGAAACATGGATAAAGAAGTCCATAGACACAAACAAAATGGTTGGCGTTGGGGTGGGGGCGCTAGAGACAGGGCTCAGGATTAGCGAAGTGCACTCTGTGCAGGCATGGGGTCCCCAGTTTGGATCCCCAGGAGCCACCTATCCACTGGCAGGATGGCTCTGTGACCTCAGCTGGGGTGGCGTAGAGACAGGGGATGCTCAGGCCTTGCTGGCCAGCCAAACTGGTGCACTCCAGATTCAGTGAGAGACTTCGTCTCTTAAACTAAGGTAGAAGGCAGGAAAGGAGACACTTGACACTGGTTCTGGCTTTCTCACGAGCACACACAGGTGTGCACACACACGCTCACACACACCGCCACCTGCAGAGAGACAGGGTGAATGGCTGTGTGTCAGTTCACGGTCTGGTCCCTATCTTTGCCATCTTGGAGTAGATGGAAACAGAAGGCTTTATTTCTCATCACCTCCTAGCAGTGAGAGATCAGATAGGAGGGAGCACGTCTGTCAGAGGCACTCATCTGAGACCCAGGCGGAGGACAGAAAACATGACTCCTGTTAACTCGGTGGCTTAGTCTTCCTGGGAGACAAGTTTAGTATGTCCCTGCCACTCCGTGTCCAGATTGTGTTTTCTTGAATAGTTCTTCTTCTTCTTGTGTTTTCTTGAATAGTTCTTCTTCGTCTTCTTCGTCGTCGTCTTCTTCTTCTTCTTCTTCTTCTTCTTCTTCTTCTTCTTCTTCTTCTTCTTCTTCTTCTTCTTCTTCTTCTTCTTCTTCTTTTTAAATTGAAGATACAGTTTAAGCCAAATTACCACCCACTGTCTGAATCTTGAATATGAGTTTGGTCTGGCTTCTCTTTCTCCCTGGGTATCGACTCATTTAGGGAAGCAGATTTCCACATACAAGCTGAAGCCTGCACTTTCTTTTATTTTTGGTTGTGAGCTTAGCCTTAGCATCTCTCCAGCCCCAAGCCTGCGCTTTCTACCTTTAGTCTTCACAATGGGGCTTCAGAAAACACTCTCAGTGTCCGGTTAAAGACGATGCTATCAGTTAGTGCCATATTCAGAAAGTGCCATCAGCAAAGACAGAGCCCAAGAATCACCTGAGATGTAACCTAGTAACTGCTTATCTCTCTGAGCACAGCTGCCAGACAGGGTGCAGTGTGCCTACTCCTCCACCCAGAGAGGCGTGACCCGCTAGCACGCATGCGCGTAAGGAAGCAGTCCTTTACAAATCTGCCTGCAGTAAATGGCCAAGCTGGAATTGAAGTCTGACTTCAAACCTTCTTCTTCGTTTCCATCCCTTCCTCTTTCAAATCAGCATTTGGCGATTTACTGCAGGACGGGAGTGAGGGAAGAAGAGAACCTGAGGGAAATAGTTCAGATAAGGGAAACAGGTTGACAGAGGAAAGCCGGAGCCCCTTCTCAAGGTGGGGACACAAGGAAAGGAGGAGGTTTTGGAGCAAGGATGTTGAGAGGGGGCATTCAAGTAAAATGCCTGTTGGGTGGCTGGGTGTTTATAGAGCTGCAGAAAAAGGGAACGAGGCTCAAGAAGTAGACTGGGAGAGATCTTTTCCTAGGCAGCAGAGAGGATGTGGGCAGCAGGGAGGAGGAGTGGGAGGAGGAGGAGGAGGAGGAGGAGGAGGAGGAGGAGGAGGAGGAGGAGGAGGAGGAAACAAGTGGAGAAGAGAACCAAGAACCTAAGAACCTTTAGGACCTGCAACATCAGGGTCCCAGCAAGAGGTGAAAGAAAGACAGTCCCGGGGAGGTGGAAGGACAGAATGAATCAGACGCTAAGGAGGGAGGATGATTGACAAGGGAAGGATGGTAGTAGTGGCCAATGACATGAAGGAATTTTACCAGGTGGGAGCTAGAAGGACATCATTGAGCGTGGCATTAGATCGGCGTAAAAGCAGCTGCTGCACTGGGAGGGCCAAACTACAGCTTCTCACAAGACTCAACCCTGCCATGTGGTGTGATTGGTTTTGGACTTCCCGGTGTCCCCTGAGTGAGATGAATGCCCTACAGTCTTGTTTACAGATGCTTCATGCATGGTGACCAAACTTTGGAAGCAACCAAAATGTCCTTCAATGGAAAAACAGAGGAGCAAGCTGTGGTGTGTCCGTACAACAGAATATTATTAACTGTTAAAAAAGGAATCAGCTATCAAACCACGAAAATACATGGGAAATGGACCTCAAATAGTTCCTGCTAGTATAAAGCCACCAATCTGAAAAGGTGACAGTGCTGCCTGCTTCCAGCTGTGTGGCATTATGGGAAAGGCAAAGTTGTGCAGACCTTGATGGGCAGGGGAGAGCGTGGGGGTTTTAGGGCAGTGGAGCTGTTCTGTGTAATACGTGAGTGGTAGATGGAAGTGTTGGGCATTGTCAGTTTCCCCTGAGCTCGGGGACAGGAAAGGAGCCCTCTTGCCTCAGATTCACAGAGATCCGCCTGTCTCTGCTGGCTCCAAAGACAGAATAACCGCACAAAGGAAATCAAGACAGAGAAAAGAAGCCATGTGCACACCACCATGAGAGAGAGAGTCAGCTGGTTGTTGATGAGGGATGCCCGTGTTCCGAGGAGACCGAGTACCACACTCTGTCTTCTGCCACGCTGAGGCAGGGTAGTTTCCTTGACACGGTGTGGGAAAATGCCACCTTCTAATTTTCCCAGTGTCCTCTCTGATCATTGTCCTTGAATGATAACCGCTGATGGCAGCTGCCCCTTTTCTCCTTGTTCTTAACTTTTCAGTCCTTCAGACCACCCCACCTGCGCCAGCCCACTGTTGCCTCGCCTCTCTCCGACCCCCCTCCAGCACTTTCCGAGTGGAAACTTGGCTGACCTCCTTTTCCTTACTCATCCAAGAAGAGGGATTTCTCTCCCAGTTTCTGCTGTTCCTTTTGCTGTTACATTCAAAAATAAACACTTAGTACATCACACAGTCAATTAAAAAAAACAAAAATTGAACAAAGATTTTTAAGGGAGGCAATGTGATGGCATGCATGGGGACACTCTTGGGGGGCTTTGTTGGTTTGGACACTTTCCTGTTTTTTTTTCTTGAGCATCTGTGGATTTACCCAGAAGGGTTTAACGGTGGCAGTGTGCAGTGACTTTAGTTCAGTGCTTTCGGGCTAATGAACTGGATGGGTTGACATCACTAAGGGCTTCCTCCAGCTCGGTAACCCTTCAGTTCCCAGGAGCTGTGGTCCTCCGCTGTGTGAGAAAGAGAGAGGAGGATTGCATACCCTACTCCTATTATCTCTGAGGGTTAGAGCCATGGCCTGCTTCCTCTGGAACAGATTGTCTAGGTGTCCTGTCCTCTCAATCTATGGAATTCATGGACCCAGGCACAGTGAGAGGCACTGTACACAATATGATGGGGACAGCGTTCCTGCTTGAGGTGCAGGAGGCCAGCCTGCACCATGTAGCACATTTCACAAGGGATGCTGTGGCGTGCACTTGGGCCACCTTCACACCCCATAGACTGAAGTTTCTTCCTTCATTTCTAGAGGCCAGAAGGTTTAGATCAAGGGGATTCAGTTTCTCATGGAGTCTCCTCCTCCACCGCAGGTGGCTATTCTGTCCACATGTCCTGTGGCCTTTCAGCAAGGCGAGGGAGATCAAGGCAAAGAAAGTACATTTAATTCTTCCGAGTTTTGGCGTCTCTTCTATAGCAACATCGGCTCAATGCTCCCCATTATTCTCTCATTAATTGACACTTGTTTTCGGTGACAGTTACACCGAGGCTTAAGGATTAGTCCATCACCAGAATCTGCAGAGATTGGCAGGTGGATGATGGCATTTTTGTTCGCCATGGTAGACGGTGCCTGTAGAGATGGTGATGGGCTGAATTCTGAGCACATGTAGTATCATTTGTTATGCAATGGGCAAGCACAGCCCCAGTTGGGAGATGCTGGTGGTCTAGCCAGTAAGCAATCGTCCTTCAGGAGAAAAGCATGCCGGGCCAGCAACGGCTTTGCCCAATAGTACAGCTCTGGCCCACCAAGGTAATGATTTTTTTTGTTTTTTGGTTTTTTATTTATTTATTTTTTAGTGGCGTCGTGCGACACGGGTTTCCTGGACAATGTACATATGTCACCCAACTTCTATAGCAACAGCTTGTGTCTCCTGCCAAGGTGGCTCCTTGATTCAGTAACTGTCACATTCTGCCTGTCCTTGAAATGGCTCAAGAAATAATTGTCCCTCTTGTTCTGCAATGGTGGGGGTGAGATAGGAGTGGGGTTTCTGTCCTGCTCTTTCCCCCTTTATGCCAATCACCTTATGTGAGCAGTACACCTGTCCCTGTACCCCTGTCCCTGTACCTCTGTCCCTGTACACCTGTCCCAGTACCTCTGCCCCTGTACACCTGTACCTGTACCTCTGTCCCTGTACCTCTGTTCCTGTACACCTGCCCCTGTACACCTGTCCCTGTACCTCTGTCCCTGTACACCTGCCCCTGTATACCTGTTTCTGTACACCTGCCCCTGTGCTTGTACTGAAGGCCTCTGCTATGGGCATGGCTATTAGGAGGAGGAGGAGCTGTCACAGATCTTTGAGACAATGGACTTTTAACTGGTTGCATTGATCTGTTTCTGGTACCTGGTCTTTTGGGTCTTCATTGTGACCTAAGGGTGGCCCGGTAATGGTTTCTTCAAAGTTGGGATCGAGCTGTGTTCATCTTTGCTGTAATCTCACTTGGTCCCCAGCAGAGATTGCAGTAGGAAAGGAATGACTGGGTTTGGGTGAACTAGGATGAAAAACTCTAGTCCAGAAGAAAAGGGGAAGATGGTGCCCATGGCCACAGGAGTCGCTGTCCTGGGGGGGGGGGCGGGGTAGGGAGAAGGAGTGGGGCAGGATGGCCATCAGAAGGTTTGTTGACCAAGCTCTTCTCCTACATCTAAAGCTGCTAATTCTATTTTCACACAAAAACTCTACTGTCCTGGCTCGAGCCAAAATGGAAAGCTTCTTATGTCTCCAGGAAGCTGCTGGTGCTTGAGGAAGTGGGCAGGGAGGCTCACCTGCGATGCCTAGAAGGGGGGCATCACGCATCATCTGCTTCGGAGAGGCCTCGGCCCTCCACTTCCCCACCCTGCTCCCTTGCGCGCACTGTGGAGGAGTTTCTGAGCAGACTGTGTTTACAGACATCTCAGTGGCCACTCCGCCAGACCCTGTCTGCTCTGCAGACGCCGCAGTTCCCGTTCGGGACTCTGCTCCAGCAGCTGTGTCTGGGTTGCTGCGCAGGATGCCAGCGTTTCAGCAGCCGTGTCCGTGAGGACAGTCGGTGATCCTCTCGCCCCTGCCTGTGTGCCCCCCTTCACGGCAGGCTGCAAACTTTGCTGCTTCATCATCAGCTTATCCATCTGTAGCGCTCGCCTCGGCTGGGAATGGCTCCCTGACTTGTCGGGCAGGGCTACAGGTCCTCTGCTCCTAAGAGAGAGTGGTCTCACAGAAATCAGAACAGTGACAATAGAGCAGCATCTGGAGCCGAATGGATGCCTTAATGGTCTGGTGATGCAGCTAGCATCGCGGCCGAGGAGGCTAAGGAAGAAGGCTTATAATTGCTGTGGGTAAATCCCTGAGCCTCTGGGAGCAGCGGCAGCCCTGGGAAGCTTAGAATCCCACCAGGAGAGAATTGACCGCATTTCAGAAAGAACACGGTGGACAGCCCCATGTGTGAGTAATCCCTCCGGTGGGAAAAGCTAGTTATTCTAACTGTGTGTGCTCTCCAACCACGGCTCTGGTGGCCTGATCGCGGTGGGCTCTGCACAATGCCTGGCTAGGACTTTTCTTAGAAGGGCTCGTTTAGAGTAGTTAGTGCATTGGGAGGAGACTAAATGTAGTGGCTTTCAGATATTGACCGGCACCGGGAGAGTTGGTTGTAAATCTGCAATAAAGCAGCAGAATCTAACCTTGGAGACTCTTTGCCGTGTGAAGCAAAACAGGAAAACAAACAACTATCGCCTCACAGGTAGAGCATCTGTGGAATCCTTTGACCCTGGTGATGAGACACAAAAGGAACTGCAGACTAGGGAGCAATGCATGCAGAAGGGATAGGGCTGGGAGGAAAGGAGGCAGTGGGTCCCTGGAGTCCGCCCCCACCTGCCTGTGTTGTGCTCTCTGTGGACCGACTGTGTGGCTGCTTCCTTCCTGCCTGAAGACCCGGCAGCAAGTTTGCCTTTAAGCTTTTCCCTCTGGAGCACTGTGAGAATGCTCACCGTGACAGAGGCTGTGATTGACAGCTGTGAGGCAGACAGACTCCCTTCCAGCAGCAAGGCTATCTTGAGGGATGACTACGGAATAGAAGAGGAGGCTGGGATTTAATGAGAGGCCAAAGCTGTGACAGCCAGGGCACCCAACAGGTTAGCAGTGAAGACTAACTCAGCCTGCAGGCTGGTCACACCCTTCTGTTTCCTTCCTCTCCTGGGGGTTCTCCAGCCCTCCCTATCCCTGCCTGCCTCCATCTGGCCTAGTTTGCTGGTTCCCAGACAGGGAGGAGAGCATCCTCTAACTCCACGCGAGGTCGTGAGGAGAAACGGGAAACAGGGCAGCCCCAGCACCTGCTGGTGTAGGTCCTCACAGTGAGGTGATCCCTGCATTGACACTAACAATGACTTTGAGAAGTCCAAGCACGAGGGGATGGTGTTAGCTGCAGATAGGAGCTGATAACCCAGGGTGGTGTTTCTGCCGCTGATCCTGCAGGCAGTTTCCTGTGCCAGCATGCTAGGGGGTGACGGGGCGTATCCAAGGTCTGTTGTGAATGACCACTGTCCTGCAGGTGTAGGGGTGGTTTCGTGGGGCGGAGGTAAAAAGGATTCTTATGTAGCTGCCACAGAAAAGCAAAAAATAAAATGGTATTGCTAGTTGGTCACTGTTTTCTCACCAATGGGGTGTTTTGATTTGAAAACAAAACAGTGATGGTGGCTGGACTTGCAAAGGGCTCTTTACCCAGGCGTTATCGAAGCAGAGCTATCCAGCCTGCAGCTGTAACTGTAAGAACTTCTGGCTTTAGTTTCATTGTCTGAGGGGCGTCATCTGTTGCATGAGATGGGTGGCTGGGAGGAAAGCAGTAAATCCATTTAGCAGAAGCCGGCTGGGCCTTGTGTCTGTTGCTAAGGGGGCTGCATCGCTGTGATTGTGGGGCTGGTGGCAGGAACCGTGCAGCTGAGAGGCTCACCTTTTCCGGCAGGCTTTGGAGTAGACCGGGTGGAACTCAACAATGATGATAACTCTGTATGAAGTAGGCTTTCTTGGACTCAGATGTCCTGTGTGGGAAAGGTGCTGGAAGGGACAGGTGGAGACGGAGCCAAGTGCACAGAGAGAGCAAACAGGTAGATGAAGGGAAGGGGGTGCAAAGGGGAAAGACTTGCAGGTGGGAGGGAGATCTTCGGGGAACTGGCTGCTAATGCCGTGCGTTTTCCTGCATTTGGCAACAAAGAGTATTTGACCTGAAGGAGCAGCAAATCGGAGCAATGTGTGTGAATGCAACACAGCCTACCTGCAGAAGATGAAACAGCAAACCCCATGTTGATAAAGACAATGCGTGTGTGTGTGCAGGCAGGAGATAAAGCCCCAAATATAGTCATGTGACTTTGGGCCCTTCCAAAGGCATTTCTAGCTGTTTCTCTCACTGCTGAGTCTTAACTCTGTTCTTTCATTGGGCAGGGGATGTAACTTTGTGGTAGCACACTTGCCTGGCATGTGACAGGCCCTGGGCTCGATGCCCAGCACAGGAAGGGAAATGCACATCTCAGGATCTCAGGGCCGACTAGCTGGGGCGCTATGCTTCCTGGCATCACCCTCTCCAGCCTTGTACTTCCGGTGACCTGGTGAGCAAGAGCAGGCTGGGCTTGCCAGGTTTCTCTCTCTTTCCTGATTATCTTTTGCCCGTATCCGGGGCAACAGATGGAGAACAATATGAAATATGGTAATAAAGAATTGGGGGTAGGTAAGAATTATCGTTCTATAATTACAGTGTTTACAACTGGATAGATTTCTTATAATGAAATACCATTTCACTCCCTGCTGCTGTGGGAATGGAGTTGGTTGGTGTCTGTTCTGCATATGGGACTCTACCCCAGCCTCCCAGGGTCACGTGAACTGAGATTGAAGTGATCATCAAGTTACTGGAAGCACTTATGAAAGATGCCCGTAGATTCCTGAATACCAAAACATGATCCAGTGTTGGGTTGAAGAGTGGCCCTTTGCTGCAGCATTTTCTGCGGTGTGGAGGCAGGAAGGGGCAGGGAGGGGCAGGGAGGGGAGTAGGCAGGTGCAGGGGCTTCAGGCTTTGCAGCAAGTGCCTATACCTGTTGAGCCATCTCCATGACAACTATAAACATATTTTAAAATGCAAAGACGTCCTTCCTCCCCCTCCTGCCGCAGAACTGAAGTCAGTACCCTGACTTGGCTTGTTCTAAGGATATGCCCACAGCTACTTGCGAGGAGCCAAGAGTTCTCTCCTTCTTGGTCCTTTCCTGAAAGGAGAGCTTAAGTTTGTAGTTACTGTCTCCAGCCCACTCACTGCACACCGGAAGCTTTGTCCCCAGTGATTTAGTGGCCGTTGATTTTCCTCCGATTTAGCAAGGGCATGTGGGGTGTTTGTGGAGGCGGTGACCCTAAACGGTAGTGCTAGAGCTGGCTGCACCGAGGGGGCATCAGTTTCCTCACAAGGTGAAGTGTTCTCATCAGTTTGGAACTGGAGTCGGCCTGGGGTCTGTGCTCAGAACTCCATCTGAACTCCTGGCTTCAGAACTCAGAAGGCTGCACCGTTTCCAGAAAGGAAAGGATGGAGAAAATCACGTGCACTCTGTGTGTGTGTGTGTGTGTGTGTCGGGGCTGGGAGGGGGGGTCTCCTCAAGGAGACACCCTGCCCACCATGGTCTCCGAGTGCCTGCTAGTCATGGTGGATTCACAGGAACCAGGTCCACAAGGCTAAGGCTGGTCATTCACAGTACATGTTGTTATGTAAATGACCAGGAGGTGTGTAGGGAATCATATCAGGCCTCTTTTTTTTTAAAGTTAAAAACAATTAATTACATCATTCTCCCCACCTTCCCTCCCTCCACCCCTGTGTTATATCAGGCCTCCTTCCCCCTGGTAAAAATGCAACCTCCCAGTTCTGCCTATCCTGTGGAGAATGGTCCTGAGGAGGGAGGAAGTGGAGAGATTGGCACACTCTGCTGCCTGCCACTCCGAAACTCTGTGGAAACATGCTTTTCATGTCCCATCTCTCTAGGTTTCCTCCCCTGGGCTGTGCACCCTGCGGTCAGCAGAGGTCTGTCTGTCTGCCCTTGTGTGCTGAGTGGCACTGATGGCCGCTTTGTCTTGTGACCCCCCCCAGGACCTGAAGATGGAGTAGTAACCAAGGCATGCCCCATGATTCTGAGCACCTTTCCCTGTGGACTCCAGTCCTAGCCAGAGGCTGCACGTGGAGCTGAAGGAACTGATCCCCTGCTTTCCTGAGAACCCCTTTCTCTACTGATTCATGAGCCAGCAGGATGCGGTCGCTGCGCTTTCAGAACGCCTGCTCATAGCTGCGTACAAAGGCCAAGCGGAGAATGTGGTTCAGCTCATCAACAAGGGTGCCAAGGTAGCGGTTACCAAGGTAACAAGGAAAAATGCCATAGCGATTCTCTGGGAATAGCTCATCTCTTGTCTGCAGAACTGTTGTTTGGTTCATAGTCTTTAAAAGAACTGGCTTTGGTAAAGAGATGGAGGCTTGGGAAAAAACGGGAAGCATTGAAAACGTTTCCATTGTCATCTTTCAAATGGAGCATTTGTAATTTGCATTTGACAGTCTTTAAAGTCACAGGACTTTTCCCCATCTATCTTTATAGCCAGTAGGCAGGATATTTCTTTGGAGAAGTTCCTACACAGAGACTGACTAAACAGTGAGCTGGGGTGGGGTGAGGGTTGGTAATCATGTTAGGCAGGCCCTCTAGCAAGGTGGACCAGCCTTTGGTCAGGAAGCCCCTGCCCCTCATCTCATTGTCCTTATCTGACAGATTGGACCAGATGACTGCCATGTCTGTTGTGGGCACTGTTTTCATGTGGGCTTTGCATGACATTGCTCATACGTCATCAACCAGCAATACAATGGCAGATCAGGGAACATTTGGGTGAAGTCAATTTTATAGCAAAATCCTAAGAAAAGTAGGTCCTGGCCAGGTGTGGTTGTGCCAGCATTAGGGAGGGAGAGGAACGTAAGTTCGAAGACAGCCTGGGCTACATAGTATCAAAAATAAACAAGAAATAAACCACACAAAATGTGTCAGGCCCTGCGTAGTTGAAGTGCTGTGCAAACTTATCCAACTGCTGGTTGCTGTGAGGATGTAAAGCCTCCTGGCGAATATTCTGTTCTTACCCTCACTTCAGACATTAGGAAACCGAATGCATTTCTGTCCAGGCAGAAATGCACCCTATATCCATGGTGCCCCAGTCCGAAGCTCTCCTGCCGTCCACCCCAGACAGAGCTGTGCAGATGGAGATATGGCCTTAGTTTTTCCTGTGGTATCATCTGTTAATATCTCTTTTCTCCTGGGCCGGATGTTGGTCATTTGTCCATCTCAGTCACTCGTGTGCATTTGGGTTCCTGCCCTTTGAGCACACAGTGAGAGTTGTGCTCAGCAAGCTAGAGACGGAATTCACCAGGACCCATCCATGTGTGTGCTCTAGTCTTGGACTTCCTTCTGGGAAATAAATTTCTGTTATGGCAGCCTGAGCAATACAGCCACATTCCGATTTTAGAAAACTTCGTCATCCAGTAAAAGACTATATATCCGTTCACTATGTCCCTACCCCAAGCTCAGGCAACTATGAGTCTTCTTTTCATTTATGAGTCTTCTTTTCTTGGTTATTACGTAGAAATGGAACTACATGCTGTCCTGGCTAGTTTTATGCCAACTCGACACCAGCTGCAGTCATCAAAGGAGGGAACTTCTGTTGGGAAAATGCCTCCATACGGTTGGGTTGTAGGCAAGTCTGTAGGGCATTTTCTTAATTAGTGCTTGATGGGGCAGGGCCTAGCCCATTGTGGTCCTGGGCTAGTGGTCCTGAGTTCTATAAGAAAGCAGGCTGAGCAGGCCATGTGAGCAAGCCAGTCCCACCTCCTCCAAGCACTCCTCCGTGGTCTGTTCATCAGCTCCTACCTCCGAACTGTGCCGTTTGAGTTCCTGTCCTGATGTCCTTCAATAATGAATAGCAATATAGACGCGTCAGCCAAATAAACCCTTGCTTCCCCAACCTGCTTTTTGGTCATGGTGTTTTGTCCAAGCAATAGAAGCCCTAGCTAGATGTGTGGCCTGTGGTGCCCTTCGTGATTTCGTTTGTGGAGCATACTATCAACAAGAGTCATTCATGTTGCAGTGAATGATACTTCATCCCCTTTTATGGCTGAATAGCAGCAACACACAGTAAGAGCACACAGTAGTTCCCTTATCTATACTATATCTATACTTATCCCTTATATAGATATAGTTAGATTTTATATTGTAATATCTATATTACAGAAGCCCCCATGAATGCCTGATACTACCAAGCCCCATGTATACTATGTTATTTCCTATGTACAGATGTTTATAATAGAGTTTAGGATGTAAATTAGGCATGGTAAGGGAATGGCCACAATTAACGAAGTAAACCCCCACACACACATCCTGTGTATATGTTGTAATAAGAGCGGCGGGTCTGCGTCCCCGCCACCCGGCTAGCTTTACCCGAAATAATTACACAGAAACTGTATTCTTTTAATCACTGCCTGGCCCATTAGTTCCAGCCTCTTATTGGCTAGCTCTTACATATTGATCTAACCCATTTCTAATATTCTGTGTAGTACCACGAGCTGGCTTACCAGGGAAGATCTTAACCTGCGTCTGTCTGGAGTGGGAGAATCATGGCGACCCCTGACTCGGCTTCTTTCTCCCAGCATTCTGTCTGTTTACTCCACCCACCTAAGGGTTGGCCTATAAATGGGCTAAGGCAGTTTTCTTTATTAGTTAACCAATGAAAGCAACAGATAAAATACAAGAACCACCTCCATCATGTATAAAGTATCAGTACACTAAGATACAGTTGTTATTGTTGTGCATTGGGACCATTGAGCGAGATAACGATACCTTCAACACGGGCACCGCACCACCACCACAGTCCATCTGATGAACGAGGGACTGTGGGTAGGCAGGGTGGAGAGCACGGAGACACTGGACAAAGCAGGGATGCGTGTCCCTGGGGTGGAGAGAAACATGAGCTTCCATTGTGTGGCCCAGAACAGGATGCAACTTCAGACTTCAAAATTCTTTCTCTTGAATTTTCCATTTGCTGTTCCAGACTGTGATCGACAATGGTTATTACACAGAGTGAGATGGTGGGTAGAGGAGGATCATTATACTGTCCTTCAGTCAGTGGACGCTTCCGGTTGGTTCTAGTTTAGGGCTATTATGAAAATGGCTGCCAAAGCCATGCTTTTGTGTGGGCGGAGTTCGCTTTTGTGTTGGTGAATATGGGGAGATTTGCTGAGTCACGTAATAAATCTGTTTAAGGCTCTAAGAAAATGCCATGCCTGTTTTTAAAGAGGGCTTACAATTTCACATTCCCACCAGAATGTTTTAGGGTCCTGTTTTCTACTTCTTCACCAATGCTTCCTATATTCTATTGTTTGTAGAGATGTCCAATCATTATTATAGCCTAGGCTGGCCTTGAATTTATGGCAGCCCTCTTGCTTTCCAAACACTGGGATTACAGTTATAGCCACCATTCCTGGTCACCATTTACTTTTAAATACACTTTATCTTTGACTAATAATGGAGTTACATCCCAATAAGCCCATCATAAATTAAAAATACTTTAAACATTAAGTGCATTTCTTCCATCTAACCTACTAGACATATCAGCTCAGTAACACTACATACGTGGGGTACCCTCTGCCATCTTTCTGATCATGTGACTTGCTGTTGCTTGCCCAGCATCCCGAGAGGGTGCCAGACTGCATATTTCTAGCCTTAAGGAGAAAAGTCAAAATTTAAAATGATTTCTCATGAGCATGCGTTACTTTTGTATCAGTGTGAGTCGTAAGTCAAATCTCCATAAACCAGGAATTGTTTCCATATGTCTTTTTTTTTTAATATTTATTTATTATGTATACAATATTCTGTCTGTGTGTATGTCTGGTGGTTGTGAGCCACCATGTGGTTGCTGGGAATTGAACTCAGGACCTTTGGAAGAGGAGGCAATGCTCTTAACCACTGAGCCATCTCTCCAGCCCTCCATATGTCTTTACCACAGTCAAACTTATGCACAAGGAATTTTAAAACTGTCGAAGTACAGTATCCTGTGCATATGGGTGTTTTGCCCGCAAGCATGTCTGTACTATTGCAGTGTTGGGTGTCTGTACATGGTGTCTGTGTACTGCATTTCGTGCAGTGCCTACAGAGGCCAGAAGGGGGCATTACACCCCCTGGGAACTGGAGTTACAGATGTTTGTGAGCTGCCATGTGGTGCTGGGAATTGAACCTGAGTCCTCTGGAAGAACAGCCAGTGTTCTTAACCACCAGGTCATCTCTCCAGCGCCTGCTAGGGAGCTTAAAAAAAAATCATAGTCCATGCTGCCACTTAAACTGAGGTGGTTCCCATTCCCTAAAGGGAACTCAGTCAGACAAAGGCAGGGTTCTGGCTTCATCACAAGCAGGACTCCCAGATGCACCAGTAAGCGGACACGCTTTTTAAAAGAACCTACAGCCTGGACCCTCAGCTCATACCAGTGTGCAGAATGATGACCAGAGAAAGAATCAGACATCCCCAAGTATGTGGTAGTGTCTCGAGGGAGACGTGTGCTTGGGGGTCTTTACAGCTGGCATGTATATGATCCTGTGGCTTTCTAAGTTACATGGCTCAGAATATAATTTACAACAAGGTTTAAAGGCTAAAGATTTTTCCTTTTGTGAGCAAACTGTGAGCTTTCTGAAAGGCGCTCTTGAAATTTGGAATGGGAGAAGAGTACTAAATTCCAGGATGCGCATCATTTTGGCCCTAAGCAAGGATTTCTTTTACTGCCCTTGACACCCCTGTCTGCGATAGCTTTAGAAGACCGTGCCCTTGGTGGGCAGTTTGGCGCTGATTAGTGTCTGAGGTTTCCTGACTCTGCCAGCAGGACAGGAGAATGAGGTCTAGGACCAAGGGCCTCTCTCCCTTCCCATATCCCCAGGATGTCTCCAGTCCTCTTGTTCTCTTGAAGGAACATCTCCTCCCTGTTCCCTTCCCCACACACGTGGCTCCACATTCTTAGAATATATGCATACTATTGATTGACCAGTTTAAGTTTTAAAATTGAGTCAAATTAATTGTTTGCAGTACTTACAAAAGAACAGATTTGCATCTTAAGTGTTTGTAGGAGGTGTGAGCTTCAGTGGTTCTGTAGAGTCACAGTATGCCCAGCTGTTACCAGCATTTACTTCCAGATCTTTTCCCACCTCTCCAAGTGGAAGGTATATGTCCCTGTTAAACTCTGACTTCCCAGTTCCCCCCTGAGCACCTGGAACTCTCTTCTCTCTGTTTTGAGACAAGGGTGCACGATGTCTCTCTGACTGGCCTGGAACTAATTCACAGTGTGGCTCTGTTTGGCCTTGAACTCGAAGCTGCTTTCTTGGCTATTTTTGTGGCCCCATGATACTGCTTTAAGTACTTCGGACCAAACCTGCATGTCTCCAGCTGGAGCCTGTCACTCTTCTTAGGGTCTCGGTCTCTTTTATATTGTGTGGCACCCCTGCTTGTGCATCCATACCATCCTGCTTTCTTTTAGGTTCCCATTGTCCCTCCACTTGCCACCCTCTTAGTGGGAAGGCCACTCATCCTGCTTCCTGAATTTCTTCTTGATGTCTTCCTAGTTCCCTACACTAATGCTATAGGAGATACTTTTTAGAGAACAGAAAGGTGGGGTTTTCTTTTGAGAAAGCCTTGGCTTCATATATGATCACATTATCTCCAGAGTTACCTTATGTCAGAAATGTTGAATTTTTTTTTTTTTTTACTCTTTTGGGTTTTTGAGGAGGGCCCACCACCTAGCTCTCAAATAAATCCCACACGGAGGCTTATTCTTAGTTATGAATTCCTGGTCTTGGCTTGGCTTGTTTCTCACAAACTTTTCTTTTTGGTTTCTCTGTAGCTTTGGAATTTGTCCTGGAACTAACTCTTGTAGACCAGGCTGGCCTTGAACTCGCAGAGATCTGCCTGCCTCTGCCGCCCGCCCGAGTGCTGATATTAAAGGTGTGTGCCACCACCGCCCAGCTTCTCACCAGCTTTTCTTAAAATATCCCAAATACCTTTTGCCTCCAGGCTTTTCCTTTTCTAATTTCTGTGTATCTTACTTTCGCTCTTACTCCATGGCTGGCCGCTGAAGTTCTCCTCCCTTGCTTTCATTGCTCCTCTCTTCCCCTAAAGTTTATGATAATGGAGAGGAGGAGAATTATGGAGGCGGTTGCTTGTGTCAGGAAATACTTTGATAAATGGGTTCTCCCATTTATCCTCTCTGCCTACAAGCCCTGCCTATCCTTGTTCCTGCCTCGCTATTGGCTGTTCAGCTCTTTATCAGGACCATCAGGTGTTTTAGACAGGCAAAGAATCACAGCTTCACAGAGTTAAACAAATGCAGCATAAACAAAATTCACACACCTTAAAATAATATTCCCCAATGAAGACGTATCTTCGCCTGAGGCTTAATTTTATTAGCTTAGCATCATTGGTATCTTGTTGCCTGGACAGACCCTCTGCATTGCTTCTGTGCTGAGCATGGACCAGAGGCATAATGTTAAAACCTGAGGAGCTGTAGGGTAGACAGTGGAGCTGTTAAGAAACTCCTCTTGGGATGCTGTGGTTTTTCACTTCCTCTAAACGTAAACAGATAAAGGCATTTGGTGAAACTTCAATTAAGAGAAAGATAACTTCATTCACAAAATGAACACTTATTAAAGCCTGCATTTTTTGTTTGTTTGTTTTTTTGTTTTGTCTCTCTGTAGCTTTGGAGCCTGTCCTGGCACTAGCTCTTGTAGACCAGGCTGGTCTCGAACTCACAGAGATTCGTCTGCCTCAGCCTCCCCCACTCGCGATGGAGGATTGTACTTCATTTTTATCTCAGGTATGGGGTGAGGAGTCCATTCCTGTGTGATGGAGAAGAAAGCAGGCTTAGGTGATTGTCCCACCCAGAATCACTAGGCATTGTTAGCTCTGACTGAGATCTTTCTGGCTCCAGTGACCCTAGCCTTTTACTTCTCAACTGGAAGACACTGATGACGCTGGCTTAGGGCCTGTCTGCAGTCCAGGGATATGGTTTGTGTTTGGTAGTTTCTGGGTGCACTCGGGCACGTGATCTGGTTTAAACCGCCTTCGTCCATCCTGGCCTGTGACACAGACACTGTGGACGGGCTGCTCAGGCATCAGGCCTTTGGTTCTCACAGTTCTTCTGGCTACTGTGATGTCCAAGTCAAGGAGCTGGTACCGTGGAGCGCCCTATCTACGAGGCACTAATCCCAATGTTGGCACGCTGCCCAGAGGCCATTCCACAGGAACCCTGGGCCAGGCATTCATGCAAACATTAGGCTCCATAGAGGAATTGCAGCCGTGTTTCTTCCTTCTGCCTATGCTCACATGGGCAAACCTTTATCTGCTTTACCCTTCAGGAAAGGGCGAGTGCTGGCAGGACTGCCCCCATGGCTCCTTGGTCTGTGACCCTGGGTCTAACTTCTTCCCCAGCAGCCCCCACTCCTGTCCCCTGCCCTGCTCTGTTGTCTTGTTTGAGCACTTGTATTTGATGACAGTCTCTGTCCTCACAGCACGTACACCCCCCTGTCTCACCCCCACGACAAGCTGCATAGAGAATTCTGTGAGAGTCCCTTAGTCAGTGTTGAGATATGAGGTCATTCACAAGGGCACGTGATGACAGTTGGGGCCTGAGCCTGGGCCCAGTGATTGAAACCCAGTCACTTTCCCCTGTCTGGGGCAGGCACTGTGGCCATCTCACCCAGAGGATCAAGGCGAGGTAACCCGTGAAGAGCGGAGAAAGGTCACCCCTTTATCTCATCTCTGACCTTGTCCTTTTTATGTGAAGGGTTTTCATAGCCTAATTCTTGGGAGTAACTTTCTCCCTTAATTAAGAATTCTAATTTTAAAGCAAGTTCTGGCCTCTTTCTTTCCAGACTCATTCTGCTGTTTTGATTGGATTTCATGGCTAGGAATTAAGATCCTTATTTTGTCTGTTGTTTTTCTCCATGGTTGGTTATCGGGTCAGACCCGTGCTTTACCGAGGTCGTAAACATGCTTGTCCCGTTGGAACATCATCAAAGGCAGCAGGTCTTAGTGAGTGGCTCAGCTGTATGCAAGGCCCCCGTGAGCCCCCTTTTCTCAAATGCCTTAGTCCCTTGAAGTTTTCTTCGTAGAGAACCCTGAGGGAAATCAGGGTGTCTCTGTGAGAGCCTGCGGAGTAGAAGTTGGACAAGGTCAGTTCCCTGGACAGAAGCTCACGGACACCCAGGAAAGTGCATTTTCTTTTGGGTGTCACGCATCGTGGCTGCCCACAAACTTCAGTTGCAGGGAAGGGAACGGTCCTCGCTGTGACTCGGTGACAGCACTAAGGAGCCCATCTTGGTGCCGCCCACAGGGAACACCTGGGTGGCCGGCAGGAAACCTGAGCAGTGTGCAGCATCACCAGAACAGAATGTTGGACCAAAACCCAATAATAAACAGAATCCCGAAAAGAAAAGCTAAATGATACCCTGTTACCTAACGTGCCTGAGATCGTTTGAAACAATAATCTGCATGTTGCCCCTGGCCAGAGACAGGGAGGGACAGTGTGACTACAGGCGAAGAAAAGATAAATACCAGATTCAAGAGAAGGGTTAGTTCTCGGGAGCCACAGAGAGATCTGGGAGGCGGTCACAGGAGCAGCAATAATGCCTCTGATTTTTTTTTTAATAAAAATAGTTGGCAGATATGTGGATCTTAATATACCATAGTTTTCATACTTTCCAAAACTGTTTTTGAAAAGAGGCAGAGCCTTTTCCACCTTCACCTGGCTATGACTTTATCTTCAGGAGCCCATGGGTTTGACATTTCTTTGTCTCCTGTCCATGGTCCTGTCAGACTTGTTTGTCACAGCCTTTTACTGCTTGGTGGTATCGCCACTAGTGGGAAAACCGGAGGACTAGAAGCCCCACCTTCTGCCACTTAAGCGTAGGACGTAAAAATTGGTCAAAGTTAACAGAGGCAACTTGAATTCCTAATAAATTCACTGAGACTCTCTTTCCAGAGCAGAGGGACAGTGGGGTTAGAAGCAGGAGGCAGAGGTGTTCCGAAAAGCTGGTGTGTCCTTTTGCCTTAGTGTCCTGTCCCATGGTGGATCTAGTTCTGAAACCAACTGTTTCCTTTGCATTAACAGCATGGCCGGACCCCCTTGCACCTTGCTGCCAATAAGGGCCATCTCTCTGTGGTCCAGATTCTGCTGAAGGCTGGCTGTGACCTCGACCTGCAGGATGATGTAAGTAGAAGCATCGTTCCCTCCAGAGAAGGGTTGGCAGCGGAGTTTGTCTGGAATAGCGGCCCTCAGTGCAGATGCTGGCGGTGTGAGCAGGGCGGGTACTAGATGCTTGCCAGAAGTTTTGTTTGTGTGTCTTTTGTCTCTAGCCTGGTCCCTGTTCTTGGGGCCACCTTCTGGGAGGCCCATTCTCAGCAGTGAAGGAGCTTGCAGGAGGCTCTTGGGTTGTCGTTCCTATTGCCCCATTAGCATCTGAGTGCAGAGTCTGAGGGCATTGGCCTAGGTCCTGTTTTAGGACAGAGGACTCACTCTGGCAGCGAGTGTGGGAAAGACCCATTGGGTGTGTGCGTCATCAACCAAGTTTACTGCTGAAGAAAAGGTGAGGCTTAACACCACCTCCTGCTTTGTCTTCTCTTACTGTACATGTAGCTTGAACTTCCATCCCAACTAAAAGGGGGGAAAGGGACTTATGCAAGATCAAGGCCTCTTGCCAGGTGATGGTGGCGCACGCCTTTAATCCCAGCACTCGGGAGGCAGAGGCAGGCGGATCTCTGTGAGTTCGAAACCAGCCTGGTCTACAGAGCTAGTTCCAGGACAGGCTCCAAAGCCACAGAGAAACCCTGTCTCGAAAAACCAAAAAAAAAAAAAAAAAAAAAAAAAAATATCAAGGCCTCTTGAAAGAGTTTGCTGGGATCTCAAGCTGCTGGCACAAGCATGTTGGGATATTCTAGCCTTCTCTTTGATTACTTAAGTTCTTGCTTGCCATTGTGGCAAGGTCACAAAGTCAGGCCTGCCAACCCATCCCAACCAAACACGCTCGCTCAGGCTGAGGCTCTTTGCTATCTGTCTTCCACAGTCTCCCCTGCCTCTCTTGGTCTTGGGTCCAGGGGAGTTCTAGAGTATGTCCCTTGCCCCTCTGTGTCTGTCTGGAAATTTTGCTAATGGAAATCTTACCAGCTGAATCATAGAATCCGGTTTATTTAACTTTTTTATGTGCATGCATTGGTGTGAAGGTGTCAGATCCCTTGCAACCGAATCTTCAGACAGTTGTGAGCTGCCATGTGGGTGCTGGGAATTGAACCTGGGTCCTCTTAACCACTGAGCCATCTCTCCAGCCCCCTAGGCCTACCTTTTCCTGTGAGGGTCCTGAGGCTCAGCGAGCTGATGGATCTATACCAGAGCTGTACATAAACCCATTCTCCTGACCCCCTGGCCCTCCGCTCATCATTTCCACCTGAAAACATCCACGTTGTCCACCCATCTCCCCTTTCATGCCTGGCTCTCAGGCTTGATTTGATTTCATTCCTGAACTGTGCTCCTAGAAGGCAGAGCTCAGAGCCTTCCCGTTAGTACTCCTCCCTTCTCACCTCTGCAGTGTTTATGCAGCCTCTCTGCCGCAGTTAGGGGAAGAGTCAAGTTCTCTTTTGGTGCCTGAAGGAGAAACCTGTCCATCCCGGGAATCTGGTTGCCGAGAAGGGGTTAGAATGCAGCATAAATCATCAAGAGGCCTCTCAGAAGTATGCCGCAAGAGGCCGCAGTCCCGGAGGCCTCCCCCACCCCCTCATCGCTCTCGGCTAGTGCAAATCAGTGAACAAATTACACACCTGTCATCAAAGCATGAGGTCCTGAAACTGCCACAGCTGGAGAGTGATTCCTCTGTAATCCGGGCCTGAGGACCTAGTGGGGCATGGGATTGCAGGAGTTGCTGATCGAAGGGTATGACATCCACAGCCTGGCTCCCAGGCACGACTCCATTAGGTCGTTGGAAGGAGCCTGGCTCTCCTTGGCAGGTAGATCTGAGGCCGGCAGTCATCCTTGCTATTGACAGAAGATCCCTTCCGGTTTATGAACCAAACTGCTCTGCCCGCGTGCATTCTCTACTAATGGGATCCCAAAGCTTGCCTTGCCTGTGGCGACCAAGCTCTTCTGCAAATAACCAGTCTCCTCCTTGAGGGGACAGGAGACAGCCTGGTGTCTGGCTTAAGGAAGGAACCATATGGTGGCCGAAAAGAAACCTGTTATTCTTCTGTGTTACTTTGCAGGGGGACCAGACAGCCTTGCACCGGGCCGCTGTGGTGGGAAATGTTGAGATCATCACAACGCTTATCCGTGAGGGATGTGCCCTGGACAGACAGGACAAGGTGAGGGGGGTGGTAAGGGCTGCAGGACCCTGGGGAGCTAAGGAGACAGCTTGATTCACCGCGGTGTGCTCACGATGTTGTCCTTCTCCCATCATGCAATAAGAGAGGTCAACCTAGGTTTCTCTGAAAGATCAGGGTTCCAGAGTCGTGTTTGTTTACACACCCTTCCCTCTGTTGTGAGGCTCTGTGCTGACAACTTAGTCCAGGTCAGTGTAGAAGTCAGGACCTATGAAGGTCCACGGAAGGTGGGGAAAAGGCCCCCTCAGAAGCTGTTTCTTAGATGCACAAGCAAGTTAAATGTTTTAGCTCTGAAGAAAGAGAGTGAACCGAAGAATTTCTTTCTTCCAAGAATCCCAGCACGTATGCCAGTGTTTTTAAATTGTCAAATCTTAAAATGTGGGATTTTTGTACTTAACTGCAGTACAGACTCTGTGTCCTCCCCCCTCACACACACACAGCTTTTCTTTAAAGTGCCATGTGTGTGCAGACAGTAAAGGCGGCACCAGCTTCCTCCGCACATCCAGGGGCTCTGGGTCAGAGCCCTTCCCGGTCTCCCTGTCACTTGCTGCTGCTCCTATAATGGTCCCAGCCGGGCCTTGTGGCCCCTGCGCTGCCCTGCCCAGCCTTGTCTCTGGAACCCTGGCTCTCCTCTCGTGGGTGCCAGGTGCATTGGATTTAGCTCTTTGGGGCCCACAGATGGACGTAACTGGAGAATGTGGTCCTGCCCGAGCATGCCTACGTGTGAGTTCCTACCTGCCCGTCTTTCAGCCCCTCTATCAGAAGCAAATGGGAGACAGCTTATTAGTTTGTATTTAAAAGCCATGTATCTCGAAATCTTGCTTAGCTTTTTACAATCAGTGTTTCTTCGATTTTTGATCATTTAGAATCCTGGGGGTTTTATCCTAACTAGAGACCACTAAATTTTGTTTTGTTTTGTTTTTGAGACAGGGTGTCTCTGCGTAGTGCTGGCTGTCCTGGAACTCACTCTGTAGACCAGGCTGACCTTGAACTCACAGAGATCCACCTGCCTCTGCTTCCCAAGTGCTGGGATTAAAAGTATGTGCCCAGCGAAACTATTAAATTTTGGTAAAGAGATAGGTATGATGTTACATGCCTTTAATCTTTTTTTTTAATTTTTAGTTTTTGGAGATAGGGTTTCTCTGTGTAACCTTGACTGTCCTGGAACTTGCTCTGTAAAACAGACTGGTCTTGAACTCACAGAGATCAGCCTGCCTCTGCTTCCGGAGTGCTGGGATTGAAGGCATGTGCCCCAGCCACCCCCTTACTTTATTTTATTTTATTTTGGTTTTTAGCACTCAAATCTTTTTATGTGCTCCATGGTTCTGATGGGTCCTATTGAGGAAGACCCTGTAGCCATCGTAGTACATTGTTTTAGCAAGGAGAGCCAGACCATGGGTAATGTGCTATCGTCCAATGTGTTTACTCAGGATGGGAACACAGCCCTCCATGAAGCCGCCTGGCATGGGTTCAGCCAGTCAGCCAAGCTGCTTGTTAAAGCGGGAGCCAACGTGCTTGCCAGGAACAAGGTGAGGCCCAGCAGCTGACCTCCTCCTTCACAGGTGAGGAGGGTCGTGGGAGTCTTTGTCCCGGGTTGTCTCCTGCCCATGAGAAGCTCCAGGCAGAGCTCACTGGGGCATGGAGAACCCCGCAGGGCAGGTTCACCTAGGAGGCTCACTGCAGAGGTAGGAGGGCTGTGCTCCAGGCAGGGTAAGCATGCCACAATGCTGCTGAAACCCCCGCTGTTGTGAGAGACCCTCCCCCTCCCCCCCCCGCCACTGCCGGGAACCTGTCCTCATCATTTGACCCTGTTACAAAGAATAGCATTAGAGAGTTGGCATGGAAAATGTCGGCAGAGAACCAAAATGCTGGCAGTCAGTAGAGGCAGGTAGGGTAAGTGGGCTGGGGAAATGGAACTGGAGCAGCTGCTTTGGGGAGGCAAGCTGTACCACAAACGTGGTTCTGTAGGATAGCGCATCAGCTCAGGGGTAGAACACTTAGCTCTGGTTCACAAGGTCCCCAGGTCAATCCCTGGCATCACCTAAAAGGAAAAGAAGTTCTTGCCTATTTATAGGGTGGCTACCATCCCAGGTTTTGGTTGGTAAAGCAGCGAAGTGTGATAGGAAAGTTTTGTCCTTAAGTATACCTGTGATACCAATAAGTAAAGCGGAAGAAAATGCAGGAGAGGAACCTAACATTATTCACTCAGAGCAAACACAATATAATTTAAGTCACAGTTTCGATGATAACGTTAGGAGCCCTGAAGGAGCACGACAGAGGAGTACATGATCGCACATACATGCTTCCGTGCTAATGTCAGTCTACCCTGTGTAAAAACCGAGCCTGGAAAGATAGCACCTACATATTAACAGTGGCTGTCTACATGAATTTAGACTTACTCATTTTTGGTGTCATTTTTGCTTTTGTCCCTTTCTCAAGCTTTCTAAACTGAACTGGTTATCTCTTCAACCACTAGGAGAAGAGACGTGTGTTATTTTAAAAGCAAAGGAGGCACTGTCAGTACTCTGAGAATATCCGCAGTACTGTTGAGAAGGGGTTGCCTTTTCTTTCCTTGGATGGCCAGGCTGGGTCTGTGGCCAGTGCGTAAGGAGCCTGGGGATTTCCCACAATGCACTTGCTTGGCTGGTGGCCTCACATAGGGAAGTGGAGGAGTACTGAGTCTGTGCCTGGGGAGGAACAGCCTGAGGACGATGCTCAGCATTACACAGATATGCGCGTGCACTCACAACACACACACACACACACAGCACAGTAGAACTAGAAACCAATTATCCGTAGCCCGAGATCCTGCACACACACCATCACACAAGGTCTTCAATAACAAGTTAGGCACAAGATCGAATACTAACCAGCCAATCAGAAATAGGCTCCGTGACGTGGCTTCTCTGGGCCTCACCTGCTATGGTGCCTTAAATGAGAACTGGAGAAACTCTACTGAGCTCATCAGGGGAGGTAGGAATATGGGGTCCCAGAGAGGCTGCTACAGCTGCTTTGAAATCCCTTGGCTCTCTCTGCTCTTTCCGGGGCTTTCTGGAGTGCGGTGAAGCAGGATGCTCTAGGCTCATACAGGCAGAGGCAGACTCATTGCTCCACCTCCCCCGTTGTCGTGTGTGTCTCCTCTCTGATCTCTTCTCTGTCTCGCACCTTCCTTTCTCTTTCCCTGCTCATCATGATTGTCCCTGGACTGTTCCAGAAGCCTCACAGTGGAGTAACCAGCTTGAGCTTGCTGCCTTCCCACCCTGCTGTTCTGCCGGCCAGAACCCTCTCAGTGACCAGTCTGCTCTGCTGTGGTGTCTCCCTGCTACACTTCACTGTGTCTGGAGGTGTCCTGGTGCCTCCATTTTAGGTGCAGCTCTTCCTTGCCTCTGCCTACAGCCATCTAACCTGGGCCTTCCCTGACCCCACTGGGCTGCTCTGAAGCTCTCCTTGGGCAGCTTTGTGGTCACATTGCTTATGGTTCCTTCATGGACTGATGCCTGTGGGATCCTGCAGGCCGCATAATCAGCAACACTTACCTCATGTCCTCTCAGGTGGGGCTGTTCCATTCTTCAAGACAGTGCGTAGTCTGCTTGGCTTTTTATACCAACTGAGAAGTAGGTTGTCTTGGTTTGTGAAGAGGTTAACTTTGAGCTGGGAGCTCCTAGAGTCCTTGGTTTAGACACATGTGTTGTTTGTGACATCTTATCGGCCATAAAGCACCCCAGGTCTGTCTGCTGCAGCATGTTGTCTCCTTTCCAGGTAGGGCTCCCAGAGGACTATGGAAAGCCAGTAGTTCTTTCTTAGGATAAAGTGGAGAAAGCTGCAGAAATACTCATAGGGTGATTCATGTTATCCCAACGAGGGATGTTTCCATTCTGCAGACAGCTTCTGACGGGTCATCTTGAAAGTGCTTCTTATTTAGCAAAAACAGCATCATGTTAGAGAGTCAGGATTCGTCATTTTGGGTGCTGATCATGCATCTACTGGAGGCCACATTTTTAATGGCAGGCTTGGAGGTGGGGTTGACATAAAGTCTACTTTTTAGGAATGAATCGTGTCCCATGCGTTCATACAAGCGTATGTGGTTGTGTAATTGCCAGCACCAACACAGAATGTTCTGTCACTTAAAGAAACTTCTTTTGTACCCTTCGGTGGCAGTCCGCTAGTCAACCCTTCCAAGCCTCTAGCAACACAGCTCTGTGTCGCCTTTTCAAAAATAAGCCTTGTTTCCCTGAATGGTTTAGATCCCAACATGTTGTTAACACTTGCTGAGTGGGACTGTACTATGTGGATGTATGTTGTTCATCCATACCTATATAGTGCGCTTTCTCTATTGATTCATTTTATTTTACGTGTATGAGTGTTTACATGCATGTACACATGCATGCCTGGTACCCGCTGAGGCTAGAAGAGGGCATCAGATCCCCTGGAATTGACTAGAGTTACTGATGGTTGTGAACTGTCTGTGGATGCCGGGAATTGAACCTGGGTCCTCTGGAAGGGCAGCAAGTGCTCTTAGTTTCTGAGCCATCTTTCCAAGCCAATGTTTCCTTTTTTTTTTTTTTTTTTTTTTTGGTTTTTCGAGACAGGGTTTCTTTCTCTGTGGTTTTGGAGCCTGTCCTGGAACTAGCTCTTGTAGACCAGGCTGGTCTCGAACTCACAGAGATTCGCCTGCCTCTGCCTCCCAAGTGCTGGGATTAAAGGTGTGCGCCACCACCGCCCGGCAATGTTTCCTTTTCTTGAGTCAAGCAATTTCCCACAGAACTGATATTTCCCAGTGGCAAAGGAGGCTTTAGTATGCTGGCTTTCTAGGCCATTGGGTTTCTTTTATTTCATTCATTTTTTTCAGCACGTTTTGACCACCGCGTGAAGTCAGCAGCTCAGAGGTCAAGAGTCTTTAGGCACAAGTAGATGCCTTGCTGTGAAGAGCTAAGTCCATGGTTCTCAGCCTGGAAATTAAAACCTCAATAAACAAATAAATAAAAAATAAAGGCCACCTCTAAGCCAGGCTTGATTATCTGAGAGATTCTCAGAATGCGAGACATTGAGTGCTAGGTCGGGCTTCACCTGTCTGGCTGAGGAAATTCGAGTCCAGAACAGGGCCACAGCCCTGCACCCAGGAGCTTCCTGTGTGTAGCAAGGGTGACAGGGAGGGTTGAGGCAGCCGACCTCACCAGGCCGCTGGCTCACCATCCTCTGCATCCCGAGGGATAATGCCCGGCAAGGCTGACTAAGCCATGGTTATGAAGAGTAAGTGATGATAAAGTTTTATTTGTTTGCTCGTTATCTACTTCCAATGTTGCAGTGTTCTTTTTCAAAAAGAATGTAATACCTGGAGGGGAGGGGAGGGAAGGGGAGGGGAGGGGAGGGGAGGGGAAGGGAGGGGAGGAAGGCAGGAGGCTCTGGGCTGGGGCCACCGCACCTCTTCAGGTCACCAGGACAAAGCCTCAGGCCAGCATTTGATCAACGTGTGCTCAGACTACCTCACCTGCTTTTTCCATTAAGTAATGAGAAAACACTTTTCTTGGGGTTTTCTGCAGCTGTTAGGACCTATTCCCCTAGAATCAAAGAGTTCTGTTCACACTATGCCATTTGCAAAATTATTGTGAAGCCGGGCGGTGGTGGCGCATGCCTTTAATCCCAGCACTCGGGAGGCAGAGGCAGGCGGATCTCTGTGAGTTCGAGACCAGCCTGGTCTACAAGAGCTAGTTCCAGGACAGGCTCCAAAGCCACAGAGAAACCCTGTCTCGAAAAACCAAAAAAAAAAAAAAAAAAAAAAAAATTATTGTGGACATTTTTCTGAGGTGGTACAGTAAGCTGCAGTATCGCCTCTTAGACCAAGATTCTTTCATAGTTCAAGTGTTTATCTTTAAAAAACACTGAAGAACAGACATCTCAATACAGGCCTACAAGACAAAGTTAGCCACCATCCCGCCCCACTTCCCGGAAGTGTCCGAGCCCAGCTATTGCCCATGCTATCCAGAGAGTCATGCCCAAGGCCTGAGGAAGGGGGCTCAAGCTCCATTTCTGGTCAAGAAGTCAACATAAGCATGTGACGTGCTAGCCGGGCGGTGGTGGCGCACGCCTTTAATCCCAGCACTTGGGAAGCAGAGGCAGGAGAATCTCTGAGTTCGAGACCAGCCTGGTCTACAGAGCTAGTTCCAGGACAGGCTCCAAAAACTACAGAGAAACCCTGTCTCTAAAAACCAAAAAAAAAAAAAAAAAAAAAAAAGGCATGTGACGTGCTTTCTGAATGACTGTAACCCATGAGGGGCAGAGACAGGCCTCAGAGCCAAAGTTTAGGGACAGAGCTGGCTCTACAGCCTGTTTGGACTCTACCTTCATGGTTCTTACATTTGAAACACCAGCTGGGGTCTGTCACGATGCAGAACTGTGACAATGGCTGGCTTCTCCCGGAGGAAGAATCTCTGTGTGCACGGCAGGTGACCCGGTATACTGCTAACTTGACCCCCTTCTTTCTCCTCTCTCCCAGGCAGGGAACACGGCTCTGCACCTGGCCTGCCAGAACAGCCGCTCCCAGAGCACACGCGTCCTCCTGCTGGGCGGTTCCCGGGCTGACCTCAAAAATAACGTGGGTGAAAGCCCCAGCTTCTGTGTTGTGTTGCCTTGGAAACGAACCCCCAAAGCAGAGTCAGTGTTGATATCTGGAAACTAAGGCGCCAGGGTCTTTGGGGCCTACTCTCCAAATTAATTTTTTGCTGATTTTCTAAGGGGTCATTTAGGGGAAAACGCTGCTTTCTCCACTCGTGCCTTGAGTTTACTTTCTCTCTTTTTTATTTTTGCCACATGTCTGTCAGACTCTGATAGCTGGTCCATTAGTGGTTTTCAACCTGTGGGTCATGACGCCCTTAGCAAACCTCTCCCTCCAAATATATTTATACTACACTTCATAACAGTAGCAAAATTACAGTTATGAAATAGCAACGAAATAATTTAAGGGCTGGGGTCACCACAACATGAGGAACTGTATTAAAGAGTCAAAGCATTGAGAAGGTTGAGAACCACTGGTTTACGTGTTTTAAGAACGTCTACCCACGTAGAGCACTGTACTGTAGAGCACTGTACTGCTGCTGTCTGAGACAGTACCAGGCAGGGCTGTCCTGGGGCACTCCTCCAGGGGCAGCTGTTGATCCCTGCACTGTTCTTCCCACGGTCAGGCAGGGCAGTGGCTGTAGAAGGATGTGTCACTAAAAGGCTTCAGAGCATCCTGTGGCGTAAGCTTTTCTCAGAAATGCTAATATCTCCCTGCTTGGGGCAGACTTATATAATATAGTTCTAGGATTCCCTATGCTAAGTGGTTGCGATCTTCTAGACAGACAGGAAACCCCAACAGGAGCCCGTCGAGCGCCGTGAGGGTCTGTCTCTGTGTCAGGCAGTGGAGTCTGGCTTTGCCCACTAAGAAGGATTCTGAGAGTCTTCTGATTCCTCAGCTCCCTAGGCTGCATTGCTCCAGAGAGGATGTTAGCATCCTTCCTGCTGGGATAGATCTCATTCCAAAGCAACATCGTTGTCTTAACTCGATTTATTCCAGACACTGTGTTGTAGGGGAGGCCAGGGTCCATGGAGCCTATCACCCACATTAGCTTCTCCAAAGTGCTCATGGGGAGTATCTAGTTTTATATACACAAAAGCAAAGCCAAGCAAAGGTTCTTGGGGTTGGAGCAGGTACGTTAAAGGGGCGGCTTGTTGTTCAGACTAATGCTTCCTGTGGCACGGGCAGTTGTCTGACAGCTCTTCAGTGCTGATCTTTCTTGTTGTTAGGTTTCTGTGCTGAGCCTTTGGTTTCCACCCACAGGCAGGAGACACCTGTTTGCACGTGGCCGCGCGATACAATCACTTGTCCATCGTTAAACTCCTTCTCAGTGCTTTCTGCTCTGTCCATGAGAAGAACCAGGTCAGTGCATGTACCCTCTTCACAGTGACCTGTGAATGATCTTGGGAGAGCTTGCCGCGACTTTTGCTTATACTGTGATTTTATCGAGAACACCTACAAAACCGAGCGTGCTATAGGAAAGGAGCAAGGGGTATAGGTGTCTCGTGAATTCTGCTGTTCATTTCCTGCATTGCTACTTCTGGGTGAACTGCTGGGTCTCCTGCTTCGTTTGCCTTAGTGAGGGACTGAGTGCATAAACCTGGGATTCAAATCAGATTGTAGGACAGATTAAACATGCCCTACAACAGCGGCTTCAACCTGCCTGTGAGAGCCATCAGGGACATGAAGATGCCACCCAGAGAGCCAAAATCTCTGTGGTTTAAGTTCAGTGGAATACTTTTGTAAATCTCCCTCCTGAGGGTGTGCCAGGTTGAGAATCATTAACTCATCAAAAGCTTCTCCCCAATAGCTTCCAGGTCAGAGGCTACCCACCTTTCCGTCCCCACCCACCAGTCTTCGCAGCGTGTGACAGCAGGGAACTTAAGACAAAACAATCCTCCCATCTCAAGCCCACCCTCAGAAATCCCCACACCAAACCCACGCTGTACCCGAGTGAAATCAAGTCTAGGAGTGTGATTCAGGCATCGATACTTCTTCAGGCGGGGAGTCACTTCCCCAACACACAGGACTAGTGATGGGGGTGAAATCTACTCAAAGATGGCTGAATTTCACGCTGCCCGTAATGAAGACGGAGGCTCTTTGTCTGCTATGGCAGGGAGGGATGAGTCTTATGTCTGTTTGTCTGTCACTCCCTATGGAAATGACACCCTGCCTTTGGGAGCTGGCTTCGTTTCAGGACCAATCATCCGGGAACACTTTGTATAAAGAGAATATGAAAACTTATAGGCTGGAAGGGAAAGTGGAGAAAGCAGTCAGCCTTAACCAAACCAGGCTTTTGTGTCCCCACCTAAGCCTGCAGATGAACTGTCCCGGCTCCCTGGTCCAGGCTGAAGGCCAGGCACAAGGCTTCTCTCAGCTTTTCCTCAGGCCCAATTCAGAAGCCAGGCACTAACTCTGACCTCCCTTGGCCGATACATAGGGTCCAGACCTCTGCGTGAAACCTTGGCCCCTCAGCCTGCCTCCTTGGAGGTCCTCCATTCTCAGCAACCCAACTGGTCCTCTTCACCCCTGCATACATGACCCTGGTCTGTAGCTTCTGGACTGCGTGTTATGAATGAATGCGCTAACTGTTCACCTTTGTCCCCTCACGGCTTTCACAGTGAGCTTCATGTTTGCAGGGCAAATTCTGCTTGGCTTTGGAGTGTGTCCTAGGCAGAGATCCACAGCTAGCCTGGGACCAATAGGCGTATTTAGCAAACTCTCTTCTGGTTGCTTGCAGGCTGGAGACACAGCCCTCCATGTGGCTGCTGCCCTAAATCACAAGAAGGTGGTTAAAATCCTGCTGGAAGCTGGCGCTGACACGACCATTGTGAACAATGTAAGTTGAGCGGCAGCTGTGAGTTTCACAGACTTGCAGACCTCATCTGGTTTGGGCCAGCTCTGAGGAGCCCCAGGAGTTAACTCTTAGACCCTGGGCTAGCATGAGCACAGCCTGGCGAGGAGAGAGTTCTGAAGGGTTCTCAACAAGCCGACATGTGGGCCTCAAGATGGCCTCCTGGCCAGCTGTAAACCCATCTCAGGATTCTGCTGCTTTCTCTCAAGAGCTCTGCCCTCCCTCCCTCCCCTCTTCCTCCCTTCTGTCCGTTCTTCCTTCCTTCCTTTTCTCAGTATGCTTGATCGTTTCTGTAAGTCCCATAGCCAGTACCCTTCTTCTTCCAAGAGGGGGCACTGAAGCTGACTTTCTTTATCTCTGTGTCTAGTTCACCACGCCCCCACCACACGCCCTTCCTCCATTATATCTCTGGACCTGCCTGGTGCCATAGTTACCTTGTCCCCGGTGACCAGGACACACTTTCCTTCCCTTTGGAATCCCACTGACATCCTTTCCTGATGTTTAATCTTACAGACTACATTATGTCTGTAGCTCGCTGCTGAGACCGCTCCTGTCGGAGACTTCTGCCTAGAGGTGGATTTCCTGATCCTTTGTGTTGCTAAACAGAAATGTCCACCTCGGTCTTCCTCGTGTTTGTGTCCCTCTTTGTCCCACCATCTGAGGCTAAGAGGTTTTAATGACGTTGTTTGCCAATGCGCTTTGCTGAGGGACTGAGGCTCAGGAGGAGTGGCCTTCCGCCTGAGTGTGATGGGGAGTGGAACTGCCCACTCCTGGGGTCCCTTTGTCACCTGCCTTCCTTGTGTCTTTCCTCAGGCAGGCCAGACCCCGCTGGAGACTGCCCGCCACCACAATAATCCTGAAGTTGCTCTGTTGCTCACCAAGGCTCCCCAGGTAGGACTTAAAGCATCTTACTGACCCTGTGGGGCTACACAGTTGCCAGGATTCCTCTGGCTGTGGTCTGTTGAAGCCAGGTGAAAATAAATAAGAATTGCTGGCTAAGAAGGGAGGCAGTGCAGAGTATAAACGTCTGTGTGGTGCCAAGTCCAGCTCTTTATCCAGGGTGCCATTCTCTCGCTGAGGTGTGAGCTTGCTATCCCAACTTCTGGGACCCTACCCTGTCCATTCTGCTTCATGCCAGAGCTAAGACAAGACAATGTTCTGTAGTGTTCGCCATTGCTCATTCTAGTGGAAACAATCAATTCCTTACTGTTGGGAAAGCAGTCTATTCTAGAGCAAGGCTGGGAATGCTGATTTGTTCATCTTAGGGACTTGGAAATAATCTTCTGAGAACCATGCTGCCAGTACCCAGGCCCAGCGTGTCACATGACCCTCGTTTCACTTAGTTTTAAAGATGTGCTCATATGGCTGGCAGCAGTTTCTACATTGCTGACAATTCTTCTCTTCTGTAAGAGGGACCAGCCTTGTGCACAGGGAGCAGGTGCTGCTCAGTGGTATCTGATGTGGGCATCGGGTGTGAGAAGCTGCTAGAAGTGTAATGCCTCTCTATAGGGAGCCTGTGAAGCCCTGAATGAATGTGTGCTGCTGACGTGAGAATGGCCATGCCAAGGCCCCCGATGCCTCAGACTCATGGGAGCTGGGTGATATTGGGGGATGGCAAAACCAATGAGCCCTCAAGGCTGAGAATGGAGGGCCCCAAAGCCTTCTGGTCTATGAGTGAATGTTGAAAGTGTGTGCAAAAACTGTTCACCATGACTTTTCCCCCATAGATGCTTACAATCCAAAGACTGCCCACACTCAGATTAGCTAAACTTTCCTGTTCAGTTGTATACCATAAACCCAGCCCCCTTGTATATAACGATCCCATCTCCCTGTTCATCTGTATATAATAACATGCTGAACTTCTAGGGTTCTGCAGCCACCCCATCAGAGTGAGCACAACCAAGCTGCTCTCAGCTTTGCTGTGTCTGTGTGTCCACGTGGTGTGGGAGGGCCTTCTGTCTATGTCTTGCTTTTATTGGTGAATGAATAAAGAAGCTGCTTTGGGCATTTTATATTATATATATATATAAAATATATAGCCAGGCTAGAAAAGAGAGAGAGTAGGCAGAGTCAGAAAGAAGCCAGAGACAGATGCACCGAAACTTTGCCAGTGGACCATGACCTCGTGGTGATGCACAGACTAGTAGAGATGGGTTAGTTTAGGATATAAGGGCTAGCTAAAAACATGCTTAAGCTATTGGCCAAACAGTATTGCAAATAGTATAGTTTCTGAATGATTATTTCATGGTCTGGGCAGCTAGGGACAAACAAGCAGCCTCTGCCTACATCCATGTGTCTGTGTGCCTGTGTGTTCTTCATTCCCGTGCCCCTAGTCAGGGTCCCAGGACCCCGTTCATGCAGGGATGTGGTACCTCACCTCACTCCAGCTTTGTGAAGCAGAAAAGTGCTGGTCTGTCACAATCAGGAAGTAGAGAGTGTCATAGAAGTGTCCCGAGGCAGCAGTTCCGTCTGCCATTTCAGCATTCAGCAGTTCAATCCCCACGCAGCAGCCCTGTTTATCCCCAGTCATACACACAGGCCAGCAGGTCTTGTGGGTTGTAGAATTCACCAGGCACACAGAACACACCAGGCCATGTGTTCAGTCCACCTGTCGGTTGTCTGCCAGAGCTAGAGGATCTTCACCTTCGCTAGTCCCCTGAACTGGTCTCCGTTGCATTCCTGTTTGAGAGATGGTTTGGGAGAGAGCACTAGCTGCTCTTGTTGAGGACCCAGCTCAATTCCCAGCAACCATCTGTAACTCCAGTTCCAAGGGTCCAGTGCCCTCTTCTGGCCTCCGTGGGCACTGCATGCATGTGATGCTCATTTGTGATAAAATACATTCTTTACATATTGTAGTTTCACACACAACCTGCTTCGTCTGTCAAGAAAAATATTTTTGTTGAAGCCCTTAGTTAAGTTTGGCTTTTGGTGGCCACAGCAGCACTAAGAAGAGGCCGTTTCCCAAGGCCTCTGGACCAGCGCTCACAGAGTCCTGTGATCTGGACAGCTCTGCCGAAGTTCTGTTTGACCCCCGCTACTCTGAGACAGGCTGCGGGCCATGCAGTTCTCTGCAGCTATTGGCATGGTCGGTGGAGGGACGCTTGCTGCTGCTGCTGCTTGGGTCAGGTGACCTTGTGTCTCTTGTCGTCTGTGACGGCTGTGTTCGCAAATGTGAAGTAGTTCAGGCTTGGGGTCAGCTGGGCCTTGATATAAGATTCCACACCAGAGAGCAACCAGCATTGCCATCACCACTCCGTCAGACTCGTCGACGCGTCTGGACTGTCAGAGGCAATGGCTCTGAGACTTTTAGTATCTATATCTATCTATCTATCTATCATCTATCTATCATCTATCTATCTATCTATCTATCTATCTATCTATCTATCTATCTATCTATCTATCTATCTACCTATATTGTTTTGTTTTGTTTTTCAAAACAGGGTTTCTCTGTGTAGCTTTGGAGCCTGTCCTGGAACTCACTCTGAAGACCAGGCTGGCCTCAAACTCATAGAGATCCCCCTGCCTCTGCCCCCTAGGTGCTGGAATTAAAGGAGTGTGCCCACCACCACCTGGCGACTTTTATGTTCTTAGATACTGTGCGCCAGAGGCTGAAGGATCTTGGTGCCTCAGATCTGGGTTTGCTGGCTAAACACACTCTGCCAACTAAACATCTTAGTGGCTAAGGACAGGCAGTGACAGCAAGTCCAGCCATCTCCTGTTCCCGGCTGATCCCGGCAGCTCCCCATGTAGCCAAAAGCATGTGCTAAAACTCCTTGTCTGGTTGATGCTGGGGGTCTTCAATATCTATTGTCCTGTGCCTTTGTTGGCTCCTTCTGCTTTATTGCCTTGTTAGGGGCAGGTACCAGTCCTCCCTGGGGAGCCCCAGTTAGTCCGATGGCCTCCAGATGTACCTTAGTGATGCCAGAATTAAACTGACAGGGTTTTTTTCATACACCTTGGTCAAGGAAACCAGAAAATGACACTGCCTGGAGCAGAGCTGTTGTCACATGACATGCCATTGCTTTCCTAGTTGTATGAAAGTGACATTCTCTGTTAGGCCATGCGCACCTATCTGGCCACGCCAGCCCAGCACATAAATGCTTTTATTATCATCATAGAAGCCTCTTGTGATCAGACACAATATGCTACCCATTTCTGGGTCCTTTTTGTGCTCAACACAAGACTAAGGGGGCATAGGCAGTCCAGAGTTTTCCGTGACCACTAGTGTTTCCCACCATGCTGTGGGTTCTGCTAGGTCCGTGTGCCACACCCAGGGCACTCTGACACGTGTTGGTGCTGTGCCCCCTTCGCCCCTACAACGGTGGTGTTTTCTCTTTTAGATCTTGCGCTTTAGTCGTGGGCGAAGCCTGAGGAAAAGGAGAGAGAGGCTCAAGGAAGAGAGGAGGGCCCAGTCTGTGCCCAGAGATGAGGTGGCACAGAGCAAGGTATGAGGGACCCTCCCACAGACCTCAGGTACCGCTGCTGCCGTCCTTGGCCTGTCCTTTCCGCTGGGTTCAGGCTGCTGCTCCTCCCCCTGTCCCTGTAGTTCCAGATCCTGTATCTGTGTGTGTGTGTGTGTGTGTGTGTGTGAGAGAGAGAGAGAGAGAGAGAGAGAGAGAGAGAGAGAGAGAGAGAGAGAGCGAGAGAGAGCGCGAGCGCAGCCTTATCTTCCCTGTGTGCCCTGTGTGCCTGTGGCCTTTATCGCATGGTGGGCACAGCCGTACTGTACCCTGAATTGTGCAGAGCTTCAGTTCTGCAGCTTTGGTGCCCCTGCTGTCCCCTGGGGCCTTGTTAGTAATGCAGATTCCCAGGGCTCAGCTTGGACCTGTTGGCACAGGAGCTTTGGGTCAGGGCAGCCAGGTCTGTTTGAAGGAGCTTTCTAGGTGATTCTGAGACCCACTAGGCTGCTTCTTCAGCTTCTAAAGAGAGAATGGAGTAAGGCTACTCCTGGCTTCTGTGTATCAGAAAAGGGTGACACGGGGCAAACCAGGGTTGCATAATTGATAGAATACAAGCTTGCTGGACTTGGAGATTTACCCTTCAGTGGGTGCTGTTGCGCAGTGTGCAATATATTTGATATCCTTTGTAAGTTCTTTTTGGGGGGAAAGGGGTCTCACTGTGTAGTCCTGGCTGATCTGGATGGAGCTTGCTAGCTAAACTGGCCTTGAACTCCCAGAGATCTGATCCACCTGCCTCTGCTGAGATTAAAGACATGTGTGAGGTGCCTGGGTCTTTGAGAGTTCCTGGCAGGGACTATGTTACAAAGACCTTTTTGGACACATAAGATGTTATTACTAAGCTGGGCATGGTGCCACACACCTTTGATCTAAGCACCACAGTAAGCACCCAAGAGCACACTTCATTTCATCCAGATAAAAGCCCAGCCAGCCAGAAGCTGTTGCTGAGCCTGCCCACCAGGCAGAAACGCCTGTCACTGGCTGATGTCCCTGTGGGTCCGTGATTGGGTGGGATCTTGTAAGCGCAAGTTTACCCTGCTGGGGTCAGAGGCCAAAGGCTCAAGTGGAACAATCTGGGGGCTTTTCTTTTGTAGGGAAGTGTCTCAGCAGGAGACACCCCCAGCAGTGAGCAAGCTGTCCCCCAAAAAGAGGAAGCTAAAAGAGATTGCCCATCTGCTTCCCAGGAGCCCAGAAAGGATGAAAGAAGGAGAAAGTCAAGGCCGGAGGTTAGGAGCAAGCAAGGGCGTGGAGGGGGTTTGGAGGGGGTGGGTGACATTAGGGGTTGGCTTGGAGGAGGGGCTGGGGTGACTTCCCTAGCTGAGACACCGTGCCTCTGGCTGGCTGTTTGGGAATGAGTACAAAAATGAAATCCACTGGCTTGAGACACCGGAGAGGGTGCTCATGTTTCTGGGTGGGTGTGCTGCTCTGAGCTCAGAAGCAAGGTGGGGTTCTTTATATTTTATTTCTGAGACAGGGCTATCCTATGTCACGTGGCATGGGAAATGGGAAACGGGTGTTGCAGGGACTTAGGGGTGTCTTCTTTCTTTCCACAGGTGTCAGCACTATCTGACCCCACCCCAGCAGCAGACCAACAGCCTGGACACCAAAGGAACCCGCACAGTCATCACCACCCCAAAAAGAAGAGCAGACATCGGTGCTGGTCCCCACCTCCGCCCCATGGATTCAGGGCGTACCAGCTCTACACACTGTACCGGGGCGAGGATGGAAAAGTCATGCAGGTATCACCAGTTCTGACGGGCTAGCGGCCTGCAAACGCCAAGGGCTGGAGAAGCCTGTGCCTGGAGGTCAATGGCCACCCAGGGCTTGACTTAGTCAGACTTGGGTCACAAGTGCCCCCATCCGAAGAGTGCAGCTTTACCGTGCCATGTAGGCCCCAGAAAAAGTCCCTGTCCATAGCATCTGTACCATCCTGAGGGGACTTCTGTCTTGAGGCCCCAGAGTAGGCGTTCTGTCCTGAACCCCAGAGGTTCAAGTCTCTTTAAGTTAGTTACAGTGTCTCATCCTCTGAATCTCAGTGCCTTTGGACCCAAAGCTCACCCAATAGGACGTTACAGCATTCCAAAGCTAGGAATAATGGGGATAAGTCTGTGCTCTTAGTCCTCTCTGTCTTCTGCCTCCCGCTGGTATCCTACTTGGCACAGTGGTTGCCCAAGGGCTAATTTACTAATCTCTCTCTCTCTCTCTCTCTCTCTCTCTCTCTCTCTCTCTCTCTCTGTGTGTGTGTGTGTGTGTGTGTATTTGTGTGCACTTACAGAGGCCAGAGGAGGGTGCTGGGTACCCTACTATATCACTTTATATCTTTTTTTTTTTTAAGATTTAATTATTTATTAAGCATACAATGTACTGCTGGCATGGAAGGCACCAGGTCTCATTATAGATGGCTGTGAGCCACCATGTGGTTGCTGGGAATTGAACTCAGGACCTCTGGAAGAGCAGCCAGTGCTCTTACCCTCTGAGCCATCTCTCCAGCCCCCACATCTTTACATCTTATTCCTTTGAGACAGCATCTTCCACTGAACCTGGAGGCCAGCAAGCCCCAGCGATCCTCCTGTCTCTGCCCCGACAGCTCTGGGATTACAGATGTGCATGCCTGGATTTTTCCGTGGGTGGGAGGATCTGAACTCAGGTCCTTAGGCTTGTGCAGTGAATGCTCTCACCCACTGAGCCGTCTTTCCAGTCCCTGATTCCCTTTTCATCACCCCAGGCTCCCATAAAGGGTTGTCGCTGTGAACCTCTCATCAACAAGCTGGAGAACCAGCTGGAGGCGACTGTGGAGGAGCTCAAAGCCGAACTGGGATCGGTGCAGGATAAAGTGAATGCAAAGCTGGGACAGATGGAGAGCAAGACCCAGCACCAAGTAAGCCAGTGGCTCCGCCTCCTGATGACAGGTGTGAAGGCAGAGGTGACTCAGAGATGTCACGGCTTGCGGTGCATCACCAACAAGACATGGCTCACCAGCGAGCTCTTGTGGCTGGCCCCTTCCAACACTAGTTTTTTTCTCTATTTGGGGCCCTGTCAGATCAGTGAGCTTGGTCTACCCTAGGAGTTAGGGCCCTGCAGGAATGTTACAAGGCCCCAGAAAGGTCTTTGACTAAATGATGGTGGTCATTTGTTCTCGTAAGCCGTCTTTGAAATAGATTCTGTTCCTTTTCCGTGCCTGCCCTGACTTCCTTTAATGAAGCCCTGGGAAACACGTTCACCGCGGTTTTTAGTTGTTCCTGATAGCTATGGCTCTTACATTTTAGGGCCTATCAGAATCCCTGACTACATTTGCTGATGTTGTATATTTTTGTGAACTCATGGTCTATTAAGCGCTTAGGGCTTAGGATGAGAAAAAGGGACAAGAAATATGTGCAGGAATTCTAAGAAGCTAGGGTTTCATACTGTGAACCAAGGACGGAAGGAGGAGCTGAAACTGGTTCCCTCTTTCGTGGACTCTCCTGAGTGGAAGCCGGAGTCCATTCTTAGTCATTTCAGTATGCTCTGTCTCCTTGAACCCTAGATGTGTGTTTTGGACAAACTGATGGTGGAGCGACTGTCGGCGGAGAGAACAGAATGCCTGAGTCGCCTGCAGCAGCACGCAGCTGCTGAGAAGCAGGAGGGGGAGAAGCGGCAGGTAAGAATCAGCCAGCCCTTCGCTGCTGAGTCGTAGCCTGTTTGCCCAACTGGTCCAGGTCCAGCAGTGCAAACCGAGAGGCTGAGAGTGCATTCCATAGCCTGTTGTTTGGTAGCCCCAGTAAAGTCAGTAGCAAAGGGCACACAGTCCTGTTTGAACCTGCTGCTGAGTCTGCTGGCAGGAAGTGGAGACAGTATGCTGGAGAGGAGGCTGTTCTGTGATTGGGCTGTTCATCAGCTTCCTCTTCGGGAGTCTACTGCCTTTCCCAGTCAGCAGCAGGGCTGAATACCTGGGAGTTTCTGAAAGCAACCAAAACACCTGGCTTGGAAGATTTGCAGGGCATTTAGGCATCTGAGTTCTAGGTAACTCACGACCTTGGTTTGGTGGTAGGCATGGCCGTGGGAGAATAAACAATCCCTAACCTTTCAATGTGTGTGTGTGTAACCTCAAGTGTCGTAATGTAAAAGTTCCTTCTTGGGGACCAGAGGGCTGGCTTAGCAAGTGTGTTCTGCTCTCCAGAGGCCCCGTACCCACGCTGGGTTGCTCACAGCTGCCTGATTCCAGCCGCAGATCTCCTCACACTCTTCTCCCCTCCAGTGGTACCTGCACACGTGGGGAGGACATTCACACAAACACACATGCATTTTTTTTAAATCAAGGGGTGGGGGCAGAGAAGAGAGAAGGTGTGCACCTCAAGGCACATGTGTGGCACTCAGGACAACTTGAGGAAGCCAGTTCTCTCCTCCTGTCTCGTGGGTTCTGGAGATTGAACTGAGGTCTTCAGACTTGGCTGCCAGCGTTTTCAACACTGAGCCATCTTACCAGCCCTTGAAATACACCTTTTAAAATAATTTTTTAAATATTATTTTATTTGTATGTGTGGGTGTTTTGTCTACATGTGTGTCTATGCACCTTGTGGGTGCCTGGTGCCCTTGGGTCCCCAGGACTGGAGTTAGACTGTAAGTGGCTATGAACTGATGTGTGGGTGCTGGGAATAAAACTTGGGTCCTCTAGGAGACAGTCTGCCTCTTCAGCCCCCCAAAAGTTCATTCTTGATGATTTAATTCATAAGCCATATCAAATTCAATCTTGTATTTGTGATTTCAGATGTCCTTGGTGGACGAATTAAAAGCCTGGTGCATGTTGAAGATCCAGAATCTGGAGCTGAGGCTTTCTGGAGAGTCTCGAACCTGTAGAGCTAAATCTACACCATCTCCTTGTGACTCCTCTCCAGGTGACCCACTCACCACACTCCCTGTCCTCCCTGATCTGAACATTGTCCATAGAGCAGAGCTGCAGCAAACACAGTGAGGTCGGATGTTAGGAAGCACGGCGTATCCAGACTCGTGAGAGCAAGGAATAAAACAAGGGATAAAGACCATGACCAAAAGCAGCCTGCTGAAGAAAGTGTTTATTTGGCTTAAACATCCCAGGTCACAATCCAGGGTAGGAACTCGAGGCAGGAACCTGGAGACAGGCACTGAGACAGAGTGTGAAGAAGATACTGCTCACAGACTTGCTCTTCATAGCTTACTTGGCTTGCTTTCTCCTACACCCCAGGACCAGTCACCCAGGGTAACAGCTCTCACAGTGGGCCGGGCTCACACATCAACCATTAGTGAAGAAACTGTGCCCACAGCCTTGCCTTCCTCTCAACTCTGCTGTACCCCGAAAATCATTCCCCCTCAAAAAGAGTTGCTGGTGGTGGGTGGGCTAGCACCCGCCTTTAACCTCAGCACTTAGGTTAGCTGGTGGGGTGTGGGCTAGCACCCGCCTTTAACCTCAGTATTTAGGAAGCAGTGGCAGGTGGATCTCTGTGAGTTCAGGATGATATAGTGAGACCTAGTCTCAAGCAAGCAAAGAAAAGGTCCAAAAACCAAACTGGTATATAGTTTTATGTCCCAGAAATGAAGAGTATGGGCATATTCCCCCTCGTAGATCAGCACTCTTTCTGTGTGGAGACACTTTGTAAGTTTTGTCTTCCTAGGCATTAGAAACAAGACCCAGAGCTTTCTAGGGCAGACAAAACAGGATAAAGCAAGGCCAGAAATCTACCCTATATGCTCTTCCTGTGGCTAACACAGAATCCAAGAATCCAAGAGCCCTGCTGAACTAAGATGAGAATCCTGGAGAAAAAGTGGGAAGGAATGAGAAAGGGAGGAAAAAGATTGAAAGAAGCTCAGAGGGGGGGTAGGGGGTGCCTAGAAAGGCTGAGGCTCTGAGAACCCCAGGACTCTCAAGTGAGACCCCAAATCTGTGACTAAATAAGGACATGCTGACACTTGTTTCTCCTTTGTAGATCAACCAGCGGTAGCTGGAGGGCCATCGGCAGCTTCCAACAGCTCCTCTCAGGTTGTGAGGCCCAAGGAGAAGGCACTTGGTGCCACGGCTGCCCAGAGACAGCAGCAGGAGCTGCTTCCCTCTGAAGGCACAGGCTCCCGGTTGAGGAAGGTCAAGGCCCCAGCAGCCCCCTGCCCCCTGAATGGGGCTCCCAAGTGTGATCAGCAGACTGGGTTCTGTGTCAACAGAGGCACTCAAACCAAGAAGTCTGGCAGAAGTGGGCAGACCAAGCATCGAGGCCAGCAGCCCACGGCCAGCAGCCCCTGTGGGCAGCAGTCCTCAGCAGTGGGCGGCGATGTCCGAGATGCCTCACAAGCCCTGGAGCTAACCCAGTATTTTTTTGAGGCCGTTTCTACCCAGATGGAAAAATGGTATGAACGGAAAATCGAAGAAGCACGAAATCAAGCCAGTCAGAAAGCCCAACAAGACGAGGCCACCCTGAAGGAGCACATCAGAAGCCTGGAAGAGGAGCTTGCCAAGCTGCGGACAAAGGTGCAGAAGTAAAACCCAGACCCTGAGGGGAAGCAACGAGACTTCTGGCTTGGTAACGGGGAAGTAACTGTCCCGGGAGCGAGGGATTGTGAACAAGGTGGAACTGCCCCTTGGAGTCACCAATCTGCTGTGGACACGTGCTTCTGTGCTCTCAAGTTACACTGAAGCCTGGGAAGCATGAGGAGTTGCAGGTCTCACTCCTAATTCTAAACCTTAGCAAACCACCCCAAGAGAAGGTGTGTGCCTAAGTCTGTGATTTAGTGACATGAAATGTGTTAGGAGCAAAGATTACTCTCTGGGAACTCTACAAGTAGTCATTCGTATCCACGTCAACACGCCTGCTGTGCCTGGACGGTCCCAGCAGAGCCAGGGCTCAGATGCAGCTGTGCCTGGACGGTCCCAGCAGAGCCAGGACTCAGATGCAGGAAGCCTTCTTTCTCCCCTGTAACTCTCAAAATGCTCATCTTTTAACTGGGTGAAAATCTTTCAGATTTTGAGGGGAAATACATTTTAATGATCTCAGTGTCCAGTATGTCTTAAAATAATTTTAAAGTTCGTGTAAATAAGGAGTAATGCTGACTGAAAATGTTTATCAAATGAGAAAAGTTTAAACCATTGGTCAGATACTGTGTTTTTAGTCAAAATAATTGAGACTGTTAGAAAAAAATTCATGAAACAACTCCAGCCAGTTCCTTAGACTACCTTTCTGAATACAAGACTTTTGTTCTGTATTTTGTAAACAATTAAAGGAATTTCACGGAGGTTTAATTTCTAATTGACTTCTCTCACTGAAGAACATCAAGGTAAAAAATTGACTAACTCGACATCAGAAGGCTTTTCTTGTTTACTGAATGAAACGTACCAGAGACCGAGGAGGTGAAGATATCTCGGTCAAGACCTTGGGTTTCTCTTGTAATCTTTTGGATCATGGATTATATCAGTCTCCACGTGCTCTACATATGTACAGAAAATTCAGTTGTTTCTCTAAGCCTAAAACCTACTGACCATGAATTGTGACTAAAATGCTGTTCATTGAGCCAAAGAGAAGTGATGATATTTCAGGAATTGTGTAGTTAGCCCTTTGTCAAGCCAAGTTTTTGTTTTTCCTTCTAGTGACAATCCATGAATACAGACATTCCTGTAAACATGACAGGTATTTTGAGTAGAGTCCAGTGAGTCCTAGTTCATGTGACCGACCTGTCTCTATCCTCTGTGTCTTTAGAGGTGCAACCCTTTCCCAACAAGATGTCACTTGCTCCTGTAGGGTCATTCCTTATTACACTCCAAACTATCAGGAACTGCCTAATACTAAAGAGATGAGTTATGCTCCGAGCAGGAGTTATTTTCACTATTAGAATATTTCTTACCTCAAGACATCCCTGTTGAGAACTGCAGAGAATAACTGTAATTGGACACCAGGTCTCTACCAGAGTATCTTGGTAGCTGTACTTTGATGATATACCTCCTACCCGTCAGAAGCAGGCAGCTTATCACTGTGAACTGGATATTTTGTCAAGTCATTAAGCATAGAGACCAGGCTACTGAATAAGGGCAGTCAGCCCCTTACCCACAGGGCTGACTTCCTAAAGTGGTGGGTGTTTGTTGTTGGTTGACTGTGTACCCCTAGACTGGCTTTGAACTCATGATCTTACTGTGGTGGTCTCCTGAAGTCTGGGGTTAAAGGAGTGAGCCCCATAGCCAATCACATTTTGTCTGTAGCACCAGGGTTAGGTTTGTTGCCGTTGTTCCTTAGCGTTGTGCAGCACTGCAGATCTGGTGTGCATTGTCCCCTGTGCCATGTGCTACAAGAAGCAAGTACCCCAGCCGCACCTTGACAAATCACTGTTTATACCATGTATTCTCATGTAGGTCGTGCTTCAAACAGAGGCCTAAAGTGTCAACAGCTGTGGAAAAAGTCATAAAACAGTAAAGTTGTACATTATTCATGTCCTTAAAAAAACGAGTTAGCACATCCAATATACTGTATACTAAATACCTGTGATAGATGTCTTAGTCCTCGCATCGTTTTTGACTTGGGGAGTCCAAAACAGGCTTTTCACGTGTCTTTTTTTAAATTTTATTTTTGGTGAAAGGCATGTTGTCTAATGTTTCTCTCACCGTGAACTTGTGTTTCCTGCAAGCATTAAACATTGTTTTCAGTTCTGTTGGTTCTCTACTCCTTATTTATAGCCATTTGTTCTGCTGACGGCACTCAAAGAGCTCCTGAGAGAGAGCCTGCACCCAGTCATTTTACTTACTTAGAGCAAATACATCTAAGTCAATTTCAGGTGTCTTGCATCCTTTAATGTTGTTAATGCAAGCATATTAACACCACAAGACAGGATAGCACTTTTAAAAAATACAAGAACAAATTGATTTTCAGTAAATGCAAATAGTAATCAAAAAGGCTTAATCGTGTGTGTTGGGGGTGGGCACGTGAACGTGAGTGCAGGTGTCGCGGCCCCCCTCGTCCAGCAAGGATGACTGGGTGCAGGCTCTCTCTCAGGAGCTCTCTCTCGTGAGTGCAGGTGTCGCGGCCCCCCTCGTCCAGCAAGGATGACTGGGTGCAGGCTCTCTCTCAGGAGCGCTCTCTCTCTCTCTCTATAGGTCCACGCATATGCAAGCAGCTGACAATCATTGCGTGATAATAGCATAAGTCAGGCCTAGTTGATATTAGAAGTTGATTATCACAGAGAGCACTCGCTTTCAGGATCGCGGAGGGCGGGAGCCAGCACCATCAGGTGCGGCTCCATGCAGCTCTCTACATTGCCATCAGGTGTGGCTTCATGCAGCTCGCTACAGTTCCCCCTTTTTGTTTTGTAAAGCTACAGTCAAGAGTAGAGGTCTGATCTCTGTTAAAAATGGAACATGTGCTAGTGTCCGTCCAGGTGTCATCCACCCAGAGAACACTAGACCTGTCCGGTGTCCTTTTACAGAGGTGGGAGTTAGACACCAACCCACATGCAATCAGACTTGCTCTTCTTGAGGCTGATGTATGCTTACCTCAAGTGCAGTGCGCAAGCCTCGCATCCTGTGCTTGCTTCTATCTCTTTTAAGATAGCCAAACTTGGGGAGACTGTCCTGCTTCAATGGCCGTGAAGGCCTGAATGATCATAACTGCATTGCGATGCTGTGAAACCCTTATGTGACAGACGCACCACAGGCATACCAGGGAGGCAAGCACCATTAAGCCTGTTAGGGCTCCTACTCCCGCCCACTCCTTCAGATGATCCATGGAGTGATCCAGGAGGATAGTCCTTCTGCCAGGCTGGTATCCATGCGTGTGGAATCTGCAGTCGCAATTGTCATCCACAGCTTTTCCAGTTTTTGAATTCACCAGACCAATTACCTAAAAGATATCTAGACAATTCTTTAGACAGATTAGCTGCATGAGTCATATTGAATGCTGGTCACACACAGCCCCGGATGGATAGAAATGTCTGACAGACTAGGGTATGGACTTGCCTCTTAACATACCCCAGCTGCCATACCCCCGTGGCACATTCATTCTTGTCAGCTGAGTGCATGGAAGACGACACCTCCTCGTGCACCTCTTTGGCTTCCCTAGCAGCTCAGCTGATCCTGCTTCTGCTAAGTGACCATATGCTGCATTCTCATGGGTTGTCTGATCTTACACAGGATTTAAAGATAAATGCCCATGACAACAGGTGTTGAGATTGCCAGCAGTAGGGTTCCCAATCACCATTAGACCAACCTCCCATTTGGGCTATGGTATTCTACCAACCCTTTGGCTAAAACAGTACACACAGGTACCTGCTCCTACAATAAGGCAGTCTCTTGATTTAAATTCGCTCTGTCGCTGACTCTTCAGCAGCGTGCAGAGCCTGAAACTGCCATTGCCTTTCCTTGCCCTGCAGCTACGCTGCGTTCTCGGGCAGCCCTGTGGGGTCTGTGCTCCAGCTTGTCTCAGCTCCAGCACTTGTTGTTGCGTTTGCTGATACTCTGAGCACTGCTGTGGCATCTGCCAGGCTAGGCACCGACTGCTGAGACAATGTGCCTTCCACCACAGCCACCTAGCAAAGCTCTGCTCCAGCTGCCTTTCTGCCCCAGCTGCATTCGTTCTGGGTCCAGACTGGTGCACGGAGTGGAGCGGAACTCAGGAAAGCAGGCTTGCTGCTCTGCAACCATTGAAGGGTCCCCACTTACACGTTTTAGGGAATTTGGGCATTGTCAATCTGTCTGGCTACTTCCTGCTGAGCGGGGACGTTGCATTCTTACTGCCATTTTCAGCCTCGCAGACCCTCAATGCTGCTTGGCCTTGGAGCCGCAGCTGCTCACTCTCCACTGCAAACTCAGGAGGTCTCGGTAATTCAAACCACATGAATCTAACTCCCTTCCTTAGCGTACCTTGTTCAGCAGCAAAATTCAGATCTCTACCAAGCTTGTCCCAGGATGACACATTAAGATTGCCAGAGATGGCAAACCAAGGAGCAATTGTGTCACATTCAGTCAAAAACTTTTCCAATGCGCTCCTTAACAGCTCGTTAAGAGCCAGAAAAATCAGGTGTGATGTTGAAGCGCCCATTCTAAAATCCCATTCTTTTATTTTCATTTTAAACCGTCCACTTTGGTCGTGGCTCTCACTTTGATCCGTCTGCTATAGTCGCAGCCCTATTTACCCCCACTCTCCTATTGCCGAGAGCGGAAAACCGGCTTTTTTCGCGGATCCCCAGTCTTTACCTGAGGATTATATCCGGTGCACCCCCTGACTGCAGCAAGTTCTGGGCTCCACGGAGAGAGGTTTGGAGGTTCCCCGTACGCGGCACCACTTGTCTTGTCCCCGTACGGGCCACCAACTGTCGCGGCCGCCCTCGTCCAGCAAGGAGGACGCGCAACACTGGAGCTCTTCTCACTGCAGTTTTATTCAGGACCTTTTGACAATTGTAAAATCTCTTTCTCCCTCTCCTCTCTTTTCCTCTCTCTCTCTCCTCTCTTTCCCCGGGCTACCAATCCTGGACTGCCAGGTGGGCACTGCTCATAGGTCCACGCATATGCAAGCAGCTGACAATCATTGCGTGATAATAGCATAAGTCAGGCCTAGTTGATATTAGAAGTTGACTATCACAGAGAGCACTCGCTTTCGGGATCGCGGAGGGCGGGAGCCAGCACCATCAGGTGCGGCTCCATGCAGCTCTCTACATTGCCATCAGGTGTGGCTTCATGCAGCTCGCTACATGCAGGTACTTGCTTGGCTCTGGGTCCCCTGGAGCTGGAGTAACAGGCAGTCAAAGCCACTCCATGTGGGTACTGGGATCTGAACTCGGGTCCTCTTCAAGGGTACTATGCTCTTAACTGTTGAGCCATCTCTCTAACTCCCTAAAAATCTAAATCTAATGCGAATATAATTTCTCAAAATCCTAAATCCTGTGATCTCTGATTTATTAGGATGACTTTTGTTTTTTAAATCTGGGCCTGATTCTATAATAATCCTTTTCCAAGGCAGATACAGGCAGCTTCCATTCAGAATGGCCTTTTCCTTAGTTCTGCTGGCCCAGGTCTCCCAAGCGCACTGCTGGTGTAACTGATGCTCATGTCCACTTTCCTCGCTTTCCATGGACCGATGTTCGGGCACATCCACAGCAGTGCTTGCTGAGTTTGAAAGGTGCAACCCGACGGCCCCTTTTAGAGGAGACAGGTGATGCAGGGCAAACTGGCTTCAGCCGCTTACGTGTTACACAAGCTTTTGTGTGAAATCTTTCTCCCATTCGTTAATCTCTCTCCTTTGAGACGGTTTCAACTATGCAGATCTAGCTGGCCTAGAACTCAGGGTACTGGATTAGAGGTGTGCCTCTACAGCAGGATTGTTGTTGGTTCACGTGCATAAAATCAATTAAGTTCTAGGAACAAGTATGAGTCTGACATTCAAACAGATAACCTTACAGGAGACGCTCAGAATGGTCGATAGGCTGTACAATCCTGAGTCCAGATAAACTGAATTCAGGATAAGTAAAGCGTCACCAGCAGCTCCATCTGGCCAGCGTCTCAACTGTGGCCCTGTTCCCAAGGAAAACACTGCTGAAAGACCCTCCTCGTGACCCAGGTTCAATTCCTAGCACTCACATGGCAGCTTACAACTGTAACTATAGCTCTAAGGGATCCACACGCTCACACACACATGCAGGCAAAACATCAATGCACATAAAATAATCACACACACAAAAAGCCAAACAAGCCTTGGCCTATTCGCCAGAGGGGCTAATCAGAGGACCCGAGTGAGCAAAGTAGACCTGTCTTTTGGAGATGAAGGGAAAGCTGGGTACCGCACTAACCTTTCCCTCTGAAAACAATTCCATCCACAGTGTTTAGTCTGCTCTAAAAATAATTAGGCAGGGTGTGGTAGCACATACTCGGCACTTGGCAGAGGCAGGTAGATCTCTAACTTTATGGCAGCCAGAGCTACATAGTAAGTTCAGAGAAACAAAATTGAACCCCAGCTTGCCTTAGGATGATTGGCAGCTGTATACGCTTTTAAAGAGTTCCCTGTAAGCCAGTTTGGACCATCATCAGCATCCACATCTCATGACTGCTGTTTAGTTCCAAGATATTAGACCTCCTCAGAGTCTGTATTTGAATTTAAATGTCAACCAGACCACACGGGGTCTTCAAGACTGTTCACAGAAAGCAGTGTGGCTCACATCTGCGATCCTGGCACTTGGTAGGTGGAGGTGGAGGATTAAAACAGGAGACCTGGTTTCACAAACAAAAACCCAAATTGTTCACAAATGGTTGCTAGCCATGTCTGCACAGGCTGTATATTGGCTTAGAAAAGCATGGTGTTAGCTCACTCGCAAGCAGAACTGTGCTTGGGACCCCAGGGCTCCAGGAGGTGGCGCTGTGCTCAGGTCACATAGGTCAAGCACATTTTGCACCATCTTTCCTGGCACCCAGCACAATAATAGAGTAGTCAGGTTCCCAGTCTGGAGTCCCTGTTGTGGGCGGGACAGCATCAGAGTCCTCAGCATGCTTCCACTCCCACATCGTTCACTCAGTGTATGAATTTTATCTCAAGGCCCCCATGTCAACTTTGTGAGGTATTTCTTTCTCCCATTTGTGAAGTGCAGTATACCAAGAATCTGTCTTGATACCTGAAAGACGCAGAACTCTCAGCTCCCTTTCCAGCACCACGTCCGCCTACACGCTCCCATGTCCCATCATGATAATGAACTGAATCTCTGAAACTGTAAGCCATCACCTCAATTAAATGTTTTCCTTTGTAGAGTTGCCGTGATCATGTTGTCTCTTAACAGCAATAGAAACCCTTAAGACATGACCCTTTCCTACTTCTAGAAGTCATAGTAGTTGGGGCTGCAGGAGGTTCCTTTACCTGAGGGTGTAAGCAAGGGCTAGCTGAAGAGGACCATTTGGCTCGCTGTTGCTAATTGTACCTTTAAGCCTAATTAGACTTTTGCCTTATGTGTTGCCTGCAGCAGAAGAGGCAGTCACTTCCAAATTCAAACGTTCCATAACTCTAACAGGAACGATAGGCGCAGGAGTTAAAGAACTGCCCAGTCTTCCCTCCTCTTTTTGCTGTTTCAATGTTCTCAGCTCTTTCATTTCCAACCAAGCTCCAGGTGCTCTGAGGTCTTAGTGCTCTGGCCATGAAACCGTAGCACACCTGAACAAAGTAATTTCACAACCCTGAAGGGCAAAGCAGGCTTTCCAAGTTCTAGATCAGTGGTTCTCAACCTTCCTAATGCTGCCACACTTGATACAGTTCCACATGTTGTGGGGACCCCCAACCGTAATATTTAGTTGCTACCTCATGACTGTAATTTTGCTAACGGAACCTTCTGGTATGTGGCCCCTGTGCGAGGGCCATTCAGGTTGAGACGCTGTGGTGGAGCATCTCCTAGAGCCAGGACAGTGCCCTGCCGGTCCTATATCTGTTTTGTTTTTGCAGTTTGAGGTAGGGAGGTCACACCATACCCTTAGTCTAAAGATGGTACAGCAAAACCTGCACATGCTGCACAGAGCATTAAACTGTTCACTGAAAACGCACAAAGCTCTCCTGTTTCTAACAAAAACATGTATCTTCCCTGAACTGTAACCCTTACCTTCAAGCATGAGACCTGCAGATCTGGTTCTAACTGACGTACCATTTGGACACACTGCCCAGCAGTGGTGGCGCACGCCTTTACTCCCAGCACTCGGAAGACAGGGGCAGATGGATCTCTGTGAGTTCGAGGCCAGCCTGGTCTACAGAGCGAGTTCCAGGACAGCCAAGGCTACACAGAGAAACCCTGACACATTGTGTTTATCATAAACATATTCATTAGAACGTGTCCTGTAGCAAATGGAGAAATCGACTCTTGACAATTACACCGCATACCCGTTCTATTATACCAAGGGTGTCTGTGGACCTAACCACATTCTCAAAGTTAGTATAGTCTTAGAATATTCAGAGTTGTAAAGCCATCCACATGCCTCCAAGAAGCCCTATCCATTCACTGGGAACGCTCTGTCCTAGTCTAAGGCAATACCATGGAAGCAGAGGCTCTGTTACAGCTGGCTCCTCTAACTTAACAATGTTATCAAGGTCACCCACGGGGAGCATGGAGCAGTTCTTCACTCGTTTTATTGCAAAATAACATTTTACCGTACACCGCACTACATTTTAAATATCCAAGCATCTGTTCACGGATATTCTGAATCCAGTATCTGGTTAGCATGGAGAATGGTGGAACCCATAAGGTGGTGGTGCACACCTTTAATCTGAGCACTCAAGAGGTAGAGGCAGGAGGATCTCTGGGTTTGAGGCCAGCCTGGTCTACAAAGAGAAAACCTGCATCAAAAACCAAAAGAAAAAAATGCTGAATTCTGTATATATTTTTTATAGGCGTGGTTTCAGTTCTCATGATTAAAGCCTAGACTTGCTAATGTATAAGGTAACTGTCGCCTTTTATTTATTTTTAATCACATTTTTTTTCTCTCTGTTTTGTTTTGTTTCTGTGCCGCAAAGACCATGTGATAGACAACTTTCTGAAGTGGTTCTCTCCCTCCACCATGTAGGTCCAGGGGTCAAACTCATGTTCCTGGCAGCAAGAGCCTTATCCGTGGCACCATCTCACCAAGCCCTCTAGTTACCTTTTCAAGAACTAACAGTCTGCTGTTTTACCTTCACCCGAGTGTACAGTTCCAAGTGCCCATCTTCACGCTAGCTCACAGTGGAAATGTCAGTGCCTTGACTTGTATGCTTGATTGACACAATCATCTTGTCCTGTGCTACCGTGGGTCCTCTGTGACAGTGGCTTTGAGCCCGTGCAAAATGCATGGGGATCTGAAAACCTTCCGGTTAAGACTTTGCTAAAGCGAGTGTCCTTTCTAATTCCTTTAGCTGCATATTGCCTTGAGTAATCATCATTCGGATGGTATCCTGTAGAAGAAAGGGGAAACCTGGTCATGGTTTTTACCAGGTTAACCATGGCACAGTTCTATTCTCCTATCTGCTACATTCAAGCAGCAACAGTGGCTGGTTACAGGTTGTAGCTGCGGGCTTACCATGCCCAAGGCTCTGCATTCAATCCCCACACAAAAGAACCCCTAGCAAGAAACCAATAGTGAGCCGGGCGATGGTGGCGCATGCCTTTAATCCCAGCACTTGAGAGGCAGAGGCAGGCGGATCTCTGTGAGTTCGAGACCAGCCTGGTCTGTACAAGAGCTAGTTCCAGGACAGGCTCCAAAACCACAGAGAAACCCTGTCTCGAAAAACCAAAAAGAAAGAAAGAAAGAAGGAAGGAAGGAAGGAAGGAAGGAAGGAAGGAAGGAAGGAAGGAAGGAAGGAAGGAAGGAAGAAACCAATAGTGGGAAGCGCAAGCCAGCTGCTGCTGCTGTACAACAATCGGCGGTGAGCAAAACGGACCACCTTACTGGCATATCCCAAGATGTCCGCTAAACTTGACAAGTTCAACAAAGGAGCCGCGGCCTCGGTATGGCCTTGCTCTCACCTCTTCTGTGGCGCTTTTGTTCCTTTTGAATTCTTCCCTGGCCCAGTCCTGAAGGTACTTTCGGTCAGCTTCACTGGGAACTTGCCTAATCGCTCGGAAGATCTTTCTGTAGAGGACGAGAACTTGCTGCCTTCTCATGAACTGCTCGGGGAAGGAGAAAAGCAAATTACAACTAAATACCAGCCCGCTCCATCTCAGCAAACAAGACAAAAACCAAAGCTCATCCCGGCGGTTTGCTTGGGCAGTGCACACCAATCCGCCCTCGGGAGGCTGTACGCCGAGGTGGCGGTGGCTGTGGGAACCAGGTCTCAGGGACAGTGCCTCAAAAGACCACAGGCGACACCGCTCCAGGCGGGCGCCGGAAGCCTAAGGGCTGGGAGAACCCGGGTTACCTGCTTCAGAGTCAGCGCCCCGGGGGGCAAGCGGGAGGACGCCATGGCAGCCGCCTGGTGCGCAAGATCGGAAGTGGAGCCTGGGGCTGACGGGACCACGGAAGCGGAAGTAGGAGGCGGGCGAGCCCGGTTTCTAGGAGACGGACGCTTGAGGCTTGTGTTTCTGCTGGAGTCTTACCCAACATCAACGCCACGAGGAACTTGTCACCTAGGAGCTTAAGCGTTTTACCGGAGGAGAGAAATTGTGATCTCTTTGAGCACCCTTGATATGTATAACGGAAAAGACCGGCGTTTAAACTAGCAGTTTCTACTTAGCATCCTGCAAGCTTTTCTTTTTCTCTGAGCTTTATCCTCAGCCGGTAGCCACGTCGATCGTTGCGGCTCCATGCATTTTTCCTACTCATGGGGCCTCTGGCTTTTTTGTTTTGTCCCCCACACCACACACCTCGCAGTGTCCTATATGTAACTGCGCAGAATAGCTCCAGATGCAGGACTCTTAATTCTCAGTGTTGACTTCACAGGCATCATGAGTGATGCTCAACCCCATGTGCTTTGTCAGATTTTCTCTATTGTGGGAGCTTGAGGCTCACACTTGAAGCATCAGGGTTGGTGGCAAGCACCTTTACTGTCCGAGCCGTTTCAGCGGCCCTCGGAAATTTTCTTTATACAATTATAACCGCTTTAACTCTACATTAGCATGCTTGTTTCTTTCGAGACTTTCCAGTTTCATCTTCTCCTCCCGGAGGCTGTTGTAAAACTGTATCACACTGACCAGCTTTCTTTAAATATATTTACTTCGTCTACAAGTTATTTTTATTAATGGCATGATGTGGATCTAAGTTCTTTTCCCGCCCCTAGACTAAAAATTCAAGGTCATTTATTAAATAATTCATTACATACCAAGCGGTGCTGGCGCACGCCTTTAATCCCGGCACTCAAGGAGGCAGAGACAGGTCTGTGAGTTCGAGGCCAGCCTGGTCTACAGAGTGAGTTCCAGGACAGGCTCCAAAGCTACAGAGAAACCCTGTCTCAAAAAACCAAAATAAATAAATAAATAATAATAATTCATAACGTTCCTTGGCCATGGTGGTAATCTTTTTGACCACAGAGTCTTTTAGGGTCTGAATCTGTTCAGGCTTTTTTTTTTAATTATTGATTTTTATTGAGCTCTACATTTTTCTCTGCTCCCCTCCCTGCCTCTATCAGGCTTGTTTTGATCTTGAACTAGTAGTATGCGTAAATTCCATTTCGCTTTGACGGGGAGTGAAAGGGGAGCTGTGAGTTTTGGAGCTTGGATGGAAAAGTATCCTGACAGTCGGGAGTCAAGGATTCGACAAAGTCACTGTAAGCTTTGCAGCTTTGCTGGGTGTGGGGAAGGTTTCCAGAGGGCAAGTGTAACGACTCTGCTCTGGCCAGCAGAGTTCCACTGCTCTGCTCAGGTCTGGCAAAGGGTTAGAGCTCTGCTCTGCTAGGGGGAAAGTTTCCCCATCAAAGTGCTGCAGCTTCACCCTGGCCCCCTTGAAAGTTGTTCCAGATGGCCTCTGCTCGAGTGCAAGGGTCACACGGCGCAAGCCTCACTTAAGAGATTTGCTGGGAGGGAGATATCCAGAAGGGCGGCGCCTCTATGATGAGAAACAACAAACTAAACGGAACACAGAGGTTGTATATAGGACTTCTTGGAGGAGGGGCACTCAGGGATGTTTAGGGTTGATGGGGTTTTGTGACCTGATTCTGGGGCAAGCTCAGGGATTGGTGGGATTTCAAGTCCTTGGCCCTGGTCTTGGGGTCAAGTCAGGGTCAGAGTGTTTTCCTGACCCATTTACCTTACTGGGTGTCTGGCAGATGTAGTTTCTTTTCTTTTTTTTTTTTTTTTGGTTTTTCGAGACAGGGTTTCTCTGTGGCTTTGGAGCCTGTCCTGGAACTAGCTCTTGTAGACCAGGCTGGTCTCGAACTCACAGAGATCCACCTGCCTCTGCCTCCCGAGTGCTGGGATTAAAGGCGTGCGCCACCACCGCCCGGCTCAGATGTAGTTTCTTATTAGAGTATTTTATTCTTATTCTCTCTGTCCCTTGAGAAGGCACTGAGCTGTTTCTCTCCACATCACCTGGAGATGTTTGTTGGAATTTTGAGAGCTAGTGCTAGGCCTATGAATCAGGCACGGAGAACAGGTATTTACACATTCTTTCCCTCTACAAACAGTTATGCTATCCACAGGCAGCATTGGCATATGGACATGTATTTCCTGTCTCAAAGATTTATATTTTGGATAGGAAAACTTGGAAGGTCAATGCAGTGTCACTAAGATGGCTGAGGGTAGGTTCTTGTCCCAAATAAACTCCCGGTGCCAAAGCTCAGGGTACTGGATTTTTAAAGACAAAAACCACAATGACATCATTATCAAGGAGAACCTGATAACATTTGTTGTGACAATACAACCAGCAGGTTATGTACCCACATTGTTTCTGAAAGGGGTTCTTAGTTGGAGAAGGCCTACGTGTCTGTCACAAGTAGCAAGCAGTGGAATAAGCAAAGACAATTGGTTGGGATGTCCAGCTGGAAGTTAAAAGAGCTCCAATTGCAGAGGCCAAGGGAAAAAGTTACGCTCGATAGATGACTAGCTGGGATTTGGATGGAGTATAAAGTATAAAGGAGAGGCACAGGTAGAACTTCACTATGGACTATGTAATGGTATAAAGACAGACAGACAGACAATGCCAAGAAAAAATGGTATGTTTGGGGCTGCAGAGATGGCTCAGAGGTTAAGAGCACTGGCTGCTCTTCCAAAGGTCCTGAGTTCAATTCCCAGCAACCATATGGCTCACAACCATCTGTAATAGGGTCTGGTGCCCTCTTCTAACCTGTAAGCATACATGCAGACAGAATGTATACATTAAAAAAAAATGGTATGTGTGCCGGGCAGTTGTGGCGCACACCTTTAATCCCAGCACTTGGGAGGCGGAGGCAGTAAGACCTCAGTGAGTTGAGGCCAGCCTGGTCTACAGAGCAAATTCTGGTACTATTATACAGAGAAACCCTGTCTTGGAAATAAAACAAAAAAAACATAAAAAGAACAGTATGTGTGAATATACCATTTGAATACAGTGTATTGACTATGGCATATTTCAAATACACAAGATTTGAATATAGTAGTATATTTAAAACCTGTTACCCAAGCATAGCTCCAGCAGGTATCTGAATAGAGTCAGACCCTGCCAGTTAGCAAGGGATGATAATACTTGGTGGTCTCTTCAATTATACTGATTAACCTCATACATGTACATATCACAAATTGAAATTACACAATGACATCTTGCCACTGTGATCCATGACTAACTACTCAAGAACACCAACGATCAGCCTGCTGTACTTTAATAGTTTTACTGGCTTTTGATACTAAGTAATCCTGGAACTCAGACCTACCTGCCTCTGCCTCTCAAGGGCCGAGATTCAAAGTGTGTGCTGCACCACGGCACCCCCTCCCCCCCTCCAGACCTTCATAATGTGAGGCTGTGGAGACGGGAAAGCTGGATTAGATGATGACAAGGTGCAGATTGTGCCACTTGACCCCTGAAATATCAGAACTTCCCTTCCTGGCCAGACCAGGTAGCTGGGGATAGGAGGGAGACTAAAAGCTCATCATTCCCTTTGCCATGCCAACCCAAGTGGAAATGGCATCTGTTCATCAGGATTCTGTCCCAAACCCAAGGAACCACCCTATGGACAAAAAAACCATTCCACACAGACATGATTTGAGAGGCCCCTCCTTAGCTACACACGTTGATCAGAACTGTGGTCAGTGCAACCACAGTGAAGAGTTATGTCATAAAGCTCAATCTATACCACACTTGGTTCCGCCAACTTACCTTTTCCCTCTGCTGCAAAGCCTGCATGCAGCAGCTTATGGACCACGGGACAGCGAGGCCTAACCACTACCGTATAACTAGAAGTCTGTGGGCTAGCATGGTCTGATTGGCAGAGAGGATCAATTCTTTAAACTGCCGTCCTATTTCTCATACTCCATTAAGAATGATCAGAGTACCGGCCCTGCCCCTTGCTGGATACTGTAGCATGCAATCTCCCCTTACCCTTCACCACGGGCATGCACCTTCCCTGGGCAACACACTAAAGCTGACCCTGTTGTCAGGAGAGCCGATACCCTCCCCCTCATCTGCCATGTGTTAGCATGGGTGAGGGAAATTTCAATAACTTGCTACCCATAGCAGGCAAAAGAACTGGCCCTATGACGATGAGAGTTGGAGAACTGGCCCTTTCCCTCACTGGCTGCATCACGTGGGAAACTGGGCAGTACACCAGAGCTGATCCTGTGGGCGATGGTGCAGGTGACCCCACCCATCTCCTATGCCTCTTACAGCAGTTGAAGAGAGGACACTGCACCGTGCCTGGTTGGTGTGAGTGTGGGCGAGCCAGACCTGACCCACTTCTCACTGCAGGCTGCACTGGGTGGGCTGGCTAAGGCAGCGCTGGAGTTCGCTCTGATGCTGACAACGGAGGAGAGCTTTCAGGCTAACCAAGCCAGTGACACCCAGGTCAAGAACCAGAGCTGTGAGTCGGTCGACCCCAACATCCACCTTATCTATAAACATGTGAAGGGGATGAACCTACAGATCCAAAACATTAGAATCTCCACAACACAGGACGACAGGATATCCAAGAGGAGCCCCAGTGAGTTGCCTATTGATGGCAGAGCGGAAACCATTGATCTGGTGCCTAAACCAGAGACTCATGAATGGCTCCAGGCGAATTGTGACTCACTAGGTCACATCACAGTTTCCATGACAAGAGTCTCTCTTTTTTTTTTTCTTTGTTTTTTTTTAATTATTATTTTTTTTTTTTTGGAGGGGGGTTGCAAAGACGACGGGAAGAACGGGGGGGGGCAGGGAGATGGTGAGATTGGGATTTGGGATGCATAATGTGAAATCCTCAAAGAACCAATAAAAGTTAAAAAAAAACGATCAAAGATTAACTCAACAATTATTTAATAGTTTTTAGAATATAAGCTGCATAGCGTTTGAGTAAAAAATAACCTAAGTACATGCTTCAGGACACTTGGCTAAGCAGTGAGCATCTGCCTGTGATGACCAGCACATAAGGGTGAACACACTGCAGTGTGAGCTGCACAAAGACATGGAGACAGACGCACAGCACAACACCTACAGACAGTTAAATACAACACAGAACATGATTTCAAGTATTCAAACACTGCTCTCTGGCCAAGGAAAACTGCCCCATCCCCCAACAAACAAAACCCAACACAACTGTGTTCTGTGTGAGTGAGGGAAGACAGAACTGTTTGGCTCTTGTGGATACGGCGTTCTTTTACTCCTCTCCACAGAGAGGCCGACTGGCTCAGGGTAGCTTGAAAGCAGTATAGGGATAGCTCTTCCTCTTAACACTGGGGAAGGGTGGCTAAAGAAATAAATTACAGCAAGGGGCTATGGCAGTCGCCTTCCCATTATTGCATAGTCTCCCGTGCAGCCGCTGTGGAGGGCACAAACAGCTGCTGCAATTTCTGTACTGTTCTATGATCATCTTTGCTGAGAACATCCCTGCTATGTTTCCTGCTTTATATGCAGGATAAGAAGGACCAATCAAGGGGTTCTACCTGTAAGCTTAAGGCAGGGACCTTCCTCCAAAGGACCTGCAGAGAATGCAGTCCCATGCCCCTGGAAGCATTTCCTCAAGAAGGGGGTTGAGGTCACTGCCAGAGGAAAACAGGTGGCTGGACTGGGGTAGTGTGACCTCTAGCTGGTCCCTAGTCATGAGCCCTGGTACCACTTAGAGCCTTCTGTGCTCAGCACAGCAGGAGGTCGAGAGCTCCGCTAAGCTCTGCTACGTTGTAAATACAAATGTATAGTGCAATTTTTTTTTTTAAACAACTGCTGGATACATTAAAAAAAAAAAAACAGATCCAAGGTGAAGTAGTATCAGAGCGCGGAGTTCACAAACAGTTGTCCAAAGGGAGCGCTGAGGGAAGATGCTGTGATCACGAGCTCACTATAAACTGTTTCTGCTCTAAGAGTGGTCAGATGCTGTCACCAGCTCAAACCACTGCCTCAGGGCATCACTGAGGGTCTCAGGAAGGGCATTCACATCTCGAAGAATGATGTAAAAAGGAAATGGGAACTCTTCCATGTAAGATCGGATTTCGGGCATCTCTCCAGGTCCTTTAAATATTGGTACTTTAATGTCCAAGATAGAATCCTGTTAACAAAAGACATTTGGGAATAGGAAAAATTAATCAGATCTTTGACTAGTTCATTGGTGACCTTGCTAGTTGACAAACTTTTATTCCTACATAAGAGAAATGTCTAAAACATTTATGAAGAAGGCAGCTCCTTCTGGGACAAGGAGCAGTTCAAGAAAGAGAAGAAAGAACAAACCGCTTTCCTTGCAGCGGTGTCTCCATGCTCTACGGCGACATCCCACTCTCCTTGCTGGCCAGGAGCTACATGCGTCTTCAGACCAAGTCTGCCAGCTGCTGGGATGCTATGGGAAAGGCTGGTCTCTTTGACAAGCACCACACTTTCACACAGAGGAAAACTATACGCCAGAGGCTTTGGAGTCTGTGAACCTCTGCTCTCCTACTCACGACCTATCTTTTTCAGTATTGTGCAGGATGCTCTGCACTATGTGAGGCTGAATGAAGGAAAGTGCGCAAAGCACCAGCCCCCGGATGACAGAGCCTCAGCCATATGTTAGAGCAAGTTCAAGGGCCCCTTTATCTGCAGAATCACGGCTTTCGGCGAGCACTCACCCGTGAATTGGGATTATCCAACACAACAAAAATGACGAAGATGTTGGCATTCTGGGCAGCCTGGACTGCCGCCAGGACTCTATCTTTGCCTTCGAGGAAAAGGCCTCGTCCATCAGAAACTATGAGGAGTAGTTGTGCAATCTCTGCAGAAGCCGCAATTGGAGGAGGAAGGGAAAGGGAAGCCCATTAAACAACTGAAAACCATCTGCGGGCCCACTAAGCAAACAGATACCTGGAACTGCCACATTCTGCACACACGCGAGAGGCCTAGATTCAGACAAGTTAGACACTCAGCTGACCGGTACTGCAGACTCTTCTATTAGTGCTCCAGGGAGGGTCAAATTTACATCAACTTCAACTGAGAAGCAAATGATTTCTTTTTTTAAAAATAGGGTTTCTCAGGCTGGGCGGTGGTGGCACACGCCTTTAATCCCAGCACTCGGGAGGCAGAGGCAGGCTGTGAGTTCGAGACCAGCCTGGTCTACAAGAGCTAGTTCCAGGACAGGCTCCAAAACCACAGAGAAACCCTGTCTCGAAAAACCAAAAAAAAAAAAAAAAGAAGATAGGGTTTCTCTGTGTAGTCCTCCTGGCTGTACTAGAACTCACTCTGTAGATCAGGCTGGCCTCGAACTCACAAAGATCCACTTGCCTCTGAATCTCTGGGATTAAAGGCATGTGCCACCACTGCTTGGCTAAATAATTCTCATTGAGTCCATTTGTTTTTTTCCTATAGAGAATGATTATATATATATATATATATATATATAAAAGGTGATGGGGGCTGGGGGTTGGAGGGACTCAGGAGATGGCTCAGTTGGTAAAATGATAAATGATGTTATGCAAGCATGGACCTGACTTAGGGTTCCCAGCACCCACATCAAAGTCAGGCGTGACAATGAACGCCTGTAATCCCAATCCTGGAGCGAAAGAGACCGGAGGAAGCCTGGGGTCTGATGGGGTCTCACTGGGAATTCCGGGTTCAGTGAAAGACCCTGTCTCAAATAAATAAACAAACAAACAAACGGACAAACAGCATGATCAAGGAAGACTCCCAGTGTCAACCTTGGGCTTGTGCACACACGCACCTACACACATACACACACCCACCAATTAAAAACAAGAAAGATGGTGATGGGCAGAGAGAGGAGAGCAGTCATTTGTTAGCAGAGGGAAGATGGTGGCTCACCTGGACTGGCGTTCTGGGATAGCTTCTGGGCAGCTGCAAACATTTTGGCTGCAGACTCTAGAAACTAAACAGAAGCAGCACAGATTACTGGTACCCCCTTCCTAGCCACAGAGATCCCCGTGGCACCTGACACAGTCTGTCCTCGTACTGTGCAGCACTTCCCACCGAGCACCGGCGTGCTTTGTACAGAGACTGCCACTTGCTAGTCACTATTAGTGCCCTAAACACTCCAAAGGGAGAAAGATGACGAAAATATGAAAGCCAACAGTTTCCTTCTTTCAAGAAAAGCAAGAAAATAAAGCTGCTGAACAAAATAGAAGGCAGACTGAGAGCAAGGACAGAGGCTGTGTTTCATCTTCTTAGGAATCCCTAGCTTTGCTCGCCATCATTTTATCTTAATGGAGAGAGCATGGGCAGCACTGGGCAAGAACTCAACTGTGCTAATGTCAATGATCTTTGAGGACCGAGGAAAAGGAACCATATCCTGGCTAAAGAATGCCAAGGCAACAGATTGAGGTTGCCAAACTACCTGTTCTAATTCCAGAAGGCAGATACGGGTTTCTAAAAATTGGTGTCTCTTAACATCAGCTTTAGATTAAAAAAAAAAAGTATGAGTGCTCTATCTTCTATCTGCATTTACACCACTATCAGATCCCACTATAGATGGTTGTGAGCCAACACGTAGTTGCTGGGAACTGAACCAAGGACCTCTAACCAGTCCTTCTAACTGCTGAGCCATCTCTCCATGCCCCAGCTTTAGAATTCATGCAAACAAATACTGACTTCATGAGAATACCTGAGCAATCTTAGTCTTCCTCTGTTGGAATTTGCAGAGCCGCAGAATCTGAGACCCAGAAGAATCACCGAACTGCTCGTGGAATGGGTGCAACAGCTTTACTGACTCTCCAAAACTGGAAAAGAAAACCAGATACAAAATGACTTTTCCCCAGTCATGTGATCAAATCAATAAAGGCTAGAAACAGGATTTCCCCACTGGGATTAAAAGGCAATGTTAGATCCAGGCGGTGGCGGCACATATCTTTAATCCCAGCACTCGGGAAGCAGAGGCAGAGTTTGAGGGCAGCCTAGTTTACAAAGTGAGTTCAAGGACAGCCAGGACAAGAAACCCTTTCTCAAAGACGGCTCAGTGGTTAAGCAAAGAGGTTAAAGAGCACCTCTTTCAGGAGACCCAGGTTTGGCCCCGCCATCACAAATGCATATAAATCCAGTTCAGGGAATCCAGCGCCTCTCCTGGCTTCCAAGGCTATTGCATGCATATTTGATGCACAGCCATACAAAAAGGCAAACACCAATACACATATAATTTAAAAAGGCTTTAAAAGGCAACATTACCTGCACACAGCAATCTGACCCACTTCCAGGAGGGTTAGCGCATTACCAATCACAGCCAGAGACTCAAACGCAAGCTATGAAGAAGAAGAGAGAGTTGAAGGCATCAAACCAGTTTGCTTTAAGATGTCACAAAACATTATTTTTTTTTGTATGGCAAACAGTGAACAACACTCCCAAAATGGCATACACCCCCCCCCCAGGCTGGAGTGCCCCCCCAGACTCTCCTCTGTATTGTAGATGCTTCAACTCCAATGCATCACACTGATAGGAATGGTTTGCTTGCTATACTATTTCATAAATGCAACTTTTCTTTCTTTCCACAGCAGAGACTACATAAAATCTTCCCTGCCCCCCCCCAGACACGGTTGCTTTGTATAGCTTTGGAGCCTGTCCTGGAACTTGCTCTGTGACTTCAAGCCAGAGGCCTTGAACTTGCCTCTGCCTCCCAAGTGTTGAGAGCTGGGATTAAAGGTGTGCATTATCACTGCCAGGTTCATAAAATCTTTCATATGTAAGTAAACTTAAAACAGCTTAAATTCATTCTCATGTATATAGTCTAACTATAGAACTGAGCTGGAAATGTTATCACCAGGGTCTTTCGGCTGAGTCCTGCCCTGCTCTGTAGAGGGTCTTTTTCTGTGTGTCTGCCCAGGGAACACCGTCCCTCAACTGCTGGTTTTGTATGTGATGCCTGAGATTTCTCTGCTGCCATCTGTTGCCCCTGAGATTTTTCCTGCCTCTTAATTCTTTAACTGGCAGAGAAAATGAGCCCTGCCAAGCCCCTGGAGTGTGACGCCACACCTCGGGACGCTGCGGAAGAGTGGGTTCTGAAGACGGAACTGAAAAGGGAGGCATCTTGTATTTTTCGAAGTCATCTGAAGACCCTCAAAATTTCCTATTTACATTTCTTCCTTTCCACCTGAATGGGAGGGGGAAAATTGTGCTTCACTGCTCCAAGACCCTATGCAGTTTAAAGCTAGGCCCAAAGAAGCTCTAAGTATCAAGTCAGCCAGATAAACTAAAATCCCTTGAAACAAAATGGTTTATATTTTGGAAATAATATTCCTGCCTATATAAAGAAAGTAAAAGTCTAGCTAGCTCGCCATGAAATAAAGCATAAGAAAATTTTTATTTATTTAAAAATGGTTACAAAAGCTGGGAGGTGGAAGTGGTGCACGACTTTAATCATCATCATTGGGGGCGGGGGCACAGGCAGGTGAATATCTGGGTTTTAGGCTAACCTGGTCTACAAAACTAGTTCTAGGACAGCCAGAGCTGTTACACAAAGAAACCCTATCTCAAAAATGGGGAGGGGCACTCATAATTGCTTGGAGGAAATGCTTTAAGGCTGCCAATTTGTGGGTTCTAAATTTCAGGTGTGAGTAAGTTAAAAAGAATAGTCTTGCCGGGCGGTGGTGGCGCACGCCTTTAATCCCAGCACCCGGGAGGCAGAGGCAGGCGGATCTCTGTGAGTTCGAGGCCAGCCTGGTCTACAAGAACTAGTTCCAGGACAGGCTCCAAAGCTACAGAGAAACCCTGTCTCGAAAAACAAAAAAAAAAAAAAAACAAAAAAAAAAAAAAAGAATAGTCTTCTTGGGCACCCACTGAGCACTTCTGTGTCTTCACTGCACTCCCTCCTGCACTCCCATGCAGCTCAGGTGTGAGAGCACACGATGGCCACACTTCCACATCAGTGCCCACCAATGCCTCTCTTCTTAGACTGTGGGAGGTAGAAGAGCTAAGGATGGCTAACCCTCTTCCTTCTTTGGATACTGCCCATTTTAACATTTAATAGCTCGTTGTCTTCATCTGCAGCAAATGCAAAGAGATTTCAAATTCAAAACACTCAATTACAAAGTTTTATACACAGACAGACAGAACTTTAAAAAGACATGACAGATGATAAACTGGCCAATATAGCTAATTAGCTTTTGTAAATGAAACGGTTAAGGCTTGCATTCCTCTGATCAAGTGTCTGTCTTTAATCAAGTCTGTAAGTAGTCTACAGATAAAGGACAAGGAAATGAATGGAGGGAACACAGACTTAGTTTTAAAAACAAACCCTCCTTCATTTCTTTACTTTTCAATTTCTGGGTCAGAATTATCTTAAAAAATTCTTTTATCTTCTATATTCCTAAGTCAACCAACACAGAGCCTAGATATAAAGCCCACACAGAACTGTGAGAAAACTAAAAAGCAAAAATGAGAAATCTTATCACCACCCACATGAACGACAGCACAGTTTTACAACAAATTAGTTAAAAATGCATTACACTGAGTACTTTTAAATACACATTTAATCTTTATCACTGAGGTAGGGACTGTTATAATCCTCAATTTTTTCCAGAAAGTATAAAACTGATAAGCTGTCCCAAGTTATGGTGAGGTGGGATGGGGACCAGACTCAGAGGGTGTGGGGTAACATCCTATCGGCCACATATTTCTGCACTGTACTGACAGGCTCTCAAGCCACAAGAGCAGCCGAGGTGCTAAAAGCACTTTCAGACTGGCTGTCTCCTGAGGTCAGGATATGCTGATGTTGTCCTGCTCCTTCTTTGTAATTATGGGGTCAGACTGGAAAAGAGGGGTTAATTCCAAGCTAGTGACAGAGCTGCGGACATGACTTTAGGCCTGCTACCCTGAAAGCAAAATGCTAATAAACTTCCCCCTCAGTTTCCCTTGGGAGATGAAAGCTGTTTTGAGAATAAACGCGGGCGATCTTCAGGATTTAAATAAACCCTGGGACGCCCTTCTGATACTGCTGTGTAAACTGTGTCTCAATTATTCCCTTGATAATTTATGTTGGGGCTGGACCCCGAAAAGAGGGTACTTACTAAGATTTTCTAGGAAAGCACCCATATTTTAGGTTAGTTGTTGGCTTATGCTAGATAATATAACATCACTGTAAAAAAACCCCCAAACAAAAAAACATCCCCTAGAAACCAGACAATGGTTTCAGAAACCATGTGATATGCAATCAAAACAGTTTAATAAAACAGTTTAATTTTTGCATTTTATAGAAAATAAACACTGTTCAGTATAAAAAACAGTAAGGATCAAAATATTTGTGCCATCATGGAATTGCCCCTCAGGCCTTAAAAGCACACACCATCCTACACTCAGTCACCACATCCTCTCTGCCTACTCTCCAGATACATTGGACAGCCTGGGCAGCATGGTTTGGATTTCACTCTCCTTCTCACCTGCTTAGTGTGGTTGTCTACCATGCTGGAAGAATCATCAATAGCCAAACAAATCTGATACTGCCGTTTGCTGGGCTTGGTCCTTCGAAGCCAGATCCTGTCTTTCCGAAACTGACTGGCAATGTACGGAATGATCTTCCGCATGTTCAGCCGCTTGCCCGTGCGATAGTCCCCCCTGTTACAGGAAAGATGAACACAGTCCCATGCCTCAGATTTAAGACAAAAATCACGTTAGTAATAACTTAAAACTAGAGTGTCAAGTAACTAGTCCTCGGGCAAAGGTGCTACCATTCACTGAAGACTGCAGGCTAGTCTTCCGACCGCCAGCTAGAGCCCTGGTCCAAGATCTGACTGCAGTAACTAAGTTTTTCCAGAAAAGCTAAGACACATTTTATAACATTAGAAAATATAATTTTCTGTATTTCAAATCAAAGTCCTATCTATATACTTCTCTTTCCTGTCTAGACCACGACTTTGACCACATCTTTGCGGCCCTAGTCCTGGCTGAGTCACACCACACCAGCACAGGGAACAGCACTGCATCTAAGGCTGTTCCCACACAGCAGTAATATAACTGCCTTCCTGCATATACTTCTTCCCCACAGAAGAGCACACACACAGGGTTACTACGTGCAGCTGACAGGGGACAGTAGCAGTATCGAACACCATATTGGTGCCCAGATAGCAGAAGTGGCAGTGTTATAAATGGTCAGTCCTGAGCAACTGAACTGGTTGACACTGACCTCTAAGGGCCTTAAGAGGGAAAGACTTACCTCAGCTTGGCTGCTTGTGTGGGCTCTAACAGCAGACGAAGCTGCTCGCACAGCTGTTGTGATAGAGATGCAGTTAAGACTAGGTAACTCTGCCACATCTCAGCTGCAGCCTTCTCCTAGGACAGCAAAACAGAATTATTATTAGACTGTTGAAGCAGAAAAGAACTTGCATGAACTTTTTTGGCAAAAGCACTTTAAAGCCTTTCTCAGCAAGCAGCAATTCAACTAACTAAATAAAAATGTTCCCTTGCCCCCAAACCGATAACCTACAGTTCCAAGAAAAAGGATGCAATAGGCCAGTTAATGGGAACTCACAAACAAATCAACACTTTCCTCCTGTCACCTGAAGAACAGGACCTGCACGCCCTGCACAGTGGCATGTGTGAATGAGGAACTCTGGGTGAGGCTGATGCAGCCACGCTGAGCTCTCTCACCAGTTTTCAGAGGGAAAGCGACAACAAATACCAATCCCCCCAGCAGCACCGATCCACGGACACACCGGCAGAACACATGATATACACGGGTAGGACGAAAGATGATATACACAGAAAAGAGGTTTGCACACGCACCTCTATATTTAGAGGTTAAACCATTAAATAAAAGACACTTCATAGCAGCAAAGATCGAGAAGATCTGCAAGACCACAAGCATGACCTAGCTTCCTTTACAAAGCCAGGAACGCAAGTTAAAGGAACCAAATACATATGTCTGCTTTAATGAGACTATAGATCTAGTGGCAAAGCAGGCACAAACAGTGGATACACAGGCTTAAATTAGATTCTGACTATACTTTCTACTGGTCTCTCCCTTTTACAATGTAACTGGAGTCAAGAACCTACTGAGGCCGGGCAGTAGTGGCGCACGCCTTTAATCCCAGCACTTGGGAGGCAGAGGCAGGCAGATCTCTGTGAGTTCGAGACCAGCCTGGTCTACAAGAGCTAGTTCCAGGACAGGCTCCAAAACCACAGAGAAAGAAACCCTGTCTCGAAAAACCAAAAAAACCCCAAAAAACAAACAAAAAAAAACAACAAAGAAAAAAAAGAACCTACTAAGTTGTATTTTAAAAACTCAGGCAAATGATTTTGTGGAAAGAAAGCTCTGACTTACCTCTTCTGCATCCCCATAGTCATGAGCCTGCCAGGTCTCCAGCTGTCGCTCCATCTCCTGTCTCAGCTCACTGACATCTTTTAAAAGGGGCTAAGAAGGAAAAGCTACTGGTAAGTGGTGGCCCAGGCTGTAATCAACATCTTATCACTGTCTGTCTTTCTACGGTGTGACCTTGTTGCAGGTATGTCTGAACTCACAACTTAGGCAAATTTAAGGGGGCAATCAAATGATTCCACTTCCTGTTTGCAAGACCACATGGATGAGTGAAACTTTCATCATTTAAAATACAGCCTAGTCAAACAAAACAAACCGAGACTTCTTATGTGTACACAGACGCACATCACATGTACATGTGGAGACCAGATGACATCAGGGTTTTTCTTCAGATTACTATGGGGAAGGATCAGCTACAAGGCTCCTCATGCGGATGGAGAGATGGTTAAGTTAGTTAAACACATGTCTTGCAGGCATGACCTGGATTCTAGCCTCAGAACCCATGCAAAAAGAAGCCAGGCACGCTGATACATAATATCAACCCTAGGAGGTAGAGATAGATGAATCCCTGGAGCTGGCTGCTTAGCCTCCTGAGCCTATTTGAAAAATTCCAGGCCAGTCAGAGACACCAATTTCAAAAAGGGAAAAGTGGACAGCGATGAAGGAGGACACCCGAGCTTGTCCTCTGGCTCCCACTGACCACCTCTGCACCTTCCTATACAGAAAGTAAAGTTACTGTTACACAATGTCATGGGTTGTTAGCTGTCCTCATGGCTCCTAATACTGCCACCCTAACAGCCAATGCTAAAAACCAGCGCCACACACTGGATGAGTCTGGAATGACTTCATAGTTTAACAAAGGATGTATGTATTTACTAAAAGATTGCTGTCACATCAAAAGTCCTCTTAACAGTTTTGATAAGAATTGATATTCCAAACAAAGGGCTATTCCATAGAAGTTCTAAGTAACTTAAACTAAAAATTAACAGAGTTGTGAGTTCAGTACTTGGAAAACTGGATCCACAAGGAACTGACGAAGTGTATGAATGGTTGAGTCCCGGCTTCTTTCTGGTTTCTCTGTCTCCTGGTGAGATGTGCTTGTTCTTGGGTCTTGGTCTTCTTTCGTTTTAACTGTCTGAGTGTCCATATCCATCTCATGAGAGTCTGTATTCATAGAAAGATATAGTTTCATTTATCACGTTATTTAGGTAAGACTGCTCTTTCACGACTGCCTGCCCTCACTCAACAATTTCAACCTATCTCTGCTCCGTGTTGATTGCTTACGCCCTGTAGTCTCTGTTGTCACAGCCAACAGGAACGAGGCAGAAGAAAAACCCTTAAATCTGCTACATCCTTTAGGATTTTTATTTATTATACTGGTGGAAGCTATTTATTTTTAAAGAGTGTGCACAGCCAGCACATGACCTGTGTATGTGGTGGTGCAGGCCTGTATTGTCAGCACTGGAATACCCAGGAAGACTGTGAGTGCTAGGCCAGCCTGGCTATATCATGGAATCCTATTTCAAAGGCCAAAATAGCAAACTGCCTTGTAACAGAATTTGGTCAGCCATGAAATCTTTTCATATACATTTCCTCATTTTATTTCTTTAATATTTTTCCTTCCTCTATGCTTGTACCTTTTTTTTTTTTTTTTTTTTTTTTGGGTTTTTCGAGACAGGGTTTCTCTGTGGTTTTGGAGCCTGTCCTGGAACTAGCTCTTGTAGACCAGGCTGGTCTCGAACTCACAGAGATCCACCTGCCTCTGCCTCCCGAGTGCTGGGATTAAAGGCGGGCGTCACCATCGCCCGGCTTTTTTTTTTTTTTTTTGGTTGCTTGTACCTTAATGTAATTAAAAAACAATCTCTATAATTAATGATCAAGAACATTTTATGCAACTTCAGTAGACAGACTTCTACTGTTTTTCCATATATGTTTAAAAAAAACACACATGAATTTCTCAGAAATTCTGTTTCACCTGATTATGGATATTCTGCAAGACCATCTTTTGTATCTCAAATAGATTATGATAGGCGAATTATTTTCACCAAAATCAGAGATTAGAATAGGAAAGAACAAAGAGCAGATTTCACTACAGTGCAAGAACTAGACAGCCTTGGGGCTTTCCAGTCTCCTCCCTCCTCAGGGCTCACCAGAGGCCGCAGCAGGGTCTGACTTCACTGCCTCTGGCTTCAGCTGCTCTGTGTCCTCTGCTCTGAGCAGCTCCTCTTCTATATCCATGAGGATATCTTCTGCTTCCTCCTCCTCCTGATCCTGTCTAGCGTCCTTTGTCGTCTGCTGCTGTTCAGTACTGGCCACATCTGCCAACAATGCACGGAGGGAGAAAACTTACTTTATTTGCAGAGTAAACAATGCTGAATGGATTGCAGTCTGTCACTTCTGGCTTTCAAGTTCTACTAACACTGGTTCTGCCACTGACCAACCATGGGACCCAGACACTTTTTTGGGCCTGAACAGCTCCCACTGTCCTACTGATGTAACTGCCCATTGTCTACCTCCTAGAGAAGATACAGAAATAGTATGCATACATACACATAACAAGAGAAACAGGCATTTATCTGGGTTTTTACTGATGTAAACAGAAAACAGTGTGGCGTGTGAGCACATGACTTTGGAGCAGCTACTGGAAACTTGTAAGTAGACAAATATAAAACAGGGCACAGAAAGAATCTCAGCATTTTAATCTTGGACAAGTTCAATTTGAAAACCTCATGGCTCCCAGAGATTTGAGAAATTCTATAACCAACAATTCCAATGTCTCTGACATAGAGCAAAAGCTGAGTATATTCTTCCCAAGACTATGACTAGACTAGGCTTGATTCAGTCTCTGTCTTTCTCTCCTACAACAAAGGATTTCACATAGCACAGGCTGGCCACAAGTCTGCTATGTAGCCAAGGATGTCCTTGAACTTGTAATGCTTTGAAGTGATGGGGAAGTAGTCAGCCCACTTAGCTTTATGTAGTGCTGGGAATCAAATCCAGGGTTTTGGGCACATTAGGGAAGCACTCTTACCAACTGAGTTAACAACCAGAGCTCGGGTCCCATTCACTACTCATTGCCCATCACTTCAAGTCATCCGATGTTTATACACTGGATCCCCACTGGATCTATGTAGAGCCCCAAAGTGGAGTCTTGCCTTATGAGAGGCTATGAGACACTGCCTACAGTGAGGAATAAACAAGCCCAGGCTCCAGGCTGCGGAAGGATCTGGACCAACCATATATACAGTGATCAACTTTCTCTTTTGTTGTTCCAAATACAATAAGAGACAAGAAGCATTATAATCATTTCTGTTCACTTCACAAGAGAGGAGTGAAAGACAGGAACTGGGGTGACTGGCCACTGACTTTCTCCTTCCAGTTTCTATTATAGCTGGTCACCGTTCAAGGACATTCAAGAATGTTCAATGCAAAGAAATCAAAGTCAGCACCAGGATTATAGCATGCGGCCAGCTGTCTGTGAGGACAGGGGGTACCCCAGGCTATGGTTATTTTAGTACCAGAAACAAGTTGTATTTCTGCCTTACACAAATATTGTACTGAGAGAAAACAGTTTAAAAAGTCTTTCCCCCTTTTCTACTTTGCCTGGCATGTACAGTCAGCCATACTGTGTAATGTCAGAGATCGCTTTGTGAGCAAAAGCAGAGTATTCCCAGCACCATACCGTAAGTCTGTGCGTCGTATGCATCGCTGCCTTGCTTAATATGTTCAAACGTGTCTGAATCTTCCACCTGAGCCTGGGGCTGGGCCAGGCCCTGCTCAGGGTTCCTGTCTGTATCCACAGTCCTCAGCCTCTTATGCACATGCTCACTGTGGTCACCCATGGAGCGTTCATTGTCAGCCTGCCCAGGTTTCCTCTTAAAACTCTGCAGGATTAATGAGATCATCAGAACCTTGTCTGCAATGGCAAAACCTCAAAACAACCAATACTCATCCCCAGGGAGGAGGTTAATCAGGGATAGCCACACAACAGTGAATTCAATACACCTCACTAAAGTTTTGTGTTTTGGCTCCCCTCCACCCACTCTGAAGCTCAGACTGGCCTTGGATTTGCTATGCAGCTAAGATAACCTTTAAACTCCTGATTCCCTTGCTTCTGCCTCCCAAATGCTGGATATAAGGTATATACCACCATGACTGGATCTATGATATAACTAACAAAGCTAAGAAAGCAAAGAAACATCCACACGTATCATGTGTACAAGTGAAACTGGTAGCACTGACTCTATGTGAAAGGTCCCCTCGGTGGTTTAGGGACAGAACAGCATACAGGCTTTTAGGAGACTGTTGGTTTGCTTTTTGAGTATAGTAATCTCATGGGCATGAATATATTTTAAAGACTGTTAAGTCTGAAAAACCATGGGCAATGTCAAGAGTAAGCCTAGTTTGTTGGTGCTGTACACAGCTCTTGAGTCTAGAGCAGGAGCAGCGGCCACTGGAAAAACCTGGTCGGGGTCTTCTCTCTAAGACTGCCAATTATTAGGTCTGGTAAACGAGCCAAGGCTAGAAATGTGGTCGTATGTTGTTGGTTGTTCAACAGTCAGTATGTGTGTTCATGTGTATGCAGAGCTCATGGAGGTCAGAACTGGAGTTACAGACAGCTGTCAACTGCCATGTTACGTAGGTGCTGGGACAGAACCTGGGTCCTCTAGTAAATGCTCAATTGCTAAGATATTTCTCTAGCCCCAACATTTTTTTTATTAAAAAAAAAAAATTTCCCGCTTCCTCCCCGCCTCCCATTTCCCTCCCCCCCTCCCCCCCTCTTCTTCTCCTCCCTCTCCAGTCCCAAGAGCAGTCAGGGTTCCCTGCCCTGTGGAAAGTCCAAGGTCCTCCCCCCTCCATCCAGATCTAGGAAGGTGAACATCCAAACTGTCTAGGCTCCCACAAAGCCAGAACATGAAGTAGGATCAAAACCCCGTGCCATTCTCCTTGGCTTTAAACCTCTTCACTTTTCTTACCTGCCTTCCATCTAAATTTAACCAAAGAATGATAGAAACCTGTGTATTTTTGTTGGTCTGTCGCTGGGAGGCCAAACGTGCAATCAAGTTGGATTCATGTCCTTCTGCCTGCTTTGCATCTGCAGCTCCAGTCCCATGTTCCTAAGAAACACAAATCAGAAAAGGAGGAGGGGGAGAAGCTATTAAAGCAATGGCTGCCATGTTGCAATAGATCCAGCTTTTCTCAGTGCCCACTAGTCTCAGGGGGTAACTCCCCTGTGTGCCTTCTTGATGCAGAATTCCACCCCTAACAGAAGCCCTGCTTGTGGATAGCAACACAAAACTGAAATAAATCCAGGGCCCTGGCTTTGCTGATTGTTCCTTGTCTATAGGAGCGTAAGGTCTTATTCCAAAGGCCAGACAGACCAGGCTCAATCATCAACCAGTTATATACCCAGGGGCTGTCACTGAATTTTACCAAGGCTTATTTTCCTCAAAGATGGAGAAAACAGAACAATAGCATCTATTTCTTTGAGCTCTGACTGATGAACATGTTCAGCACCTAATGAGTGCTCAATGAATAGTGGTGGAATGATGAATACTGCTGCTGCTGGTGAGGGGCTGGGCCTGAAGCAGCGAAGGAGCAATTCAGTGATATTCCTTCTTCCCACAGCACCAGCACCAGCCATCTGAGGTGCTGCCCTTAGAACATATTACCACTAGGCCAAGACGGAATAGTTTCCTTATAAAACCAGAACATTTAGAAGCCTACTGAACAACAGGGGAAACTCAAAATACCATTAGATGCACAGGGTTCTACGTGAAGTCCAAATTTGACCTTTCTCTTCTTGGGGAGTTTTTTGAAAAGTAACACAAAACTAAAGCATCCGCAGAACTGTAAGTCTAGTGACCATTTTAAAGTAAGCACATCGCTCAAACACAGTCTGCAGCACACATTCTTGTGTGTGTCCTGAGAAGAATACACGAAAAGGCCAGAATGGGAGACGATTCTTTAGACATCAACAATAACAAAAGACAACAGAAACCATATACATCAACCTGCCGAAGAGAACATGGTTTCAGACAGACCGACACTGGGGACGGGGTCTCACCTCTTTGCCCTGTTCCTTCTCTGGTGCAGCCCCCGCTAGCTCCACAGCCTCTACACTCTGCACACTGTCCACACTAGTCTGTCCGCAGGAGGCGTGCTCCTTTCTCTCTGTGGCCTCTGGGACTTCCTCTTCACCACCAGACTTCTCCCCTTCCTCTTCCTCCTTCTGCAGAGGAAAAACACATAAGCTCTGGGGATGGCCTACCAGGAAGCAGATGCCCTACTCCTTGCTAAACAGCAGGGGAGATGCTGTATGGAGCAGACTCTGTAGTAATGAAGAAATAGCTTACAAGATTCTGCTGGAAATGACATGTCTCTTCTACTACTTTTAATACAAGAAAAGTTCCATATCCCACAGTACCTGGGGCTGGAGACCTTGGTCAGCAGGGTTGGCACCGTTTTCTTCACCTCTATCAGTGGCAGCCCTGTCCTCCTCCTCTGCCTTCTCCTCCTCAGAGTGCTCTTCTGCATGGCTAGCTGTATCTCTGTCGTGCTCAGCAGCTCCTGTATCCATACTCTCCTCACCTTCTCCAGGGCCTTCCTCAGGTTCTTGTGGACTGTCACCTTCATTCCCATCGGCCTCGGGCTCTTCAGTTTCATGGTTTGTTTCTTCCATATCTTCTGCTTTTTCTTTGATATCCAAAGGATTCTCTTCTGACAGAAACAACAATTTTTAAAACTCATGATTTCTAAACGTGGGAGGTAGTTAGATAAAAGAGAACACTGCCCACATTTCAGATGTGTTGGGTTCAGTTCCCAGCACCCACATGATGACTCACAACTGTCTATAACTGTAGCCTCATGGGATGCAATGCCATCTTCTGGTGTGCAGACATGCATGTGGACAAAAATACTAGTATACACAAAATACACATATAAAAATGTTTTCGTCTTATTTTTTAAGCCAAGCATTGGCAAGCTATAGCCCACAGGACAAATAGTTCCCTATATTTCTGTCTGTGACGTTTTCTGGGAACACAGCCAAATACATTCTATTTATGTGTTTGCGTTATTGTTCAAGGCCTAGGGATGTGTTTATCCCATTTATTGTTCATTGCCTACAACAGTTGCTACTCTGTAACAGAGCTAAGTATCTGCAAGAGAGAACTATGGACAACAAAGCTTAAAGTATTATTTGAGGAGGGACTGGAGAAATGGCTCCCAGAGAATGGAGGTAAGTTTCCAGCACCTACGAGTAGTTCACCACCTTTTTAACTGCAGTTCCAGATGTCCAATGTCTTCTGGCACCAGGCACCCACGTGGTACAGGGATGTAAGCAGGCAAATACACATGGGTGTGGAGCTTAACTTAGCTTCTCATGCTAGCAGAGCAAGCATTTCCCTGAGGTCCCAAATTTTACTTATAAGTGTTTCCCTATATTTTAGATACTTCAGAAAGCTATTAGCCAGTAACTGTCTAACACAACTGTCTTTTGGTTCATATACACAGGTCTAAAAGATTCTAAATAAAATGGGTATTTTAAGAAGGATAACATACTATACCCTTAGTAGTTTTAATCATAATTTTATGTGTGCTTGGTTGTTGGCACTTGGGATTAAAGCCTGATTCCAAGCTGGGTGGCGGCGGTGCACGCCTTCAATTCCAGCATTTAGGAGACAGAGGCAGGCGAACCTCAGTGATTTTTGAGACCAGCCTGGTATACAACACAAGTTCCAGTACACCCAGGACTGTTACAGAGAAAGCCGTCCTGAAAAACCAAAATAAAGTCAAATTCCAAATTAAGATTTTTATATAAATGGTCTTAATCATTCTTTGTAACATTTTTTGTCTCAACATATCTAAAAATTATAAAACTTAGCTTTCCTAGGTACGTAACTCAGTTAAATCAGGGAAACTACTTAGCGTCCTTCTGTGAGGGATCAGCACGAATGAGTTCCCACCTGTTACCCTTAGCGGAATCCCTACGCCTGAATTGGTTAGCAGAAGCTCCAGGTTACTGCCACAGTATGTGAGACTTTCCTAGGCTTATTCTTATTCGCTCTCATTCTCCATTATCACGACTTCCTATTTTAAGATGGAGACATCGAAGCCAGTAGCTGAAACCCTCATTCCTCTAGAAGAGCTGCACAAAAGGCCTGGTAGACTCAACCTGCACAGTGTACACACTGACCCACGAGATGGCGCAGTGGTGGCTCTGAAGAAAGAGGAGTAGCGAGAAAACACCATCGGTCAATGCAATTCAAACGGTAGGAGGGGAAGGGGCAACCGAAGAGAAAGAGGTGTGCTGGTCTATGTATGATAGGTTTACTCAAATTGGAATGGAGCTAGCAAAACAGCATTTCTGACCCTGTCACGCCACTGGCCAAAAAGGAATCAGTGCTGCCCAGTGCCACAGACTTCTAGCTATGGGCGCCCTGGAAGACATACCTTCTGCTTCCTCACTGTCTGTGTCCTCCCCACCAGTTTTGTCCTCACTGTCAAGTTTCAAGTCATCCGGAAGGTCTAGGGCCTCAGGTTCTGGCAACTTGTCCTGCTTGCCATGGTAGGGGTCCACCTCATTCTCATCATATTCCCTCTTTGAGACAGCAGAAAGAGAACAGGGAGAGCAAAAATTCTTTACAAAACCAAAGACCACGATTTCTTTCTTAATTACTAGCACACTTTAGTCATTTAATAGTATTTTTCAGTCTTTCATGTTAGAACTTCAAATTTCATCTTCTATATAGACTCTGTTATATTAAAACCCAAAACTTAACATTAGCAAAAACCAACAGTAAAGATACATTCACAAGGCCGAGCGGTGCTGGTACACACCTTTAATCCCAGGACTTGGGAGGCAGAGGCAGGTGGATTTCTGTGAGTTCGAGGCCAGCCTCGTCTGCAACACCCAAGGCTACATTGAGACACCCTGTCTCGAAAACAAACAAACAAGATACATTTACAAAATGCTGCAACCTTCCTCCCCAACTATGCAGCCCAAGATGGATGGGAACTCAAAGTCCTCCTGCCTCAGCCTCAGGAACACTAAGATTACAAGAGTGCATGCTACCATGCTTGCCTCTGATGCATACTCTTCCATGAAGCATGCAAAAAGGAAGCAATGAATAGGAAGGAAAAAAAATGTTGTAAGACATGCAAAGAACTGCAGTCTTGAGTCAGGAGACTGAAACACTTCTAAATGTTCACTACCTCATCAATCTGCTCATTAATTTTCTCTTGGCCTTCTTCAATGTCTTCAGGTTCTGATTCTTCTTTCTCATCTTGATGTTTTTTATGTTTGTTCAAATTCCCAGCATCCAAGTTATCATCTTTAGCAACAAGCTCAGAATCTTCCTAAATGAAAAAAGAAAACTGTCATACATCCAAGAAACTGCTTCTAGACGGACTGGCCCTAAGATACAGATGACTTCTGCTGTTAGGCCCAACCCAGACATGACTGGACACTATTCACGATGGGCAGATAGCCCTCACAGCAGCAAGAATACGGTGGAGTGGGTCTGATCGACACACCATACTCTTATCCACCCACCCTGCCACTCCCAGCTAGGAGCTGGGGTGCAGCTGCACTGGGAGAACTGGCTTCCTTCCTCCACAAGAACACATGGGAGGACTAGGACAGGCTGCTATTAGCTCTCAGTGTGAACAAGAGAAGGAAAGAGATGGAAGAAAAAGAAGAGAAACAAAAGGAAAAGCAGTAGACAGCAGGGTATGGAAGGACCAGCTCCTCAGTTGCAGTCTGAACTCTGGGAGGGGGACTCTTAATTACCTCATCCATTCCTGGTCCTGTTTCTTCAGCTTTACCGTCATCATCTTCATCTTCGTCCTCATCATCTCCCCAAAGTCTCTCATCTAGTTTGTCAGCTTCCTCTCCATTGAGATTGCCCATCTGCTTATCCAGGTCTCCATCCTCACTATCAGATTTCTCATCATCCTCTTCTGAAAGGGAACATGCTAAACTTAGTTAGTCAGGTCCCTCAACCAATCCAGGTCTGTGTGTAAAAGGCAAAGATACTTCCTGGCCAAAGTGTCATTAGGATTTACCTCCTGTTTCTATAGAACACGATGGGAAGATACCAAGTATTTCTCCTGTTTCTATAGAACACGATGGGAAGATACCAAGTATTTCTCCTGTTTCTATAGAACACGATGGGAAGATACCAAGTATTTCTAACAAGTTTTGCAAATCATTTCATGTGTGAATAAAGAGTAGGAGAAGCTGCTAGGATGCCTGGTTTTGATGCTGGAGAGGACACTTTTTGTATTTATGAATAGACACTGCATTCCATGATCTTTTCTTTGAATACTTTACTGTTTGTTCAAATATTTAACTATGCATCAGATGACAAATTCCTTGCCCTCATCTTTATTCATCTGGCTTCTTTTGCTGATAGGTATATTCTTATGCTTCAATAGCAATCATTTACACATTTCTTCTACTATAAATTCGCATTCATTTCTGTAAAAACCTTTGCTTAGAATAAGACACTGTATTTCAAGTTAGAAGTCTCTGCTTTTGACAATAATCAGATCTAAGTACTAGATTATGGCACAAGCATGGCAGATGATGGTATGCTATAAAAATTATATTGTCATGTTTATAATGCTACGAGGAATACTAATAAGATGTTAAAAAACAAAAGCCAACTGCAGAACCAAGTATGGTCTACGTGTGTGCCTATATGCCACAAACAGGAAAAATACACTAGTATTAAATGGCTCATTGGTAGGCTTAACAGTGTTTATTTTGTTCTTACAGTTTAGTAACAAACATCTACCATACTTTGACTTTATTACTGTGTGTGTGTGTGAGCACTCATGAGTGTGAGTGTGTGGCGGTCAGGAAGACCACAGCTGTCAGCTTTTGTTTTCTACTTTCTGGGACAGGGTCTATTTTTCTGCTGAGTAAGGTTAGTTTGCTGCCAGCTTGTAGGGTTCTTTCCTTGTGAATGCTTCCCATCTGCCACTACGAGTGTTGGGATTACAGATATCCATGCTGGGTTTTGGGTCTGAACCCAGGGTCCAAAGGGCTTCCAAGGCAAGTGCTTTTACTCCCTGAGCCACTTCCCTTAGCTCTCTAATATTTTTATGATACTTAAGGAAAAAGTCACTAAAAATTTATCCAACAAAAAAACTCCTTAAATTCAGAGCCATGCTGTTACAGTTCATCTTGTTGTTTTTGGATTTCTCTGCAGACCACTGAGCCACTTCATCCAACAAAATCAAAGTCATGACTCACTCAAAGGAGAACCTTCAAACCTGTAGATCTCTGCCTTACAGGAGATGGTCACAGCAGGCACACACAGGTGCTCATGTGATCTGCAGTTACATGAGCCTTCAGCTCACTGCAGAATACAGCAGCCTCCTTATTGAGATTCTACAAGAAGCAGAATGAAACGATGGATCTCAGACCTTCTTCAAGCTCGCCATCATGTGTCTTCCCATCAAAGTCTTCTGACATCTCGATGGCATTATCCTCGCCCTTAGTATCAGGCTTGGAGTTAGGGTCCTCCTTGTCTTTCTCTTGTCCCTTCTGAAATGTATCTTCTACCTTCAGGAAAAAGCGTAGGAGCACTGGTCAATGCTGTGCTTCCTGTGTGCGTCAGTTCTAGACTACAAATGCCCAAGTGAAGAGTGTGAAACACTCTGCAGCAGGACAGAGAACACAGTACAGGGACTGGATGAAGAGAGCCACATGCAGTGATTTATGAAGGCTTGCTCTATATTTCTAGAGTAAAGCTTTATTTTATTGCTTTTCTGATCAGAGGAAACAGAATTTTATTTGGGCTTTTACCACAAATAAACAAAGCAAAACAACAAACCAAAACCAGTATTCCAGAGACATTTTAAAGAGTATGAACTCTTCCCAGGAGTGATGCTCTCAGTCTTCAATCACAGCTCTCTCCAGGGCAGAGTTATGGGTGGATCTTTACTGAGATTGAGGCTAGCCCAGTCTGTCTAGCAAGAGCTCCAGTCCAGAGCCGGGCGGTGGTGGCGCACGCCTTTAATCCCAGCACTCGGGAGGCAGAGGCAAGGCGGATCTCTGTGAGTTCAAGACCAGCCTGATCTACAAGAGCTAGTTCCAGGACAGCCTCCAAAACCACAGAGAAACCCTGTCTCGAAAAACCAAAAAAAAAAAAAAAAAAAAAAAAAAAAAAAAAAAGAGCTCCAGTCCAGTCAAGGCTACATAGAGAGACTTTGTCACAGAAAGAAAAGGAAAAAAAACAATCCAGCTAGGTGTGGTAGCATGCCCAGAAACTGGGAGGATTAGCCTGGCCTAACATCCAGACTAAGTACTCCCCCACAACCAGTCTTATCATCCACATCCTTTTTCTTTGCTTCTGTCACTTTGATCTCTAAAATAACAGTGTACTTGGAGATAAAAAGATGGCTCAGCAGGTAAAGAGAACTGGATGCTTTTCCAGAGGACCTGGGTTTGATTCCTAGCTCCAATATGGCAGTTCACAATTGCCCTGTAACTTGACCCAAGGGCATCTTTTGGCCCTTGGGGGCACATACATACACGAGGCAAAACCTCCAAATACACAAAGAAAAATATCTTAAAAAACATGTTGAACTTAAAAAATATTAGGTTGAAACTTAATATTTGCAATGAATTGTACTTTTCTATTAGTTTCTCATCATTTAAATCTTAAATTATTTCCATTCAGAGAAGTATCTGCCTTATGACTGTATTATATTAGAGAAATACAGAAAAACTGAAGTAAGAAAAATAATTTGGACTGATTTAACAAAAAAAAAAAAAAAAAAAAAAAAAAAGCTGCCAGGCAGTGATAGCATATGCTCTTAATCCCATCACCTGGGAGGCAGAGGTTGGTGATTTGCACTCCAGGCCAGTCAAGGCTACAAAGCAAGACCCTGCCTCAAAATAGTTGTAATTTTATCTTTGATATAAATTTATGATTTGATTTAGATTAGAATAGTGGCAAAGAGAAATAACGTCATATTCTTTTAAGTTACAGATGATGACTTAAAATGGCCAATAGTAGGGTACACATACATGAGACAGATACACTACAGAGCACCACAACAATGTCCACGCATTCAAAAAGTATTCCTGATCCCAATTTAAAAACACAAAACCCCCACAAAGTTCCCTTGTCTTATGATTATTATTTTTAAGATAGGATCTCATAGTCCAGCTTGGCCTGAAACTTACTATATGGTAAGGATGAACCTCTTAGCCCTCCTCACACATGCTAGGGTTAAGGGAATATATTGCCACACCTGGTTTTCAATGTAAAAGACAAAATATACTATTGGCCAACACTGTTTGATTTAATAATCACTTGTAATAACCATATTTTTTAGTCTTAAAATTCCTACTACTAGGACTGGTGAGTTTGCTCTCTGGGATCTACACGGTAGACATGAACTTCACAACTTATTCCGTGATCTTTTCACGTGTATGCCTTACCCTACCCCTCTACAAAATAAATAAAAAGTAATTTAAAAATTAAATAAAACCAATTGCCTTTAACGCCCCAAATACTCTGTAGAAATCATGTGCAACTCCACATTTAAAAACAATTTTCAAGGTTGTTCCTTCCAAAAGTAATAATTATAACCAGTGGCTGAGTTGCCAAGGTTCTGTGACTTTCAGGTTTATATTTCAAGATCCACCCACGTTCCAGTATCACTAGGACTACACACAGCAGTCTGGGGCTGTTGGTTTAGTAACAAGTTTACTAGACACTGTAGAGGAGTCATCTTAAGCTAGCAGTGTGAACCTACCTGTTCCTCATTTTCTATCTTGTCACTCACATCCTTCATGCCCTCACCATCTCCGATCCCACCTCCCTCGTAGTCATGGAATTGCATTGCTCCCTCTCCTGCTGAATCTTCCATCAATTCTTTGGGTAAGCAAAAGCCCTGAAGGGGAAAAAATTGAGCAAATGCTGTTACAATCCTGCTGGAAATGCAGGAGAGACCTTTGACCGTCTTTCCTTCTGGAACTGGCAGGGATCATGCCGTTTCACAGCTTGACATCGTTGATTTTAGCTTTGGAGAGGACTCTAGCACACAGTAATGTGAAGTCGCCAAGACAAAAACATGAACAAAATATATCAGGATAGTTAGGTGGTGACTTAGGAGCAAACGACTGACCCGGAGCAGATAGGAGAGGGCAGAACACATCTACTGAGGAGAAGAGACAGGCTCAGTTATGAGTAAGCAACAAAACTGATTCATGTGCAAAGAAGCTTGTCAAGAAGTACTAAAACTAATGGCTGTCGATCAGAAACTGTACGTAACAAAACACGCTATTGGTTACCCCAAAGACAAAAATGCACTAAAAACAACAAAGCTGCCAATGATCAGAGATCCAAGATGAACAATACCGACTTTGCTATAATGAAGCAGTTTTCTGTGGTCTCAAATGTTTTAATTGATTTAATTTCACCCTGTTTCTAATCTACATTAATGTTCAGTACCACGCAGAGAAGCTGTGTGAATTGGACACTTAAGCACATAATCTAACTTCTTTTTTTATTGAGCTCTACATTTTTCTCTGCTCCCCTCCCCCCAAGGTCCCCATGCTCCCAATTTACTCAGGAGATCTCGTCTTTTTCTACTTTCTACTTCCCATGTAGATTAGATCTATGTAAGTCTCTCTTAGTGCCCTCATTGTTGTCTAAGTTCTCTGGGATTGTGGTTTGTAGGCTGGCTTTGCTTTATGTTTAAAAAAATCACCTATGAGTGAGTACATATGATAATTGTCTTTCTATGTCTGGGTTACCTCACTCAAAATAATGTTTTCTAGCTCCATCCATTTGCCTGCAAAATTCAAGATGTCATTTTTTTTTTCTGCTGTGTAGTACTCCATTGTGTAAATGTACCACATTTTCCTTATCCATTCTTTGGTCGAGGGGCATTTAGGTTGTTTCCATCTTCTGGCTATGACAAACAAAGCTGCTATGAACATAGTTGAGCACATGTCCTTGTGGCATGACTGAGCATCCTTGGGATATATACCCAAAAGTGGTATTACTGGGTCTTGAGGAAGGTTGTTTCCTAATTTTCGGAGAAATTGCCACACTGACATCCAAAGGGGTTGTACCAGCTTGCATTCCCACCAGCAATGGATGAGTGTTCCCCTTTCCCCACAACCTCTCCAGCATAAGTTGTCATCAGTGTTTTTGATCTTGGCTATTCTTACAGGTATAAGATGGAATCTCAGAGTTGTTTTGATTTGCATTTCTCTGATGACTAAGGATGTTGAACATTTCCTAAAGTGTCTTTCAGCCATTTTAGATTCCTCTGTTGAGAGTTCTCTGTTTAGGTCTGTACTCCATTTTTTTTTATTGGATTATGTGATCTTTTGGTGTCCAATTTCTTGAGTTCTTCGTATATTTTGGAAATCAGACCTCTGTCTGATGTGGGGTTAGTGAAGATCTTTTCCCATTCTGTAGGCTGTTTTGTCTTGTTGACTGTGTCCTTACCTTCTGGGCGAGTTCTGTGAAGATCTGGGCAAGCACAGAGAGCAGCTTGGCAGTGCTCCGGTGAGTTGCCAGAGACAGGGTCAGGAAGAAGAGGATAAGGTCTGAGAAGCTGCAGAGCATGGGTACCAGGCGCACTAGCAAGCAGCAGGACTGGCTGAAGACCTGAGAAGGACAAATGCCCAATTACATTGCTGAAGAGACATTCCCTCCTGGAGAGATGAGATGTTCTAATTAGACAGTGGCCGTACCACAAGACTTGGGAATGTGCTGAAAGTCATCCATTATAAGTCTCACGTGTTTTAACCTCATCTCCCAGCTCAAAGACTTTTTCCTTATACACATTTATAAACATTCACTGTATGTTTTCAGCCAACCCTTTAGCTAGTTAACAACATCAACACCATCATCATTATTACTACTGTTACTACTATTATTTTTGAGACAGGATCTGACCCTGTAGTCTAGGATGTCTTGGAACTCACCAAGTAGCCCTAGTGATTCTCTTGCTTCAGCTTCCCAAGTGCTGGGATTACAAAACACAGCACACAGCATTATCATTACTGTCTCCTCCTAACATGGGTGCTGGGAACCAAACCCAGGTCCTCTGATAGAGCTGTGCACATTATTAACCACTTACACGCCTCACCTCTTCAGCCCAGCATTTTATTTTTTTAAAAAAGGATTTATCAATAAATTTTACTAACACACCAGAGTTGGCCCTAGATGTAATGACAAAGAATAACAATGACCTATAAAAAACAAGTTGCTCCTTACTGATATAGCTTATACCCAGGAGCACGTGATGGGGATGTGACAGACACAATGGGTGTTCTGGATGGCCAGCAGCTCTGCATCTGTCAGAGCAGAGGGCTAGGTGCTGGGGTCTGCTAAGAACTCTCCCCACGGAATGAGGTGAAGGCCACTTTCCTTACCTACTCTGAGGAGCATGTAGTCTGCCAAAAGCAGCTGGTTACCTTGTGCTTGGTTGTGCTGCCGTCCTCATTGTAGGACTTCAACCTCTCCAACAGCTCAGAGACAGAAGAAATTATTTTCTGGACGTGCAGAGTGCTCACACTGGCCCAGAAGTCGTCTTCTAGGAGTTTCGTTAGATGTCCTGCTTGCAGTCTCTCAAAGACTGCCTCTTCTTTCATTTCTAGCAACACAAACAGCAAAACAAACCTTTTCAAGTCTCTACTCATGAAGTCCATGTCTAGCATCTGTCTTTAGTTAGTCAAAGAAACAAACCATTAACTAAAAGTCAGATCAACTCTAAAGTTAGTTCGCACACCTTCAGACACACCGTCCTCTTCCTGTGGTCTCTTTTCAGCGGTGCTGTCTTCTGTTTTCTGCCCGCCTCTTTCTGCTAAGCTCTGGATGGTGCAGAGGACAGCCCGGATGGCAGTTTCTACTTGCTCTGCGAAGTCTTCAACAAAGCTTTCCCCCAACATATGGTTTTCTAGTAAGGAACACGGTATATAGCAAAGCTGAATCTCAAGCCAAACTCATTGAGAAATGGCTTCAAGTAAACTGCTCTACTATTGGTCGTCAAGCACGAAAAGGGCAGATTCCTTGTCTGTTAAACCTATGAAGCCATCATTTTATTTCAATGACATAAAAAAAAAAATCAAAAAAACAAAAACAAAGCACAACATAATAGTTCTGGTGGTGAGTAGAAACTCTGAGTTTCTCTAGCCTATCGGCCTTAGGCATTTCAGGCTAATTCAGGTAAAGGGAAGCAGTAATGGATGAGTAAGCCTGTGCTCCTCTCAGGTACAAACCTCCATCAGGACAGAAGACATCATCAGGAAAAATCTGGATTAATTTCCCAGCACCACAGCTCTAAGTTCTCACCTCCTTGCCTGTGTGACACGAACAGGCGTGCTTTCCAGGCAGAGAAGTCATCTATGGCCTTACTAACTTCTCCTCTTAGATACTCCAGGCTTTCCACTAGCGCCATCCGTGAGTCTGTCTGCTCAACATCTATCTCTGGAGGGATGAACAAGGACTCTAGGCTTTGCAAATGTGCTGACACTTGGGACAGGCAACTCAGCCCAGACGAACAAACTTCAAAATCTTCCCTGCAATAGAAATAGCACAGTGTTGAGAGGAAGGGTTACAACACCTACTCTCCCTCCTCTAACACATAAGCACGCTGTCTCTCAAAGGTTACAGTCAGATGTCACAAATCACCATGTAAGTTTGCTGAGTAACAGGATCATGCACACGTTTCTTCATGATTTTAGCCAAGACTGAAGTCTCTATACGCAAGAGAGATACACTTACCAAGTATGAAAGAGGGTCTCACAAGACTGCTGTCTGATTTTGTCCACACTAGTTTTCATAGTTTTAATGGTTTTCAGTAGCTCTGCCAATCTTGCAGTTGACTGTTGCCAAAGTCGATCTGGTCGCCGCATCTGGCAAGCAGATGGTAGCTGACTTGTAGGTACTGGGGATGGGTAGCTCAGATCAGAGGGAAGTAAGTTTGCTCCTGATACTGGTCCCTTGGCATCCATTCTCTCCAGGCGAGGGGCAGAAGGCTGCTCCTGCACTGGAGCATCACTGTGGCCGTCAGTCGGGTCTGCACCGGGACAGCACTGGAAGAGCCAGGAGAGCTGCTCCACCAGAATCTGGCTCTGCATGGCCAGGTGCTGCAGTCGTTCTGTCCACTGCTGCACACTGTCCTGGGGTGGGAAGGCCACAGGATAAACGGTGGGTCCAGCCAGCCTGCTGTCAATCTCCTGTACACAGCTGAGCAGGTTCCTGTGCAGGAAAATGTGGGGAAAGAACAATGGAATCTTCGGCCATGCCACCAGACTGTTTGTAAAGAGTGAATCTGTCTGTGTGCTTCTGAGAAAGCGTGCTTTCTCATGTAATTAAGAAGGGCTAGGGATGTAGTTCAGTGGGAGAGGAGCAGTTCACCAGAAGGAAACAGGATTACACAGACGGGCTGGAGGGGTCATCTAAGTATGTGAAAACAGGTAAAAATCTATTGAAATGTCTCCCCAAATTAAACATGTCCTACAGTCTTTCAGGAAAGCCATCAAAACCCATTCCATTATCAGTTGAACCTTATCTGCCAGCCACCTACCAGCCACAGCACTGCAGTGACTTCAACTCTTTCTGCCTTGCAAATGTACTACTCTTTGTTGCTAAATAAGCCCCAATGAAATGAGCAAAAAATAGAAGCTAAACTGAGTACAGTTTAGAAATATTGTCTCTAAGCCAAGAATACACTCAACAGATGCTGACGGTGGTCCTAATGTCCTCATCTTTTAATTATCTGCTTCTATTGAAGAAATCTAGAAGCCTGAGAGAGGCAGACCTAATCTCATCCCAAAGACTGGGAAGCCCTACGACCAAAAACACAACCCTGACCATCAGCTTATCCACAGTGAAGGTCCTCATTCCAGACCCAGCTCACAGAACTCTTCTTACTGTTTTTGCCGGGTCCTGAACTCGCTCCAACAGACTGCTTTTCAACCAGTCCATGCATAGTGCCTGGCATCAAATGAAGCAGTAGTGCTCAAAGAAACTCTACCGACCTCTCTGGGCTCCAATCCACTCCAGAGAGGGGAGGCAAGTCCTCTCAGCACATGAACATACCTGAGGATGATCCACTGCTCAGTCAGTGTGGTCAGGGAGCGACGCTGTCGGATGAGCAGCTTCATCAAGTGCGCTGAGAACCCTTTACACCTCTCAACATTACCCATGCCCATCTCCTGGCAGAAGGAAGAGAAAAAGCACGGTGAAGGCATTGCTGATAACCCCTGTCCTCCTCACACATGCACCAGAGGGTCCACCAGAAATTATTTCTTCCTTAAAAAAAACTACGACTTTACTTGTTTTGCCTGCATGTATGCATGTGTACATGTACATGTCTGGAGGTAAGTCTGATGTCCTGGAACTGGAGTCAGACAGTAATGAAGCACCATGTGAGTGCTGAAAACTGAACCTGGGTCCTTCCTAAGAGCAGCCAGTGCTCTTAACCACTGAGCCATCTTTCCAGTCCCTAAAAGCTATTCTGTGAAACCCAGGTGACCTTACACACACGTAGTGTGTGTGAGCAGCAGTGCATCGTGTCTTCCAGCCGTGGCCTTCAGACTAGCTTCTGATCACTGACATCCATGAGGAGGAATGAAATATAACACCAAAAACTGGGCAGATGCAGTCTGTTCTCAACTCATGAGAGTTAAGTGGTGCTCTTGGCAAATGTGGTGGAACTTACTCTAAGCTGTTCTAGGACCACACTAAATTACACTGATTTAAATTTAACCAGCTTGTTACTATCTGATGAAGATGGTGACACGGACGAATAGAGCAGATGCTTTCCCAGCCCGTGTGAGTCTACCTTGACAGGAGCTGCTAGGGCTGCAGTAAGCCTGGTGTGCCGTGCAAGAGAGCGATAAAAATACTTCTGGCACCCATCCCACAAAGATGAAATTTCTGTGAGGAGCCTAGAAAAGAAATCAAGCAACTTATTGTATTAAACTACAACTGCCCACTGAAGATCCCAAGGACTCAAGACTTGGGATCTATCTATTGGGTATAAGCCAGAGTCAACAATGAAATCAATGTGTCTAGGAGCAGGGCACTTAGCACTGGAAGCATTACTGGCAAACAAGCAGCAGCAATGTCTGTTTTCTCCAGGGAAAGCTTCATAAACTAACTTGATGATGGAAGGCATGTCTTATGCAACTGACGTGAACAGACAAAGAACTAGGGATAGACATGCACAAAATGCTAACAAGGCAGGAACAGCTTAACATGGGGCCACACAGGTGCTAGAGAATAAAATAAGCCGGAAAACATGTGTCTTGTCTAAAGGAGAGGACAACTCACTGAGTCACATGGGGACCAAAACGAGACTGCAAGCACATTTGGAAATTATCTTGAAAAGCTCTAACTCTAGGAAGCTGCTATACAACTTTCCCCTTTACAGTGCTGTTCAACTCAAATTTAAAGTCCCACAAAGACACTGAACATTAAAACACATGCAGATTGCTTAGAGACCTCTAGGTAGGTGACAACAAAGACAGCTCTGTCTCAAGGTGTTCAGTTCTCAAACTGAGTATTTTAGAACTCACACACAAGCAGAACCCATGGCTACTAAGAGATCCCCAATTGTAAATTCAAGTCAAGCGAGCAGACATCAGGGAAGCCAAGGACGCGGGGTGAGGCTGCAGGCCAGCAGCGAAGCACACTTAGCACTGCAGACCAACAGCAGGGGGCAAACACGTGAAGGAGAGGCAGAGGAAAAGGAACACTCAATGCATTAAATACTAGATCCTTTCGTAACCGTCAACTCTCCTGGAAGTTTATTGACTTCCTCAATGAACAACTTAAAAACAAACCAACCTAGAATGGGCCTCCTGAGTGCTGCTGACTATAGATAACGCGCTCTTGAGATCTAACGGGTGAAGATGAAGCAACTCTTGAGGACTTTTTGTACGGGCCCAGGCAAGGCCTTTTCGATACGACAGACCTAGGAAATCAACAGCACTCATTAAAGTAAAGTAACTCATCGAGAAAAGGCTATACCCCCACCCCAAACGCCCCTCTAGTCCAAGTAAAGTTTGTGACATGTTATTCCCAGAAACTTGTAGCCAGGGGTGACAGTCCATGCCTATGACCCAGCCCGTGGGGTAAAGGAGCCGGGAGGAGAGAAGGATCATGAGTATGAGGCCGACTTGGACTATGCGGCAATAAAGAAATGCACCAACTAAAACAGGATAAGTCCCTGTGTTTTAACACGATTCCCAAAATGACTCAGATGCTGAAAAGCACCGTTCTCTACCTGTGACAGGGGAGTAAAAACACTACCGAAAGCAGAAAATATCAGTTCTAGGTACCGCACCACAAAACCTGAAAAGGTGTGGGGACCAGTAGTTCATTGTAGCATTCTCCTATGTGTGCCTGCAACTCTTAGAACAACATTCCACAACTCTGTCTAGTACTTTATGTTTCAGGAATGTCTCCCCAAATCACCCATGTCACCACTACCCCCAGGCTGATTACAGGGGCTGGGGATAAGGCTCAGTGGGTAAGAGTATTTGCTGCTCTTCCTGATGACCTTCGTTCAGTTTCAACTGTCTATAGTTCCAGCTCCAGGGGAACAGACGCTCTTCTGGTCTCCACTAGTACCCGCACAGATCATGTGTGCACACTCACATCCTAAAACCTGAAAATAAACACGAAAGCTGGCAACTGTACTTTTCAGTGTTTCAGGAGCATCCCTTACCGATTTGTGCAAGGTGTTTAAAGAGATCCGACAAAGCGCGATGCTTCCGCATGAGAATGTGCTTGGCTTCTGACTGCTGCTTTTCTTTCTCAGCAGAGGGTTCCACACTTAAGCTCTGCAACTCACTTACAGAAGAAACCACTTCACCTATAGGGAAAACAAAATCCCAAGGCCTTATTAACGCGTGCACGCGTGCTCTGTGTCTAGGAGCTCCTGTGGCATGGGGGCTACGGTAAGGACCATTCCTCTTTCACCTGCACTCCTAACAGTTCCTAGCATTTGGCAGATGTTCAATCGTTTGAACTACACTTGTAAAAATGCACAGAAATGGGAAAATAATGTATCTCTTAAAAATAGACCAAACCAACAAACCAAAGAAAAACCAAAACAAGACAAAACAAAACAAAAAATCCCCACAAAACCTATTTTTGAGTACCAATTGTGTAGCTTATTATGCCATGAATTTTAATCGTCCAGGAGAATTTGATAATTGTATTCCATTCCTTCCTTATAGTTAGTATAAGCTAAATGCTCTTTTAATCTATACAACTTCAGAAGCACTTATCTGTAGTTCATTTCTTTATTTAGTTCTTTTGAGACAGGGTTTCTTTCTCTGTATAATAGCCCTGAACCTCACTTTGTAAACCAGGCTGGGCCTCAAACTCACAGAGATTCATTTCATTCATCTGCCTCTCGAGCGCATGGTCTATGGCATAAGTTCCAGGACAACCAAGGCTGTTACAAAGAGACACCCTGTCTCAGAGAAAAAGACTTTGCACGTGAAGAAAGAAGGATGAAATTAAGATCCTCTACATTATTATCAGGTCTCAGCCTTTGGACTTTGATTTTTAGCATACTTGTTTAAATAGTGTACAAGATGTCAAAAGAGACACAGGTCCCACATTCCCGGCCATCATGGGCAGTGTGTGTGTTGGGGGGGGGTGGGGGGTGGAGAGAGTAAGTCTCACTTTTGCCCTGGCTGTGGGCACTTACCAGTGAACTGGTCAAGGCTTTCCACTAGGTAAGGTAGGGGGCTCTTCTTCATAAACACCAGGCATATTTTCTTCATTCGCTTTGAGAGTTTCGGCAAGCGACACAGAAGCTCTCCCTCCACAGACAAAGGACCAGTGAGCTGATACCGCTCTGTAAGGGAAGTCTTTGAGACAGTACAGGTTAGTTCCCTACCAAGAAACAGAGCAACAGTCACATCCTCCCTTCTTTTAATTTCAAGACAGGATTTCTCTGTGTAGACCTGGCTGTTCTGGAACTTGCTTTGTAGAGCAGGATGGCCTCAAACTCACAGAGATCCGCCAACTTCTGCCTTCCTCCTTGTCCAGCAAACACAAAATCATCATCTCAGGAATAGATATAGCACATATATATGGATGTTTAGAAACCTGAATTATTTTTTTGTATGCGGATGACCTAGCATGTCATAAGGTTTTAACCTAACAAGATACAATGAACAGTAAGACTGTGGTCATCGTGGTACCAAACCAATGTGTTCAGGTACAAATCAAGGCAAATGGGCTGTGTATCCCTATCCTTCTGGTCCCAAGGACAGTTCACCAGGTGTTGAGGTCAATTATCAATTAAAGGGAAAACTTCATCCACTGTGGCACATTTTCATCACTAGCACCCCCAAGCCTGAAATCCATATGTTGTCACCATCAGCAAATCAAAAATTTTGATACGAGCCGGGCGGTGGTGGCGCACGCCTTTAATCCCAGCACTCGGGAGGCAGAGGCAGGCGGTTCTCTGTGAGTTCGAGACCAGCCTGGTCTACAAGAGCTAGTTCCAGGACAGGCTCCAAAACCACAGAGAAACCCTGTCTTGAAAAACCAAAAAACATTAAAAAAAAATTTGATCCAAGTGTGGCAGCAGAGAGTTGATAAATAGTCTGTAGAAATTTGCCAGCATATGGAGATATGAGCACTTGTTACTATACTTATCCAATGATTCTAAAATAGCTCAGAGACCTCACTGGTGATGCTGTGAACCCCAGGATGGGAAGCTCAGTAAGATTCAAAATGAGTACTCTCTGGAGCAATGCTCCTCACACCCAAAGATAGGTGGCAGGAGCAGCCACCTGACAGCATCCACTTCAGAGCTCTGTCGCTTACATTTCCAGAAATTTTGCACACCATCTCAAACACAGTGCTAGCAAGGAAGCACAAGCAAGCATTTACAGCGTGAACTCAGCAGGCCCTGAGCTGAGTCCTCATCTAACTGCTCCGCTCCACTAGCTCATTTTATTATCTGTAGATGTACCCATGTGTCTAGATGCAATCAGGTCACAGAATTTTTGTCAGAGTTGATTCTCTCTTTCTAACATTTATGTGGGTTCCGAGATCAATCACTTTATCCGCTGAGTCAACTCACTGGATCGTTGTTTCTGCCTAATTCTGTAGTATGGCCAAGCAAATAACCAAATGCTATACAGATCCAAAGAAGAACATCCCAAAGGCATTCCTTGTCTGGTTCCCAGGTCATCTCTTAACCAGAAAGATCCTGTTTAACTGCCTTGGGATTAGACATGCAGCATTCACGGACTAGTACCTGGGGTGCTGTTGGCTGTGCTAGCAGGGTCTCCCTCAGTGCCCCGTTCAGACTCCGAATGGGCGATGTCTCAGTTTCCTTTGTTGGCTTTGGCAAACAGTCCGGATGTTCTTCCTTGTTGCTCTCTACCAGACACGACTGACAGGGTTCATTCAGGACAGCTTCAAATTTCTTCATGTATTTAAAGAGGGTTCTGATCTCAAGCAATAACAGATATAGGGTTAAAAACAAACCATTGTAAGGGAATTTGAAAGCAAAGAATTATAATGCATACATATACACATATACAATACCTTTTATCTTTTATAGTTATTCTGATCTCCTTAGGTATTCATAATTATTTTGGATTTTTAGGAGAAAATATATGCCAAATACTGTTACCCCACCTCTTCTACAAGAGGACATGGAAGCCAGCCACAATGGGGTTGCTTTGCTCAAGATAACCAGCTGGTAGGTGGTAGAAGACCAGCCCTCTGGGCACATAGCCTGCTCTGCCTAAGGCTTACATTTTTCCTACATTTCCATGTTGTTCGTGGAAGCATAAGCATAGTACAAGCCAGGCAGAGCAAACATTGCAGTCTTTGCAGCCCGCCCTACAGAATCGTGGCTTGAAAGGTCATTCCCAGTTTTAAAAGATAGATTACCTATGTGTCTTTTCCACAGATTGTTTAATAGACCAGAAGCTGACATCATTCCACTTTGATATCTTCACAAATTCCTGAAAGACAAAGGAAGATCAGGAAAAGGCTTTTATAAAGCTTGCATCTCCATTTCTCCCTATGTTACCTACTTGTCAAAGGTTGGAGGCTATTCCATCCCAAACCAAAAAAGTGTTCGGGAATACATAGAAAACTAAAAGGGGAACCATGTAATTGCCTCAAATCAATGAAAAAATGATGATCGTCGGGTGGTGTTGGCACACGCCTTTAATCCCAGCACTCAGGGAGGCACAGGCAGGGGGATCTCTGTTGTGTTCGAGGCCAGCCTGGTCTACAGAGCTAGTTCCAGAACAGATAGGAGTGTTACACAGAGGAACCCTTTCTTGAAAAACAAAACAAAACAATGACCAATGGTGCCACCAATAACTCATCTGGTAGGCACTCCGGCTTACAGATCACCAAGTCAGTCATGGTCCTCATCTCAGCGTTGGCTCTTCAGTCCTACTCTTCGCTGACTCTCCTTGCCCTAAGGCACTTCATGGCACATGTCCCATGTAACCTGGCACATAGACTTCCCTGTGGTAGCTTTCTAATAAGCGTCTGTGGCCTCTTCCCCTTGTCTCCTGCCTCACTCTTATAACGATGAAAGAACAGAACTAAAGAAAAGGATGGGCTGATTTTGTTCTCTCAAGGGTAATTATGACAGTTACTAATCTTACTTTAAGTTCTTTTTCTATGGGGGAGCGAAGTTCCACAATTTTTGCTTGGACTGGGTCAAGAAATTGCTCGTAAAAATGGTACAAATTCCACAGAACACTGCAAAGTGAATCTGGAAGAAATGAAAAAGGAAACAAACATAGTACATTCACTATATTGCTTCTGGTGCCAGCCTGAGCCTTCTTCATTATCCATGCCATAAAATTATAGCACATTCCAGAGTCAGGGTTGTTATAACGTATCTGAGCTTAGCATTCCTCAAAACTGCAGGTTGCTGCCATATTTTCATTTCAACTTCTAGCAGATTTACTGCCAGAGCAGATCATCTACTGACAACCTCTTTAAACCAATCCTTTAAATTCTTTATCTAAAACTCATAAAATCAAGACGCTATGCCTCAACTGTAATTAATATACAATTTATAGTCAATTTAAAGTAGTGATGACTTAATTCCTGATATGAGCAGTTTTTACACAGGACGTACTATGCAGCAAGCTCTAGGCAAGCCACGACTTCATAGTTAGGCCAAGTCTCAAAATAACCGAACAGTACATGGTAATGAGGAAAAAAAACCTCACCTTTTCCTTCAATTTGAGGCATCAGTAAGACATGACAATGGAACACCAGTAACATCTGGAGTCGGACATGGAACTCTCCCAGCGAAGAGCCTTCAATAAATGCTTGTAATGTGCTGACCAGCAACATCAGGGTCATCTGCTTGTCATCTTTAGAGTCAAAGAACAAAACATACATGTGCCTTTAACCATCCCTCCCGCCCCTAAAATGCAGGCAGTGTACCACGCATCAAAGGAGGAAGGGCCATTAGATAGGTACCACACCAAACTGAACAAAGATTATGGTTACAGTGACTGACTTCCACATAAAACCTGTATGAAAGTTATGTATTAAATGTACTCACTGCGAATTATAAAACACTAGTATGAAGCAGCTTTAACTCAAGCATGCTAACTACTAACTTACACTGAGTTAGTTCCTAGACATATAGAACAATGTAACTTTATGACTGCCTTACCTTCCTGCTCCTCTGTACGTTCCTGCATGTGCTTTTCCAGCATCTGATAGATGGAAAACCAGTGCTTGGTGGATTTCTCAGTATGGCGTCTCATGGCATTATCCAAACTCATTGACCAGCAACTGACCAGGGTGGGGGTGCGGACAGAGACATTTAGGTAAATCCAGTTGAAATCATAAATTTACAATGTAAATGCTCACTTTTTTGAGGAGGTGGGGGAAGCATCCTCACTATGTAGCCCTGGCTGACTTCAATCTCACAGCAATCCTGTCTCTGCCCCCAAAGTGCAGGAATTAAAAATGTGCACCACCACAATAGCAAAAATTCCCCATTTTTACAGACGGTCATGGCGAAGCCGTTCAGTTTCCTATCTTAAAATGTATGGCCTGCTTAGAGCTTGGCTTTAAACTCCATGATTAAAGCATACCTGTGACTGCCATGTGGTACACAACTCTAGGGGGGGGGGGTCACTTACTTCAGCTCCAGTTTACGCCACCGAATGATCATCTGAGTGACTAAATCAAGATGTTTCCGGAGAGACAATGCTCGACTTGCATTCTCCTCCCAATCCTAAAGAAACAAGGCCCTTTTGCTGCCATTATTCAAAGTTGGACTTTCCTTACGAGTACTGGGCCCATAACCTTCACCCACCACAAGTCCCACTGTGACCCAATCGCTACCGCATTACAAGCAGGCATGTGCTACAGCACAGCAGAGTCGAAGTCAGAGACAGACAAAAGCAGAGTGTATGACTGTGTCACAATTCCTGCTGCTAGCTTTGATCCTTGAACAAATTCACCTGACTACTTTCTGTCAAGTGGGAAGACAGCAGACAATGTGGAGGCTGTGTGGGGATGGAGAATGATCACAGGTTGTCACTGTCCCCGCACAGTGAGTTCCTTAGAGCCCTGGCCACCAGGCCCCACACTCCAAACTGGCACCAATCGCACCTCAACTTAAAGACCAAAAATCTTCATCTTTCTCCAAACCAAATTGTACCCTTTTGTATTAACATCGTTGTCAAAAGAGAAATCTTGTCATAATACCAAAAACTCAAACCAGGAAAAGAAATCATCTTACCTGTGCCTTTGCCAGAAGGATCTCTAAGCCATTCAGTAGCTTTGAGATGGGACTGGAGAGCGGGAAACCACGAATTCTGTCCATTACAATGAGAAGCTTAAAAAAAAGAAAGATTTGGGTATCTGAGTAGAATTGCCAGTGGCTGACTCTGAAGAGTCCTGACAGGATGATTTACTCCATGTTTCACAAATACCAAAACAACTGTGGAAGAAAACTTTCCCAATGGGGAACCCGACTGAAGGAAATCCTCCCCCATTCCACCCGAGACATGCTTTCTCTGTATAGCCCTGGCTGTCCTGGATCTCACTCTGTAGATCAAGCTGGTCTCAAACTCACAGAGATCTGCCTGCCTCTGACTATCGAGTGCTGGGATTAAAGGTGGCGCCACCACTGCATGGCAAGGAAATCTTTTATAAATTGTATCATTCTGGAAATAATACTGATTCTGACTTTATTATTCCCTATATTAAGAGCTACTGTAAAATTTGCTGAAACTGGCATGTTTACCCTATTTTTTGAGGAAGATCTTACTGGGTTAGAGGTAAGCCTTTGTGTCTATGTACAAATATGCAAAACATCATCACTGGAGACAGTTTGAGGCCACATCCTATGGACAAATTTAGGTCCTTGGGCAATTCACTCCTCCTCCTAGCTGGCTGCACTACCTGTTGCAGTACGGGATGTTCTGGCCAGTCCTCCAGTAACCGACTGACAGCTTCTGAAAAGCCTTGGAGCACAGGTTGGCACTGCCGGGCTTCTGCCACATTGGGGTGCTGGTAGAAATCATAGGGCCCGTCAGGCTTCATCATCAGGTCTGAGGATGCCTCCCCATACAGAGTGTTATAGGAGAGAGAGCAGGCCAAAAGCTGACTGCCCAGGAGATGCTCATTCAGCTCAACACCTGTGAAGGTAACAAGATCATGGGAAGTCAGTGAACTCAATAAAATTGTTTAACAAGAAGTTATAAAGATGTCAGAAACAATGAACTAACTGGGACTAAAGGTTCTTTCCAATGGAGTAATTGTAAGTTTCATGTCGGAAACATCATGCAACCAACTGATGTCAAACCAGATTCCGTGAGTTGCAAAGAATTGCTGAGTTCCCAGATTGTTTTAAAACATATATGAAGTTAGAGACAAAGAATGTATCTCAATGTGAGGTACTGAGGTTGTACTCTTAGCATCATATAAAATAAACAACCAGAGAAAAAGTGGAAACACTTCAAAGAAAAAACAACACACAAATCAAGTCCACATCTTTTCTCATAGGCTACTAATGAAAATCTGTACTACTGTAGACTTTTAAATCAAGATTTAAAAATTTTAAGCTATGAGAACTCGGAACAGGAAACTAAATGAAAATGGCAATTTCGTTATCTTAAATTGTTCCAGAAATAGCAAAATCATCTACCCATTTTGATTTCCCAAGAGCATTTACGAGAACTTCCATACCCATCAGAGGGTAGAAGTGTGTCACCAGAGATGCTCCAGTCTGATAGCAGGATAGAAACAGGCTGAGATAGTGTTTTGCTTCATGTGGTGGCACAGTCTGTTGGTACCAAAGGGACCGTGCAAAGCTGAGGCACAACTGTTGATGTATCAGCATCACTGCCTGCATTGAACTCTGGGACAGGAGAGCTGGGTCTGTGGCTTCCTCCTCTTCTTGCCTTTCTGAAGCTCCTTTTTTCTCCTCTAGAGTTTGTTCTATCAAAATATCAGCAAAGTCCTAAACAGCAATAGAACAATGAGTTTGATTACAATCTGCAGAAAATGGAGAGAAGGAGTATGAAAGGTCAAGAGAATAGTGCCATTACTACTAAACAATGAATGCTAATATAGCCACAGAGCATAACCCGCTACCTTTTCATGCAGTGGGAAGAGTTTTCTGAGCTCGAGTTCTTCCTCCTCCTCCTCACTCAGGGCTGCCCTGCAGCTCCTGCTTCGGTATCTGTACAGGCTGTTCTCTTCTTCTGCCTTCTCTTGGGCTATGCGCTCCTGTTCATCCCATTCATTGATGATCTCCTGAAAGGTCATACGGGCAGAAAAAGTTGTTTTTTTTGTTTTGTTTTGTTTTTTGGTTTTTCGAGACAGGGTTTCTCTGTAGCTTTGGAGCCTGTCCTGGAACTCCCTTTGTAGACCAGGCTGGCCTCGAACTCACAGAGATCCGCCTGCCTCTGCCTCCCGAGTGCTGGGATTAAAGGTGTGTGCCACCACCGCCCGGCCGGGCAGAAAAAGGAAGCATTCACAGGACCACAGGCAAGATTCATCAATCTTGGCTTCCCACGTGTATGAAGGTACTGAGGGCCCCCAAACACAAGACAACAGCTAAGAAACAAAATCCCATGTAGCAGAGAGCTAATGGACTTTTGTTCAAGCTGTGGGTCATCATCACTTTCCTGGCTTCTGCACTGCTACAATTTCAACGCTCTACACGTATGCTACGGTACAGCTAACCCTAGTATACTTTTTGTTCAAGGGGGTGAAGGAGTGGAAAAAGAATGCCATTTAGTAGGCACTTTAGCAAGCTGGCCTAGGTTTCAACATCAGACTATGCTAGACACTTCCTGAATGCCCTGCTGTCTCAGATTTTAGGTCCTTAAATTGGCAAAAACTATAAATGATGATAGGCAGAGGCTAGAGCTACAGTGAAATCGTCTCCAACAACAAAAATGTATTAAATGAAGGAAACCAACAGACAATCACATGTGTTTTTTTCTTGTTGTTTAGTTTTCTTTTTTTTTATGTAGGTCTTTTAAAATTACAATTTAATTAAATATGAATGGATGTTCTGCTTGCCTGCATGCCTGTGCACTGGGTGTACCTGGTAGCCAGAGACCCGAGAGGAGAAGGGTCCCTGGAACTGGAGTCAAGGATGATCAGGAGATGCCACGTGAGTCCTGGCAATCCAACTCTTAACTTCTCAACTAGCCCTCCAACCCCTTCTTTTCTTCTTTTCATTTAAGTCTCATGTATCCCAGGCTATCCTCAAACTCTTTATGTAGTGCAGCTGGTTTTCTCCTGATCCTCCTGCCTCTACTCTGTAAATGCTGGAATTAATTGGGTGTATGCCCAAGTGTTGCCATCAAATATTTTTGAGGGTTTAGGAAATAGTAGGTATCATTAAAGAAAGATAGTTGAATTAAAAGTCATTTATGTTTTTAAAAATTCAATTTTTATGTGTTAGGATATTTTGCCTATATGCATGTATATACACCATATGCATAACTTCTGCCCTTAGGAGGCCAGGAAAGTTTCTAGATTCCCTGAAACTAGAGTTACAGGCAGTTTTAAGAGGCACATGGGTGCTGGGAACCAAACCAAGATCTTCTTGAAAAACAGCTAAGCCCATATTTATTTAATTTTTAAAGATAAAGAGCTAGAGTTAATGGATTTGAGACAGGTGAGCCAGGAACTGGTTGAGGTCAGGATAACTCTTGATCTTCATGCTAGAATGACAGATCTGTATGTAAGCGCCCTGGTTTAGAAGGTCCTAAGGAGTCAAACTTAGGTCCTATGGTGTGCTGGGACAGCACAACTGAGCTACACCTTCAGCACAGGTTTAATTTTTGTCCCATAATCAATCCTGTTCTCTAGGTTACCCAAAGATGCAGGACTATTTTCTATGAGATTTACTGTTTTTCTCTCTAAAATAGTAAATAAAGTATTACCTGTACAAAGTAACCTAATGGATGCACAGATATGAGAAAATTAGTGAGGAAATATATGACAGGTAAATAATGCAGCAAGCAGGAATGATTACTAAGTGCTATTGGATTTAAATACTAAGCAGATGACTCACTAGTGCCTTGCTGTGTGTCTCACAGCTCTAGCAACCTAAGAGTATCACACTCCACGCACAGCACAGAATCAACCCTGAACAGCATATTCTTTTAGTTGCTGAGCATTAGGTCACTATACTATAATATTAATTTCTTAGCAAGCTATTGTTACAAAGTAAAATCTATAAATTTGAGGTATATTATATTATTTTAAAAAAATGCTTATAATACACACCACAAAGGAGGGCCCAGTTAATCTTTTAAAGATTTTGAAGGAGCTGGGCAAGCCTGCTATGCTGGTACACACCTGTAACCTAAGATTTCAAGCGATAAGTTAGAATAGGTGTCACAAGTCTGAGGCTAGTAGTCTGGGCTACATAATGAGTGCCAGGGCAGTCAGAAAGACCCAAGACCCTCAAAAAAAAAAAAAAAAAAAAAAAAAAGCCAGCCAAACAGCTACAAAAAAAGCCCAGCCCAGCTCCCGCCCCCACCTCCTATACACACTTCGTAATCAATGGAGAAAAGGGAAGCATCGGATGAAAACCTACTTCCCAACCATTCTCTATCATAGCAGGCAGTCCTCTTGGCATTAGGCTTACTTGGCATAGATGTCTGAAGAGCAGCAGGGCCCTCTGATCCAGCTCGCCTTTGTACAGCACATGGGAACGCAGGTAAAGGAGAGCGTTCATCAGTAACTGCTCCCGGGTCGGGTAAGGCTGCTGCTGGCTCTTGCCTTCTCTTTCCTTTCCTCCTGAGCGCTTGACCATCAGTTTCCCCAGACCTTGCAGAGCTTCCACTGAGTTCACAGAGCACAAAGCATCTGCATGAGCATGATAGGTAGGGAAACTGGGGCCCACAGACGGGAAAGCTAGCACAGCCATGGACAGGGCCCCCAGATTTTCTGCACAGATCATACTGCTGTGGAGGGAGGCATGGACTTCAGATGCCACGAGCCTCATGCCATGCTGCAACTGCAAGACAGATGCCTGCAGTGGGGCGACGGTGTCTGGATACAAGGCATACTCTTCTACCAGTCGCTTCCTAAACTGGTGATGGGACTGCTGCCAAGAGGCCTCCTCCTTTAAAAGGTTCTGGAGCACTTGAGCAGACCTTGATCTGTCTGTGTGGAGGGCCTGAAGGAGTCGCATGAGCAGGTCCTGAACGGCAGCGACCTCGGCAATGCTAGTGACGTAGTGGTGGATCTCTTGTACCAAGGACTCGTAACTGGGTTGGTGGGGTCTGAAGGCCTGTTTTTTTGACAGGCTGTGAACTACATTCTCCAGCTGACTGATCCTTTGAGGAAGTAACCTGAAGGAAAATTAACACAACATACAAATGCTGTTAGAAAAGTAGCGAATCTGGACTGGGCCCTCAAATCGGGAAAGACAATGAAGACATTAGCTAATAAGAACTGTGAGGGTAATATTAGCAATGATAATGAGACTGGGTAACATCTTTAAGCATTCATGGAATACCACACATATTTGAAAAGTACTTTCAATACATCTCATCAAAGCCTTGCCACAGCTCACTGACAGAGGCTGATCCAACAATCTGCCTTTGCTTTATGGACACAGACTGGATAGCATTAAGCAGGCTTTCTCTGTGTTGCTCTGGCTGTCCTGGAACTTACTCCACAGACCACTCAAACACAAGAGATCTGCTTGCCTCTGCCTTCCTAGTGCTAGTATTAAAGGCACCACTATCTGGCCTTCAATAACATTAAAAAATATTTAATTTATCTTTAATTGTGTATATGTATGTTGTGTATGTGTGTCTATATGTGGGTATGGTCACTTAAGTGAAGGTGCCTGCGGAGGCCAGAGGCATGAGGCATCAAGATACCCCAAAGCTACTTACAGGTGGCTGTGAGCCTCTCAATGTGAGTGATGGGAATCAAGTTGGGTCCTCTGCCTGAGTAGTACACACCCTTTATCACTAAGTCATCTCTTCAGTCCAACCTTCAGCATCTTTCCCCTCTTTTTGAATATACCTTCTTCCTGACCACAATGAATGATCTGGATCTAACTGGTCATATAGCTGAGCTATGTCACCACCACATTAACATAACTGCAATGCAGTAGTCAATCTCTTTACCTTTTCTACCTCTCACACCCAACACACACTCTGCTGCCTTACCTGATGTGTGGATGAGAGTGCCTGACAATCATTTCGTCTTCCAGGTCCCTTCCAGTCTGTAGGTGGGACAACAGGTTCCGGGTCTTCCACTCACACTGCAGCTGGCATAACTAATGGAAAAGCAAACAACAAACGGTGGCCACAGCGGCGACCATGCACATGAAGACAATGTTCTCAGTGTGGGCAGAACAGTAAGATGGATAGGGATCTGAATGACCCAAAGACCTGGGCCACTCAACTCAAAACTGTTAGGCAAAAGGAACTGTATTACTCATACCACAAAAATATTAAGTGTCTACCTATAGCTGCCTAACTTTCATCCTCTATCAGCTCCTCTTCAAAATACAGTACATGTATCTTAGTATGTTAGTTTCTTCAGTTTGTTTGGATGTTCAAGTGGTAGCAAGGGTCATATTATTTGAATTCCACTCACAATCTCTAGGGTCTAGGGACACTATTCCGTTATTTCTCTGACAATGCCTGTTTCCCCTCTGCTAAGTCAAGTCAAAAATCTTAGAAGAAAATGCAGTCATTGCAAGACTTGTGAGAACTCTCCCTGCTCTAAACAGCCTTATAGGGCACAAAGGAGTAAGTTATATGCAAATTCAGTGAGCCAGGCAGCCCAGCCCAGGCTTTCCACCTGGCCCTTACCTCCTCTTGGGCATACTTGAGCTTGTATGCCTTCTTCACTGCAGGGTCGAAACGTGCCTGGGGAAGCCAAGTCTGAATCTGGAGTAAGCCAAGGCTCACCCAGAGTCTCCCGCGCCTGGCTGCTTCAGGGAGGTTCTGCTTACTCTCCACTTCATCAGAAAAGTAGTGCAGGGAGGCGAGCAAGAGGCAGAGAAGTTCTTTGGGCAGCACCTCCTGACCACCCATGTTCCCAAGAATCTGCTCCACATGCTGGAAGGCCTGGCTGTCTCCAAGCAGCAGCCGTTCACAGTTCTGCATGTACTTCTGCCGCTGGTGCACGGGAAGCAGCTCTGTGAGGCCGAGCAGGTGCCAGCACAGCACCAGCCTCTGGAGCCGTGAGTCTGTGCGTCTATGGGGGACACACAACACAGCACTTACAGAGGCAGTGACTCAAACAACCTTTCACTTCAGGAACTATTAACCACAGACTGTTATTATTTAAAGGTGAATTTCTCATGTGATCTTGCATGACTTTCTATTTATAACCTGTTGTTTCCTTTTTTTTTTTTTTTGGAGACAGGGTTTCTCTGTGTAACAGTCCTAGCTGTCATGGAACTTGCTTTGTAGGCTGGTCTTGAACTCACTGAGATCCGCATGCCTCTGTCTCCCAAGTGCTGCGTGAGATTAAAGGCATGCACCACCACCACCCAACGGCCCAAATATTCTTAAAATCCTGGAATCAAACTCACAGTAGCCTATTATGGATTGCAAGCATGTTAATCCATACAAAAACTCCCCTCTCCTTCCTTCAATTACCAGAAGGAAGTTCTGAATGAGCCCTTGCTACACATGGTAGAAAGCAGACATCAGCATTACAGACTATTTCCAGGGGGAGAAATACCTGAATTCAGCTACTGAAGGCACAGACATGTTGGTCCATAGCAATGAGCTGATGTCCTGGAGCTGCTGGGCTCTCTCAACCCACTCCCCCAGGGTGACGTGCGAGGAAGATAGGAGGGGCAGGCCGTTTATGTCCCAGTGGCTTGCTCTGCTGCTGCTTGTTAACACACTGAAGCAACACTTGGAAAAAACAGCTCTGCAGAGGCTGCCAGGGCCCTGAACAACAAGAAGAGAACCAAGTAACTGAGAGATGGAAGTAGACAAAGGAGACAGGAGACATAAGGAGTGACATGACACAAAGTCTGTCAAAGTAAGACACAGAGATAGCCATCCACAACAAGGCTCACACGGTCAATACATGAGAGGAAAAACAGTGCGTCCCACATGGCTCTTGAGAATCCGTAAGATTTATCATCAGAGACTTTGCAAGAGGTTCTGTAAAAGCCATTATCAATTAGCTTCAGTTACAATAAAAATACCAAAGACATAAAAAGAATTCCATGAACATCTATAGAAATAAAGGTGGCACTTCAAGCAAGAGTAGACAGGACGCATCACTTATACACTAAGAGAAAAAGCTGCTTTCCTGACTCAGAAAACAAGACACACAGATAAGGTGGCTGGAGAGACAGACCACAATAGCTCCCAAATGCTTGGAACTCCAGGTCCAGGGAGGCAGACACCCTTTGACCTCATACGGTCAACTCATGCTAGCAAACACACATGCATATAATAAACAAATGAAGAAATAAATGAAAAGATATACTGACAAAATTAAATGTAAAACAAGGACATAGGAGAAAATGGTAAATCATTTTTACCCTACAACTGATGAAAGAAGTCATTTTTAAGTGTTAAATGCAAAAGCCAGGAAATGAAAGAGACTGGCATACCTAACATCATTAAACTGAGTGTCACGAACAATCAAATCTTACAGACTAATAAAAATTCAGAAACATACTTCCAGCCATACTGGGAAAGTGTTAATATTGATAATCATGAAAAGATCTTTGTTACATGTCTGTATGTGTTTCTGGTGCTTTTTCTTTTCTCCTGTTTGTTCTGTTCTAGTTTGTTTGTTCTTTTGTTTGCTTGTTTGTTTTCTAGAGAGAAAGAAGGCATGGCGTTGAAAGAGTAGGGAGGGAGGAGCTGGGAGACGAGGAAGGGGAGACTGATCAGAATATACTATATGGGAAAAAATGATTTTCAATAAAAAGTAAAAAGAAGAAAATGAGTAAGGCTGAAAAGTCCGGAGTGAAACAATCAGCTAAGGCCTGGCGGCTGCTAGTCAGTAGTACCCAGCACACATAAGGCCTTAAGTTTGACTGCCAGCACCATAGTCAAGAGGGTGTAATTGACAACACATGAAAAGATGCACAATCTTAAGAATCATCAAAGAAAAATACAAGGGACAATCTAGTACTACCACACACAGAAAAACTAAATGACTTTTTAAAGAAATTTGTGATTATAACTCAGAATTACATAAATCATTCATGATTTGGACAGTAAGCTTAACATTCCTCAGAAAACAAAGGATCCCAGTCACTTCTGTAAGTTATCAGTTCACAGAATCAATAGGCATTTATGACTTTTATGCTCACAAACCTTCAACGTGGAGTCCACATGGGACTTGGGCACCTCCTGCTGCGGTGTGTTAGGCAGAGGGCTCCACGTCAGCCAATACTCTGGATCTGTCGTAACCATACTGCTCCAGGAAGACCCAAATGTAGAGTTAAATAACTCAGACCACAAACAAGAAAGCTCTTTAGCAGACAGCTAGAGGTAAAAGAAAATTTGAAAAAGTTTCCATCATTCAGGTTATCAAGTCTGCCACTTAACATACATCAATACCCAATAGCGGCTTTTTTTTTTTTTAATTTATTTATCAAGACAGGGTTTTTCTGTGTATCTCTGGCTGTTCTAGAACTTGCTTTGTCGACTTGCTCTGCTTCCCGAGTGCTCGGATTAAAGGCATGAGCCACCACTGCCTGGCTTCCAGCGGTGTTTTAAAAGATACTAATCCTAAACATCCTGATTTCAATGTCCTCTCAATTATCTTAGCGAAGTTATTATGTAGGTTGCTTGCAGTTTTATAAACTAAGATGAGATGCTGTATAAATCTGCAGAAAGTAAACTAATTCACACCGTTGTAAAATCAGCAAAGGAAATACATAAATATGACTTAAAAATTTAAGGATGTTCTAGTAAAATTATATTAACCACATTTTTAGTAGAATTCACATTCAACATGGGAGGCAAGAAAACACTAAGACTTTTTTTTTTTAAAGCAAAATGGGAATTTTTAAGTAGTCAATATTACTACATCATTTATTGGAAACCAAATGGGTATTTCTGTGATAAGAGCTGTAGGCCAGTGGTTGTGGTGGCACACACCTTTAACCCCAGCACTCAGGAGACAGAGGAAGGCAATGTCTGAGTTCAAGGTTAGTGTGGTCTATAAAGTGAGCTCCGGGACAGCCAAGACAATCCCCAACACCCCTAAACAGAGTTGTCCAACACCTCTGTTAAATGCACAAGTTGAAAATCCAAGTTTACAACATGTAGCGCTGAAAGTCAATACCACGCCCAGCAAGCACCAGCCACAGAAATCTGATTAATCAAGACAAAGAGGAGGCTTCTTTTCCTCTTGATTTTGGTTTTACCTTTGGATAATGCAGTAAAGACCAAAGATTCCAAAGCTTTTGAGGTGCAATTGACGTGTGCTTGAGACAAAATGTGATGTGGTGACTGATCTCCTCATCCATCTGTGGGTGTCTGCTTGACCTGTTCCAAAAAATCAACAGGGAGAGGATGGGGGCCAACTATCAAGGAACTACTTTATAAGGGAAGGTGGAACACAGAGACTACGGTACTGGTGAGCACTTGATGGGTTTAGGCCTGAGACCAAAGCAATCAAAGCACTTTCAGGAAGATTGGTTTTATAAAAGGGCAATGGCTTCCCTGAGCCTCAGCAATCCCTCCTCAAGACATACACACACACACAAGATAACGGGACAAGAGAATCTGTAATCCTCTAGAGAATAATGGAAAAGTGTTTACCGGCTCAGACAAGCCTGTGTTACAAAATCAGCTGTCAGTCTGTACTGCCACAGCATAGCCAGGTACTCGGTTGCAGGCCACAGCTGAACGCGCCTGCTGAGGTGGACTAAAGAGCTGAAGCTTGGCTGGGATGGGGAAGAAGTCTCGTGTGCTTTCTCCAGGAAGCCACATGAAAGTCCTCTGGATTTTAGTTCCAAACCCTGAGTGTTCACAAGAGTCTTCAATTCATCTTCAATTCCAATAAGAAAGAAAGACATGGATTAGAACAAAGTACTCTGTGTCCAAGTCTAGATGCCCAACACCTGGGAGCACTGCTGTCCTTGATATTAATCTGAGTTAGCTGGTCAACATGTATTTTAAGTTTTTCCTATTAAAATCATATTAACTTCTTTTTTTTCTTGTTTGAGACAGGGTTTCTCTCTGTGTAACAGCCCTGGCTGTCCTAGAACTCACTCTGCAGACCAGGCTGGCCTTGAACACACAGAGATCCACCTGTCTCTGCTCCCGAGTGCTGGGATTAAAGGTGTGCACCACCACCGCCTGGTATAAACTCATATTAACTTCTACAATCTAATACTATAACTGAATGATACTTGTGAAGTTCAGCCCAATGACTAAAGTCAGAGGGAGGGGAAACTTTATGAGCAACAGGGAAGAAGATAGCTTCAACAAACCAGACACCAGAAAATATTACCTAGGTTGACACCATCCAAAATGTTAGCTCTGAGGATCAATCCCCAGGCCCGTAGGAGACTTTTCTTCAAATTCCATTCAGAAGCAACCACTTGGAGACGATTAATGTCTTCTTGCCACCCACACTCCCCAAAGACAGGCAGCTGTTCTTTGATGACAAGGGCTTTGTTAAGGACTTGCAGCTGTGAAAAGCAGTCCACTACCAATTTGTCCTGAAATAAACCCAAGAATGCAGACTCAAGAGCTGGAAGGCAGTGCTCTGCAGTAGCCTAGCACAGCTTGCGTGCTCTGGGGCAGGGAATGCAGCTCCACCCAGCCTCAAGAGTGAGTAGGAGCATTGTTGGATGAAATGAAGGGCTAGCTTTGGAGCAAAAGCAAGTCTACCTGAGCTTCCAGGTTCGGGAGAACCCCAGGGTTTCACTGACCACATGTTTCCAGATGTACCTTAAAAGGAAATGGCCGTCCCAGGAACGCCTGCAGCTTCTTAATTCCAGCAAAGCTGCCAGCTGGGGTGCCCAGACAACTGTGGATGTGCTCGGAGACAGTTTGTACTTCTTTATAATATCTTCAAAGAAAAGGGGGAAAAGCTGGATACCATGAAAAGTCTTCTACATTTTTATATTTTAATGTAATGTGTTTACTAATATGCTAAGGAAATACATAAAAGATGAAATGGTTTTCAATTTAAATCCTCTTATCTGTTAACATTACAGATATTAACATTACCACTCAAAATAGGAGTCTTACTTGTCTTCATGGTTCACCAGGAGTTGGGGGATCTGATGGACTAAATGTTTCAAAACCCAGTGCCAGTGGAGGGCAAGCAAAGCCAGACCTGGGGCATCTAATGTCACTGCATCAGCCACAGTCCAAAACCGGTCTCGCCATTTCACAGAACTTAAGATCTAAAACCAAAGAAAATCCATGACAATTGGTTAGTAAAAGACACACATGTTGCAAATGGTAGTGCAAACCAGTAATCCCAGAACTTGGGAAAGCAGGATTGTGAGTCCAAGGCCAGTGTGAGACTGCTCTGCTGGGGGTCACTGCTGCCATAATTCCCCTTCTGCACACTAATCCCTAACTAGCAGCTGTATCTACTGAGTGCTTACTTCTCTAAAATCTCCATCTACAACCCTAATAGCTGCTGCTGATACAGCCCTCCCAGCTCTTCTGGTCTCTGTATGTCTGGAGAGCCCATCTACCCTATTATTTTGCTCACTTTCAAAATTCAACTGTCTTAATTAGCTGGCAGACTTTATGCATCTTACAAACGGTTTCCCTCCAGTAGTTACCTTTATAAATTTCATGAGGTTAAAGCTATCTTCATAACACTTTATTTACTTTGTTTAATGAATTTAAATCTAAATTAATGGTCAAATTTTAAAAACTGCCTGACAAACTGATTAGGTATAACTGGTGGCAAAAATCATACTGAACATACACAAAGTAAACCTTTCCCTTTGAGAAGCTATTTGGAGGCTAGGGAGGCATGGGAGAACACTTGCCTATCACACATCAGGTTCTGGGTACAGTACCAAAGATCCAAACTTGAGGCAGGTGCACCCACCAAAAAAAAAGAAAAGGACAGCAACAAACATTTAAAATATAATTGCTCCTCACTCAATTCAGGGAATTTGTTCCAAGGACCCTTTCTGGACTCCAAAGTATGGTTAAGCCTCTCAAATAAATGAGCAGGTTTGCCTATAACCTGCACTTATCATCAAACATATGTTAAATCATCTCTAGATTATCTGTAAGACAGAGTCAATGGAATGCCATGTAAAACTTGTTACACTGCCTTTACAAATAATGACAAAGAGCTGGAGGGGGTTGGCTCACTGGCCAAGAGCACTTGCTCTTGAGAAGAACCTGGGTTCACTTCCCAGCACCAACATGGTAGCTACAGTTCTAGGGGATCTGGTGCCTTCTGGCCTCCACAGATATCAGGCACACATGTAGTGCACATATACACATGCAAGCAAAACACGCACACATATAAAATATGTGTCTAAAAAGAAAAAAGGAATGATAAAACAAGACAGAAAAACCATTTGTACATGTTCAGTACAGAAATACTTTTTTTTTTGGGGGGGGGGAGTTTCACAAAGTCAACATCAACCCAACTCATTAAAGAGCCAAATTAAATAGAAAAGGAATGTATTATTTTGGACCTAAAGTAAATTCAATCTATGGGTGTGGAACCAGGACATATAGGGGGTGAAGTGAACTGGATTTTCAAGCAAAACCAAGAGGTTGACAGTTTCCCTGTGATTAATTTTTTCCTGATGAAATTTGTGACTTTTTACTCGTACGGAAAAGTACATCAATTCAATGACCAACCTTTTCAAACTATCAATACAAACACACACACATAAAACTAGATGAGTATTGCACTGCAGAAAAGTTCAACACTGGTTCAGTCTATACACATTTGCCAGGGATGTGAAGTGCCCCCAAAGAACATGCCTGCCATAAACAGTATTACTTCTTTTTCAACCTCCTCAACTATAGAAAAGCCAGTGTAGGAAGTTTTCCTTACAGATTTAAATACACATGACACCATATGACTAATTGCAGAAAGCAGACAGGAAACCCAGCTTTCTTCTTTAAAAGTAGCCATTTTTCCAATGGCTACTTTTATTAAAAGTCATTCGTGTTAACAGAACTAAATGGTCCTTAATACTGACAGAGACACCATACAAACAAGACCTTTCTGTGGTTTTTGGTAAACTTTATGGCAAAAAGGGTCTATGACTAAAACATTTTATTAAATTTATAAGAATAAATTGAAATTAAAATGTTATTTAATCCACATGTGATAATGGTAGATAAGAAAGCGTAGGTAAACTAGAATTTAATTGTAAAACCCAAATGCACACTAATAGGCAAAGGGATAAATTGTAGAACATTTCTAGAAGACTATAAGTCAGTAATAAAAATGAACAACCTGCTAAACATCAAACTACATGAATGCATCTTGTGGTGGTTCAAGTGAGAATGGCCCCACAGGCTCATATATTGCAATGTTTAGTCTCAGCAGGTGAACTACTTAGGAAGGATTGGGTGTGTCACTGGGGGTGGGCTTTGAAGTTTTAAAAGCCCAAGCCAGGCTCAGACTCTTTCTGTCCCCTACTCAGGGATAAGGTATATGCTCTCATTTACTGTCGCAGTAATGCCTGACTGCCTGAGGCCATGCTCCCCACCATGATGGTCATGGACAAATCCTCTGAAATTGTAAGCAAGCAATTAAATGCTTTCTTTCAGAAGTTGGTCACTATGTCTGTCAAAGTAATAGAAAAGTGGCCAGACCAAAGATTTATACTGTACAATTCCATTTGATGGCTATGTGATTACAGATAGATTATGAATAAAGAGATGAAAGAAATACAAAAGGACACAAGGAAGATTTTAGGGATGAAAATAAGTATCTTCCTGTCTTGATTGTTGTATCTGTTTTACAAGAATATACATGTCAAAATGTACTCTCTAGAAACACTGAAGGTAAAAAAGCCTTGCCTCACCTTACTGACATGAGTGTCAGGAACCATCCCTTGAGGAGACTGTACCCAGAGCAGGATTAGTGCATCACAAAGTTCAAAAAAAGCAGCAAGATTGGCCACAATTTCATGGGGCAGGCTGTGATAGCTCTCTGGATCTTAAGAGTTAACACAAATAAAACAAGAACATTCTATTAATCTTCAGACTTTTTTTTTTTACAATAAATTACAATCTAAATTTTAATGTTATATTTAGTACAAATGTCTATTAGAAAGCTCAAAATCAAAAGCTTATTTTGTATGGAGGCATGTAATACTACAGATGTTAATAAATGTCCTAGTGGAAAATACAAGCAACACAGCAAAATTACATTTTATACCTACATTTAAACACAAAAAAACTGGGGTTGGAGAGATGGCTTGGCAGTTAAGAGCACTTACTGCATTTTCAGTGGAACTAGGTTTGGTTGCAGCAGCCATATGACAGCTGTTATCTGACCTTCAAGAGCACCAGGGAAGCACGTGGTAAACACACATATATGCAAGCAAAATACTACATGTAAGTATGTATATATAATTTTTAAAAAGTAACAAAAGGCAAAACACTGAACCCAGTGCCCATGTATTTGGACGGTTTCTTAGGGTTTTTATCACTGTGATAAAACATCAGGACTTTCAGTCCACATTCCATCTAAAAAAGCTACCACAGGTTTGCCCTTGGGCCCTTCTGGTGAGGGTGTTTCCCCTCAAATAACTCTAATTTAGGTTATCAAAAATGAGCTTTTAAAATATTTATATCTTCATAGCGTTTTGATTTCCGCACAGATATTCTAAGCCAAGAAACCTGTTTTTGAAGTGCTAGCTCCTCTACTTGCTAAAAATCAGATCCTGAACTTGCATGTGTCTCATGTTCCTAGTTCATGAGCTGAGAACCTGCTTAGTTTCAAAGGCTTACTGTGAGGACCTGTAAGCAGCACGTAGCTGAGCACCTGGGACAACCAGTTTCAGTAAAGGCCACTCATCAGTACTGAATGAGGGATATAGTTCATTTCAAACTGAATTCGAAAGCAGTAGCTGCTGAGTATGTCTTCTAACTGCAGCAACAGCACAACCACAATGCAAAAGGGAAAATGTTTTACCTTTATGGAATTCAAGAGACATCCTCAGAACACTGCTTCTTAACTTTTTACTACCAATGGACACCAAATTTCCTTCAGTGAATATCCTCTTTTCCCGGTCAAGATAGATAATTGTCCTGGAATGAAGTAATGTTTACTGGTTAACAGAACTTCTTTGGAATTAACAAAATTGTTTACTCGGGTTTTTTTTTTTTTTTTTTTTTTTTGGGAGGGGGGCAAGGGCACATAGTACTGGGACCAAATTCAGGGTAGCGGAGTGGGCATACTAGATAAAAAATATTCTACCACTGATCCACAACTACAGTACAGAAATAATTTGAACCTTAAAGCACCAGTCCCTTCATCTAGCCCGTTCTTTGTCTCTGCAAATTCTGGACTAGAGAGGAAGGGTACAAAAGAGGCAGGTAGATGGCAAACAATGGTATTAAGACTACTCCATTGTCTGACATTAACCTGAACTCTGCATAGTGACTATCATTGCATTTGTGATAAATCATACTCATGGGTTCACATTACATGAAGATTCATCAAAATCACATGTTCATTATTACATACCAGCATGCAATACATACTGTATTTTAATTATACATTTATTTTTTAAAATATATGGCCAATTTGGGGGTAAAACAAAACCAAAAACTTGCCTAGGCCAAAAAAAAAATTTACATGTATGTTTACTTAAGTTGCAGGAGTTATTCCTGTCTGCTGCATATCTGAGGATGAAAACTGAAGCAAATATCTGAGAGCATGAGTAGATAATGGAAAGTTGCCGGGACCTGTATGCAGAAGAAGCACAACTATCCTGAGATAGACTAGCTTTCCAACAATGCCCACCACTAAAGCTGAGCGAACGCATCTAACACCCACTGTTTGTTTCATGACATTAAAGCCCACATAACCTGTATTTAATACACAGCAGATAAGGCCATGAGGATGTCTCCAGCTTTAGGTTTCACCTACTTGTTTGCAACTGATTCTAAAAGGGCAAAGAGCTGTTGAGACTGGTCTGCTTGTGGATCGAAGTCCACTGAATTTCTAATGATGTCCAAAGCCTGCATGTTCCACCGGGGGTCCAAAGGGATCACAAAGTCATCTAGTTTAAAGAAAAACAAAAATTATACAATTAACATGCCTGACTTGTAAAGTCTAAGCTGACTATTTTACTGTTTCATGTTGACCACACATGCTCATGGGGAGAACAGAACCCTGTAGCTTCAGTCTGTGGCAATACAGTAATACAGAGCCAGCAGCTTCTGTATTACATTGTCTCATTTTTCTACCAGTTATTCTCTAACATAGCTGACTTCATCTTTATACTCTCAGGTTCTTCCTAGCATACCATTCAAGCCCTTCAGATGATAGACAAAACAGTTTTGAAGATAGTTTGCATCTTCATATATATCAAGTCTTCTAAAACACATGGTGACGGCGAAAGCTGTTAAAAGCAGGTACATACCTATTATATTTGTCTGTAATATTTTCAAGACATTACTGACTCCAGCCGAGAGGGAATTTGAGTAAAAATTTCTAAGAGCAGTGGCACTGGCTTCCAGTGGAATCTGCAAGGACTCTGGAAGGAGAGGCATTGTTAAGGCTCAGAGCCATACTGCCTAAAGAACGTTCTGCAATGGTGAAAACAGTCAAACAGTAGCTATACAGAAACGAGTGAATTGTGGCTACGGCTAATGAAGCACTGGAGTTTACAAGTTATTGAACTTCCAAGACTATATGTTCTGTTCATTTGTGTTACTCTCTCTAGCAATCATATAAAACAATAAAAATAAAAATATCACAAACTTCTCTACAAATATTTTGATACCAATGTCATTAAACAAGAGATATGTGTTTACTGGCTTATCTACAAGTTCTTGGGAAGCAGAGGGGTCATATACATTCATTTACTAAGGCTGACATTTTTTAATGGGGGTGTGTGCAGGTCCATGCACATGAGAAAGCTTGGGCACTCAGAACCATCTACCTCCTCTGAGATGGGTCTCTTCTTTGTCTATAGTTTACCAATTAGGTTATCCTGCTTGGCCAACAAGCGTGAGGCACAATTCTGTCTCCTTGGTGCTGGCAGTGAAAGCAATTCTGGAACTTCCACTTTGCTTACAAGGCATGTGAATGACCAAGAAGTTCTATGTCCTATACTCCACAGTGTAGGCAGGCATTTTCATTGTTACTGTCTTTTCCCTGCTTTGAACAGATGACAAATTAAGCAAGTATCTAGCAGTACCAATATGAAAGGATTGGGGCAAGGCATGGTAGCCCATGCTTTTAGTCCCAGCACCTGAGAGGCAGAGACTGATATACCTTTTTGAGTTCTCCACCAGCCAGAGCTACATGAGACTCTGTCTCAAACAAATAAAAATCAGGATTAGTAATTTGGGCATCTTAAGGGAAAATAAATGATTAAAACCAACACTGTTCCCAGAGAAAATGTTTGTACAGGAAAAAAAACCCTGTTTATGCTGAAAGTAACATGACACAGCTGGGTGTGGTGGCATGGGCCTTTAATCCTGGAACTTGGGAGGCAGAGAGGCAGATTTCTGTGAGGTCGAGGCCAGCCTGGTATCTAGTTCCAGGACAGCCAAGGCTACACAAACAAATCCTGTCTTGAAAAACCAAAAAGACCAAAAAAAGAAAAGGGGGGTAACATGAGGCAGTATATTTTCCCTTTGACCGAAAAGGAGGACAAACTGAGGCATTTCTCTTGACACACAAGGGGCAGACATGTCCCTATCTAACAGCTATTTTACAACAACACAGCTGTTCATCGTTTCCCAGTGCGGTCACAGACCAACATGTCACCGAGGTGCTCCAACAAGGGAAGCATATGTAAACCCCTCTACTGGAAAATTCAAGCTCTGCTACTCACCGAGCCCCTGTGGTATGTTCTTGGCTAAATGACAAAGCCATTTAACTCTGAGCATCCAATCCTGATTGGTTGCTCTTTCTATGAGCAATTTAACAGCCACGGCTAAAACCTCCGGTTCATCGACCCAGTTAGTATCCACTTCCACTGCACTGAATGTCAGGTTCTCAGGGTTACAACTCTGCATAATGTTCTCTAAGTCTTGCAAAGTAAGAGGCTGACTCCTGCAACTCACAGGATGAGAAAAGCTGGAATTAGAACAGTCTTTCACATGGCATTTCAAAAAACTCAAAGATTATGGTTTTGCAAATAACCATATCAAAGAGATGAAGAGGCAAAGACAAAAAAACAAACAAAAACCAAACCAACCAGTGAGACACGCAGTTAGGGATGGGGTGTAGTTGAGTGGCAGAAATACGCTCAGCATGACAAAGGCTCTGCCTGGATTCCATCCCTAGTGTGTGCATATACATTCTGACTGGTTGCTCTCTGTGAGCATATAACAGCCATAAAACAGAACATCTGGCTCATCAGTCTACTAAGTATCTACTTCTTCAGTATAAGACTTCTAAATAAATGGGACTGATAATAATAGCCATATTAAACAGTAGAAATGTGATAATAAGGGGTCACAAATGCTGGGCTGGCTGACCTCTGCAAAAACTGTCCAAGAGAACACACTAAAGGCTCTGCTGACCTTGTCCAGCTGCTAGTTTTCATGCTCATCCTGTTGAGGCAGTATGCCAGGATCTGCCCATCACTTCGGACAACAGACAGGCAAGAATCTTCTGTTGCAAAGAGAGCTGAAGGCACAGAATCTGGCCACAGCCCTGTGGCAAGAATGGAGTGTCCCCAGGTTTCCCGAGCTTGCAGAGATGAAGTATGACTCTCCAGCAAAGCCTGCACAAGCTGCAGAATGTCAAACACAAGTCAAGAGCACTGACACAGTGATTATTATCAAAATCACCAACAGACAAATGCGTGAGATTCCAAGGCTCACACAACCACCAATAAACAATTCTTAGACACATTCTTTAATGAATAACATTAGTTAAATTTTTACCAACGTTTAAGGAAAGGAATATTTAAATTAAAACCAATTTCCAGAAAAGAACCTAGATAACAGATCTCTGGAACAAGAGAGCAGTCAACTCTATTAAAAGTTGCCATTCACAAAGTAATTCCCTCCACTTCAGGGTTACAACTTAGACGGTGGTATAATACATTCACAGTACCTTCCGGTTTGCCGCTGAGTGCTGAGAGCAGACATACACATCCCAGCATGCTTCAAAAAAGGCTTTGTCTAAACTCAGACCTCGCTGTAGGTACTGAACAATGAGTATGGCAGCCTGACAGAGAGTAGAAAGTGATGATGTCGGAGAACCTAGAAAAATAAAACATTGCCATATGTGACCAACGGTGTTCTAAATCTTTGATAAAAACTGATAAATATGTCCTTACTCTTCTGTACACTGACTCCTAACCATGTATTTGCTTTGTATCTGGGTCTTCCAAGAGCTCAACCGACGTGTAATAACATCCCTATCTCCCCCATCTGTCTCCCTCTCATTCTCTGACCTCCAGCAGTGTACCAGAACTTTTGACAGCTGTCACTGTATCTTTAATCTCAAGCTGACACACACCACACGAAGAGCAATAGGCCTTCTGTGAAATCCCAACTGTCAGTTAAGTAATTCTGACATTTTCAGCCACTGGGCCTCATCTGTGACAGGGAAGCAAGCATGCAGAACAGACAGACTGAACTGTACCCAGCACAAAGCAATTACTCAGTAAATAGCAAAAACTACTTCACCTACTGCTACTCATTCTTTTATTGTATGAAAAAAAATGACAAAATTAGAGCTGCTTCAACTCAAAGTTTCTACGTTATTTCCCCTTCATAAGGGACAATGGTGACCCAGGAGACCCTTGACCCAGGAGACCCAGGAGACCCTTGAATCATAAAGCAGAATTACTCAAGACATGGTCCCTGTTAAAGGGGTATGTACTCATTATTGCTTTAATTATATGTATACGTATCAATCTGCGCAACAAATATGGGTGTCCAAGGAGATAAGAAGAACATTGGATTCCCTTGAGTTCACTGACAGGGTGCTAGGAACTAAATAAATGCCAGCCTTTTGGAAAAGCAAGTGCCTGTAACCACAGAGCCATCTCTGTAGCTCCCTATTGAGCTTAAAAGATTGACAGCTACACTTCACTCAGAGGAGCAGAACTCCCACTTCTTGAGGTATTTGGAGATCACATTTTAAACATACTTTCTTGATCACTTTAATTTCAATGCACAGCAAATGTGAGAAATCCTGGATTACAGGCCCAATAGAGCCACAAGAATTGCTACAGCATTACAACTGCAAAGGCTCAGAAGTCAAGAAGCTCACCTCTAACAATGCTCTGGACCTCTGTGTGCAGAGCCAAGAGGATGTTACACACACTGTCCCCCACCAACCCAAGGCTGTGAAGCAGAACTTTCAAATCCAGGTTATCTGGGCTGCTTCCATCTCCTTCTCCTGAAATGTAGATTTCAAGTCCACGATTCCTCATAGCTCGGGAAATTTCTCCATGAACAGGATCCATGGAAAGAAAAAGCCTAATAAATAAGAAATAATAAAAAGGAAATTGAGAAGGAGAGGAAAATCAAATCCCAGTGTAACTAATGGTTTGGGCCTCTACCACCAAATGTGTCTCACCTGCAGGAAATCCATTGAAGAAGATAACACCATCTCATGGTGTTATGATACTATTACCCACACCTCTCTTTTTAACACACATCAACACCACTACATCAATTTCCTTATGCCTACTTTTATTTGTAAAGATTTATTTTTATCTCGACATGGGTACATATGTTATGTGTGGATGCTTACAGAGTCCTAAAGAGGGTGTCAGATCCCCTAAAGCTAGAGTTCTCATAGTTATTTAGGTGCTGAACGTGGGTGTTGGTAACCAAACTCCAGACCTCTGCAAGAGCTGCAACCCCTGAGCCCTTTCTCCACCAGCATATACTGGCTTTTTAAGGACCCGTGCTGAGAACTCAGAGTCTTGCTTTCGGAAACTCTCCCATTCTGGCCATCCTAACCGGCTGTTCTATCCATTCACAGAGAGCAGCAAAGAACAGTGAATTCGGGCCTTAGTGAGGCTTCTACTTCTGTGATAAAGCACCATGAGTTCATGTAAGCTTGCAGCTCCACATCCTAGTCTACTATCTAAAGAGGCAGCAGGCAGGAACTGAGGCAGAGGCCACAGAGGACTGCAGCTTATTGGCTTGATCAGCCTGCTTTCTTATAATATCCAGGATCACCTGACCAGGAGTAGCAACACCCAGTAAGCTGGGCCCTTCTGCACCAATCAGTCAAGAAAATGCACTACAAACTTGCCCACAGACAATCTAGTAGGAGCGGCTTTCTCAGCTAAGGCTGCCTCCTCTAAAATGACTCCACTCTGTATCTGGCTGACATAAACCTAGCCAGCCCGACTCTTGTTAACAGTCCATTTTTCTTCATCAATGTCGCTCCACATTCTCATGTTTGGTTCTGTTTCATCCCTTAGTTAGAAATAGAAAGAATGGATTCCTGGCTGGCTGTCCCAGACCTAACTTGCTCTTCTGGTAGTATGCCCTTCTTGGTAAGCAGCTCCTCATTTGTCCAGTCAATTCATGCAGACCATGGACGCCATCCTTGTTTCACAAGTCCCACCCGTGTGATCCTGTAACACAGGACACATTTTCTTTGCCCTGAGCTATCATATGACTGACTTTCTACATTTTACTGTTAACTCCAGAGAAGGACCTTCTGTATTCTGCTGTCATCCTCAAAGCCTAACAAGTATGTGGAAAACAAGAGGGCCTTAATATATATGTTTTAACTGAATCATCAGGTTGCCTTCTCAGAACACGGTGCACAGTTTACAAAGAGTTTCTATTAGATATATCTGCCTTTGTTACTGAAGCGACCAAATTTTTTATTAGAAAGTTGAGAGACAGAAGTACCTGAAACTGGGATGTGGTGTTACTGTGCAAGTGGCTCCATCTACCATTCCTCTCTCGTTAATGGTGAGGACACCACCAGGCTCGAGCAAAGCATTCAGACGATCCAGCACTGAGGGACTGCATAATGAGAATTCAAATGATATTTAGGCTGACATGCTGCCTTGACTCTATTACTCTTGCACAAGTTTGCACTTGCTTTTGGACCCACATCTCCCTTCCACAGATCACTCCACATAGCACTGTGATCTCCTCCAATGGTGTGGTAAGCACACAAGTGACTCAGTTTCCACATGGAGTCAATTCTGACTTAAAAGTCAACAAGCCTGCCTGCTCTGCTTGCTCCAGTATCCTTGAGGGCTGGGAGAAGGTTCTGATTAAGCCACAGCAAAAAACATTTTGCCCATGAGAAAAAAATACACTATCTAGTAGAAAGAAAACTGCTGCTGACAAATCTTAGGAACATGGAGATAGATTTTGAAACTGCTTACTCAAGGACAAGAATAATTAGATACTGACTGACTGTCTATGCTGTACTTTGTTCTGCTTTTGTATATAAGCAGGTTCTGAAATACAGTTGTGGCTGCACAGAGTAAGCTGGCAGTCCCAAAAACTATCCTGTGTTTGTTGTCTTTATCTCTTTCAATCTAACAGTTCTTAAACCTCACCCCCGCCCCCAGATACCTCCAGCTGATCTTATGGGAGCAGGCTCCAACACAAGGGCCAACTCCCTTTTCTCATTCCCATTCCTTAAGTCACACAGTTATATAAAAGAACCATTCATTGAACAAATAAAACATGGAAAAAGTACTGGATAGATTTCTCTCCTACCCCCCTGAAAATTATCAGATACACTGGAAAGAAACTGGATTTTGATTGAAAATAAATATGCAAACAAAGCTTCTCAGAGAAAGCACTACTTAAAAACAACTCCTACTATAGCAATTTCCTCCTTGCCCTTTTTCTCATTTAGGATAAAAAGTAATATGAATTATGGTTATATCAGATCCTCTATTTCAGACAATCAGTATTTAAAATGACCCTAACAAGTAATCTCTAATGTTAAAGGTCTAGTGCTCTTTAGAAAAGCAAACCAATTTTGTTAGCCTTCACTCAGTCATCTAGTATGTTCACCTATAACAGTCTAAGAATGGCGGAAGATGCACTGGTAGGGGAGAAAGCCAATAGCTTTCTCGACAGTTAGCAAACACATGCCAAGTTTCAGCTAGATCCACTCACGACTGGGCATAACTGGACATGACTGGGTTCTTACTTGCAGAAGTTAACGTTGTCCATCAAAAGCCAATCTCCAGACTTCAGGGCCTGAACTAACATGCTGTCAACCCATTCAAAGGTGCCATGACTCCGGCCACTGGCTGACTGCAGAAGCTTCACCCCGAAATTTCGGAACTCCTCGACAAGTTTGGTGAAGTCTGTAACGTTACAGTAATCATAATAAAGTTACAATAATAATAATAAAATACAGTAATCATAATAAAGTTACAGCCTCCTACCCAACACTTGTTTAAACAGAGATAGTAAAATTATGTTTAGGACAGACAAAAACTTTCAATAACTTTCCAAATAGCTACATACTCAGGGCTGACTTTGGTGAATAATTTTAGTGTTTCAATTTAAAAAATGTCTAAAGGAAGGTCTCCCATCCACTGCATTATAGTTCTACATTATAGAGCTGTAAGTTGACAAAAGTATAATTAATGCTACTAGATTTTTTTACAGTGATGAGATTATCCATCTATCCATTCATCTATAGATATAGCTCGCAAATACTTTATAGTCTAATACTAACAGTCCTTATCTAGAATTTTTCAAATGGTCACTTGAAAGGGCAGCAGCCCTTTAAAAATATGACACGACATTTACAAACATTCCTATAAAAAGACACAAGATGCCAAGTGTATGACAAGTACATCATACCTGCTTTGGAGTAGGAATTGATTTTATTATTGAGTCGCTGCATAAGCAGCAATACTGCTTCCAGTTTGTTGACAATCTCTATGGTTACACCTTTACCATCTTCACCAAGACATTTGGGTTTATATGTGAGAAGGAAATGGCTCCAGGCTCGCAATACTACTTCTGTGTCATCAGCACTGGTCAGAAGACTGTCCCTTAGCAGTACCCTGAGAGTGCGCTCTACCTTCTCAAGTAGCAGCCTCCAAGGTCGGATAATATCAACCTGCAATTTCCAGAGCACATGAAAAGCCATTGACCAAAGCAAAAGGATACTGTTATATATAGTCACCACTAACAGAAAAATCCCATAACAGGCCACAAGTTTGTTGTGCTATGCCTGACAAATATATAAAAGTACACCAGATACCTGCTCAAATCCTCCCAGAAGCTCAGTTGTATCCATTGCACTATTCATTGCCATGATCTTTAAGGTGTGGCCAGTAAGGTGTGCCAGAAGCTGGACCAGGCTGGTCTTGCCCACAGAGGATGGTCCCACAAGGATGACCATCCAGCTCATCTGCACACATTTCATGATGGGTTCCAGAGACTGGAATGACTGGTGTAGGAGCGACAGAGGCCGGCGGGATGGATGAGGAACATAGCTGCTGCGAGAAAGGACTGAGTAGCCGATCTGGAGGAAACATGGCAGTGGTACGTAGTAAGCTAGAGGCAGCTATGGAAAACTGTCAAAGGGGAAAGAGCTATCCCGTCTCTTTACCTGAACATCATACGGAGTGATGTGAAACAGTCTAGTCCCCATGTATGGCTTGGAATCAGAAGCAAACACATCCTTAAACACAGTGATGACCTAAAGGAAGATAAGGAAACGAGAATATAAATCATTATAAGTTCTTACCAGATGCTAAAAATGGATCCTCTCAGAGAAGAAGCACAGCGACAAGCCACCATACTTAGACAATACCAGCAAATGCTTTCCTTTCGAGTTTTCTCGTGTAAACATCACGGGATAAGGCTGGGTATTGTAGCACATCCCTATAGTCTACAGTGGTATATTACTTGTATTTTAATAAATAAATCTTGCCAGAAGATCAGAGGCAAAGCTAAAGCCACTAGAAGTCAGGCAATGGTGACAGACACCTTTAATCATAGGACTTGGGAGACAGTGAGATAGACCGAGGCCAGCGTGGACTTACAAAAAGGGGGAAAATAAACAAACAGAAAAAAAATCAGTGCTAACCTGAAGATTATGAGGAAAAATGTATTAGAGCACTGCATTAGAGAATAGTTATTATTTCCACTTCATAAATTATCATTATCATAAATTATTCATCTAATCAATAATATGGACTCCCTGAAACACTGCCTTCACAAAGTTTCTATCAACTACAGGTATACTGATTTCTTTTTAAAGCCTAAGGAGTCGGTGAGAGATGGGTAGGAGAACTAAAATACTAATAAACACAAAAAAGGAAGAATGTCATCTTTAGAAGGAATCAGTTCTTACGAAGAAAGATAAATGAAGTACGCAACTCACTTTCTCTTTGTCCTCCCTGGTTCTCATTCTTTCACCATAAACTAGAAACACGTGCTGGCTAGGATCATAGCAGCCAGGAGATTGGTCAACCAGCATCAACTGACACCAGCGGAAAAGGTCTCGGAGGTTGAATTCCCAGGGTCCTCCTTTTTGCCCCCATTTCTTCTCAACAGTCACTTCATGATCAATCTAGAAATAAAACATTCTTATTGACAATCATATCCTACCAGACACTGCACTATGTAACACTATATTACGCATACATATGGGATTTAAATGGAAATTAATAGGTTTGATTCAAATGGATTCTCCTAACCTAAACTTCCAAATGACTGTAAGCATCACTGCTGTGCCCCACACTGTACAGAGGCTGTGGCCATCAGAAGGGTAGCACACAACCCCAATACAAACTTGCAGAATGCTCTCATTTTCTTCCATTAGACTGGTAGAGGTTTGCTCTAAGGGAATGCTGATTTCAAAGAGAAAAGATTAATACAAGTTGGTACTTACATGGTTATTGAAAGCTACCATTTTCTTAACAATATTTTTGTCAATGGCTGGGAACAAAGTACTGGCAATGAACTCCATGTCAACTACCGTAAGGGGATCCACAAAGACCTAAAAAACCCAAACACGACACAGTATCAATGCTTTTGTCTAGAAAATGACTAGACTACCATTCTGTGGTAGTTCTACTTAATACTAAAGAGAAATAATTGAACTTTAGAAATTTCTTACAGTGAAGAACTATAGAGTTTCAAAATATAGACAACAGGCTTGGCTTTTAAATTTTACCTAGTAAAATAGAGAAGAGACTCATGCAGTTCACTTTCAGACTGCATTTGTTGTCAACAATTTCCTACCAGCAATCTTAAATAGTTTCAGACTCAGACAGTCAGTATGAACATGATTGCTATAAAATTTACTCAACAGTTCTGCTTTGATAGTTTTCATAATAAAAATTCTTTCATGCTGGGAATCAAACTAGGGTCCTCTTCAAGAGCAACCAATGCTCTTAACTCTTCAGCACACTAAACATTATAAAGGGATCCTCAGAAATTTCTTAATCATCAATGAACAGGATATTAGAGCTAACATCTAGAGGTACTTCCAAATTCTAAGTTAATCAAACTCTGAACAATATCAACTAAAATAAGCATGCATATAAACATGCCTTTGCAAAAATGAATAAAGATGTAACACTTGATTTTGCTAATGATAGATGTAGGGATACTGTGAAAGTTTTTTTTTGGAGATAGGGTCTCACTGTGTAGTCCTGGAACTCACTAAGTACACTAGGATGGCCTTGAACTCAAAGAGATTCACCTGCCTCTGCTCCCTGAGAGCTGGGATTAAAGGCGTGAAACACCATGCCCAGCTCAGGTCAGTTCTCTGTTCACAAATTTTAATCCTGAAATACATGACTTTCATTACAAACCTGTAAAAGATCATCACCTGAAATCACTAATGACCAGTCTCTACAGCAGAGAGTATTAACAAAGCCCTACAAGGGCAGTGACCTCACTGTCTTCTAGATGGTAAGCAATCAGTCTCCAGGTCACAGCACAACAGGGTAAGGCAGGGAAGGAGGGCCATTCAGCAAGTCCTTGATTACAGACACAGTGGATATGCTAGTATCAACTAGTTTCTAAGGCAGCAAGGAATCTTACCTGAGTGAATCTGTTAAGGAAAGACTTAGGCAAGCCCTTCCTCCCGCCTCCTTGTCTAAAGGGATTCTGACAACCAAAAATCCTGGTCTTTTCATGTTGAACTTGAAAACTCATGCCTAGCTCTGGTACATAGATTTCTCCTCGATGATCAAAACAAGCATTGAGTCCTTCGAGCACGGACTGAGAAGCCAAGTTAAGCTATTTGGGAGAGAAAGCACAAATATTTGTTTCATTATTTCATAGTATAACTAAAACAAAAGACAAGGAAATAATTAGTAAAGTAAAATAGATTTTCTTGATTGAAATCAGAGAAACTCATTTTATTTCTCATATATTTAAGAGATTTAGGTTAGGCATAAAAATTATATAAAAATTTAAATTTATATAATTTTAGAAATATGCATGAATATAAACCCTGTATGTGGCCTTAAGTTTTTTAGATTTATCTATTTTACTTTATGTGCATTAGCGCTTTACTAGCATGTATGTATGTACACCATATGTGTTCCTAGTGCATGCTGAAGGCAGAAGCTCTGAGGCCCCTTGGAATTGGAGTTATTAGTGGCTGGGAACCACTAATGTGAATGCTGGAAACTGGACTTCTCCGAAAGAGCAACAAGTGCTCGCAACCACCAAACCATCCATCCTACACCTTGTAGTTCTTAAGTAAGAAAAGGAAATAAAAAGACTAAACTTGAAATAAACTTTTAATCTTGGAACACATTTAATTATGTGGATTATAATGAACTTTCACTGGTCTCTGTAATAACATGCTAACTCAACAACATCTTCAAATGGGTTTCAAAGTTGTGATATAACAACACATAAAGTGGGTCTGTCTACAGAGGTTTTAACTTTAACCAATTTTTTGTTTTGCAATTGAGGACATAACGAATGAACTAAATACAGGCCTTCAGATTCTGCATCAGAGCTCACAGATATGAGACACAAATGGTTTTTAGATAACATTGAAAAAGAGAGTGGAAAAATGCAAACCAATAAAAAGCAATCACCTGAATTCTTCCTACTAGGACCTCATCATGTCTTATAAGCAGGGTGAAGTCTGTACATGCCCAAATAGAAAATTACTCTCAGTGGGTATCCAAGCCCAGACAGTCCTTCAATCCCTGGATGCAAGCTTGAATACAGCCAGTGTGGCCTTTAGCTTAAATCTAAGCTCTCTCTTTTGCGAATAAATATTCTGACCTGCCCCACTCTATAACCATGGGTACCTATCTCTCCTTGGTATCTGCTCCAAGCAGCAGAGAGCAAATCAGCTAACTGATTCTCATAGAACACTCCCCTTGTCATCTAGGACCAGAGGAGAGGTCCGCGTCCAGTGAAACTGCCATCCCATCCAGCTGCCTTCTGAATTAACATTGAAGAACCCCCAAAAGATTCAGCACTTAGCACTCTTAATTGTGTGTGTGTGTGTGTGTATGTGTATGAGTGCTGGGCTTTTAAATTTTTTTTATTTATTTTTAATTTATGAACATTAGAGTTTTGCCTGCAAGTGTGTCTGTGTGAGGGTGTCCATTCCCCTGGAACTGGAGTTACAGGTGGGAATTGAACCCAGGTCATTTGGAGGAGCAGTTAGTGCTCCTGAGCTTGGAGTCATCTCTTCAGTCCTTAAATATATATATTTAACATTGATTATTTACTGTTTTTATGTCATTGTGTATATATATCTCCAGCTACCCTGGAGCATTTATTAAAACCTAAAGTGGTTGATAAAATTTGCAAAGTACTTCTGAAATCAATGTGAGAACAGCAAGTCTGCCAGAGATGTGAATAAAGAGAGACATGGCTTTTCTCTGGTGAAAACTCAATATGAAGAAGATCTTGGTGAAAGAATGCCAGTGAAGCAAGGAAGACAACATGAATTATCCTTCTGCACGTGCACTCTGCCATGAGACATTTCTGACTAGCAATGACATTAAAGGACTCTTTACTAGTCTTATCTGTCCTTGTCATAAGCCCCTCCACTAAAATACCTTGTTCTGCACTTTCTGATTGCTTTTTAGCCATTTGTGGTCCCATCTTGGTCCTGATACTCACTTCATCCAACACAACCCAATGGCCAGCTTTCAAAGCTGCCAGCAAGGGTCCATCACACCAGGCAAACTCTCCACCTTTGCCACCCTCAACAGGTAGATCCGCTCCAAACAGATCAGTTATGTCCTGGAACAAAAGGCCACACCATTACCAAATAAAAAACAAAATTTATAAAAACAAATCTACTGGAACCTGGAACCCTAAATCTGAGATGATAAATGCTTGGGTGGACCTCATACAATATTCCTGACCCTCCTTTTTCCCTTTTCCTGTAGTGTCCCAACTATACCAGACATCATCTACCAGGAGCCCAAGCATGCCCCAAGAATCTTCTGATCAAAATGCACTAAGTACCACTCTCCTTGAACAGATGCTCAGGTCATTAGTTCTTGGAGATCAACTGGTGAGCTTTAGCACAAACATTATTAGCAAGAGCAGTAACAATGCCAGGGTCTTGTTCCCAGGTCCCGATTAATTTTTCATCTTTGTCCACATTTTCATAAGATAATTTCCAAAAAGTTACTTTACCTCTAGGATTTTTGAGAAAGGAAAAAAATTAAATTGGTACATTACATACAGTAATGAGCAGTTCTTTGTCAAAACAAAATTGGAATTAAAACATCTAAACAAGAGAAGAATGCAGAAGACTTAGTTTGGAGGCTTCTGGAAGATTTATCACCGCATGACATAGCTGTGGTACTGAGAGTCATGATTTTCTCATCAGGAATCTATGTAAGTAGACAATCCTACCTCTCTTTATCTCATGCATTTTAGGCTGCCTATGCTTACCGTCTGCTCTGACAAGTTGATTCGAACCAGGCTATTTCCTGAAGCCTTTGCTAATGCAGCCACCAAACTTGTCTTGCCAACACCAGGTGAACCCTCCAGGAGAATGGGTTTGTTCAGTTTAGCAGCTCTTAAGAGCCTTTGTGCATTCATAGCTGTGGTGCCTGCACTGAGTGCATAGTCAGCAATACTGTGCCCATTCAGGACAGGTCCTTAAGTAAAGAAAAGTAAAGTGAGACACAAGCTAACGGCAATCAAACCCTATACATCTCTCCACCCAATGTTACCTACCCATCAGGTAGGCTACTATCGGTGAGTACTACTGGAACAAACTGTTTATCCCCTCTTTCAGGATTCTCCCAGCTTTGGATCTATAAATGCCTTACAGAATTTTGAAGCCCGTAAAATACTTTTCTTAACTGTGCCTAGTACAACCATACACATCACAAACACCACAAATACAGATCTAGCTGCTGACATTTTCATAACCTACACTTTGAATACTATGCATCCTTAGTACAAGCCATCACTTTGAGGAGGTATTTCGATAACTGTCACTGTGTCTCTGTACATTTTGTGTGCTCAATAATTATTCCTCACAGAGGAAAGGACTAAATAACAGATGACCCTGACATGAAAGCAACAGTAATAAATGTTAAGAGTGCTGTAGGAGGTGTGTAATCACGTCAGAGATCCTGGGTTCAATCCTAGTACAAAACTAATAAACAATTATTTGGCAGAGGCAATTTAATGAGGGAGAAGCAGGAGAGAAGTGCAATCTACTGTCTCTTACACTCCACTTCACTACCACTCATCTCCCCAAGCCATCAACAGACATTTTCTACGCCTCTGCACAACTGCCAGCCATGTAGCAGATGTCAGTAGAGGAAGACCGGGGAAAACCACCAGCTCTTAAGGACTCACAAACCTATTTTTATAAAACAGAATAGAATTATAGTCAGAATGCACTGTAAGACAAGGCCATGCAGTTTGCTAGTTTTAGTGGGGTGTAGAACTTCGCCACAGGGAAAATAATCCTGAGTAACACACACAAAACACTCTTACCTCTTGGAATAAAGAATGGGTGAATGCCCCAAAGGTCATCTACACCAGTGAATTCTTTGAGTTTGAGTCTATCATAAATCTTCAACTCATCTTTCTGACATTCTGTCAGTCGAACTACCTTGGAAAGTTTCTTTATTAGGAATTTCAGACATTCTTCTCGAGCCAAGAGGGCCGTACCGAACCCAGAGGAAGTTACCCCTATAAGAGAGTATCAGAGCATAAGGTAGCAGCTCCATCAAGCCCACTGTGATCAGCGAGAGAATAGACCTTTTCTGATGAAAAGAACCTCAGCAGAACTGCAGACTAAATAGAAGGTCCAATGTAAAGCAACCCTGAGGAAAAAGGAAGAATGCAAACCCAACATTCCCCCCAATTTATGCACCGTCAATAAAGCAGCTTTTTCGGTGATGGAACTGATGTCACCCAATCAAAAACTGATCTAGGGACAATATACAGCACTATTCGTCATCCGAGTCCTCAATTTACTTACTGTATGGGTGTGTGTCTGTGCAGGGGAATGCACACATGTACCAAAGCATATGAATAGAGGTCAGAGGACAGCTTGTGAGAGTCAGTTCTTTCCTACCACAATGTGGGTTTGAGGGATTAAACCCAGGTCATTTACTCTTGGTGACAAACACCTTTATACACTGAGCTTTCTCACTGGCTGACTACTTAATTCAGGACCTAGCCTACCTTTGAAAAGTGCCAACCTTTTCAAAGAATATGAGGAAAGAAAGGGGCTATTCTAAGTGTTGAAAATATCCAATTAAAGTGATTATAAAAATAGATGATCTGGTTTTGCTTCCTTTCCCCACTCTCCTATCTGGACAAGCCTGCTGTCCCAAGAGAAAAACATACCAGAACCTATTCCGTCTATATACACGAGGCATGCGGCGTGGACAAAAGACATCACAGTAGAGATGGTCTCTAGCCTTTTCACAGCAGCTTCCTCCGCCATGGAGTTCATGAAGTTAACCCAAGACAGGACATCTCTGATACTGACCACACACTTCCGTCCAAACTCCTGGTGGGTCAGCCAGTCAAGGAAATCCATCATCACCTCGGCTATGTCAGCCCCTTAGAATGAAGCAAAAATAACCATTTTCTAGGAAACATCCCAGAACAGTGGGGAGGCAATGTCTATGCTTCTTAGCTGACATGAAAACCTTTGTGAACTCAGACCTGTCGGCATTCTTTCTACCATAACAGGTAATGCCAGTTTCTCAGTAGCATTAGTTCAGTTCTTTCATTTATCTGTGTGGTTCTCTAATCAAGGAATTAATCTAGCTGACAAATGGAGTGAGGTTTCACAGCAGTTTGTCTCATGATTCAAAGTGAATGGCTGTTCTTATAAAAATTATTATAAAATAATTGAAAATAGCCAGGCGGTAGTAGAGCATGCTTTTAATCCCAGAACTCAGGAGGCAGGTGAATCTCTGTGTGTTCAAGGTCAGCCTGGTCTACAGAATGAGTTCTAGAACAGGTTCCAAAGCTAGGAAGTGTTAGGAGGCAGAGGCAGAGGCAGGTGGATGTCAGTGAGTTTGAAGCCAGCCTGATATACAAAGCGAGTTCCAGGACAGCCAGGACTGTTACACAGAGATACCTGTCTTGAAATACAAAAGAGAGAGAGAGAGAGAGAGAGAGAGAGAGAGAGAGAGAGAGAGAGAGAGAGAGAGAGAGAGAGAGAGAGAAACATCAATAAGAAAAAGTTTAATGTTTTAAGACTTGCTGCCAACTCCAATGTACTTGTATGTGAGTTTTTAAATATTATTCTCATTTCTTTTCGCTTGAAGGTTTTTATAGTAAGATGAAAATTTGAAAGCAGAAGAGTAAAAGATTCATTTATTAATAATTAAATAAAAACTCATCACAAAAGTAATGATTAAAAGGGCTACAGATATGGTGCTTGCCACCCAAACCTAGGGACCTATGTTCAGATCCCTGACGCCCATGGGCAGGCACTGTGTCTTCCTTATAGTCTCAGTCTCAGAAGATAAAGGAGATTCCGAGAGCAAGCTGACAAGAATAACCATACTGGTGTAGTCTGGAGTTGACTGAAAGACTCTGCCTCAAGGACAAAGGCTGAACAATGGAAGGCAGTTTCTAACTTCAGTCTGTCTCCACATGTGTCCACATACATGTAAAATATGCATACATACATATACAAACTACAAAAATAGAGAAAAAATAAAGTCTTTCAGAAGAGGCAAATGCTGTATTTCCTACAGATCTATTGTGTTCCTATTTTTGTCTCTTTCATTTTTATAACACACTGACTATACATACAAGTAATGCTCCATAAAGAGTTATTACTCCCCAAACACGCCCTTCCACCCCATCACCAGCACTATATGCACACTCACCTTTATGACCTAGTCTGCCCAGAGACAATCCTGGACGAAGATTGTGATTTATTATTTGAATTAAGTCTTCACGCTTTGTGCTCTGAGGGCACCATATTTCTGTAAACCGATTTCTTAAGGCAGGAGACAGCTGTAAGGAACACAATGGCTAATGAAAATTAAAAACTTTGGAAGCTAAAGAATTAGTCCTTTGAAAAGAACGTTAGCAGTGACTCCACCGTGCATCTCACCTTTCACAAATAAAAAATTGTTTTGCTCTTGCAGTCAGCTTCTACTACGATCTACATTTTCAAACTCAGAACCGCTCATGACAGAAGTTTGCAGTGTTACTCATCTGCCATCAACTTTTCAGTAACTATCATCTATCTGGTGTATTACGTAGGGATCAAGAACAATGTCTGTACCAAGGAGCAGCTCACCTACGTTGTTTCTCACATTCACACTGGCCTAGATAACCAATGTCTTTAGTACTTGCTCTACTAAGAGCTTACCAGTATCTATTAGAGATACAAAAGCAAAAGATAGCTTTCCCTTAGGTAAAAGATAGCCACTTTGTGTTATATAAAGGTAAGCATATCTGGCAGGCAAGTTAACATAAACAATTCTTTTGCTGCTGTTGTTTTGTGGGGTGGGAAGGTTTAATGCAAAATATTACAATTCTTTATTTTCCAAAATTAAGCCAGTTGTTTCTATAAGATTACCATGATTTGCACACACAGTAAGAGAGCATGACAGGATAGCTCACAGTACGCAATGGTCATAAACCTGAGCCCAGGTGTATAAGGCAGTGCTCACTGCCACCCATATTCTGTGTGGGAGTGAGTGGCACTCCCAGACAAAGCATGGACGTCATGTGGTCAGACCAAAGACTCAGCAAAGTGGCATGGTGCAAGATGGCAACAGTTGCCAGGAATACTTTGCATCACTACATACTGATTTTAAATTAATTTTTGGTTTGTACATATTCAGAAACTCCTTACTACTACCTAATTTTTCATGGTCCCCATATTCATTGACATAATTCTTTATGCGGTGACAAGCCACAGTTTAAGGATCTGAGCTCACCAAATATGATACGATATACTTCCTAAGGGAAAGCAGTGATTTGGGTCTAGCCCTGGCGGTGACAATGGGTCTTGGGGTTCTTCCTAGGGCAACCCTGTACTTACTAAGAGTGTTCTTGGTATACTCAGCTAGGAAACACTGCTGTTTTCATTTCAAGCGTTTGTGTGGGTATGCAGGCCATGTGTTCATTGTGTGTGTGAGTGAATGTAAACTATCTTGAAAGCAGATCTTTAGAGCACAGCAACATTCTTTTTCTCTCATGCTATCACTGAATTGTTAACCACTATACAAATGTAGTACAACACACATTTATGGGTGCCTGTAAACTGAAGGAAAAAAACAAAACCAAAATTCTGCTCTAGGAAGCAATTTTACCTCCTTTTTCCCAAAGTCGCCCCCAGGGTTCATGGTTGCTAAGATCTGGAAATGTTTCCCAGCAGTCAAGAGCTCGACTTCATTGTCCTTATCACCTGGGCTGCCCTTCTCAGCCAATACCAGAGACTTTTCCACTTCAAGGACACTAAAGAAAAATTGGGGGAAAAAAATTAGAAAAGGCTTCCGTATTGTATGCTGTGGATGTCAACATTCTTTTAAAAAACAAACCTAAGTCCTCTGCGCAGGTAATGGTTTAGTGTTCTCTGGGAATTGGCCTATGCTGGTCTAGAACTCTCCATCCTCCGCCCAAATGTTGGGACTGCAGGGATGCACTACCATACACTTGAAGAAGCTTCTTATTTATTTTGGATGTGTGTATGTAGGCCTTTGTGTTCCACAGCACAAAAGGGAGGCCCAAAGACAACTTCTGGGCATGGGTTCCCTCCTTTCACCAAAGGGGTTCACAGGGACCCCCCCCTTTTGTTTGTTTTGTTTGGTTTTTTTGTTTGTTTTGTTTTTGAGACAGGGTTTCTCTGTAGCTTTGGAGCCTGTCCTAGAACTAGCTCTTGTAGACCAGACTGGCCTCGAACTCACAGAGATCCGCCTGCCTCTGCCTCCCGAGTGCTGGGATTTAAAGGCGTGCACCACCACTGCCCGGCTCACAAGGACCTTTACACAGATAGATTTCACTAGCCTAGGGACATACTTTTGATAAAACAAACTAATTTCTTTTTCTACATTGACCTACTAACACACCATCATGATGACAATAGGTGTCTTAAATGCAAGGGTTCACTGTTACACCATTCCTAATACTCCAAAGTGGAAATAAGAAAACTACCAACAACTAGTGAAATGATGAACAAAATGTTATATTTCCAGTGCTGCTAGTAATTAAAGAAACACACAGATACTCTATACTGTGATAAGGAGGAACTTTAAAATATTAATATAGAGCTGTGTGGATACGGAGGATCATGTTGGCATTCCCAGCACTTAGGGGACTGAGGCAAGAGGACTGGTGTCAGGCTGATGCTAGTCTGGGCTATCAAGTGACTTTCAGACTTCCAGGCTAGGGAGACAGCTCAGCTGATACAGTGTTTGCCACACAAACATGAGGACCCAAGGTTGGATTCATGGGACTTGCTGGCAAGAGTATAGTCAAACTGATGAGCTCCAGGTTCAGTTGAAAGACTGTCTAAAAAATAAAGTGGAGAACACTGAGGAAGATACCCAAATGTCGACCTCTTCCACACATACTCATGTTCACATGGACGAACACAATCATATAAAACAGATATTATCACAGAGAGTAAGAGAATAAAGCATTTATATGGAAGACTCAGAAAAGACAAAACTGTGGGAAAAAAAGTTGTTAATTAATGGTTGCCTGGAAGAGGTAAAATGCAGAATTAACTGTTCATGAGAGATCCTACTACATATTAGTGTAAACTCGACTGTGGTAACTGAAAATCTAAGTTCACTAAACACCTAACCATAGTTATAATATAAACAAGGTACATTTTATCGAATACAATACCCCAATAAGACAACAAAATGTGTATCACTGCATCAGGACTAACAGAGGTTGTGGAACTGTCTTACAGTTATCAAATTTAGAATTCTAATACTAGCTTCACTTAAAGAATTAAGTTATAAAGTGTAAGCATAAAATCTGTTTTTAAAAAACTACTGTAACTTAAGCTCATTTGGTTTTAGTTCTATCATGCCACACTGATTACTGAGGAAAAAAAAATAAAACAAATGAAAACAACCATCTGATCCTTGAAGCCAAAAGAACAGGGACTCCTGCACATCCCATCATTGTCTATGCACTAAGCGCGGAGAATTAACAAATTCAAGAAATCAAAACCAGGTCAATAAATTCATCAATAAACAAACAAGCCCCTCACTTATATTACCTGTTCAGTCTTTCCAGGACAGAGTCATCAGCCAATGAGATCTCATCTAAGAGGAAAAAGCTGTCCTCCTTCATGGCCAGAACCAGTGGTCCATCGTGCCACTCAAAGAGTCTTGTGTCCATTTCTTCCTATGATTTGGAAAGGAGGAGGAATTAAACACATATAGTTAGATGTCTGCAGTAAAACAAACTTTCTTCAAGAAGGGTCTATGAAAGGAAAAAAATTTGTGAAGATACCCTATAGACGAGTGAAGTACACACATATACATACATCTGAACTGTATCTTCCACTATGAATCCACTTACATGAACTTAGCAAACCATAGTTCGTTAAATAAACATATCAATACTTGCTACTAGACAAACCTTGTCATTTGGCTTCTGTCTCACTGGCCTTAAGCCCCCCAGAAAGTCAGATGTCTCCATATTTAAGTGGCAGTTGACTGAGTATAGTTTCCGATTTGCCAAGGTTGCAAACATTTGGCAGATGGTAGTTTTCCCACACCTATTAGAAATGTACATCAGATTAATAAGCAGCATCTGTTCCAACTGCATAGCCACAGACATTGTATCAGCAAGAGATGAGGTACAATGAGACCACATTACAAGTCTAATTTAACTCAAGACCCCTGCAAGCCAGGTTCATGTTGTTTCTCGGTAGAATATTAGTGCCCTCTCAAATCCTTTGTACAGAGGCCATCAACTACAAATACTTCATTCTTTTAGTTCTACCAACGGCAATCAAGGGAGAGGAAGAAACAATCCTTACAGTCTCCAAGACTCTAGCAACTTCTCTCCACACCTATTGAATACATTTAAAAGAATAAGTGGATAAAAATAGTTCCCAATGGCATAGTAGGAGAAAACATTTGTTCCCATAAGTGAAGGATTTAGTATGAAGGGAAAGAAATAACACATCTTGCTTTAAAGAAAAGGGAGGAAGAGAAAGGAGAAAAGACAACAGTGAAAAAGAAAGGGAAAAGAAACCCCTAGGTGCTTCACCCAGCCCTGCAGATGTGGCCTAATGCCATGGCAATGAAACTGGAACTTCTCAATGAGCTATGACTTCAGAGATTTACCCAGTGTCTCCAACCAGCAACACAGGTTCACCAAATTCCAGTGCTCTGCCCACCAGCACTGCTAGTCTCCGCATGCCTTCGGTCCATACTACATGGCTGAACTTAGACTCCAACAGACTTGACTGGGCAGACGATTTACCTATCAAAGCAGAATAAAACTGTAGGCTCTAATGAGCACAACTTTATTCATGTTCCTATGGTGTTTGGGTCTACTCACCCAGCAACTTTAGAACATTTTCTTTGGAGAAAAGAAACTGAGGACACAATTTTTTCTTGAAATGTTTTTCAAGGACTTCTTGAATTACATCAGCTTCCTCCTGCTTCCGGACTCTGCCCGCCAGAAGCATGAAACCTGAAGGTTGAAATAAAGGGACAACTAAGCATCTGGTAGTGATAGTGAAGAATGCTGAGAACATGAAGTAAGAGCAGCTTCCACCCACTGTTGCTGAAGCAGGGATCTAAAGAACCACCTTAAGAAAGGAAAAGAGTCTAGTATACCAACCACATGCTAGAGACATGCCCCAACAATGTGATTATCATGTATTTCAAACACAAATGAGCAAGCGTGTATACCAAAAGATGTACACGAATGTTCAGAGCAGTTATCTTCATAACAGTCTAATTAAATGACCTAAATATCAATGTGTTTCTTGCCTTATAGCCATATAATTTTAAGGAAAAAAAAGGATTTGGTCCCTCTGTACACAAAGTCAGAACCTCAAGTATATGCACTGTAGGATCCCATGTAGGTGAAGCTCATGAGAAAATTAGAATTGACTACCTCCACTTACAAGAGAAAGAAGTTATCAGGCTTGGTAACACAAGCCTGTAATTTTATGAAAGGTGAGGCAGATGAGTTTAAAGCCAGCCTGGCTATAGCAAGTCCCAGGTAAATGGACTACACAATGAGTACCTTCCTCAAACAAACAATCAAATGAAGGAAGCTTCTGAGATTTGGGAATATCAAAATCTCAGTGTTAGTAGTGACTTATATGGATACATACACAGATCAAATTGCTTCATCATGTGTTACAACTTTAAAGAAAAGCAAAAAAATGTGTTATCTATCACCTCCAACAGATTCTCATTATGCCACCGGGCTCAACTCAAACTTGTAGCCCTCCTGCTTCAGTCTATGTGCTAGGATTACAGCACACTGGTACTACCCAGATCACAGGTGCATCATAATCAACAGACTGCCAATTGCCACCTTTAACCAATACAGCTCCCAAACGTGTCCAGCCATTGTGCCAATTTTGATGCCCACCTTGGCATGCCCTTTCTCCAAGTCGTTCTCTAAGTTCTTATAGTCCTTCCTACCTTATAGTCCAAAAACAATAGATCTGATGCATAAACATTCTTTGATAGGATTCAAACCTACTCTCAGGCGGCAGAAACTTTCTTACTGCCGACACAGTACTGTGTTGTCAACCCTAAGAAAATAATAATCAGGCTATAAACTAATATGCCTAACTACACCTACTTCTTGTCTTCCAAAAGCTGGTTAGCTCCTATGACAGAACTAAAGACATTAGATTCTGTTCCACGTCCCACCTATCCCTAGCCTATTCCTAGCATAGCTATACTGAATAAACTCCTTTCCTACTTCAGCATTTTGTCAAGTAGGGTGTTTGAAGGTAAGTGGTCAGGACTAACCCACTAAAGGACCATCTGCCCTGAGCTGGAATTCTGTCCCATGACTCTATAATAACAGGACTAATCCCCAGCAAGCCATCACCTTAGTACCAGAGAAGGAAATAAAAAACTCTCATAGGCCAATTTTACTTACGTTCTTATTTTTTAAAAGGGCTATATTAATGACTTTCCAAATCAGAAGAGTATAAAATGCTTTCCTTGATTCACGGCAAATAACAGTGTTTGGACTATCTCTGGTTGCCACACTGAAGGTAACAAGCTCCCAATCTCCTGTACAATTCCTAAAAGGGGCCATGTTAGAGCCTACCTTCCGCACACAGCCACTCAGACTAGGGTGAGAAAACCCACAGAAGCTGGGCACAGGGCTCCATGTCTAAAATCCCAGCACTCACAGGCAGTGGCAAGAGAATTACAGAAGAGCCAAAGCTAAAATGCAAGACCCAGGTTAAAATAAGAAAACCACAAGGGAACAGAGGCCTGCCTGCCACAACTTTAACTGTTCACAGGAGTAATGGGAGCTGAGGGGGAAAGGCTGCTTCTAGAACAAGTCAGAAAATAAATGTACCACACACAATTTAGAAAGCATTTGTTTTAATAACACATCTGGTATCATTTTATGATTTAAAACATACCATCATTGGCTAAATGTTGTAGCCAATCATAGTCCTTCTCAGTCTGCTCAGCCAATCTGTATCTTTCAGCCCATCGGAACAGATCTCGAAGGGCAATAAACCCCTGCTTTCCAGCAAACACCGAGGAACGTCTACGGTAGGACTATTAAAGTATAAAAACAAATAACTGATTCTTACTATACTAGATAGAAAGCATAAATTATATCTTACATAAATTATTTAACAAATTCATTTTACTAGATTTAACTTTTCAGAAATAAAAAGACCTGCAATTATCTGGAAAAAAATGTTAAAATAGCAAAATAAAAAAAATTTCTATCTCCCATACAGAAAGAGAATAATCTTAATAATATGAAAGATAAAAGAAAATTTTGGCTAGGAGTGAGCAGAACACATGTGCTATGAAAGAGGAGAAGGATACAAGGGCTAGAGTGGAAAAGAGAGCAGGAGGCATGGGGAAAAGAAAGGGCAGAGAGTGGGTTACCAAAACTAATGATACACAAAGTCCCTTATGTAAACCAACTACGTGTAAAATAATTACAAAATACAATTATAAAAAATAGGAATTTGAGCATATATCAGAAGACATCAGTTAACTGCCTTTGAACTGTTGATCAAGGAGGTTCAGGAAGCCCCCAGACAACACATGCTATTGTCATTGCTCTTGGTTGCCCACTGTAACTAGGTGGCAAAACCCTACTCCTGAAGACACCACATACTTCGTTGCAGACACAGAAATTATGTTGGAACTGATCTGGAATCTTCCTCCCTGCTAACTAGCTGTTAGAGTATAAAAGGAAACTACATAGTCTGCTGGGGGAGAAAAAGTCCAGCAGTGGTCATGGATGTTACAACACTTTACCCACTGATACAACAGCACCATGGTTATGCAGGTAACTAACTGCATTCTTACTGTATGAGGCCTGTTTCACAGGAGGAACTCATGCCTGGTAATGTAAACCTGATCAAAATCCCATGGCTAGTAAAGACATAGGTCCTAGGGCAGACCTACTATCAATGCTTTACTTGAAGAGACATCTCGTTATCTGCCTTCTACTTTTGTCTAGAAATTCGTGCCCTTTTAACGTTGGTCAGAGAAATGTCTTTTAGCAGTAAGCATCAGTCAATGCAAATAAATAAAGACTTAATAACTGTTCAAACTGTTGAGTATACATGACTATAAATGTTCATTTCTAAATGAGATGTTTATATCAACTTCAGAAAGGCTTAGAAAACTGTATGGAAGGAGGGAGAAAGAATTCAAGAGCTGGAAGATAGGGAAGAGCTCCGGGAAAGGCTGTCATTTGACATGGCTGCGCTCATGAATTCAGAGCACCTATGGTTACCTGCATAACAAGATCAAACAAGTCAAAACTCAAACATGGAAGGAAGAGGGGCTCACAGGCCCCATTTAAATGAAGCTGACACACTACTGGTAACTGACCAGTACTGAGGGAGGAGGAATCATTTCTCTTCAGGAGTGTGGCCACTGTCAAGCTGCCTATGTTCAGGCAAACAGCACTAATGGGACCCAATGGGTTATAAAACACAAACAAAAATCCATAAGAGGACATGAAGTTGTGGCCAGGAGTATTAATAGTTTTCTATTTAATTAATTTCTAATAAAGACCCCCAACCCTAGACAGGGTTTCTCTGTGTAGCCCTGGCTATTCTGGAACTTACTCTATAGATCAGGCTGGCCACGAACTCAGAGAT